>NC_143133.1:297500-940000 GCF_059928025.1 Delphinapterus leucas | reverse complement strand
TACCCAAACGAACTTTTTGGCCAACTCAATATCTGGGCCCAGCAGAAGTGGCAAGGGTGGGGTTGGCCAGGAAAGGGCTTCCTCCCCAGTCTTGCCCTTGAGCCCTTGAGCACTGCTTCCCTGATATCCCGCTCAAGCAGCCCATGTGGTGGCAGACCCTACTCCGCACCTGCATGTTCTGGTTTCCTACAGGGGGCCTGGGAACCAGGGCCCTGAGTCAGCAGCGGTGCCCATCGGCAGCCTGGGGTGTGGGAGCCAGACTGTCGTGACAGCATCCCAGTTTCAGCATGATGTTCGGTGCTCTGTAACAGTGGGGAGGACCGTGCCACCATGGGAGCAGAGGCTGGGGGGTGGGGCTGGAGGCGGGGCTGGAGGCAGGACTTGGAGGCAGCGGGACATCCAGGCCCTGAGCTCTGTTCACATGAGGAGCAAGTCCACCACACCCAGGGAGTCAGCCCCCGTCGGGGGGCCTCACCCCGCTCAGTGGGAAGCCTGCTTCCAGCTCCCCGCTCCCCTGAGGACCAGGTCAGCGCTTCCTCAGCCACATCCCTGCACCAGCACAGGAGCTGTGGGTCGGCTCGGAGCGGTGTTTCCTGCAGGCCTGACATCGCCTGTGAAAGTGACTCACATGCGTCCCCTTGGACAGGGGCCATTAACTGATGGCACTTAACTAATCTGCCCAGGAGAGAGATCCAACGGAGATCGTGTCCCACGCGGCTACGCGGATTGACTTCATTATTCCAGTTAACCGCGGCCAGAGGGGCGCCCTGAGGCACGGCGAGCTCCGACCTTGGGCCGCTGACCCAGCAGCCTGGGCGCTCCATCCAGGAGTCCACACTCGTGGTTGCCTCAAGGCCGATAAGACTGCCCGTTACAGGAGCCGCTCGCTTGCAATTAGTGGCTTTATTTAGGGCACTTTTCCCTCCAAAGAGCAATTAGACTTCTGCAGGCTTTGGGAAAAGCAAACGACATGGAGCTGGACACCCCATAAATCAGGCCCAGCGCGGGGTGGGGGTGGTGTCTGCACCCCTCGGGGGAACCCCCAACCCCTCTCGCTACCTGTCAAGCCAGAGGTCGTCAGGCTCTGCTCCGGAGGGACGCTCCATGAGGTTTGGAGCAGCAGAGGTCTGAAAACTTGCAGACCACCCCTTCTCCCCGCCCCATCTCCCCCCTCCCAGCTCTCAGGGTTCTGCTCTCCGAAGGCCTGCCCCATTTACCCCCACTAACGAGACTCTCCCCTGGGTCTGGAGCAGCGGCCCCATGAAAACACATCTGTTTGCTCCGGGCCCCAAGGCCACCTCCCAGCCCACAGCCGTGAGGCCTTGATGCCTCAGGGCCACCCACGTGCTCAGCGAAACAGGGCAGACCTTTTCCCGTGCAACACGTCCTAGTGTGTGGTTCCACCTATGTGGGTAGTAGACTCACGTCCGCAGAGACAGCAGATTACTGGGCGCCGGGGGAGGGGGCAGCTACGAGAGGGGCAGGCTTCCTTTTGGGGTGACGGGAATGTCTGGAATTAGGTAGTGGTGACAGTTGCACAGCCTTGTGAATATAACAAAAAATCACAGAAGAGTACACTTTCAAACGGGGAATTTTATGTTACATGAATTATATCTCAGGGAAAAAAGATCTACAACTTAATACTAAGAAGACAAACAACCCAATTAAAAACAGGCAAGAGATTTGAGCGGACTTTTTTCACCAGAGAGGATCCATGGATTCAAGTGAGGGCACCGAGGTGCTTCCTGCCCACAGCCTTCAGGGAAATGCAGCTTATCGCCTTGGTGGGATGCAGCCATCCAGCCTAACGCTGCTCAAAGGGGAAAGGCGGCCACCGCCAAGTGTGGCGAGGCCGTGTGGGACGCGGGATTTACAGGTGGAGACCACCCTGCCCACCATCAGGTGAGTGGGTCCCCGCATTGTGGCCGAGCAAGGGGACAGACCCCATGCACAAGCACCTGGGGAATCTCAGCACAGCAGTGCCCAGGGAAGGAGCCAGAGGAATAAGCCCCATGTATAAAATTCTAGAAAGAGAAAACTAATCTATGTGGACAAAAAGACCAGTGGTTCCCCGGGAGAGGAGGGGTGTGTGGGGGAGGGGCAGAGACAACTTAGGGGTGACAGGTCTGCCCATCGCCCAGCTCTCGGCCATGTGCTCATTGCATCCACACCCACCTTCGCTGTGTATGGGGTGTGTGTGTCGGTCACACCTGGATGAAGTGAGTCCCTCCCCGGAGCCGTCCTACCTGCCTCCTCCTCTGCCCGTGTCCCCGAGTGGGGCTGGCAGGTGGGCATGAGCCCCATGTCCCTCGGGCCTCTGGCCAGATGCTCCCCCAGCCCCTGGGAGGCCTGGAGCTCCCCTTCCTGCCCTCTCACATGGAGGCAGGGCCTCCCTCTGGTCCTCAGAAGTGGGGAGCTCCCAGGCGCCAAGATAAATGTCTCCCTGCCCAGCAGGTGTGGCAGTGAGTCCCAGGGAGGATGGATGGGCAGGATGTGGTGATGGCTGGAGAGCGCAGACAGCAGGCTGAGGGCAGCGGAGCAGGTGGCCTGGAGGCCAGCAGAGCAGGGTCACCCCCAGACTCCTGACACCGGTGCTCTGCCTGCCTGTCACCTCCTCTAGGTGCCAGGGATCAGCCCAGGGCTCAGAGCCTCAGCTCTGCCACATGCCCAGGCCTCAGTTTTCCCACCTGTAAGATGGGCCCCAGGCACCGCCCTGCTCCTGACCATGGGAGACAAGGGAGCTGCTGGAAGGTCGTGTCCTACTCCTAGGACCCCGGCTTGTGCCCCCTGAGTGGGGTCAGAGGGAGACCCTGAGGCCCAGGTGCCCCATGAGGAGTGGCCTAGGTCAGGGAGGGAGGGCCCTAAACAGAGCACTCCCCTTTCTCTCCATCACCCCATCTGCCCAGAGCCCACCGGCCAGGAAAACAGGCCGCTGGGGAGGAGTCACTCTCTCCCCTCAACACGCCTCCAGCCCAGGTGGCCACTCCTGGGTCAGCCTGCCCGCGGCCGTGCTTCCCTGCCCCTCTGCGGGGGGCCTGTCAGGTGGGCCTGTCTGCGTCTCTGCACAGCTGAACTTTCCCAGCTGCCAACCTGCCACGGCCCAGGGAAACAGGATTGCCCCAGACAGAGAACAGAGACACAGACTGTGAAAAATTGGACTGACAGTGCCGTGCTGATAGCTTGTTGAAGGAGGGAGCCCAACTCGAAGGGAAATTTACATTTATATAGTGCATTTCACCGGGGCCTGGCCAGGGCCTCAGCAGGCCCACCCGGGACCGTGGGCAGGTAGAGACGGAGACACCAGCTCGAGCGGGAGCAGCCGGGGACGGGGTGGAGCGACCCCCACTAGGTTCCCAGGCTCCCCCCAACCCCGTGAGCTCTCCGCCCTTCCAGCCACACCTCCCACGCTCTGTCCACTCTCGGGCAGCCCTACCCGACCCCCGACCTCCTTGCCTCCCAAGAGCTGCCAGCTCCAGCCTCTGGGCGCCTCCCTGACCCCGTGCCTGAAGCTCAGCCCCAGCCAGCGTGGCACAGAGCAGCGGACATGTGAGGACACAGAGGAGGCACTGTCCACACACCCACCGGTACCCCGATCTCCGACGTCCAGCCTCCAGGACTACCGGTGAGAGCCTCCATCCTGGTGTCTGGTCAGGGTACCTGGTTACAGCAGGGGCCTGGGGGGGCGGGTGTGCTCTGGGGACAGCGCCAGCCCACACAGCGGAGGGCGTGCCAGAGAGCGGAGCAGCCCGTCCCAGCCAGGCTTCCCAGGGGACAGAGCCACCAGGGCCTCTGCTTCTGGAGGGGGCCGGGGGCCTCTGGGGAGCTGCCCCATCCCCAGAAGTCAGTGCCAGTCCCGAGGACAGTCGCCCTCCGTGTGAGGGGAGCCGTGGCTGTCTTTGAAAGATCTGCGGGCATTTAAAATAAAACCTCTTCGTTTGATTAATTGAGCGGAGAGGGAGACTCGGCACCTCCCGGGGGTGTCCATCAATTTCTCCGGGACAGGGCGGCAGGGGTGTCCATCAATTTCTCCGGGACAGGGCGGTGAGCGCCAACCCGGAGGGCGCCTGGCCCACATCCATTACCTCCCCAGAAGGGGAATTTTTCTTGGGAGGCGACAGAAGAGGTTCATCGTGTTGATCACGAGGAAGCGCAAGGCATTTACATATTCTGTACCAGGAGGGAGGGGGTGGAGGGTGGGTCCTGGCCTGTGAGGCCACTGCCAGGTTGGTGCCAGGCCGTGTCCTTTTGCAATGGCTGAGCCTGGGGGATCCAGCCAGCACCCTGGGGCCCAGGTTGCAGACGAGGAAGGAGAGAGGGCTTTCCCTAAACTGCAAACGGCCAGATCCCGTCTCCAGCAGCGTCCCCCCGGCTCGCAGGGCCCGCGGAGGTCAGACCCTGGGCCTCAGCCAGCCCCCTCCCCCTGCTCCCCACGGGCCCGCTGGGCCCTGATGCACACACGGGGGCTGGGGCTGTCTCTCCACGCAGGGAGGGCAGCTCAAGGGCAGGATCCCCACTTCTGGAGGGCAGTGGGGGGGCCCAGAGCAGGGGCGCCCCCGGGCAGGACGGGATGCAGAGCAACCAGAAGCCCCTGAGCCTCGTCCGGGGAGCGCTGCCCCGTGCTGACCTGTGGGCGTCAGGGTGGCCCCAAGGTAGGTTGACATCATGTCCTCACCCTGAGGCCTGGGGTCCCTTCCAGCCACTCCTGTGCACGCTGCCACATGGGAGGATGGGGGCCAGGAAGGGTAGAGGTCAGAGAGGGCAAAGGTCAGGGAAGGAAGGGGCCCAAAGGGCAAGGGTCAGGGAGTGATAGGGCCAGGGAGGACAAAGGTCAGGGAGGACACGGGCCAGGGAAGTCAGAGTTCAGGGAAGGCAAAGGTCAGAGAGGTCAGGGGTCAGGAAGGCAGAGGTCAGAAAGGGCAGAAGGCGAGAGCCAGGGAGGACAGAGGTTAGGGAGGGTAGAGGTCAGGTAGGTCAGGGGCCAGAATTGTAAAGGTCAGGGAGGGCAGGGGCCGCAGAGGGCAATGATCAGGGAGAGCAGTGTTCAGAGAGGTTAGGGGCCAGGGAGGTCAGAGGTCAAGATGGTCAGAGGCCAAGGGAGGGCAAGGGTCAGATAGGACGAAAGTAAGAGGGTTCCTGATCAGCTTCTAGAACCCAAAAGTTATCTTTCTGTCCCAAAACGGGACCCTGATTGGGCCAAGTCAAGGGCTGGGCATGGCCCTGGCAGGGGTTTGGCCGGGAGTGCACATGACCTCAGCTGGCCAATCAGATGCGGCTGGAGGCCAGGTGGGGTGAGGCTTCACGGTCTGGCCTCCTCAGCCAGAGGAGTGAGGACTGGGGAGCAGGTGGGGCCCTGGGTGGGGCCCTGGGCAGGGTCAGGCTGTGAGGCCCCAGCCAGGAAGCAGCCGCAGGCCCTGGAGGGACACACAGGGTCTTAAGAGTGTTGGCAGGTGTCCCTCTGCTGTGGGTGGGGATGGGAGCAGGCAGGAGGGACCACCTGGAGGCGGCAAGGGGGCTACAGGGAGACTCCAGTGACCAGACCTGGGTGGCGGGTGGGCCTCAGCTAGTCACCGGGAGCCCCACTGGCCCCCAGCTGCCCAGGGGCACGGTCGTGGGCCCAGGCCGACCCTGCCTCGCTGGGAGTTGGGTGAAGAGCTGAAGCCTGGCCAGCTCAGGCCAGGGCCAGGGCAGAGGGCTCTCTGGCCATCGGGGTCTGCGGTGGCACGGCGGGTCCCCTGAGGCACCCGACAGAGCAGGGTTCCCGGGACACGGCCTCCCCAGACGGGCTCTGGCTTGATTTTTATGCTGCCTGCAAGTTATCAATCTTCACCCCCTCCAAGATAAATGCCTCGTCAGGCTGGCCGCCCGGACCCCCTATTTATCACCATTTAATATGTATTAAAGCGCTTTCGCCTCTGATGGCGAAAACAAACAAAAAGAGCTGCATCAGTCCCGGGGCAGCAACAGGCAGAAGGCGGGTGGGGTGTGGGTGGGGTGCTGGGGGCTCCCCTCTTTCTGCGCCGGCAGAGCCCCAGGGACCCTGGACCCCGTGTGCGGAGGGCACGCCCCACGGGCAGGCCAGCTCTCCCGGACTCTGTCCTCCCACTGTCATCCCGGGACAGAGGAAGGAGCAAAGGGGCCCTGGCCAGCAAGTGCCCCGCCCTCAGGGCCCCTCTGGGCCGATCTCAGCTGGGACTCACCAGCCTCGTGCTGCCTGCTGAGACCTTCTCGGCACCAGTGGTCCAGGATTTAGGAACCCTGGTGCAGGGGAGCCGCCAACTCTGCCCAGGACAACAGCCCAGGAGGGGGACCTGGTCTTGCCTCCCCTCCCCAGGGACCCTGTGTCCTCCGGGTCGGGAGAGGGGAAACTGAGGCACATCCCTGATGGAGCTGTGCTAGGCCCTGGGCCTCTGCCAGATGTTTGCGGGGAGGACTCTTCCTCCGGGAGAAATGGACCCTGTTCCATGAAAGCATCGCAACCCAAGCGTACACTGCAGCTGGAGACGGCGTGGAGTTGGACAGACCCTTCCCGCCCAGCCCCAGGGCCACCGTTGACTTATTAACATGGCGGGTAATGATAGATGCTGTAACTGGTCCAACCCCGGAGCCAGGCACCTCGGGCACAGCGCACCCCCACTCCACAGATGGACAGACTGAGGCCCCGGGACGGGCGGGCTTGTGTGCCACCAGCCCCCTCCCCCATCGGGGACCCAGGTCCCCAGCCCACCCTGCCCTCGCGCCCCTCCGCCTCTGCCCCCATCTTCCTCTCGGTCGCCGCTGTCCACTCCCCCTCCCATCCCATAATAAGCCCGGCCCCCGGGGGTGGAGCCCCCGTGGCGGCCCAGGCAGTGGGGGCTGCTGGGACTGCGGTGGGAGGGGAGGGGTGCGGGCTCGGGCCACTAAATCAGTCCACGCCTGTCACCAGCTCGGGGCCGCTGGAGCCGCCCGAGCGGAAATAACAAATGGCTGTCATTGTGGAGCCAAAACCTGTGATTATAATTATCACATCCTCGGTGACCTTGCGTAAACTTTAATCCCTCTCCAATGGAGCATTTAAATAGCCTTCGCTGCGCACCGCAGAGCCCGCGGCCCGCCCGCCGGGCCCCCAGCCCCGGCGGCTCCCAGGGGGCAGGGACAGCTCTGCAACCGCGCCTGCCGGGCGCTCGCGATCACTTGGCATTGAGCGAGGCTGCCAGGGACCCACCCTGACCCCCAGCTGGGGGGGGGCTCCCCCGCCCCCATTTCACAGTGGCCCGCGCGCCCGGGGGGGCTGAGCAGCCACCGGGGACGTGGGGAGCTAGCTGGGCACCGACTCCAGGGCCCTCTGATTCGTCCTCTGTGTTCTGAGGCCCCCGGGTGAGGACAGACTGGAGGAAGCCTGGCGTGGGGGGACTTGCCCGGGACTGTAGGGCCTGGGGTGGGGTCCCTCAGACCAGGGCTCCGTACAGGGGTTTGCAACACTCAGCTCTGCAGAGGAGCTGGGGGGGCAGAGGTGGCAGGGAGAGGAGAAGGGTGCCCACAGAGGCCGTGGGCGTGGGAAGCAAGAGTCAGGAGCAAAGTCTGTTCCAATCTGTCTGCGCCTGGCCCGTCTCCTGGTGGGGTGACAGCTGTGGGGGCGGGGACACACACACGCACGCGTGTACACGAGAGCACACACACGTACAAGGCACGTGCGCAGACACACGGGGCACATACATGCGGGCACACCACGCACACTTGAACAGCGCATGTGAGCACACAGGTGCGCGTACACACACGAACACACGTACAAAAACACGCGCTCGCCCCACGCATGCACACCATGTGCGCTCTCAGTCGTGCTGAGTGTGGGGCAGCGAGGGCAGTGGAGGGCCGGGCACTGAGCCCTGAGAGCTCCCCCCGCCTCCCCCCGTGAGGGGGCAGCGAGAAGACGGAGGCCAGGAGGAGAGGGTCCTCAGTCCCAGAGGAGCACATGCCCGCGGGTGGGTCCCGGGTCAGAGGCCAAGGGATAGGATGTCCCGCGGGTGGCAAAGGAGGTCTTGGGGGCCAGGCCTGAGCTGTGACTTCCTAGGACAGGGTGGCCGGCCGCAGGCGGGGGAGGCGGCCGGGAGCAGGGGCTGGAGACCTGCCTTCTCAGGAGGCCAGGTGGGTGGGGGTGGGGAGAGGAAGCAGTGGGGAGGGTCCTGGCTCCCTGGGGGGGGACGGCAGGTGGGCGTGGCCCACGGGAGTGTCTCGCGCACCCACACGGCTGCGGTAAAGCGTCTGCGGGTGGCTTGGGGGGTGGGGTGGGGGACGAGGGGGGCCTTTAGGTGGCTCAAGAGCCGGACTCAGAGCTCAGACTGAGAGGCCGTGGGCCCTCTCCAGCCGGGGAGTCCTGAGGGGCCACGCGGTCCACATCTCCCGGGAGGGGTGTATCCACCCTGGACCCTCCCCACCCCCTCAGCCTTAGGTGGGGTCTGCCGCGGGGCAGGCCGGGACCTCAATCACCGCCCGCGGATGAAGAAATGTCAGTGGCGCCTCCAGCGCCCTGGCCGCTGAGTTGGGCCCCAGGCGCGGCAGCCCTGGCCTCGAGTGAGTGGCTGGGCAATCACATAATTGCCGGCTGCCACGCGGTCACCCTTGACAGGCTGTCCCCACCCCTCCCGAGTGACACGCAGCCCCCCCGGGACGCTCGCTGCAGGGCGGCAGGGTGGGGGGGCTCCCGGGCGGTGGCGGCACTGCTGTCCTCTCTTACACGCGGGGGTCGTGCACAGGAGAGGCGCGCCGCCAGCCGGCCTCCCTCAGTCCCCGGACAGTCCCGCGCCCTCTGAGACCTTCCAGAGAAGCCAAGGGAGAGAAGCGGGAGACTCGCAGCGTGCACTGAGCCCTGCAAAGAGCTGGGGGACCTCTGCCCCTGGCAGGAGGACGGTGCTGAGTCTCCACCCTCGCGCCGGCCCCGCCCTCGGCACGCCACTCAGATGCACATGTGCGCGCGTACACACGGTCACACGCTTTCCTCCAACGATGTGCACTCAGCCCGGGACCGAAGCTCGTGGGAGCCAGGAACGCCCACCCTTTCAGGGGCCTGGGTCCAAGCTGCCGGAGACAGATGCGATCAACGGGCCGTCCGGCAGTGGGGTGAGGGTGAGGAGGCCGTGGGGGCCAAACCAAGGCCTGGGGGGCCAGGGACATCCTCACTCTTTCCAGACACGGGTTATCTGTTCTTCCATCCATCTACCCACCCATCTGTCTGCCTCACTCCTGTATCCGCCATGTACTAGTGCACCCATCTGTTCATCCCTCCTCCACTGGTCCAGTCAAGTACAGACTCATCCGTCCGTCCATCCATTAGTCCATCGCCTCCTTCGTGCACCCATCCGTCCATCAAGCCCCGTCCATCTCCATATATCTAGACATCCATCCACCAGCCAGCCAGCCATCAACCTATCCAGGCATCTATTTTTCCCATCAGTCAGTTGACACATCCGTGTGAGAGTCTGGTGCCCAAGAGCTGGTGCCGGCCTTCGCAGGAATGCAGGGAGGTCACCTGTGTCCAGGTGGGAGCAGGTAGGTAGGTGGCTGTGGAGGTGGCGATGGTAAGAGAGGACGTTATTTTTAGGTTATCCGGGCCTATTGGTAGATGGAGAAGGCAGGTCAGCTGAGGTTGAGGAGGAAGGAGGACAGTTGGCAGTTTAAGGAGAGAAGAGGATGAGAGGAGAGTGTCCCAGAAGCCAGGCGCGCGTGTGCGCGCGCGAGAGAGAGAGAGAGAGAGAGAGAGAAAGAGGGACAGAGGGAGAGAGAGAGAGAGAGAGAGGGATGGATCTGATTGCCAGGGGTGCGGAGGACCCCTTGAGGCTGTGGTCGCAAATTTACAGAACGGTCAGCATGGTTGTGTGTGTGCAGCCATGGCCAGCTGCTCAGGGGCATCCACACATTCACCCACTGGCCGTCCATCCATCCATCCACCCACCCATCCAACCATCCATCCATCATCCATCCATCATCCATTCATCCATCCATCCACCCACCCACCCATCCATCCACCCACCTATCCTTCCTTCCACCCTCCCTCACTTCCATTCATCCACTCATCCCACATTCACCCACCCATCACCCACCCATCATCCATCTACCCACCCTCTCTCCCATCCAACCACATGCCTCACCCCTCCTCCATTCCAGGGAATGGTACCAGGGACAAGACGCTGTTCCCGCCTCACAGAGGACTGAAGTCCAGGGTGAATTGAGTGGACAGTGAGTAAGCACAGAGGGGTGATGCCCATGGTCACTGGGGTGACTCTTTTTTTAAATAAATTTATTTATTTTATTTTATGTTTGGTTGCATTGGGCCTTCGATCCTGCGCGCGGGCTTTCTCTAGCTGCGGTGAGCGGGGGCTACTCATTGTTGCAGTGCGCAGGCTTCTCATTGCGGTGGCTTCTCTTGTTGCGGAGCATGGGCTCTAGGCGTGTGGGCTTCAGTAGTTGTGGCACGTGGTCTCAGTAGTTGTGGCTCACGGGCTCTAGTGCGCAGGCTCAATAGCTGTGGCGCACGGGCTTAGTTGCTCCGCGGCATGTGGGATCTTCCTGGACCAGGGCTCACACCCGTGTCCCCTGCATTGGCAGGCAGACTCCTAACCTCTGCACCTCCAGGGAAGCCCCTGGTGTGACTCTTTGTCCTTCTGTCGTTGCTAAAGACCCAAGTCTTAGCTCCTCACCCTCTGCCACATCCTGGGCGGCCTCCTGGACCTCTCAGCTCAGAGGTGGAGTCTCTGAGGCCAGGAGCTGGGTGGTGAGTGAGGCGGCCCCCTTCCTTCTTCCCACTCACTGCCTTTCTGGTGTCTTCCACCCTTCCAGACCAGGCTTGACCCAAGCCCATATGTCCTATAATCTACAAAAGAACAAAACAACATGGAAATGGTTGGCGTCCTCCACGGGACTCCAGACTCCCCCTGCCCACTGCGGGGCGTCCCTCCAGCAGCCCACACTGGCAGGGTCATTGGCCCTCAGGAGGCGTGATGTCACCCAGCTGCCCTGCAAGGCTGCCTCTGCACCCACAGAGGTGGCAGCCGCCCTCAGAGGAGAAAGTCTGAGCTGCCACTAGGCCCTTCTGCAGGGACCTCGGGAAAGGGAGGTCCAGCGGGGGACCGGGCGGCCCCTGGAGCCCAGCACCTACAGTTACTGCAAGACGCAGCTGTTGACTGAACACGCCAGGGCCAGCCCCGGCCGGCCAGCCCCAATGGGCAGGGGCAGAGGGGGTCTGTGGGCGAGGGGCTCTGCCTGGAAGCCTCAGGGTGGCTCCCAGGCTGGGTGCTCCAACTGGAGCCTGCCGGTGGCTGGTGATGGCACAAGGGCCCTCGGGAGACTCTCCAGGCAGGTAGACCCGATGTCACTCCCACCCCATCAGGTGCGTGAAAACAGGCTTGGGCGCAGGCCAGGCTGGGGCCCCTCCCATCCTGCTCGGGGCGTCAGCTCCCTCTGCCCCCAGCCGGTGGCCTCACCGAGACCCTGGACCACTGCCCACGCGGCCCCCGGCCTCGCCCTGAAAGCCTCTCTTCACGCAGAGTCACCTTGAAACCAGGAGATGTCCCAAGTGATCAGGAGAGAGAGCTCGGTATAAATTTCATGCTCTTCAAAATGACATTTGGCGGCTACCAGCTCGGCTCCAATACACACGGGCCACCCCCACCCTGCCCCGCCCACAAGGACCTAACCCCGAAAACTCCATCCCAGAGACTCGCAGTGTCTCACTCTTAGCAGGCTCAGCGCTCACGGACCTCTCCCCCCCTCAGCAAGAGGGGCCCCAAACCCACAGGCCGTGCCTCCGTCAGCCTTGGGGGATGAACTTGGAGGGCAGGACCCTGGAGGAGAATTTGGAGGGAGGCAGGACCCCCGCCAGGGGCCACGCCGGCCTCCTACCCAGCGGAGCCCGCCTGCCCGAGGCTTCCCGGGCTGCGGGGGTGACCTGGTGCCATGCGTCCCCTCCCACCGGCCCTCAGTTCCCGAGCCACACCGGGGGCCTCTGGCGGCTCCCCAAACGCGGCACAGTTGCGGACCCTGAGGTGGCCTCGTTGGACGCCAGGAGCAGAAAGAAAGCTAGCGATGGGCGATACAGTGCGGCTGCCCTCTCCCCGAGCCCATCCCTCGCTCGTCCTGTCCCGCAGGGAGCGGCAGAGCAGACAGAGCCCTCGCTAGGCATCCCTTTGCCCACTGCCCCCGAGCTTCCACTCAGAGCCCGGTGCCACCCGCAGCCCAGAGGACGCAGGGGACGAGGCTGGAAAGCCACCCACTGAAGGCACTGGGGCCTGGGCCTCGGGCTCACACGTGTTTGCCCACAGCACACAGAACAACCCGGACTCCCGCACCCACCCCTCCCACTGGCAGCTGACCTCACGGAGGCTGGAGGCTGGAGGGAGGGCTGGGGGGTGGCCTGCAGAGGGGCTCCTGGAACAGAAGGCGCCGTCTCCCCTTGACCCTGGGCCAAGGGCATGAATCACCCCGCTGTACCCAGCCCTCGGGGAGGTGTGCTGGTGGGCCAGGGTAGAAGCCCCTTGCTCTGGGCCCGGGCAGAGGGGCCCGGCTGGGTCCTCGGCGACTCCGGGAACACTGGTGAACCAAGACCCACAGGGCAGGGCCCCGGGGCTCCAGGCCAGGTGGCCACACGTGGCCCCAGAGCGGCCACTCAGCTTGGTCCCACAGGACCATCATGGGGTGTAGGCCTGCTGGCTGGATCACCTCCTGGTCAAATCCTGGCCGTCCTGGGGCCTCCCGGGCTCCGTGCACTGAGAACTCAGGCAGCCGGAAAACCCAGCCCACTCCAGACCTCAGGCAGCCCTGACGCCAGTGGGGAGGGGTGCGAGGGGGTGGGGGTCCACAGCCAGGTCTCCCAGACCCCTGTTGTCATCAGCCAGGCCTTCCCTCCCAGGCCGGCCTGCCTGCGAGACACTCAGGGAGAGCTGGCCGAGGCTTGTGTCTGAAGGCGGCTCGGCCCCCAGAGGACCCAGGGGTGGGAGCTGGAAGGGCTGAGCCTCCTTCGCCCAGGGTCTCTCCCAAACGCACCACGCTTACCTTCTGGAAAACCCACCCCTCCTCTGGGGGCTGCAGGGAGGGCAGGCCACCGGGCCTAAGCACCGTCAACACACACAGGCACACGCAGACATGCACAGTCATGCACACGTATATGCATGCACACGTGTGCTCACACACGCACACACCCCGCTCCCACCCAGCCAGAAGGAAGCAGCCCGGGACGCCTTCTCCAAGACGTGTGGCTCTCCCAGGCCTCTGCTGGATGGAGCCTCCTGGGGCACCCCCTGCCCCTGACACTGCCCGGCTCCCCCGCAGCTTCCTTCCAAGGACCCAGCCCCACACGGCTCTGCTGGTGGTCAGGGCTGCTGCCCCGCCAGCCCACCTCCTGAGGACTGACACAGAGGGTGATGGGGACCCAGCCCGTGGGAATCCACACCCCCAACTCCGACCTCGGGGGTGGAAGGGCCGATCAGGTCAGGCCTCAGACAGGACGCGGCCGGGCCCGCGCCTCCCGCAGTTCCCTCCTTGGTCTGCACAGGCCTCTGCGAGGCGGACCCACACCCATTTTACAGATGTGGACGCTGAGCTTGGAGGATGAGGACACATTTCTCAGGGTGTGTCCTCAGCCCACCAGGCTCTCCCAGTTGTCCCTGATCACCCCTGGCCATGAAGGCCCCGGGGGCCCACCCCTGGCCACAGCTGGACCCTGGACCCCAGTGGGGCCACCTGCTGCCTCTCCGGGTTGGCGAACTGGGTGAGCCTGGAGCGGGGGCTCCAGCAGGCCCGCTCCGAGCAGCAGAGGACGCTGCCCACCCCACCCCTCTCCCGGGGAGGCAGCCGCTTGCTGACCGTCCCATCATTCCCGGGCCCCAGTCCTGGGTCTGCTGTGAACAAGCCTGGGTTTCCGTGGAGAGGGTCAGAGGCATCTCATGTCGGGGGGGTGGGGGCTCTGTCAGCAGGACCCCAGCCACGCCTCCTCCCGAGAGACACCCCTCCAGCTCTCAGACGGCCCAGTGGGCAGTGGCCTCCAGGAGAAGGGGGTGCCCCTGGCAACGCGAACCCCAGGCAGGTCGTGGTCAGACGAGGTGGGCACACAGCCTGAAGGCCAAAGCAGAGCCAGGCTGGGGAGCCCATGAGCCAGAGGCCTGGGGGAGGGGGTAGGGGGCCGGGCTCCGACGGCTGCCCCCTCCCCACGGGCATCGCTCCTGTTTGCCAGGGCAGGGCCATCACTCTGGTCTGTACCCCACACCTCAGGGCCGCGGTCTCCTGAGCAGAAGCCCCCGTCCTGGGCCCCGGTTTTCAGCTCACTCTACCCACACTGAGGGGAGCGGTGGAGAGGATGGGGACCCTCGCGCCACTCACTCCGGGACACCCGTCTCTGGGTGCCCTTGTGCTGCCGTCCCCCGTGGGGGTCTGCCGGCCCCCCAGCGCCTGGTCCCTGCCCTTGATCTGGCTCGGGCTTTCTGAGCCGTGCGCAGGGGGTCACACGTGGGAGGGGAGTGGTCCCCCCTCCTCCAGCTGCCCCTCACTCAGGCTCTGGCTCCGCAAGGACCCCCATCCCTCACACCTCCCTCTCATCACAGCCCCTCCAGGGAGAACACCCTGCCCACCTTCCTTGTAGCCTAGCAGTATCAACGAGGCCTCGGTCCTGGCCAAACGGCACACTGCAAGCGCCCACCTGTGCCCACCACGCAGGCCTGGGGTCCAGGGTGGGAGGAGCCAATCTGATCCTTGCACCCCACCCCCACCCCCGTCCATCGCACGGCTTCCTCCGCCTGCAGAGCCCCACCTTCTGGGATTTGGGCGGGCCTCCCTCTCTGGTCCAGGCCTCGCAGGGTGGCCAGTCCTGCACCATTGGGTGGTGAAGGATCCCAGCTGCCCCACCGCGCCTTGAATAGACCCCGTCTAGGGCAGGGGGGCGGGCCGCCTGGCGGGCAGCGTCCAAAGAACCAGCACCAGGTGTGGTCCCGGCCATGGTGCCCTGAACAGCACCCACCCGTTCCCCACCCCCACCCCCTGGGGTCTGCTCAACAGGCCCCGGGGCAGGAGTCCCACTTCCTTTCAGGCCCTGGCGCGGAGGGGCAGCGGTGGGGCAGGCCCGGGCTTGAGGCTGCAGGGGCGGGGCGCCGGGCCGCACACAAGCTGGGAGCCCCCAGCAGTCAGCAGGACCACCACAGAGGGAGACGGTGCAGCCACTCTCAGGGAATCAGCACCCAACACAAAATACATCTCCTGCTAAAATGACCGCCTCTGCCTGTGCGATAAACTCCCCTTCTCGGGCTGGGAAGGGAAGGGCCCAGCCCAGCCGGCGCCACGTGTGCTCACAGCCCCCACGGAAGCAGCCGTTGCAATAAGGAGCCTGTGCGGCAGGTAAGTCTGCCCGAAGCAGCGGGTGTGGCCACCCCCCCCCCCCCACCGCCGGCCAGGCACCTGGCCCAGGGGGACCAATCATTTTCCTGCTCTTGGGAGCAGAGGTGGGGCCTTGAGCAGAGGAGCCTGTGTCCCAGGACGAGAGCAAGAGGCCAGCATGGTCCCAGAGAGAAACAGAGGCACTGCCAGGAGTCCTGTGGTGCAAGTGACAGGGACCCCAACTCACAAGGCAGCAGGGGGAGCTCTGGCTCAAACAACCAAGTGGGCCAAGGAAATCGGCTTCAGGTACAGTCTGATCCAGCAGCTCAGAGAGTCTCAGCAAGGAGCAGGTTTTCTCTGCTCTTTGGGGTGACTCAGGAGGACTTTCTGAGGGAGGGCCAGGGCGGTGAGTGGCTGTGGAAGGACCGAGGCGGTGAGGCCCCACTTGCACCCTGGGTTGCAGGGGACTGAGGTAGACCCTATGGGGGAGCAGAGGGGTGGGAAAAGGGGAGTTCAGTTTGGGTCATGCTGGGTCCTGGGGGCACAGGCCAGTTAGTTGAAATGGGCACTGTCCCCCCGAAGATGGCGGGGAGGGGGCTGAAGAGGCCCATGGGAGACCCCCACAGTGTGGCACGTGGCTGACCTCCCTCACGTGAGACTGGGCATCCCCAAATGGAGGAGGGGCCACCTTTGCGAGCCTGCAGGGGTCACAGAGGCCTTCACCCCACAGCAGACCTCTGGAGGAGCAGGGGTCCCCAGTCCCACCTGTAGGGTATGTTCTCCGCTCAGGACCTTGAGGTGAGTCACACGTGCGAGCTCCCCGGGACCTTCAGGCACTCCGGATGAACAAGCACGTGGGGGCGGGTCATGGCGTCCCAGCACCTGGCCGTGCTGGGGCAGGGGGACTGCGGGTGGGCGACCGGAGGCTCTGAGTGGGAAGGCTTTGCCTGGGTCCCCCCATGAAGCCCTCAGTGTGCCCCCTGCCCACCCAGCCCAGCCAGGGACTCAGCCTCCCGGTAGCCGGACCGTGGTTCACCCTGGCCACACAGGCCACATGGGCCCAGGGCCACAGGCCCGCCCTGTCCACTAAGGTGCCTGCCGACGGCCGTCTTCGGGGGGGCCGCTCCGCCCAGACCCTCGCTCAGGAACTCAGGTGCCAGGAGTTAGTAAGTTCATTACCTTCTACAACGTGATAAGCTGTGTTCTGATTGCTGCATTAAGGGGCAGGACGGCAAGATTATAAATTACCAGGATGTGCTCACGTGTCTGTCTCTCCAGGGCCAGGCAGGAGAAGTTAATTATTTTTATAGGTCCAGATAGGGCACGGGGCGATCCGAATGCCTGGTTCCGGGTCCGAGCCAGCAGGGCGCCGCCCCTGCCCACACCCCGTTCAGAGGACCCCACGCCCAGCCTCCCTGGGGGGCCTCCCAGCCTCTCTCCCTGCCGCCAGGACCGGGTTCAGGGCCGCCTGTGGTTTCTTATTACCCCTGCCCATAAAGGGCAGTGGGCTGGCCTCAGCTCTCTGAGTGGCCGGTGGGGCCATCAGTAACCCTGAAGGATACTCAGCAATCTTTTCTTCCCCCAATTGCCCACCACAGCCTATATTACAAATACATAAATCATAATGTTTCAACAAAAGCAAAATTTAATTTTCTCCTTTCAGCCGTTATCTGGGCCGGGTGGTATATGGCAGGCTGCGCCCGGCTCATTTATTACTCCCGCTGAATGGGTAATGGCAGGCTGAGCCGATTGTAGGAGCTTTGTTAGGGCTGTGAATGTGCAGTGCGGCCTGAGGTGGCCCAATCTCTCCACATCTGTAATAGATACACAGGACTCGATTATTCCTTGCCAGAGCAAAGTTAAATAGTTGTGTGTGTGCCGGGGCTCCTGGGAGGCCAAGGGGAGCGTTTCAGGGGGAGGCCTGCCAGCCCTGAGCCCGGACAGCAGCGTGGGGTTCCTTGAGGCCCTGGCCGCGGCTGGGCTCAGGGGCGGGGGCAGTTGCACTCCTGGCCACAGACACTGGCTTTGGCTCAGCAGTCAGGGATCCCCACCTCTGCGGCCTGGCCGCCTGCCCACACCCACCATTCGTGCGAGGGCCCATTTCACAGACCCAGGAAGCTGAGGCTGGGGACCCAGGGCCTGCCTGGGTCGGGGCAGGATCCAGCGTGGACCTCCTCGCCGGGGGGCCGTCCTCGGGCCCCGGCGCTTCTGGACGAGCCGCCTGCTGGGACTGGGGAGCCAGAGGCACCATGGCTCCCGCCCCCGAGAAGCCCCACCGGGTCCTGGGGCTCGAACCCATGTCAGTGTGATCGGGGTGGGCAGCGCACGTCGGGCTCTCACGCCCCCCACGATCAGCCCGGGCCCCTTTCTGTCCAGCGGAGCCCCTCCACCACGCAGCCTGCAAACACACATCCAGCACCCCTAGGGGCGTGTCGCCTCGGCCATGTCCCCGCCGTGGGACTTCTCCTGGTGGCTCTGAGAGTCTGGAGCCAGGATCGCGCTCAGATCAAACCCTCGCCCGCCTGCCCAGGTGAGCAGAACAGGGACCCTGAGCCCCATTCCCAGGTGAGCAGACTGAGGCCGGCAGCGCCTTGTCCAGTGCTTTGGGGTGGATCTCACACCCGTGCCCCGCTTGGGGTCCAGGGCTCCCCCAGTGCCTCCCTGCAAGTACCCAGCTGGGGACAGGCGAGGGGGCCCCGCATCAGACCCTCTCTGAATGGATTGCCGTGGCCCCGGGACCAGTGACTGTGATCCCTTGGCCCCTCCTCCTCCAGGCAGGCCACACCCTCCCCCAGGAGCAGGGGTGGGGACCCCCAGAGAAGCCCCCTTGCTCCGGGCACGTCCTCGTGCCCACCACAGCCCATGCGGCGCGGGCTGGATGGGGGGCCCCTTCAGCGCCCGGGAAGAGGAGGTCCGTCATGGGAGCACGGCCGTGCTGACACGCGCATGAAGGTCACTTCCTGCGTGTCCCCTCTCACGTGTCTGCAGATGTGCCCTGTTCATATGGAGGCAGAGCGCCTGCAGGCTGTGGGCCACTTCTCACTCACCCCCCACACAGCCCCTTCCTCCTGCCGCCGGGCCCCGACGACGTGCCCAGCCCCGCCCCGGACCACCGCCGTGGGCGTCCAGCCGGCAGCACCCACAGGCCGAGCCCGGGGCCCCCGCAGCCGACCATCCACGCTGGCCAAGCCCGCCCGGCCTGGGGGGGCCGGGGTCCTCGCACACCGCGGGGCCCCCGCCTCGGGAGCCTCCAGTCTCGGGGCTGCCCGGCGCCAAGCCCGGGCCCAGTCAAAGGCAGTGGCGGGGGCCCCGCCGTCACCGTGGCTGGAGGGGCCGCACACACGCGGGGAGGCCCCAGTCGGCAGGGGGACGTGAGGAGATTCTGGTTTTCTCTAGTTGCTTCCGTCAAATGCTTTGTCTTTTATTGACTCTCAAGCAGATTTCCTAATATCCTGGTCACCTTTGGCCATGAAAACTCAGCAAGCAGCAAGGCCCTCCTGTAGAGCACAGGAAACTCTGCTCAGTATCCTGTGAGAAACCATCATGGAAAAGAACATGAGAAAGAATAGATGTGTGTATATGTGTAACTGAGTCACTTTGCTGTACACCCGAAACTAACACAAAAGGGTAAATCAACTATACTTAAAAAAAAAAATTATTTATTTGTCTGTGTCGGGTCTTAGTTGCAGCACGTGGGCTCAGTAGTTGTGGCACACGGGCTCAGTAGTTGCGGCACGCGGGCTCAGTAGTTGTGGCGCGCGGGCTCAGTAGTTGCGGCACGTGGGCTCAGTAGTTGTGGCACACGGGCTCAGTAGTTGCGGCACGCGGGCTCAGTAGTTGTGGCGCGCGGGCTTACTTTCCCCGCGGCATGTGGGATCTTAGTTCCCCGGCCAGGTATCAAACCCGCGTTCCCTGCATCGGAAGGTGGATTCTTAACCGCTGCACCCCCAGGGAAGTCCCAAATCAACTACAGTTTAATTTAAAAAATGGTTATTAGAAATGAATAAGTAAAATAAAATAGAGGGACTTCCCTGGCGATCCAGTGGTTAGGACTCCGAGTTTTCATTGCCATGGCCCGGGTTCAATCCCTGGTCGGGGAACTGTGATCCAGGAAGCTGCGCAGCGTGGCCAAAAAAAAATTATTTTTAATTTAAAAATTTAAAAAATAATATAAATAGAAACAAACAAACAAACAAAACCCTCAGTGTGGTTTAAAACTTTCATCACAAACTTGATTTTGGGTTGGGCTCCCTGCCCGCCAAGGGCGGACTCCAAAGGGCTCAGATGAGCGACTGGCCCTCAGGTCTTCCTTCCCTGCATCTCGGTCACCAGGTAAATGCTGACCAAGCACCTACTGTGCGCTGGGCGCTCAGGTGTGGCCAGGGAGCAAAGGGACGAGGGTCCCCACGCAAGTGGAGCCGGCGTCCCAGAGACAGAGATGACCCAAGAACATGACAAGTAACCTTGGTGTCAGAAAGTGACAACTGCAGGGTTGGAGGTGGGGTGGGGGAGTGCAGGGACTTGCTGTCTTCTGTGGGGTGGTCCGGTGAGAGCAGCGACTTGAGGGAGGGCAGGAGGGGACAGCGGGGAGGCTGGCAAGGCTGGCAGACGGGTGGTGGTGAGGCCCGGGGGGTCGCCGGGCAGCACACACAGGCTCTAAGGACCGCGGAGGGGCTGTGACTTCCCCGAAGTGAAGGTTTGAGAGGGAAGAGCAAGGGCGGTGTGTGTAAGGACCCCGAGCAGACAGAGAGCGGCCTGTGGGGCTGGGGGGATGTAGGAAGGAGAGGCCGGGGCCACCACCACGGCTGGTGAGACCGGGGGGTGGCCTGGCAGTGCCGGCGGGGCCGCAAGAAGGGTCAGGTTCAGGATGGGCTTTGAAAGTAGAGGCAGTGGGGTTCATTCATGAGAGAGGAGAGAGAGAGAGAGAGTCTCAATGAACCCGATGAGGTGGAGGTTTTGGCCTGAGCAGCCGGAGGAGGGGACGGGGCGAGAGAGCTGGTGCTGAGCACGGTGAGGCCGACGCTTCCCTCGGGCGCTGGGATGCTGGAGGTGCTGAGTGGCGGCCAGATTCCTGGGAATCCCGAGAGAGCTCTGGAGACAGAAGCGTGGGCGTCCCGTATGCAGGGGGTTACGCCACGTGACCCAGTGAGACTGCGGGGACAGGAGGAGAGGGGAGGGCCCAGCCTGAGCCCTGGTGCATCACTGTCACCGTTAAGGGTCAGGGAATGAGGAGAAGCAGCAGAGGGGATGGAGGAGAGACTGTGGGGAGGCGGGCGGGAGTGTCCCCAGGAGGAGGGAGGGGGGCTGGGGGAGGGGCCAAGATGAGGACCAAGAATGGATGCTCCAGGGTAACACACAGAGGTCTCTGGTGACCTTGAGGGGTGGGAAATCAGCTGAGCGGATTTCAAAGGAAGAGGGAGCTCCACGCAGGGCCAGAATGGAGGAATGGGACCTGCGTTTACCCTCCCACCGGAAACAGAAACAACTAGATAAGATACGTGAAGCCACGGCTTTGCAGACCCTGGACCTCAGGTAAGGCTGGACTGTGACCCTGAGACAGAACACAGTGAGGGGAGCCCAGGGGTGCCCAGTTTCCTAGCTTAGAAGATTTCCAGGCTGCGGTTTGCGGGGTTGAGGGGGGCACAGCGGGGGCAGCAGGACAACATCCAGCAAATCTGTGTGTAATTGGAGCTCCCAGGGCGGGAGGGGGAACAGGAAGCACACTTCAAGAAACAGTGAGCAGGGCTTCCCTGGTGGCGCAGTGGTGGAGAGTCCGCCTGCCGATGCAGGGGGCGCGGGTTCGTGCCCCAGTCCGGGAAGATCCCACGTGCCGCGGAGCGGCTGGGCCCGTGAGCCATGGCTGCTGAGCCTGCGCGTCCAGAGCCTGTGCTCCGCAACGGGAGAGGCCACAGCAGTGAGAGGCCTGCGTACCGCAAAAAAAAAAAAAAGAAACAGTGAGCAGAACTTTCCAAAGTTGATGAAAACTGTAAACCCACACGTCGGAGAAGCTCAGCAAACCCCAAGCACAGTTACCTAAAACTAGTGATAGGAGAGAGTCCTCCAGCAGGCAGGGGAAAACACAGGTTATGTACAAAGACCTAAAGACGAGGTGACAGCAGGTTTCTTTCTCCCTAGGGCGTGTGACCTTGGAGCAGCATCTTTAGACAGAAAACCAAAACCGTCAGCCAGTGAAAATATCCTTCAAACCCAAAGGCTTTTTCAGACCTTAAAAAGAGCTGAAAGAATTCATCAGGCACACTCCAGGAGTGTTAGGGACACCCTTCAGCAGAAGGAAGCCACTGCCCGGTGGACACCTGTATCTGCACAAGAGAGTAGAGAGCGCCAGGTGTGGTGTCTATGGAGACTGAGTGCTTCAAGCAAAACAATAAAAAAACCAGTGTATTGTGAACACTCATGACACGTATAGAAATAAAGAGCACAGAGACCAGGAAAGGAGACCCTGGAACTTGCTGGGCACGGCTCCTACATGATCCATGAGGTTGTGGAAGGTCACCTGGAAGTAGGTGGAGAGGAACCGAAGATGCACTTTATAAACCCCAAAGCAATCCCTGAAAGGGCAAAATTCAGAATTATTGCTGACAAACTAATGAGAGAAGTAAAGTCATAAAAAATACTCAATCCAAAAGAAGACAGAAGAGGGAAAAGGGACCAAAGGACAGATGGGACAAATGAAAACAGAAAGAAGAGGTGGATCTAAGCCCAGACATATCGGTGTTACAGTCAATGCAAATGATCCCAACACTGCAATTAAAAGGCCAAGGATGTCTGATCAGATAACCTACATGCTACCTACATGAAACCCACTGTAAACATAAAGACAATACGATTGAAAGTAAAAGGGTGGGAAAAGATAAACTGTCTAACAATAATCAAAAGAGAGCTGGAGTGACATTAATATCCAACTAGATTTCAGAGCAACAGCGTTACCAGGGATAACGAGGGTCGTTTCATAATAAACATTTTAATAACAGAGCTTAAAAACATGAAGCAGGCCTTCCCTGGTGGTGCAGTGGTTAAGAATCCGCCTGCCAATGCAGGAGACACGGGTTCGATCCCTGGTCCAGGAAGATCCCACATGCCACAGAGCAACTAAGCCCGTGTGCCACAACTACTGGGCCTGCGTTCTAGAGCCCTGAGCCACAACTACTGAGCCCGCATGCCACAACTACTGAAGCCCGCACTCCTAGAGCCCGTGCTCTGCAACAAGAGAAGTCACTGCAATGAGAAGCCTGCGCACCGCAACAAAGAGTAGCCCCCACTCGCCACAACTAGAGAAAGCCCGCACTCAGCAACAAAGACCCAGTGCAGCCAAAAACGAATAAATAAATAAATTTATAAAACAAACAAACAGAAATACATGAAGAATAAACTGAGAAAAACACAAGGAAACATAGATAAACCCACAGTTGTCGTCAGAGATTTCAACACCCCCTCTCAATAAGTGATAGGACAAGTAGAAAGTATATCATGAAGACTACAGAAGCCTTGAACACACCGTCGACCAGTCTGAGCTGATTGATTCATGGGGCGCTCTGCTCAGAACAGCAGATTTCACATTCTTTCCAAGTGCACGAGGAACACTTGCCAAGAAAACCCATGTTCTGGGCCCTAAAGCAAGTCTCAACAAATTTTAAAGTATTCATACAAGGTGTGTTATCTGACCACGGCAGAAATAAACTAGAAATCAATAACCAAAAGATACCTAGAAAAATCCTAAATACCTGGAAACTAAAAAGCATGCCTCTAAATAACCCCTGGGTCAAAGAAGAAATCGAAAGGGAAATGAGAAAGTATTTCGAATTAAATGAAAATGAAAATACAACGTAGCAAAAATTTTGAGACACAGCTCAAGCAGTGCAGTACTGAGAGGGAAAGCATCTATATTGGGAAAAAACAGAGATTCTAAATCAACGACTTCAACTTCTACCTTAAGAAACAAGGGGAAAAAAGAGCACATAAAACTCAAAGTAAACCAAAGAACAGAAATAATAAACATCAGAGCGGAAATCAATGAAACGGAAAAACAACAGAGAAAATCAATGAAACCAGAAGCTGGTTTTCTGAGGAAGCCAGTAAGACTGACAAGCCGGACCAATCAGGAGTAAAAGAGGGAAGACACAAATGACCCGTTTCAAGAATGAGAAAAGTGACATCATTACAGATTGTACAGATATTGAAAGGATATTAAGGGACTATTGTGTGTACTTTATGCCAATGAATTGGACAACTTAGATGAAAAGGACAAATTTCTCAAAAGACACGAACTATCAAAGGCCATTCAAGAAGAAATAGAAAAGCTGAATAGTCCTATAGCTATTAAAGATTGAATTTTTAGGGCTTCCCTGGTGGCGCAGTGGTTGAGAGTCTGCCTGCCGATTCAGGGGACACAGGTTTGTGCCCCGGTCCGGGAAGATCCCACATGCCGCAGAGCGGCTGGGCCCGTCAGCCGTGGCCGCTGAGCCTGCGCGTCCGGAGCCTGTGCTCCGCAACGGGAGAGGCCACATCAGTGAGAGGCCCGCGAACCGCAAAAAAAAAAAAAAGAATAGAAAAAATTTAAAAAATAAAGATTGAATCTTTAGTTAAATACCTTCTAAAAAAGAAAAACCCAAGCCCAAATAGGTCTCAAGGAAGAATAATAACAATTCTTCAGGAACTCTTCCAGAAAACTGAAGAGAAGAAAATACTTTCCAACTCATTCTATGAGACAAATATTACCTTGACCCCAACACTAGGCAACAAAAATAAAGAAAACTACAGACCAAAATCCATTATGAACATAAATGCAAAAATTCTCAAAATTTAGAAAATGGAATTCAACAATATTGTTAAAGGATCATGATCAAGTGGGATTTATCTAAGGAATGCAAGGTTGGTTTAACTCTCAAAACTGTAATTCACCGTAGTTACAGGCTAAAAATGAAAAACCTGATGACTATTTAAATAGACGGAAAAATCATTTGATAAAATCCAACAATCATTTCTAATAAAAATCCTCAGTAAAACAGGCAGAGAAAAGAATTTCCTCAACCTGATAAAGGGCATACCTGACGCAGCTGATGTCGCACTTAGTGGTGAAAGACTGAATACTTTCACCCCCAAATCAGGAAAAAGGCAAGGATGTCTCCTCCCAGCTGTTCTAGTCAACACTGTACTGGACATTCTAGCCAGCGCAGTAAAGCAAAAATAAAAAGCACCCAGATTGTATGCAGGATGCAAGATCAGTGTACAGAAATCAGTTGTATTTCTGTGTGCTAGCAACAAACAATTCGAAATTTAAAACGGTATTTGCAATGCCATCAAAAACATTAAATATATAGGGATAAACCTGACGAAATATGTGCAAGACCTGTACACTGAAAAATACCAATCGTTGCTGAGAGAAATTGAAGGAGAACTAAACACTGGCGAGATAGACCACATCCATGGGCAGAAGACTCAATACTGTTATAATGTCCATACCCACACTCTCCACCTGTCCAGGCTGGCTGGTCCATCAGGGAACAAGACGGAGACGTCCCCCACGGAGGGTGTGGGCCAGTGGGGTACGCAGGCGGTAACCATCTGGGACGCGGTGACTGGTAGGTGAGGGAAACGTTAAGGAGGGAAGACGTGATGGCCCAAGAAAGCCTCAGACTGGGAGGCCACCTTGTCCGTGCGTCAGAGAGGACCCTGCATCTGCCTCCCTGGGCTGATGGCAGCACTCACTCACCAGAGGGACCAGCCGCAGGAGACCCCGGCGGCCCTGGAGCACCCGAGACTAGCTCGAGCTCCCAGCCCTGGGAGACCCCCACCCAGGGCATGTCTGGGCTGCCCCCTCGGGAGGAGTGGCCCCCAGTGGCTCCCAGCTGGGAGCTGGCATCACTGTAGTGCAGCTTTGGGGGGGTGTGGGCCCCTGCTGCTGGGGGCCCTGGGACTTGCTGGCACAAGGAAGGTGCTGAGAGCTCCCTGTTGGGGGGATGGGCACCGCGCTTTTGGGATCCGGGAGAGTTTCTGTCTGAGTCTGTTGGCTCACCTCCACTCTGCCAGCTGGGATTGCGACCACCTCTGCAGACGCGGGTGGGAGCAGGAAGGCGCTGCCCAGCCCCTGGTCCGATGGCGGGGTCGCCAGGCAGCCCAGCCCCTCACCTGCCCCCGACAGATGAGGGAGCCGGCGGTGGGAGCTGGCGTCAAGCGCCGGTGCTGGGCACAGGGCTTTGCCGTGTGCGGGAGGGCACGCCACCAGCAGCGGGACAGAGGGGACTCCGGAATGCACCGGGCGGGCGGCACGACCTCCCCCCACCTCCCTGGGCCTCCTTCTGCCCTCCGCTCCCTGTTACTTAGGGCACGGGCCCTGCCCAGCCACTTCACCCCCTCCAGGCTGGCACCCACGTCCACCCTGCAGGCATCAGTGCCAAGGTCCTGGCGCTGCCACACGCCAGGCACAGGGGTGGCTGCCCTGACCTCCTGGGGCCAGAGGGATGCTCTGGGCGTGTCTGTGCAGCTCCCTGGAAGAGGCCTGGCCGCGGGACTCACTTGGGGGGTCTTCAGGGCCAGGTTCATGAGTAGATGGGACAGTGTTGAGGGGGTGTCAGGACGGCATGGAAAAGAAGGTCAGGGCCCGCTCAGCCACCCCCGGGGACCCCCCACTCAGGGGCCCTCCCTGCCTGGGCCACCCTTGCACACCCCTCGGCCCCTGGCCCTTTCCTGCCTGCACAATCGTGGGGTGAACCTTAACCCGAGCTGAGCATCTCCCACCCACACCTTCAGCCTTCTCCCAACTGCCTGGACCCTCACCCACGCTGAAGGTGGAGAGAAGGCGGAGGGGGGTGGCTTGTCCCAGCAAGCCCCCCGAGTGTGGCAGGGGCTTCCACTGGGGTCCTGCAGACCTGGAAAGGCTGAGTGAATCGGTGGGGGGTCCTGGTGTCAGGGGAGTGCCTCGTGGTGTTCTTTAAGCCCCGGGACTAGGGGAGGCAGCCCCTCCCCCTTCTGCACCAGCTCCCTTCTTCTGGGAGAGCTAAGGGATGGGATCCTACGATTTGTGGTTTGCATTCATACTACAGTGTAAAGGACTACCCACCAAGCCTGGCCTGGAGGTCATGGGGGAGGAGCAGTCAGGAGGTGGCAACGCCCCACAAAAGGGCAGGTGGCAATGAAGAGGTTGGGGGTCTGGGGTGCAAAGACCTCACACACCCCTCCCTGTGGCCTGGCTTGCCTCCCAGCTTGGAGGGTGGGCACTGAGTGCTGGGCTCTCTGGCAGGGAGCCCCATAGACCTAAATTAAATGGGGGGTGGATTTTGGAGAGCACACAGATCAGTCCCCCAAGCCCTGGCACAGAAGGGAGGAGGGGGAAGGGGGGCACCCACTGCGTTTCCCAGCGGAGTGGTCGAGTACTCACACGCAGCGGCCAGCGGCGATTTCCGCCCTCCCTTCCTATTTACCGATTTCCGCCCTCCCTTCCTATTTACCGATTTCCGCCCTCCCTTCCTATTTACCGATTTCCGCCCTCCCTTCCTATTTACCGATTTCCGCCCTCCCTTCCTATTTACCGATTTCCGCCCTCCCTTCCTATTTACCGATTTCCGCCCTCCCTTCCTATTTACCGATTTCCGCCCTCCCTTCCTATTTACCGATTTCCGCCCTCCCTTCCTATTTACCGATTTCCGCCCTCCCTTCCTATTTACCGATTTCCGCCCTCCCTTCCTATTTACCGATTTCCGCCCTCCCTTCCTATTTACCGATTTCCGCCCTCCCTTCCTATTTACCGATTTCCGCCCTCCCTTCCTATTTACCGATTTCCGCCCTCCCTTCCTATTTACCGATTTCCACGGCCCTCCCTTCCTATTTACCGATTTCCGCCCTCCCTTCCTATTTACCGATTTCCGCCCTCCCTTCCTATTTACCGATTTCCACGGCCCTCCCTTCCTATTTACCGATTTCCGCCCTCCCTTCCTATTTACCGATTTCCGCCCTCCCTTCCTATTTACCGATTTCCGCCCTCCCTTCCTATTTACCGATTTCCGCCCTCCCTTCCTATTTACCGATTTCCGCCCTCCCTTCCTATTTACCGATTTCCGCCCTCCCTTCCTATTTACCGATTTCCGCCCTCCCTTCCTATTTACCGATTTCCGCCCTCCCTTCCTATTTACCGATTTCCACGGCCCTCCCTTCCTATTTACCGATTTCCGCCCTCCCTTCCTATTTACCGATTTCCGCCCTCCCTTCCTATTTACCGATTTCCACGGCCCTCCCTTCCTATTTACCGATTTCCGCCCTCCCTTCCTATTTACCGATTTCCGCCCTCCCTTCCTATTTACCGATTTCCACGGCCCTCCCTTCCTATTTACCGATTTCCGCCCTCCCTTCCTATTTACCGATTTCCGCCCTCCCTTCCTATTTACCGATTTCCGCCCTCCCTTCCTATTTACCGATTTCCGCCCTCCCTTCCTATTTACCGATTTCCGCCCTCCCTTCCTATTTACCGATTTCCGCCCTCCCTTCCTATTTACCGATTTCCGCCCTCCCTTCCTATTTACCGATTTCCGCCCTCCCTTCCTATTTACCGATTTCCGCCCTCCCTTCCTATTTACCGATTTCCGCCCTCCCTTCCTATTTACCGATTTCCACGGTCCTCCCTTCCTATTTACCGATTTCCGCCCTCCCTTCCTATTTACCGATTTCCGCCCTCCCTTCCTATTTACCGATTTCCACGGCCCTCCCTTCCTATTTACCGATTTCCGCCCTCCCTTCCTATTTACCGATTTCCACGGCCCTCCCTTCCTATTTACCGATTTCTGCCCTCCCTTCCTATTTACCGATTTCTGCCCTCCCTCGCCCTCCCTTCCTATTTACGCCTCAGTTCTGGGTCCCGGCTGCACCCTCTGGGCGCTTGGAGCAGAAATGAGCTTTCTGGTGAAAAA
The DNA here is from genome assembly GCF_059928025.1 of Delphinapterus leucas. NCBI lineage: Eukaryota > Metazoa > Chordata > Mammalia > Artiodactyla > Monodontidae > Delphinapterus > Delphinapterus leucas. Next base: position 911,753 of record NC_143133.1, on the reverse strand, counting down.
GCAGAATGCTACGAGTCCTGAGCTGAGACTCCTGAGTCAGAGAGACGTGGACGGCCCGCCACTCACCCCCGCGTGACCTCGTGCAGCAGTGGCCATCACCCGCACCTCCCAGGGCCTGCTCAGCGGCCACCATGCCGGCCTGGGGGCCTCAGCTCTCCCCGCTGCCCTCATGCCCCCCGTCAGCTCCCACACACACCCCCGCCCTCATGCCCCCCGTCAGCTCCCACACCCCCAGCACCTGGCCTGGGTGCTGCTCTAGCTGATGTGTTCGCAGCCCTCTGACCCCCACACCCCCTCCAGGGGCACACGTGGTAGGGGGACCTGAGGCACAGGACCCATGGGAGACTGAAGGATTAGCCGCAAGCAAAGGGAACAGCATCTCCACTGAGGGAACAGCATGAACTGTATGAGCACCCCCTCCAGGAGGCAGCTATGGAGACCAGGACACGGGGGGGGGGGGCAGACCCTGGGGAGGCGAGGCTGTGACCTCACTCTCGGGGCACAGGGAGTTACGGGAGGGTCACGGAGCACGGCAGGTGTCTGAGTTCAGGCTGAGACGGGGGAGGGGCAGCGGGAAGGAAGGGGAGGGGAGACCTGAGAGCCTTAGGAAGAAAGTGGGGCAGTGAGTCAGGCGCCCCGGGGAGAAAGGGCTAGACAAGGGACTCTGCGGTGCTCAGGGCTGGGGTTGGGGCACCTGGGGACCCCAGATGGAAACACCAACTGGACAGTGGGGTATGGCCAGAGGTGAAGCAGGGTCAGGCTCGCCTGAGGAGGGAGGGAAGAGAAGGGCCACCGGTGCCCTCACAGTGTCAGCCCCAAGCCCTTGGAAGACAGGGCGGGGGTCTCTGGACATCCTGACCCTCTCTGCAGGGCTGATGGCCACCCTGATGAAGCTGCGACCCCGCTCCTGGCGGGAAACTAAGAGGCCCGTGGAGCGGGCCTTTCTGTGGACTCGGGGAGAGCAGGTGAACCGAGCCTGCGGGTTGGGTTCCCTGGGGGTGGGGAACCTGAGAGGGTCCACTTCCTTGTCTGGCTCACCTGCCTGGACACCCCGCGGGGCCCCGGCCACCTGAGCGCGTTACCGATCCACAAGATCAGCTCCCCAAAGGCTGCAGAGCAGGACCGGCCATAAAGCTCCAGGAGAGGCAGCATTGGGCGCACTTGTAATTTGTAACTAATTTGTTGCACAATGAGGTTGCAATTTCCTAATTGTGATTGCCATTTTAATTTTACTCATGGCTGTGCAACCAACAGTGTATAGTCTTGTAATTAAAATTAATTGTACCTTCACCTGCATATTTCTATTAGACTGTTAAATTTAGTCTGTAAGCTCAATGATTTTGTTCCCTGAAAGAGGCCGAGTTCATTTCTGCCACACTCGGTGGCTCCCCGCTCTGAAGGCTGCCTTGCCCTCCAAGGGGGGCTGGGGGCCTGTCTCCGCCCCAGCACCTCGCTTCTGGCAGCGCTGGGAGAGTGGAGCCCCCGAGGGCTTTCAAGAGCTTATAGGTCTATTATTTAATGAATTCTTGAGGAGTTATTAGGCTCCCAGATTGTACATGAGGATTTCATGAATAATCTCGGAAAACCTAAACGGGCTTTCTCCACCAAATTAAGCCCGTGAATGACACCCACAGCACGTGCTGGACACTGTTTTCTCAGCATGGGCGTCCTGGTGGCCTTGAGGGTGGGGAGGGGACCTCCCTCTGAATTCCAGGTGCCAGACCTTGGACTCAGGTATCAAATGTCAGGTCCAGGGAGCCCTCGGATGCCATCACTGGCAGTCACCTTCCCAGCAGGCTCCCAGGGTCCCTCGGAACGCACCTCTCCTGTGCAGGCGGAGAGAGGAGAGGCCCTGAGATCCCACCCCAGCTGTGCCCTGGCAGCACCGTGGCTCAGCCAATCAGATGCGCCCTCCCAGGACCCCCAAACCTACAGGCCATCTCAGAAGCTGGGAGGTATGGGTGCCATGGCAACAGCAGCTGGGCAGCATAGCTGGCAGGACAGATGGACCCTGAGATGCTGCCAGGGGTTCCAGCCCGTCCAAGCCCTCCACTGCCCACCACAGGAGTTAGCTGGAGTGGATTCCACAGTTCGTGACAAGGACTCCTACTGACACAGTCAGCATCCGGTCTAGAGAGGGGCATGGGGGAAGCTTGGTTAGGGGTCCCAGCTCCCCGTACTCCCCACCAAGCTAAGCTATGGACAGGGCAGTTGTGATGGGGTTGAAGGTTCTCCATCCAGGTGAGCCAGGAGATCCTATTTCACTGTCACCTGTTCCCTGAGGCCAGGCCACAATGTGCCCGGGGAGGGGTCTGCTGTGACTGTCCTCCCTCTTCGTTGAGGAAAACTTAGCTCCCAATTGGGCAGGAAGGAGGGATGGACCCTCAGTACCTGCTCAGGGAACCTGGGAATAGATGCATCTCCACCCACCCATCCATCCCCCATCCCATCCCTCCACCCATCCCCCTATACCCACCAGTATGACAGTCACTCTAGGTGGCTCATGTCACCCATGGGATCAAGGGTGACATGAGCCCCTTGCATGGCCCCTTGCGTGGCCTTTGAGACCCCAGCAGCTCCTGCTTCATCTCCCTCACCACTGACCTCCTGCTTCCCTCCTTCCAGGTCCTTGGCCCTGGACACCTCTCCCTAGGTCTTCCCCTCCCGCAGGAAGCCCTCCCTGACCACTCACACAGGGCTACGAGTGCCTACGAGTGCCAGACCTCGGAGCCCAGTGTGCACACACCCAGGATGCCCCTCCCTCCTCTTTGGACACAGCCCCAGGGCCCCTGCCCAGCTCCCCCACAGGCCCACTTCGGCTCTACAGATGCTGGGGTCAAACACTGCTGCCCCCGCTGCCTGCCCTCCCCCAATCCCCGAGGGCCCAAACTGGACACCAGTCCTTCCATCTCAGTTCAGCACCCCCACACACACTCCTGGGACTCAGGCCCCAAGCAGGGATCCTCCTGGACCTCTCCCTCGGCCCCATCCCTCCACGCCCTCTGACCCTCACACACTGCCTGGCCCCCAGCTTTTGCTTGGATGACACAGTGCCCCTCCTGCCCATCCCACACATCTGTGGTCCAGACCCTGACCAACGCCCTCAGCTTCCTGCCCAGCCGGCAGCCTCGGGAACCCCGCACACCACCAGCGTCGCACACGCAGTGCCCTCTGCTGTCAGCTAGACTTTGGGGCCTTCTCCCCCTCATTGCTCTTTCAGCTCCGATCACTGATGGTGTCACACGTGGCTCACAAGCAGGACGGAGTATTGCTACCCCCTCAGTACACCCCGTAGCCAGAATCCAGTGAATAGCGCTGAATGAATGAATGAATGTCGCACAGCTGATCAATGGAATCGATGGTTTCAAACTTCTCCTGTCCACTAATTTTACACAAAAAGCAGCCACGTATTCTAAGACCCGTGGGAGCAGACGCTGCAGTGCCAGTGAAGGCAGACGCTTGGCCACATGGAGCCACTGGACAGAGCGGTCCAGCCTCGATTGTCCAGCCTGTGATGACCACCCAGCCCTGTCCTGCACCTGCAGCTCTCTCGTGCCCAGAGTGGCCGGTGAGGAAGGGCCAGGGCTGAGGGGGCGCCCTGCCCAGCTCCAAGTGGGTGTGGGGAGGATGGAAGGCTTTCCTCAGGACAGCAGGGTCCGTCCAGGGCAAGGTAGGCGTAGGGCTGGGCGGCAGCTCAGGGAGCCCAGAGTTCAGGGTCCCAAGAGCAGCCATTTATAGGCTGATGTCCCACCCCACCACTGCCTGGGAGCCCCTCAAAGGTGGGCCCAGACCCTCCAGTGAGTGCTGGGGTCAGAGGGCATCCTCACTGACCCCGTGCTTGGCCTCTCCCTAGCCCTGCCATCGTCCACCTGGGCGGCTCCTGGCTTTCCTCCAGGGTCCGGGCCGCCTCGGGTCCAGGCCGTCGGGGCCCGTCCCTTCCCCAGGGCCAGTGCTTCCGGGATTGGTGGGCGGCCAGGGACATACTCACTGAGCACCTACTGTGTGCTGGGGGCCAAGACAGACAGACACCATGAGCTGTCAGTGGCTGCCGGGGACAGACAGTGCCAAGGGGAGGGTTCCAGGCCTGGAGAGGCAGTGGTGACAGGAGCACGAGGGGCAGGCCAGCATTCAAGGAGAGCATCTGGGCCGGGGTCAGGGGCAGGGGTGAGGGGAGGGAGGGGGGAAAGGGAGGGGGAGGGGCGTGGGGCACAGGTGGGCTGCGGCAGGGCTGGCCGGGCACTGGGGAGCAGGCTCCTTGTGGGCGCTGAACTGACCGTGCCCCTCCCCGTTCCGTGCAGCCGCCTGAGCGCGGGGTCAAGGGCCACGGCCCTGAGGGCAGGGGGCTCAACTGGAAGGGGAGGGGGCAGCTCTGGAGAAATCCCGGAGGTGGAGCCAGGAGAGGCTGTGGGTAAGAGCTGGGCTGGAGTGAGTGGGCCGGGGCAACTGGCGGGGTGAGGCCAGGTACTTGGGGGGCGGGGAACTCCCGGCCTTGGGTTTAGGAGTCTGGAGTTCAAGGTCACCAGTATTCGGATCATGGGGCTCAGAGAGGGTGGAGGTCCCGGTGTGCACCGCAGGGGGTCGCAGCTGGAGGTCCTGTCTTGGACTCTGCGGTGGAGGAGGGCCGGCCACAGGGTTTGGGTAGGGGGCCCGGCGGCGTGGGGGAGGGCGGCGCAGGGGCCCGGCTCCCCCCCCCCGGCGCCCATCCCCCAACACACCTGGGGCCCGGGGCTTCATCTCGCGCCCCCTGCCCCCAACCCGATAGGCGCTGCGCCGGCGGCCCGGCGGGACCCAGGACACGGGGACACGCGCGCGGGGACGCTGACACCCGTCAGGCCCGATAACGGGCGCAGCGCCGCCGACGCCGCGAGCGCATTAATCTTCCCCAAATTAAAATCTGCAGCGCGGCGTTTAAGATTGAGGCCACCACGGTTCAGCGCGGTGTGACCGCCGATTTTGATAAAAGTGTTTTAAGAGAGGGGAGACGGAGATAAATTGTCTGCGCGGCGACGCCGCTGGTGAGAAGCACGCGGACAGCGGGTCGCAGCCTGGCGCTTCCGCAGCGCGTCCGGGGACACCGCCTCCGCCCGTGGGACCCTCCCCGGTCTGCCGCAGCTGGGAGCGCTCTGCGCGACGGCACCGCCCCGGTCACTGGGGCTCCGAGCCGGGCCCAGCCCCGCGGAGGCGAGGAGGGAAGGAACGCGGCCCCCGGCCCTCGCAGCCCGAGGTTCCTTCGTTCAGCGACGTTTCTCGAGCACCTGCTCTTCGGCACTTGCCTAGACGCTCCAGCACCCGGAGTGGAAAGTGGTAGCGGGGCTCCGCACGCAGTCGGGGTCTAGCCAGGACCACAGGCGCCTCTGCAGCCCCCTGGATTGCTCAGGTGGAGGGTGGGCTGGGTGCCTGATCCCGTGGGGTCAGGCGCCTGAGGGAGGGGTGCTGTGGGCTGCCTGGGGGAAACTTCACCAGGCTTTCCCTGTCCCCACAAAGAGTGCCACTTTCTCAACTCTCTTTCAAGCCGGCTTTGCCCTTGTCTCAAGGTGAGGGCCAAAGCCCTCTCCTCGATGGAGGCTTCCCGGTGGTACACACCCCAACTCCGCCACCCACCTGCCCTCCAGTGCCGTTCCCATCGCTGCCCTTCACTCTCCTGCACCTGTCTTTGGAGGAGGGCTTGGACCCCCCTCCCAGGGTCCCCTCTGTCCCCCAGCCATCCCCAGCATTGGTCCCAGCCAGTCCCCCACCCATTCCACAAACCCTCCCAGGCACAGCCTCACTCCCTCCAGCTTCCTGACATCAAAGCCTGGCTGGCTACAGCTGCACCAAGTATGGGGGGCTTCTGGGGAGACAGATGAGACATGGGCATGCCCAGTCTCTGAAAGAAGGCACAAGCGCTGGCCTAGAGCCTTGGCCACAGCAGGGCCAGTGGTCTGAGAAGGAGCTCTCCTTGAGGGCTTCCTGGAGGAGGGGGCTTTCTCAGCCAACCCCAAGGAAGGACGAGGAAGGAACGGGAAGGGACTAGCATGAACAGGGTGCAGAGGCACAGAAGTCCCAAGTGGGGCTGGAAGGGGGAAGGGAGGGGCCAACAGCCCTGCAGTCAGGATGGAGCAGGACAAGGATGGGACCACTGGGACTCAGGTAACTCTTGGAAGGCCCCCGAAGAGGAGGGCTGGCATCCCCTCTGCTGGATGCGTCGCTGACAGCTTCCGCCTTTTCTTACAAAGTTCAAGCCAGCAAGAAACACGCAGTTTGCGTCAGGCATGCCTGCCCGCTTCTCTCCTCCCCGAGCAGCTGTGAAATTGATATTTAAAACTAATTGTACAGCGCCCTCGGGGCAGCCGGGCAGGGCAGCGCCGGACAGCGGCTGTGTTCGTTCCATCTCGCCTCAGGCTCTGCCCGTGACCCCAGCCAGGTGATTAAGGGGCCGAGGATGAGGGGCTTATCTCCAGCGGACAGTGGCTGCCCCACGCCCCGCCTGCCAGCCGGAGCCCCTCCCCCAATTGCCCAGCAGCTGCCGAGCTGCCCCCTCCTTGGACAGTGGCCCTCCCATCTCATAACATCCAATTACTTGCACGGACTGCTGTCTGGGGCTCAGATCAAATCACTCAGCTGCAGTGAGGAGCCCCAAACGGGTCAAGCTCAGCAGGTTAGACACGCTGTCCGACGCCAGACCACAGGCAGCCCGCCTTGGGAGCCGGAGGCAGCGAGCGTGGCCCGGGGAGCGCAGTGGACCCCAGCTCCTCAGTGGTGTCGGCTCTGGCCGCGGTTCAAGGCCAGGGCAGAAAACATCCTCTGGGAGTGCAGGGCATGGTCAGGCATGCACAGGACGGCGGTGGTCTCTAGAAAGGTCACCAGCAACTGAGACCTCCAGGCTTCCTGACAGCTCTGCAGTCCGTGCCACAGGAGCATCCCTCCAAAATTCCTTTCCATCCAGAACCCACGACTGTGGCTTGCCTGCACAAACAGGGTCTTTGCAAATGTGGTTAGATAAGCTGAGGTCATGGTGGAGTCGGGAGGGCCCTTAATACAATGACCAGTGTCATTATAAGAAGAAAAGAAGAGACACGGCAGAGGCAGGAGGGAGCTTCCTGAGAGCCTCCAGAGGGAGCCCTGCCCTGGAACCTGGCTCTGGAACCTGACACCTTGGTTTCTGACTCCTGGCCTTTAGGCTGGGAGAGAGTAGATTTCTGTCCTTTTAATCCACCGGGTTGCGGTATTTGCTACGCCGCCCGGGGAGATGAGTGTATCCAGTGTGCTGGCGAAAGCCCCCCTTTCTCCCGTGGCCCTCTCGCTTCCCACACCCAGACCCTGCTGTCTGGGGCCTGTCTCTGCCCTGCCTCCTGGTCCTGCCACCCGCGACCCACCCAGAACCCTCAGCCACTCCTGCCGGTCTCAGCCAGGCCACCCGGCAAGGGCTGGTCCCCTGTGGTCCCCACTCCAACCCCAGGGGCCTTCAAAAGCACGCTTGGCACGGCCCCCGGTCCCCGGTGCTCAGCAGACACTGCTCTCTGCCCCTCAGTGCTGGCAGCCGCCCAGGGCCTCCTCCAGGATCCAGCAGCTCAGCCTGGGGCAGGAGGTGTCACCAGCACGCGGGCTGCTCTCGGCCTGCAGCCACGCCCCAAACGTTACATGGGCAGTGGCGCTCATCCGTGTCCTGCCAAATAGGGAGGCGCTCCTGCTTGAGGAACTGCCCCTTGCATTCTACCAAGTTATTAAAAACCTAGCATCCCGTTTAATCTAATGGTAACATAGTACAGCCAGCAAGGCAGGCATTATTCCCATCATCCATCACCCATATTCACTCACCATGATCACCGTTACCTCCATCGCCACCGCCACCATCGCCACCACCACCACCTATCATCACCACACCTGCATCACCACCACCGCCACCATCACCACACCTCCATCACCATCACCGCCACCGCCACCATCACCACTACTATCACCGTCACCACCAGCACCACCAGCACCACCACCATCACCATTGTTCCAGTTTGAATTGCATCCCCCCAGAGAAATGTTGAAGTCCTAACCCCCGGGTCTGTGACTGTGACCTTTTTTGGAAATAGGATCTTTGCAGATGTAATCAAAGTGAGGTCCCTAGGGTGGGCCCTGATCCAGTAAGACTGATGTCTTTATAAGAGAAAACAGAGGCACAAGGAAGAGGAGGCCATGCAGACACTCAAAGACACACAGACACACAGGGAGCAGACAGTCATGTGATGACACAGGCAGAGGTGAAGTGATGCGTCTATAAGCCAAGGAAGTGCTGAGAATTGACAGCAAACACCGGAACCTGGAAGATACAAGGAAGGAGCCTTCTCTACAGGCTTCAGAGAGCCTAGCTCTGCTAACACCTTGATTTCAGATTTCTACCTTCCAGAACTGTGAGAGAATCAATTTTACATGGTCTTAAGCCACCCAGTTTTTGGTACTTTGTTACAGCAACCCTGAGAATTAATACCACCATCGTCACCATCATCATTGTCACCACTGTTGTCACCAACCTGATAATCACCTCCTTGTCATCTTTATCACCACCGCGGTCAACGTCATAACCGCCATCATCACCACCATCACCATTATCGCCACCGTCACCACCACCATCACCATTATCGCCATCGTCACCACCACCATCACCATTATCGCCACCGTCACCACCACCACCATCACCATTATCGCCACCGTCACCACCACCACCATCACCATTATCGCCATCGTCACCACCACCATCACCATTATCGCCATCGTCACCACCACCATCACCATTATCGCCATCGTCACCACCACCATCACCATTATCGCCACCGTCACCACCACCACCATCACCATTATCGCCACCGTCACCACCACCATCACCATTATCGCCATCGTCACCACCACCACCATCACCATTATCGCCATCGTCACCACCACCGCTGTCACCATTATCGCCACCGTCACCACCACCACCATCACCATTATCGCCATCGTCACCACCACCATCACCATTATCGCCATCGTCACCACCACCACCATCACCATTATCACCATTATCGCCACCGTCACCACCACCATCACCATTATCGCCACCGTCACCACCACCACCATCACCATTATCGCCACCGTCACCACCACCACCATCACCATTATCGCCACCGTCACCACCACCATCACCATTATCGCCATCGTCACCACCACCATCACCATTATCACCATTATCACCATCGTCACCACCACCATCACCATTATCGCCACCGTCACCACCACCATCACCATTATCGCCACCGTCACCACCACCATCACCATTATCGCCATCGTCACCACCACCATCACCATTATCACCATTATCACCACCGTCACCACCACCATCACCATTATCGCCACCGTCACCACCACCACCATCACCATTATCGCCATCGTCACCACCACCATCACCATTATCGCCATCGTCACCACCACCATCACCATTATCGCCATCGTCACCACCACCATCACCATTATCGCCACCGTCACCACCACCGCTGTCACCACCACCATTGTTGTCATTGCCATCAACTCTTTGCGTCATTTGTCATCTTACTATCGTCACCGCCATTGTCAACACCGTCACCACCACACCATCGTCCAAAACCAATTTTCAGCTTCAAAGTCAAAGGCCAAGACACTGGGTGACTTGCCCAAGGCCTCTCAGGCGGTTTGTAGAAGAGCCAGGACCCAAACACCTTCCAGCCTGCCGTCTATTCTTCCTTCCCGGGAGAAACACCACCGCACCACCCCAGCAGCCCCCGTGCTGCCCCCACCCCTTCCTCCTCTCTGCTGGACACTTGCTGACTTTCCGGCCTGTGCCAAACCAATGTTGCTTGAGGCCTGTACCCTGGCCACTCCCTCAGTCATGCCCTGGCTCTGTAAGACTAGAGAAGCCTCTTCCAGAATACCTGATAAATAATCTGGATTTAATTGAATTAATATCGACAGCATGTAATTGCTCCTCGTTGCTCAAGCCTGCCTAAGAGGGGTGGTGAGGGGCGGAACGGTGAGGTTATTGCTTCAAAAAAATGCCCTCAGCCCCGAGCAGCGTTTTGGCCTTATTATTATAGTCATAATGAGAGCAGTTGATGTAATCTCTCCTTCCACGATAGCGCACACGGCCGGCAACACAAACAGCCCAAGTCCTTTGTCCCTGTGGGCTGTTTGTGGGTAATTAAAATCAATAGGTTCTTCCTCACAGACCTCCTTAGCCCTCCTCCGAGCTCAGGGCTCGGGCCACCAGGCATCAGACCAGCAAATAAACTTGCCCCCTTCCCGCCGGCTGGTGGCCGGGCCTCCTGTGTCCTCCCCCGGCCCCGGGACGTTCAGAAACAGCCACAGTCCCAGAGGTGGTGGAAGGGGGCTTCCAGGGAGCGACGCTGAGGTCCGTGTCTGGGGGTGCAGCCAATGAGGGGGGAACCAGTGATGATCAATGGCAGGGCCTCCAAATGGGGTCTTCTGCCTTCCCCGTCCCAGTCTGGGGACCACTGCCCTCCCCCACCTGACCTACAACGTTCGTGGACCCGTAAATCCCGGGGCGGGCGCTGGGACGGCTGTGCACTCAGTCTCCTGACAGCTCTCGGCAGACAGGCGCCCATGGCCTCTGCACGCCGGGCCCCGTCCTGGGCTCTTGGGGTGCGTGTTTCCTGGCTCTGCTGAGAGGGGCTGGCACAGAGCACAGGCAGCAGGAGGACCCCCAGAGGCCGGGGCGAGATGCGGGGTGGCCCTGGAGGCGGGGCATCCTGGGAGCGCCCTAGAGACAGAGGCCAAGTGTGGCCGTGAGGCCGAGGGGCCAGGGGAGATGCACATTCCAGAGGAGGCGCTGGGAACACAGTGACCTGAACGAGTGAGCAGGTGGGAGACGCGAACCCGGGGCCTTGTCGTGTGGGGTGTGCCCCCAGGAGTGAGTATGGGCAAAACACAGAAGGGACAGGAGTGCCCCTGGGGGTGGGGCGGGAAGAAGAGCCCAGGGCCTGAGCGGGGGGGGGGGGCAGGGGCTCCCCGAGGACGAGCTGCGGTCATGGGGCTGCAGAGGCCCGGCCACGGTGGCGTGGCAGGGTCCCTCCGCCATGCTCGGAGCTCCCTCGGTGTCATCCCAAGTCTACACCCATGTGAGGCAGGGACCACGGAGAGCAGAGGGTGTGCTCAGGGCCACACTGCTGTCACCTCGGCCTCCAAGATGACGTCCCCCTCACAGGCCTGGCCAGCCCATCCACCAGAGGGGCGAGGGGTGAGCCCGGGGCAGCGCAGCTCTGGCTGGGCACCCAGCGCTTGGCTCTGCTCAGCAGGGATCGCTCCAGGCCGTCCGGGAGCCTGACCGGCGAGTCCTCTTCCCACAGACCCAAGGCCTCACCCAGCGCCTGCAGACGCCTGACACGGGAGCCGGGGAGATTCAGTTCTGTACTAAAAAGGTGCTTCCGCTGGACCATTTTCTCTGCGCCGTCCTTCTTAATTAAAGGCGACCTGAATTGAATTGCTTTCAGTGAGGGGGGTGGGCGGTGCTGGGCAGCTGGAGGGACACCTCCTCCCGTCGAGCCGGCGGCCCTCGCAGGACAGTGATCCATGGGCCAATATCACCGGTGTCCCTGCATCCGTGTGGCGGCTGACCTCAGCGCAGTCATTAGCTGCTTTTTAATTAACTGTCTGCTGTCCCATCCCCAGCGAGGAGGCCCTGGGAGGGGGAGGGGCGTCGTTCCTTCTGAAGCTCTGCTGGGCTGATCCGGGGTCCGCGTCCCCACTGCCCCGCCTCAGGCCTGCGTCCCTTCCAGCCCCGGAGCCAGAAATTCCACCACGTCACCATAATTCTTTCAGTTCTCACAGGGCATCCCTAGCAGGAGAAATAGGCCTCCGGGGAGGGCAGGGCCGGGGAAGGGACGCCCAAGGTGGGAGGGGGCCGGGGGGAGGCCGCAGGAGGGCCGGGGTGCGGGGAAGCCCTCTCGCGGGGAGCCGGGGCTCTTGGCCACAGCCCTGCTCTGCACAGCGGGACCTGCTTCCAGGTTCACGCCGGGGGAGGTGGGGGGCCGTGCACCCCAGCTGGCCCCTGGGACAGGGGCTGCCGAGGTGAAGGGCCCGGAGGCTCCAGCAGTGGGTCGATTACGCAGTGAACGTCCCTGGGGCACCAGAAACTCCCTGCAACAAAGCTCCCTGAATGTGAACCCAGGCCCACTCCCGCGTGCAGGCCTGGGCCGGCCGGGGTCCCCGGCCTCCCGGGCAGAGGTCTGGTGGGAACAGTGGACGGCACACGCAGATAGAGGGGCGCCCTTTCAGCCCCGGCAGGTGGCAGGGGGGGCTCCCAGAATAGGAGCGACACCGAACTGAGGCCAAGGTCCTCAGGCCGGAGGGTGGCCGGAGGTCAGCATGGCTAAAGCACGAGAAGCATGTGACTGGGAAGAGAGGAAAGGCAGAAGGGGCGGGGTGAGGGAGTGCGGGGGGCGGGGTGGGGGGCAGAGGTGAGGGACTGCGGGGGAGGGCACAGGGAGGGGCGGGGGGGTGGCGTGGGGTGAGGGAGTGCAAGGGGGCGGGGTGAGGGAGTGTGGGGCGGGGCACAGGGAGGGGCGGGGCTGAGGGAGTGCGTGGGGGGCAGGGCACAGGGAGGGGCGGGCGGAGCTCCGATGGGTCGGGCCCGCCCTAGCAGGCTCTGCAGGCCACGCCCCCAGGGGCCGCTGAATCCCCGCCCTGCTGGCCCCTGAGGGCAGGCAGGCGCGCCCACCAGCAGGCGCTGCCTGGACCACAGCTTTGCTCCCGGGACCCGCAAGTGAAGCAGCGGGGACCGCACACAAAGGCTTCCACGGCAGACGGGGAAGGAGACGGGGTGGGTGGGCCCCCGGGAGGGCTGCAGAGACACACGCTCACGACGCCAACGCAGCCATGACACTGACACACAACCACCGGCACACGCTCACACCCGGGTCCCCAGCCCACAAAGGCTCACCCTTGCGGGCATGCAGAGGCTCCCGAGTGTGCACACACACACGTGAGCACACGCACACAGGCACGCTAACACACACATGCACACAGCTCCCAGCAGCTGTACCGGCTCACGCCCAGCCTGCTGCCGCCACGTGGTACACTGGGGCATGCTGCAGACACACACTCCCTTGCTGACCCACACACCAGGCACCCTCATGTGACAACAGGGACCACGGGTGCCGCACGGGAAGCCAGGCGGCTCGGAGGCCTGGGAGCAGTCACGGGGAAGACGCAGGGCACGACCATGGCCGGGTGAGGCCTCCGTCTCGCTGGCCGCCCTCGGGAAGCTGTCTCCTAGACTGAAGGTGCCCACACTTGCAGGCCTCGTCTAGGGGGAAGCACGGTCCAGTGAAACGCCACCCCTGGCCCTTGGCCGGAGGAGAGCGCTTGGTGGAGGGGTCTGGGCTCTGGTGCTTCCGTCTGGACGGGCAACTCGGAGCTCACAGGGCGGCCCCAGGGCAGGCTGGGACCAGGCTGTACCCCAAACTCCCAGCACAGGGTGGGGTGCGGGCAGAGCGCCATCCCAGCAGGCATCCTGCAGTCCTTCCCTTTGCCAGCCCATCCCTGGCGCAGGGCCGCTCCCAGCCATCCCTGCACATCCCAGTCAGCCACTCCCCCTCGGGCTCCTTCCCTGATCCCCACCCAGGGCTGAAACCCCAGGCCATCTTCGTCTGTTCACCGCACTGGCTGGTGGCGCCTCGCTTTCTGGGTTCCTGATGCCAGTTCAGGACCCACTTCCCCCGAGGGAGCTTCTCCCCAGGAGGAGGGTTCTCGTGCATTTCTCTGTGGCCCTAGAACCAGCCAGGCCCAGCCCTGTCCTGTGCGTGCAGGGCCTCGCTGGAGAGCAGATCTCAGGGTCCTTCACCACGTCCAGGACCCCCGGGTGGTCACAGGGCGGGCGGGTGCAGCAGGTCGGTGGGGCTTCTTCCCCAACCCAGGGTCGGGGGCGCATCACCAAAGCCGGTCACCCTGTGTGTGCTCACGCAGGAACAGGATCCAGAGACACCAGAATGGGGCCTCCCTGGAGCCATGAGCCGCAGCCAGGCCGGATCTGGAGGGAGTTGGAGCAGGGAAAGGGGGGAACGCCTGGGGAGAAGCTGACCCGTGAGAGCGAACAAGCCATGATTTCCCGAGTCAGGTCCCGCTGGCGAGCAATCAGAGCCCCTGCCAAGGTTCAGGAGCGAGAGGGGGAGGCCGCCAGCTTCATGCTTTATTCCCTGACAGTATCCATCTTTCCAAATTGATTTTTGATATCCATAGTGACCTGGAAGGGAGACACGGCGATAACTCTTGGAAAGTGGAAAACAATATTATCGCCACAAATATGAATTACTGGCCGCCAGGTTAAATCTACTGTGCGATGAGTTATGTGACCCCGGCGCTCCTATAATTCTTGGGAATTTTATAGAGTCAGGAGAGGCCTGTGGGCGCTGACGAGCACTTAACAGCCAGAGCTGGTCCCCAGCAGCTCTCGGGCCGTGTGGCTTAGGCTCCTGGGCACCGCGGGCTGCTGCGTTGTGCCTTAGGGGCATCGCGGGCCGCTGCCTTCTGCCTTAGGGGCGGAGCTGAGGCGCTGCTGGACTCACGGTCTTTGTCTGTTCTTGGCATTCTCGGGGCTGGAGACACACGCCTGCCAACCCGCTGGGAAGAGCAGAGCAGCCTGCCCGGTGGGGCTGTCGTCCAGGGGCCCAGAGGGAGGGGAGGTGCCGACCCGTGTGGTGCTCACTGAGTGGCTGCACGCCTTCCAGGGGGAGGGAGGGCCCTGGGGCTCACCTGGCCCGGCCCAGCCCAGAGGGGGCCGGAAGTCTCAGCCCGAGGAGCAGGGGCCGCACCAGGGTGAGCTCGGCAGGACGCTAGACGTGAGCCTGTGGCGGGCAGGTGGACCAGGGCTCCGGAGGCCAGGCTCACCCGAGGGCGGGCAGCATGGGGTGGGGAGTTCAGGGCCGTGATTTAAGCCCTGCCTGCAGCTACAACCCAGTGTCTGAACAAAAAGAATGAGCAAAGAGGAGGTTGGGGGACCCCCCCAGCCCACCTAGTCAGGAGGGGGGAGCTCGGGGGCAGGAGTGGGAGGAGGGTGGCCCGCCTGGGCTGAGGCGAATCCCGGGAGGGCATCCTGTTCCTCCCTGAGGGGACCTCAGGCCAGCCTCCCTCTGCCCTGGCGAGGCGCCTGGGCCGGAGCTCAGAGTTGGGGTGCCAGAGGCCAGGGCAGGGGGAGGGGCAGGAGTGCAGGGGGAAGGGGTGGCCCGGCTGGGAGGGGAGGGGGCTGCTGCACGCAGGGCTGTACTCAGGGTCTCCCAGGAGGACGCAGGGGGCCCGCCTGGCAGTGATAATGACGGTGAAGGCATGGGGTCACTCCTCCCGGACCCCAGACCTGCAGGACTCCAGTTGGCGGTCTGGGCCGGGGGTTGAGAGAGAGGCACGGCCCCTTGTCCAGCCAGGTCCCTTAGGGCCCCTGTCGGGGGTCCCTCACGATGAAGAGGAGGTCCCCGCTCCGGGCCAGATGCCCCGTGGGGCCCCCACACTAGGGCTGTGAGGCCCATCGGGGAGGGGATGGTGATGAGGGACCCCAGGAAGGGGCTGCAGCGGTCCTGGCGTGGAGGCGGCCTGGGCTTCGGCCCTGAGGATGGCCTTGGCCGGTTCCAGCAGGGATGACTAGATGTGTCCCCTCCACTCCTGGACACACAAGACTGCGCCCCTGCGATAGGGGCCTGCGGGGGCAGCACCAATGGAACAGGACAGGCTTCAGTTTTGGGTGCCAGGGTCTTCCCCGGGAACCTGCTGGAAGCTGAGGCCCCGGAACCCTCGTGCCCAGGACGCCGTGGGGGCCTCCCTCAGTCCTGGGGCCTAGGACCAATGCTGCCCACAGGATGGTGGAAAATCCAGCCACACTTCCTGCACCAGGTGGCCATGGGGCGCTGGTGCTGGGCTGGGTAGAGGGGCCCAGGCGGTGGCTGCAGGACAGGGCACCTGGGGGCCAGTGTCTCCCACAGGGCAGGGAGACAGTAACACAAATGTTATTTAATTTACATGACAAAGTGGCACCATTATTGCAAGCTGACAGAATGCCGCTTGGGGTAATTTCGGAAAATTATTTAAACAATGTAATGAGTTAAATGTCAGCGCTGGCTAATTATGTTTATGCTAATTGTTAATTAGCCCTATAATGGAGACAGTCTTAATTAACAATAGTTATGAGTGTGCAAGGAGGTGGGCTCGCTATGGGTGAGCCGCAGCCCCACCCGGTAAGAAAGCCCATCAGTCAGTCAGTCGGGGCCTCTGGCCTCAGCCCGGCTGCGCTGGGCCCAGGGCAGGGGTCCGGCCAGCCAGCCCGGGGGTGCGGGCCTGCAGCCCCTTCCTGCCCTGCCCTGCGGGAAGGTCCCCATCGCCTCGCCCAGACACGCTCCAGGGTCCGCCCCACATGGGATGGCCAGGAGGCCCAGCTCACCCTCCTCCCCCCTCTCCCGCCCCCCCATTGCTCCCGTCTGGCCTCCTGCACCCTACGGGGGGCCACCACTTCCAGAGGCAAATGAAGCCAGCGGCCAGTCGTGCCCAGCTGGCTGTGCCGCCTGAGTCCTGTGGCCGATACGGAGCGAGAGCGGGCTGGAGCACAGGCCTGCCCAGGCCCCATCAGCCGTCCCCACATTTAGGGCCCTGGAAGATGGGCCCAGCTCCTCGAAGGGACGTCACAACACACAGGGGTGGGAGAGGGAAGGTCATGACCCTGGCCCCCCTCTTTTCTCCAAAGCCCCTTCTGCTGGGCCACCCGGCTGACCACCCTGTGTGTCGCTCTCAGGGAGCCCCGACGGCAGGGCCGTGCCAGGAACAGGGTCAGTGGTGCAGTAGCGGCTGGATGGGGTCCTGCGGGGATATGGGGCAGAGAACAGCCCAGGGCCACCCTGCAGAGCGGCCGAGCCTGGAGACCATGCAGAGTTAACCCCTTCAGAGGAGAGCAGAGGGGACAGGAGGGATGGGCCTCCGGGGACGGGCGGGGGTCGCACAGTGCAGGGCCAGGGCAGCAGCCGCACCCAGCAGGGGACGGCGAGGACAGACAGAGTGCTGAGTCCTTTTGGAGACCCAAGCCCAGCATCGTCACCTATGCCCTGTGCCCTGTCACCTATGTCAACCTGCCCCAGCACAGGCCACGGGCTGCGGGCCAGGGGGCCAGGGGGCCCGGGGGGCCTTGCGAACAGCTCCCCAGAATGTGAGGATCGGCGCCCAACTGCTCATCTACGTGGGACAAGTTCCCGGGCAGCACCAAGCGGGGCCAGCTTCCTCTGCTTAGACCGGACAGGGCCCCGCGGTGACAGCGGGCTCTGGCGGGGGCAAAACAGGAGGTAAGCAGTGTCTTCTCCATGGCTCCTGAGCCACTGGGAGTCACACACGTGCGCACATGCACACGCACGCACACACACACGCACACGTGCGCACATGCGCTCACACACATGCGCTCACGCGCATGCACGCACGCACACATGCACACGCAACACGCGCACATACACACATTCACACGCGTGGACACGTGCACATGTGTTCGCACAACACATGCACAATGCACACATGCACGCTAGTGCACACACATGCACACATGCACTCTCCTCCCCACATGCACGCACACGCACACGTGCACACACACGCGCACATGGCCTGCCTCACGCTGAGCTTCACTGCAGGTTGAGTGGGTTCCCCTGCTTCCTAGACCTGGAATCACAGCAGGAAGAGGCTCTTGGAGGCTCCACGGGTAATGGACTCTGCAGGGTTCCCTCATTCAAAGACAAGTGGCAGTGACAGGAAGGGATGAGGGGTCCAGGACAGAATGTACCCTGAAAGACTGCCAGCCTGAGCCAGAGACAGAGGGGGCGGGAGAGACAGAGACAGACAGACAGACCAAGAACAAACAGAAGCAAAACAACACCAGGAACATTTTGCCAAAGAAGAGATAAAAATCTGACCAAACGGTTCTCTATAAAAAGCAATGGATTTGCAGATAAAAGGGGCTTCAAGAGATGAGTCAATCGTTCAAAACAGAAATACAAAAGCTCAAGGAAGAAAGACAACGAAAGGAATGACTAACAAGCTCTTGGATCTCAGGGAGGACGTGAGAGCGAAAAACACAAGCTGAATGTGAGCTGCCCGACCTGTTGATTCAAACAAGGGCACGTCGGATGCAGCGAAAGAGGACGGCCCCGCCGCGGAGCCGGGGCCATGGAGCCGGGGCTGCTGGGACAGGTCTGAGAAGCTGACCCCCACAAGACAGGCAAGGACACCCGCACTTGCCTGACAGCACACCTGAGCGTAAACCAAACCAACCATGACACCAAAATTCCAGGAAACTTTAAAAATTAAAGAAAACATTACGGAAGAAGGAAAGATTTGGAAGGACACAGTGTCCCTAGGAAAAACATGGAGAGAGATCAATCAACACTGAATCTTGAAACATATGGTCCAGGACACCCAAGCCAAAAAAGAAAACAGTCAAGCCACATCTAGGGAGAAAAACAGCTGGCGTCAGCAAAACCACTCCGAGTTAGAGACCACGGGAATGGTCTCAAATTTCTTCAGGGAAGAAAGGTAACCAGAAATGACACCTTTTCAAGCATCAGATAGACACTTCCTGAAGGACTCACAGAAAACTGACTCAACCAACCAAGAGAGATGTGGAGACCGCGGTGGAAGGGCCAGCACTGAGTTTATTTCTGTGCGTGAGAAATAGTGAGACAACCGTGAGCTGACCGCCAGGTGTGACGAAGATAAACTGGCAGGCACGCGG
This sequence comes from Delphinapterus leucas, assembly GCF_059928025.1. Lineage (NCBI taxonomy): Eukaryota > Metazoa > Chordata > Mammalia > Artiodactyla > Monodontidae > Delphinapterus > Delphinapterus leucas. The sequence goes on along the minus strand of NC_143133.1, from coordinate 893,014 downwards.
CATCCATGCGGCATCCGGGGCCACCGCGGGGAGGCGAGGAGGGGCTGGAGGGAGGGGTCGTCCACCACCTACAGGGAGCAACGGGGCCGGGAACTCAGAGGAGACGCTGGCCTGCCGGGGGCAGCCTGGAGCCCACATCCACCATGGCCACACAGGGCGGTGGCGGGGGGAGAGGAGGACACACAATCAGCACCCCTCCCGGTAAACAGCCCCCACGGGCACCTTACTGCTCATGGTCTGACCACGTCGCTTACTCATGCCCCCCACAGGGAGGGCTCAGATGTAAGAGGCTTCCCGCCCCCTCTAGGGAGGTGCTCACCCCTGCGGGAGCCCACGAAGGCCGCCCCCAGCCCCATCTCCTACTGCTGTCCCCGGTCTGGCCTCCTCGACACCCTCCCCTCATGGTCTGAAGAACACGACAGACAGGCTGCGATGCCTACTGATGGCCACGTGGCAGAGGAGAGACTGCGCACTGAACACATGCCAGACTGGGCCAGACGGACAAGGAAGCTGTACCCTTTGCTCATGGGGAGGGCTCCAGAATCAGAGATGTGAACGCAATCCCTGATTCCTCCACCTGAAAGCTCTGTGACCTTCAGCACTTTTCTTCATCTCCATGAGGAAGGCTGGGATATATATTTACAAAATGAGGATAGCAACAGCCCTCTGGCTGGGCTGTTTTAGGGTGAGGAATAAATGTGCAAAATATCTAGCCTGCAGGAGACACTTGAGGAATGTCACAGGTGATGGTGGTGTTGGTGGTGATGGTGGTGGTACAGCTTGTACAAGAGATGGACAAAGAACAAAGCCTCCAGCTGCTGAGGCCGTGAAGGTGTGTGATAGCGTCGCACTCAGTCACTCGGCACCCGTGTTTCTGCCCAACAGGATCAACTTCTGCCCACAGGGTCAGCTTGGCTGCCCCTCAAAAGCTTCTCTCCACCTGAAGCGGCATGAAGCCCCCTTTCTGTCCCTCTAGTGCGTGGGATGCAGAGGGGTGCCCTCCGCCCCTCACTCTCCCAAGGCATGTAGCCTGAGAGGTGTCGGGGGTCATCAAGCTGCTGGGCCGGAGGGCTGAGGAGGGATGGGGGGTGGTGCAGGGGCACCAGGGAGAAGAGGCGCCTCTAGTCGAGACTGCCCAGCAGGTTCATTCTCCTCTGAGTGGCTCACACGCTGGGGTCCTTCCTGGCCTCTGTGCCTGGACACGAGCCAGGAGCACGGTCGCCCTGGTGAGAGGGCCCAGGTTCAAGTGGCCCCAGCACCACCCAGCAGAGGGCATCTGGGAACTGCAGGAGCCCCTTGGGGGAGGCCAGTGTCCTGGCCAGCCTGGTGCAGAGCCACGGGGACGATGGGCAGAGCCCGGGCAAAGGCATGCAGTCCACGCGCGATTCCAAGCTGTAGGGCGATCTGGCAACCCTGCCACAGACAAGCCAATGCCAATCGTGGGCAGGGGGTTAGAGAGGCCACGAGACAGCAAACTGTGGACGCCAGAGCCACTAACAGAGAGGCTCGGCTTCAGCACCGTTTATTCCAAACAGCAATCTCACATTCACCGTTCGGCCGACGCTTTTCAAGCAGCGGCTGTGCTGTGTCCCCCTCACTGGCTCAGCAGTGGGGGCTCTTGTGGAGGACACGGCAGCAGCCCCGGACGGACCCCTGCGCCGGGCCCGTGGGCGGTGTTGCCCCCACCCCCAGCATCTCTCTGGCTCCCTCATCTCCAGGCCCAGCCCCGGGGTCTCCCAAGGCCCCCTCTGCCCTCTGAACAGAGCTCCTCACCTGGCCGTGACCCCACCCAGCCTGGTGCCTGTCTTTCCAGCCCCCTCCCCAATCCTCCGGCTGCAGCAGCTGGACCTGGAGCCCGCAGCTCCCTCCTCCAATCCCAGCCCCTTGTTCAGGCCTCACTGTGCGTGGTGGAGGCACAGGACACGGACACACACACACACACACACACACACACACACACACACCCTGGTGTCCAGACCTGCCTGCCCCACAGACGGCAGAAGAGAGACATCAGCGTGCCGGGGGAAAGTCACCGACGCCTCCATCTGAAGGACTCTCCTTTGGTCACCGCCGCCCCCTCCCCCAGCCCCGCCCGGTCACTGCCCGAAGCCTCGGCTGAGCTCACTCCAGCCTGCGGGTCCCCAGCCCCCCATGGGGCCCCGGGCGCTCGGCACTGCTCTCAGCCCTCCGGAGGGGCCTGGGATCTGAGGCCGCCGGTCCCTGCCCACCTGCTCTCCCACCCGGCGCCCTGTGGACAAGGTGCTTTGCCTACAGCGGGCTCCTCTCAGAGGCCTTGGGTCTCCCCCCGGCCGCACGGGGCACCAGGCCCCCAAGTCAGCAGAGCCATCACCACGTGTGCTGTTTCAGCGTCTATCCTCCTGGCCACAGGCCCGTGAGGATGCAGCTCCCTCGGCCCCGGCCCGGGCTCGGTGGGCCGACCCACAGCTGTGCTGGCTCCAGGCCTCCCCAGCCTGAGTGCAGCCTGGGGGGCCAGGACTGAGCCCCCCATCCTGGCAGGAGGGAGGCCAGAGACAGGCCAGCGGCCCGGGGGGCTGAGGCTGGTCAGCTCAGCCTGCAGGAGGTGGCAGGTGGGCTGTATTTTCCCCTTAACGTGACAGACACTTAAAGCAGAGAAGGGGACTCACGGCCCCTGTAAAACAGTGGCTCCATCTCCCGGGCCTTATTTTATTCCTGGCAACAGTAATAAAAGTGCCATCTATGAGGCCTCCTGTTTCTGGTCCCCAGTTTCGCAGAGACGTCGCTTACATGAAGCTGCCTGGCCCACTTACGAGGCCCTCGTTCCGGGAGGTGGGTGCCTACGCGGCTGCCAGCTCCACACCTGCCGCGGTGCCGGGCTTCCGTCTGCGTGAAAGCCTGGGGCTGGGCCGCGCGACCCCCAGGACCCCAAACCACCCGCAGACGGCGGCCTAAGGTCCCAGCAGCTGCCCCGCTGGCCAGGGAGTGTCTGGGGGCTCTGTGGCCCAGCAGGGGCTGCGGGACGTCAGAGGGGGCTGGTCGGGGCTGTGCTGGACATGCAGGCGGATGTGGAGGGCACCTCCTGATCTGTGTGCAGTTAAGCCCAAGGTGAAGAGGGCTTGGCCAGCACTGGGGTTCTCAGGAGGGTCCCCAGGGACGGCCCCCCTCGGCCAATACCCAGGGGCCCAGAGCGGGAGAGTCAGAGTGGAAGAGAGGAGAGGTGGGCAGGAGGGGTAGGTAATGCCCCCCGGGGGGCGTCAGGGGCCTTCGGGGGGCCCACGAGTCTCTTTGGATGTGAGTCTGGAGAGGGGCTCTGGGCGGCGGGACACTCAGAGGGGCCTGTCCAGTGGGCAGCGGGTGGACGGGCCTGGAGTCCAAGAAGAAGGCCTGCCTGGGAAGTGTGCAGGAGACAGGAGACAGGAGAGGGCTGGGGTGCCGGGGGTCTTGGGGCTGGGGGCCGCGGGGGCGACGGGAGAAAGCCAAGCGCACGGCCGCAGTCGGCGCAAAGGGGGGCGGCAGGAGCCCCCAGGGGACGCAGCCCCCGAGCTGGGCCCAGCCTGACCCAGGGCCATGTCAGCACGGACGCCCCGGAGCACCTGGACCCCCACCATCAGACTGTCCTGGCAGCCCAGCCGGGCCCTGAGGAGGACAGAGCGGGGCGCAGGCTCTGACCCACCAGGTGTGCACACTCAGGCCTGGCCTGGTGCCAGAGAGCAGTTTAGGGCCCATTGACCTCGGCCTTGACCCCGAGGCGGCGCTTTGCTGCACAGGGAGGACACCAGCGCCTCCCCGACCACCCGCTGCGGCAGAGAAGTGATGCCTCAGAATCAGTCGAAGCCGGGGCTTCTCGGTCAAGTAGAGCCTCGGTCCCGAGTCTCCTGCCGCATTACCGTCCTTCCTGTAACTGCAGAATCAGACCCTGCTGTTCAGCACCGAGGTGGACACGGGACCCTTTGTAAGCACCCCCTTCTCTCCTGCGCATCCTTCAAAGGCCCCCAAGACACACTCGCGTGCGCGGGAAGCACTGAGATCCAATCTGGAGCCAGCGACGGGCTCTAGGAGACCCTCGGGGGCGCTGGGCTGGGTTGTCCGGGCGCCTGCAGTGGGGGTTTCTCTGCCCAGGATGGAGGGGCCCAGAGGACACCGCAGTCACTGTGGTGTCCTGACCTGAGGGTCCCCGCACTGCCCAGGACGGACCTCCACCCCCCGTGGGTTTCGCCCTGAAGTGTGCCCAGGACCACGCGTGAGTCAGGCTCTCCGGAGGGGCAGACCAGCAGGACGGGTCTGTGTACTGACAGGTCCACGTCACGGAACTGGTCTGCGCACTGTGGGGCCCGGCCAGGCAGGGTAGGCAGCGCTGGTGCTGGGGTCTCACCCCTCCAGAAGCCCCTGACTAGGGGAGGCCGCAGGGCCCTGGGTCAATCTCCCTTACTTCCGTGGACTGAAGCTGGACGTGACCCACACCTGCTGACGATACATAGCATCACCTGGGGGGTGGCTGCACCACCAGAGCTGCGCCTGCCAAGTGCCCCACCTGCACACGGGAGCTCAGGGCTGGGCTGGCCGCAGGGCCTTAGCTGCCACCCATACACTCCTGAGGACGGCGGGGCTGCTTCTACTCCGTGCTGGGTGGCGGGAGGGGTCACGCACAGAGAACAGGCCCCTCTGGGAACCCAGACACAGCCACCGAGACCCACCCAGCCGGCGCCAGGCGTCTGCAGTTTCTCCCCCTCCTGCCCCACCCCCAGCGCTTTCCGCGGTCACCAGTGACTCCCCTCCCCAGACCAGGGGTTGGCCTACCGGCGCCGCTTGTATCAGGGCCTCTCAGCAGGCCCTGGCCCAGCAGGGCACCCACTCTGGCCCATACACCGTCTTCCCTGGAGAGAGTCCACTGAGCTCAGTGGCCCTGAATCTGGGCCTGGAGCCTGAAGACAGGGGTGCTTGGTGGGCACTTTCTGGGCGGCCTTCAGGCCCACTGGTTGCCAGGCACAGGAGCATGGCCAGCGTGGGGCAGGCCGGGTCCACCCAGCAGATGGAAGGGCAGGCGGGGCCTCTAGTGCCCAGGACCTCGGCTCAGACCGCGTCATGCTCACTGTCACCTGCCACTCCAGGGCTCACTGCTCCTTTGGCCGTAGCCCCATGACCCCATTTCTCTCTCAACCCAGATGGTCCCCTGACTCTGGACCCCAAAATCCAGCTGTCTCCTCAATGTGTCCACTTAGCTGTGCAAATAAACCTGACGAGGGAATTCTCTGGTGGTCGAGTGGTTAAGACGCTGCCTTCCAATACGGGGGGTGTGGGTTCTGCGCAGCCAAATAAATAAATAAATAAAAATAGGGCTTCCCTGGTGGCGCAGTGGTTGAGAGTCCGCCTGCCGATGCAGGGGATGCGGGTTCGTGCCCCAGTCCGGGAAGATCCCACATGCTGCGGAGCGGCTCAGCCCATGAGCCATGGCCGCTGAGCCTGCGCGTCCGGAGCCTGTGCTCCTCAACAGGAGAGACCACAACAGTGAGAGGCCTGCGTACCGCAAAAAAAAATACTTAAGAATAAATTTAACCAAGAAGGTGCAAGGCGGGTACACTGTGAACACTACAAAACATTGCTGAGAGAAATGAAGACCTGAAAAGACAGAACTATATCCTATGTTCATGTTTTCAAAGACTTAGTATTGTTTTAAGATGACAATACTCCCCAAATTGATCTTCAGATTCACTGAAATCCCTTTCAGAATCCCAGCTGACTTCTTTGTGCAAATGGACAAGCTGATTCTAAAATTTCTGTGGAATTGCAGGGGACTCAGGATAGCCAAAACAATCCTGAAAAAGGAGGACAAAGTAGAAGGATTCACTCTCATTAAGCAATGGTAATTCAGATGGCACGGCCCTGGCACAAGGACAGACACAGAGCCCAGTGGACTAGAACAGAGTCCAGAGACAGAGCATGTGTCTATGGTCAGTGGATTTTTGACAAGGCTGCTAAGACCATTCAATGGATAAGGAATAGTCTTTTTAACAAACAGTGCTGAGAAGACCAGATATCCACACACAAAAGAATAAAGCTTGACTCTTACCTCACACCAAATACAAGGATTAACCCGAGTGGATTGAAAACCATGTAAGAACCAAAACTATATAGCTCAGAAAAAAATGATAGGGGTAAATCGTCATAGTCTCAGGTTTGGCAATGGCTTCTTAGATATGATACCCAAAGCACCAGCAACAAAAGGAAAAATAGATGAACTACACATAATCAAAGTTAACAATATCTGTGCTTCAGAGGACACCATCAAGAAAGTGAAATGACATCCCAGAGAATGGGAGACAGTATTTTCAAATCATATATCTGATAAGGACCCGGTATAGTCACTATATAAATAACTCTTAAAATTCAATAACAAAAAGACCAAATAATTGTTTAAAAATAGGCAAACAATCTGAATAGACATTTCTTCAAGGAACATATACAAATGGCCAATAAACACATAAAAAAAGATGCTCAATGTCATTGGTCATCAGAGAAATGCAAATCAAAACCACAACAAGATAGGATGGTTAGAATCAAAAAGTCAGGTAGGGCTTCCCTGATGGCGCAGTTGTTGAGAGTCCACCTGCCGCTGCAGGGGACATGGGTTCGTGCCCCGGTCCGGGAAGATCCCACATGCCGCGGAGCAGCTGGGCCCGTGAGCCATGGCCTCTGAGCCTGTGCGTCCGGAGCCTGGGATCCGCAATGGGAGAGGCCACAACAGTGAAAGGCCTGCGTACCGCAAAAAAAAAAAAAAAAAAAAAAAAAGTCAGGTAATAATGAGTGCTGACAAGGATGTGGAGAAATTGAAACCCTCCTACAGTGCTAGAGGGTATGTAAAATGGTGCAGCCACTTTCAAAACAGTTTGGCAGTTCCTGCAATGATTAAACATAGAGTTACCTATGACCCAGCAATTCCACTCCTAGGTATAGACCCAAGAGAAATGAAAACGTATGTCCACACAAAAACTTGTACATGAATTTTCATAGTAGCCTTATTCACAAGAGCCAAAAAATGGAAACTATCTAAATGTCCATCAACAGATGAGTGGATAAAACAAAATGTGGTATATCTGTACAATGGAATACTATTAGGCAATAAAAAGGAATGAAGACCTGATATATGCCACAACATGGAGTCCCAGAAGGAGAAGAGAAAGTATAGAAAAATATTTGAAGAAATAGTGACCCAAAACTTCCAAAATCTGCTGAAAGACATACATTTACAGATTCAAGAAGCTCAGTGAACTCCAAAGAAGATAAACTCAAATAAATCCATGCCCAGAAATATCACAATCAAACCACTGAAAACCAGAGACAAAGAAAAAACCTTGAAATCAGCCAGAGGAAAGCAATTACATATAGGGAAACAATAATACAAAAGACTGTGGATTTCTTGTCAGAGACCATGGAAACAAGAAGGCAGTGGAACAAGATGTTCTAAATGCTGACAGAAATGCACTGTCAACCCAGAGTTCTATATCCAGCAAAAATGTCCTTCAGATATTAAGGCAAAATAAAGACATTCGCAGACAAAGGAAAACTAAGAGAATTTGTCACCAGCAGATCTGCTCTAAAAGAAATGCTAAAGGGGGGTTCTTCAGGGAGAGTGAAAATGATACCAGAATGGAACTTGGAACTTTAGAAATGAAGCAAGAGAAAACATAAACATCTGGGTAAAATCCTATTTTTCTTCTTACTTCTTTAAAATATATATGATAGTTGAGAGTGAAAATTATAACACCGTCTGAGAGAATTTTGAATGTATGTGGTTGTAATAATGAGACAACTACAACTAAAAAGCGAGGTAAAGGTGGTTTGGTACAAAGTTTTCTACATCCCACTTGAAGTGGAAAAATATTAATTCTAAATAGCCTGTGACAGGTTCGGAATCTATATTGTAATCTCCAGAACAATCATTAAAAATTATAATTACACAAGGAGACATGGTAAAAAAAATAGATAAAGTGGGATACTAAAAAAAAAATATAGAAATAATCATAAAGAAGACAGGAAAGGGAAAACAGAGGAAGAAAAATGAGATGAACATGCAGGAATAATAAAGTGTTAGCCCTGAATCCTAACACATAAGTAATTGCATTAAATGTCAATGGTCTAACCACCAATTAACAGACAGAGATTTTTACACTGGATTAAGAAAAATCCAACCACATGCTATCTACACAAAATCCACTTTCAATATAGCTATAGAATTAAATTAAAAGTTAAAGACTGTGGGAGGAGTGGTCAAGATGGTGGAGTAGGAAGAACCTGAGCCCACCTCCCCCCAAGGGTGCACCAAAATTAAAGCTATTTACAGAGTAACTATTGATGAGAAAGACCTGAAGACTAGCAGAGAAGATCTCCTACATTTAAAGATATAAAGAATGAACTACAACAAGACACGTAGGAGGGGTAGTCACAAGTGTGAGGATAATTACAACTGCAGAGGTTCTCCCCAAGGAGAAATGGGTCTGACCCCACATTGGGCTCCCCAGCCTAGGGGTCCTGCCAGGAGGAAGAGCCCCAGAACATTTGGCTGTGAAGGCCAGAGGGGCTGCCTTTCAGGAGAGCCAGAGGGCTGTGGGAAATAGAGACTCCACTCTTAAAGGGTGCACACAACATCTTACATGCTCTGGGACCCAGGACAGAAGCAGTGACTTGAAAGGACCCTGGGACAGAGCCAGCTGCTGATCTAGGAGAGCCTCCCAGAGAGGCAGGGGGGCACCTGGAGCTCACCCTGGGGTTACAGACACTGGTGACGGTCACTTGGGAGGAGCTCATTCTACCACGAGGGCACCGGGGCTGGCAAGGGCCCGTTTGGAATCCTCCATCTAGTTTATCAGCACTGGGGCCCAGCCCCACCCACCAACAGACCCTTGAGCCCACAGACACCCCTGAGCACAGCCCTGTCCACCAGAGGGCCCAGGACCTGGCTTTACACACCAGTGCACCGCCCTGGGACCAGCCTTACCCACCAGTGGGCAGGCACCAGTCCCAGGATTCCCTGGATCCTAGCACTGCCCACCAGCAGTACAACACCAGCTCTAGGACATGTTGGGCCTTCAGCCAGCCACCCCAGGATCCAGCACCACTCATCAGAGGGCCGGCACCAGCTTTGGGACACCTGGGCTCCACAGCCATCCACATCAGGAACAAGCCCTGACCACCGGCAGGCTGACACTGTATCTGTGTCAGATATAGCTCCACCCACCAGTGGCCAGCAGACTTTGCACAGGCTGGGCCTAGCAACCAACTGGACCTGGGCCAGCCAAGCCTACCAGGCTACCCACAGTAGTCAGCCTGCCACTACGGAAAGACCCACACAGCCCACATAGGGGGCACCCCTAGAGCATATATCTCTGGTGATCAGAGGCGAGGGTCCTGTTGAACCCCAGAGGAATCTCCTACAAAAGGCCACTCTTCCAAGGTTGGGAAATGGAACCAACTTACCAAATACACAGAAATAAAAAGAGCAAATTAGGCAAAATGAGGCAACAGAGGCACATGTTCCAAATGAAAGAACAGATAAAACCCCAGAAGAAAAACTAAGTGAAGTGGAGATAAGCAATCTACCTGAGAAAAAATTCAAGGTAATGGTTGTAAAGATGCTCAAAGAACTTGGGAGAAGATTGGATGAACAGAGAGAGAAGATAGAAGTTTTTAACAGAGAGTTAGAAAATAGAAGAACCAAACAGGGATGAAGAATAAAATAACTAAAATAAAAAATACACTAGAAGGAACCAACAGTAGATTAGATGATACAGAGGAATGGATCAGTGAGTTGGAAGACAGAGTAGCGGAAATCACTGAAGCAAACAGAAAAAAGAAAAAAATATAATAAATGAGGACAGTTTAAAATACCTCTGGGACAACATCAAGTGTACTAATATTTGCATTATAGGAGGAGAGAGAAAGGGACGGAGAACATATTTGAAGGCATAATATCAGAAAACTTCCCTAACCTGGGAAAGAAAACAGACATCCAAGTCCAGGAAGCACAGAGAGTCCCAAACAAGATGAACACAAACACATTCACACCAAGACACATTGTAGTTAAAATGGCAAAACTTAACAATAAAGAGGGAATATTAAAGGCAGCAAGGGAAAAGCAACAAGTTACATACAAGGGAACTCCCATTAGGCTATAAGCTGACTTTTCAGCTGAAACTCTGCAGAACAGAAAGGAGTGACATAATATATTTAAAGTGATGAAAGGGAAAACATACAAGCAAGAATATTCTACCTGGCAGGCTTTCACTCAGACTTGATGGAGAGATGAAAAGTTTTACAGTTTCAGATAAGCAAAAGTTAAAGACTTCAGTACCATAAAACCAGCTTTACAAGAAATGTTAATGGGACTTCTTTAAGCAGAAAAGAAAAGGCCACAATTAGAAATATGAAAGTCATGAAAGGAAAAATCTCATTGGTAAAGGCAAATATACAGTAAAAGCAATAGATCAACCAGTTACAAAGCTAGTAAGAAGGTTAAAAGACAAAAGCAGTAAAAATCGTCTATATCCACAACAAGTAGTTAAGGGATACATGAAACAAAATAATGTAAAAGATGATGTAAAAAACATTAAATGGGTGGGGGGAGTAAAAATTATATATATATAATTATTTTTTGTTCCTTTTTTCTTTTGCTCTCTGCCTTTGTGATTTGATGGCTATCATTAGTGTTATGTTTGGACTCCTTTATTCTTTTTTGTGTGTATATCTATTATAGATTTTTGGTTTGATGGACAGATCATCCACACAGAAAATCTATAAGGAAACACTGGCCTTAAATGTCACATTAGATTAAATGAACTTAATAGAGATATACAAAACATTCCATCCACAGCAGCAGAATCCTTTTTTGTTTTTTTTTTTGCAGCACGCGGGCCTCTCACTGTTGTGGCCTCTCCCGTTGCGGAGCACAGGCTCCGGACACGCAGGCTCAGTGGCCATGGCTCACGGGCCCAGCCGCTCCGCAGCGTGTGGGATCCTCCCGGACCGGGGCACGAACCCATGTCCCCTGCATTGGCAGGTGGACCCTCAACCACTGCGCCACCAGGGAAGCCGGAATACATATTGTTTTTAAGCACACATGGAACATTCTCCAGGACACATCACATGGTAGGCCACAAAACAAATCTCAACAAATTTAAGAAGACTGAAATCATAGCAATCATATCAAATCATATATTTCCTGACCACAATGCTATGAGACTAGAAATCGACTCTAAGGGGGAAAAAAACCAACAAAAACACAAGCACGTGGAGGTTAAACAATATGCTAGTAAACAACCAGTGGATCACTGAAGAAATCAGAGAACAAATAGAAAATACCTGGAGACAAGTGAAAACCAAAACACAATGATCCCAAATCTGGACTTCCCTGGGGGTCCAGTGGTTAGGGCTCCGTGCTTCCACTGCAGGGGGCACAGGTTCGATTCCTGGTTGGGGAACTAAGATCCCACATGCTGTGTGGCATGGCCAAAAAACCCCCCCAAAAAACAAAAAGCAAAAATAAAATCTAAGGGCATGGCAAAAGCAGTTCAATGAGGGAAGTTTATAGTAATAAAATCTCACCTCAGGAAATAATAAGAAAAATCTCAAATAAACAACCTAATCTTACACCTAAAGGAACTAGAAAGAGAATAAACAAAACCCAAAGTTAGTAGAAGGAAAGAAATCACAAAGATCAGGGCAGAAATAAATGAAATAAAGACTAAAGCATACAGAAAAGGTCAATGAAATGAAGAGCTGTTTCTTGAAAAGATAAACAAAATTGATAAACCTTTAGCTAGACTCATTAAGAGAAAAATAGGGCTCAAATCAATAAAATCAGAAATGAAAAGGGAGGTACTTCCCTGGTGGTCCAGTGGTTAAGACTTCACACTTCCAATGCAGGTGGTGTGGTTTCGATTGATCCCTGGTCAGGGAAGTAGGATCTCACAAGCCGTGCAGCACGGCCAAGAAAAAGAAGTTACAATTAACACCGCAGAAATACAGAGGATCATAAATGATTACTATGAACAATTATATGTCAATGAAATGGACAGCCTAGAAGAAATGGACAAATTTCTAGAAATGCACAATCTCCCAACACTAAACAGGAAGAAACAGAAAACGTGAAAAGACTAATTAGCAGTAATGAAACCGAATCAGTAGATTCTTAAAAATTCCAACAAACAAAAGTTTAGGACCAAATGGCTTCACAGGTGAATTATACAATCATTTAGAGAAGAGTTAGCACCTGTCCTTCTCAAACTATTCCAAAACACTGCACAGGATGGGATGCTTCCACACTCGTTCTATGACTAGCATCACCCTGCTACCAAAATCAGACAAAGATATCAAAAAAGGAAAATTACAGGCCAATACCACTGATGAACATAGATGCCAAAATCCTCAACAAAATATTAGCGATCCAAATTCAACAATGTATTAAAAGGATCATACTCCATGATCCAGTGGGATATATCCCAGAGATGTAAGGATTGTTCAATATCAATCAGTGTGATACACCACGTTAACAAATAGGGGAATAAGAATCGCATGATAATCTCAATAGATGCAGAAAAAGCTTTTGAAAAAAATTCAACATTTATTTATGATTTTAAAAAACCTCTCAAAGAAGTGGTTATAGCGGGAACATACCTCAGCATAATAAAGATCACATGCAGGGCTTCCCTGGTGGTGCAGTGGGTGAGGGTCTGCCTGCCAATGCAGGGGACACGGGTTTGAGCCCTGGTCTGGGAGGATCCCACATGCCACGGAGCGGCTAGGCCCGTGTGCCACAACTACTGAACCTGCGCGTCTGGAGCCTGTGCTCCACAACAAGAGAGGCTGCGACAGTGAGAGGCCCGCGCACTGCGATGAAGAGTGGCCCCCGCTCGCTGCAACTAGAGAAAGCCCTCGCACAGAAACGAAGACCCAACACAGCCAAAAAGAAAGAAAGAAAGAAATATATAAAATAAAAAAAAAATCACATGGAAACAGTAATGAAGAAAGCTGAAGTGGCTATAATAATTTTAGATGAAGGAAAACTATTAGGGGTAAATAGAAATATTACATAATGATAAAAGGACAAATTAATCAAGAAGACATAAAAGCCTAAATGTGTATTCACTTAACAACATAACCAACATGACCGTCAAAACACATGAAGCAAAAACTCACAGAACTGGAAGGAGAAATTGCTAACCCACAACTATGCAGGGACCTCAACGGTCCTCTCTCAGTATCAGCGGAACAAGCAGACAGATCATCAGCAAGGAAATAGAAGAACTGAACAACACCATCAACCGATGTTCCTAAATGACGTTACAGAACAACACTCCGTCCAGCGACATCAGAATACATATTCTTTTTAAGTGCACATGGGACACTCTCCAGAGAGACCACATCCTGGGCTATGAAACCAACCTAAGAGATTTGAAAGAATTCAACTTACATAAAAATATGTTCTTGACCACAATGGAATTAAACTAGATAGCAATAACAGTAAGATGTCTTTAAAACCCCAGATGCTTAGTGGTTAACAAACTTCTAAATAATTCATGGATCGGAGAAGAAGTCTCAGGGGAAATTAGAAAACTTTTTTTTTTTGCAGTACGCGGGCCTCTCACCGCTGTGGCCTCTCCCATTGCGGAGCACAGGCTCCGGACACGCAGGCTTAGCGGCCTTGGCTCACGGGCCCAGCCGCTCCGCGGCATGTGGGATCGTCCCGGACCGGGGCACGAACCTGCGTCCCCTGCATCGGCAGGCGGACTCTCAAGCACTGCGCCACCAGGGAAGCCCAGAAAACATTTTTGAACTAAATGAAAATGAAAAATTTTAAATATCAAAATTATTTGTGGATTGCAGTTAAAGCAGTGCTTAGAGGAAAATTTATAGTATTAAGTGTTTATATTGGAAAAGAAGGAAGGCTGCATCAATGATCTAAGTTTCCCGCTTATAAAACTAGAAAAGTAAGAGCAAAAGAAACCCAAAGCAACCAGAAGAAAGGAAATAATAAAGATAAAGCCCAGATCATTGAAATTAAAAACAGAGAAACTTTAGATAAAATCAATGAAATCAATAATTGGTTCTTTGGAAAAGTCAATTAAATTGATTAATCTTTAGCTAGACTGAAAAGGAAAAAAGAAAAAGAGAGAGAGAAGATACAAACTACCAATAACCGGGGTAAAAGACAGCCATCACTACGGAGCCCACAGACATTAAAAGGGCGATTAGAGATGACTCCACACACTCAGATTCAACCGTTTCAATGAATGGACCAATTTCTTGAAATCCACAAACTATCAAAACTTCCCCAAGCACGAGTAACGTGAATATCCCTCTATCTACTAAAGCAATTGAATCTGTAGCCAATGACCTTTCAAAAGAGAAAACTCCAAACCCAGAGAGTTTCACTGGCAAATTCTACACAATATCTAAAGATAAAAGTAACCCCAATTCTACCTAATCTCTTTGAGAAAATAGAAGAGATAACACTTTCCCGTTTTATGAGGCCAGCATTATCCCAACTCCAACAGCGGACAGAGACAGAACCAGATAAGAAGCTACAGAACGATACCTCTCATGAACAACCGTGCAAAAATCTTCAGCAAAATACTAGCGAATCAAGTCTAGCAGCATCTAAAAAGAACAAAAACGTTAGGACCAAGTGGGGTTTATCCCAAGAATGCAAGACCGGTTCAACATTGCAGCACCAATTATCACCACTGACCACAGGAACAGACCAAAGAAACCACACGATCGCATCAGTAGGTGCAGAAAAGCTTTTGATAAAATGCAACATCTGTTCATGATAAAAACTCAGAAAACTAGGAATAGGAAGGAGCTCCTAAGCCCATGGCTATCGTAAATTTTTTAAATTTCAGTTTCCAGTGGTCGATTGCTAGCAGATAGAAATGTGATTGACTTTTTGGGGTCGTATCCTCTGAGCCTCCTAGTTTCTGAGTCCCGGGAAGTCAGTCCTTGGGATTTTCTGTGTGGGTAATGGTGTCACCTGTACGTGGGGTAGTTTCGTTTTTCCTTCCCAATCTGGATACCTTGTTTTGGCTTGTTTCTCTTGCCTGAAATATTTACAGGTGAAGGTACTTGATATCTGATACGCTTTAAAATATTCCAGAAAGAAAAGCGTGGCTGTGAATGGATGAACTCACAGTGACAAAACGTCGGTAATTGTTGAATCTGAGTGACAGCACAAGGGAGCTGACTGCACTCTTCCGTGTTTCTCTGCGTGTGTTTGAAATATTTTAGAATAAAGAATTTCTTTAATCTATTACAACACAATAACCCCAACAGCTGAACAAATAGAAAAAGGGCAAAAGGCAGTTCATGAAAGACGGACACAGGACCAGTTCCTCACCAGCGTCCGCAGGACAAAAATCACAGCAAGACAGCAGATCTGCCCGCCTCGAGCCCGGGAGCTCCGGCCAAGCGGGGCCTTGCTGGAGGCATCATCCACTTCCTTCCCTTTAACCCAGCAGCTCGTGTCTATTTCCTCTTACAGAGGGGATCACACCTAAACCAGGGCCCCCACCACCGCGCACAGAGCGCCCCGAGGCGACCCAGTGATGCCGAACTCTGGCCTTGGGATGGAGCGGGCCTGGCAGTGGATGCAGGTGGTGTCGTCTTGGCTTGTGATGTAATGTGGGGTAGAAGGGCAGCTGCCACAGCTGGACACACAGCACCAACGTGTGTGTTTCCAAAAAGCAGAAAACAAGATAAGGGAGAAACAGGCGAGATGTGAGCGGGGCCACGGCTGTGCTGTGGGATCATGGGAGACGTTCTGGCTTCTCTGCACTGTTGTCAGCACGTGTCCCCTCTACAGTCAGGAGAGTGTGGCAAGGCCGGGCCGGGTCGGCAGGGAGCCACGGGGCTCCCTTCTTCAGCTGGGAGCCGTGGCCCCCAAACCATCGCTCCTGGCCCTCCGTCCCCGCTGGCCTCCACCTTGCAGGCCTGGGTGCGCCACCTGCCCCCTCTGCCTACAGTGCCCTGAGCTGTTCCCACATCTGCAGCGTCAAGGGAGGCGGGAGGGGACCCAAACGCTCACCTGTGCCATCGGTGCGGTGACAGAAGGTGCCTGGAAGAGGTGCGGGGAGGAGTCCCGGGGGGCACAACAGGGGCGTCTGCCCTGGGCCTCAAAGAGGCAGCCACCGGGCTCCACCTCTAGTACTGGGTGGGCCGTTAAGATATCACAGAAAAACCCGAATGATGTTTCTGGCTAACCCAATATTTGAGACCAGGAGCACGTGGACAGAGCTCTTTCCAGCAATCACCGGGAAACGAAGCAACCAACAGACAGTAAGTGCCTATGTTCGGGGCCCGGGCAGCCGGGGGATGGTGAGAATTTTCTTCTATTGAATTTTTGTATCATCGGTAAGAAATTAACCAATTTAATACTACCATGCTAAAGAGGAAAAGGTAACGGGTTGGCACTTTTAGATCTTATTAACGTGTTTAGTAAACTGTTAATCTGGGAATAACTTTAGGTCCAAAGAAGAGTTGTACAGTAGAGCAGAGCGCTCTGATTCCCTCCTACTCCCCCCGCCCCCTGGACACATCAGGGCTGGGAACCTATTAAGGAAAACCCAGATGGGGTTTCATCAACTTTCTCCCACGAGCGTCCTTTCCCTGCTCCAGGATCTGGGGCAGGACATCACGGGGCACCGGAGGGCACCGTGGGGATGGCGCCCAGAATGACATAGTGAGGTCACCACGTCCTGCGTCTCCGTCTCTGTGTCTTTTTATTTGTGGCCTGCTGTTTACACGTGGTCACGGGTGGAACACAAGGATGGAGACAGGCGTGGCCTGAAGCAACGTGGGGCTCACTCCTGGCCGGTCTGGGGCCTGGAGGCCCTGGATTCGTAGCTGGCTTCGTGTGAGATGACGCTTACAAAGCGGAAGGTGAAAACGTGCAGTCGGAGGGTTACGGGCGTCCCTACAAACTGTGCAGTGGCCGCAGCTACTGTCTAGAACTTGGGCCGACAAAACACCTTTTCTGGGTAGGAGTATTTATCACTGACATCGTTTAGAATCACTGTGCTGGTGACAGCAGGAAGAGGACAGCCTGCTAGCTGGCTTTACTTGTGTTTTAAAATCCCCGCAGCCAGTGCCCTGCTCCCACCGTCCCACACAGCAGCAGCCTGGCCGTGAGGAAGGGGGCAGGAGAGGGCCAGCCGGGCAGAGGCCTGGGGGCTGACGGGGAAGGGGAGGCACCAGCCGTGAAGGGTGACAGCCCTGCAGAGGTCCTTGCCCCCTCAGGGTGTCCACAGAGGGTCCTGTCCCCAGGCTCCACTGAGGCCCAGGGCCGCCCCACCCTCCCGGCGGCCCATCCTCTCGGGGCCGACTCCTGAGAAGCAGCTGACACCACGGTTTTAGGGGAGGATCCCAGGGAGGGCAGGGTGGCCTCCTGCAGCGGGAGGATGGGCCAGGGAAGGAGCAGTGTCTCTGGGCACACCTGTGGGAGATGTACCTGCACGTGGCCCTCGTCCTGACCACTGTGTCCTGGTTTTGTTCACAGGACAACTGTGCTCACCAAAGGCCACCCCGCTCAGAGGCAGCAGTAGCGGCCCATCGTTCCTCCATCCCACCAGCATACAAATAACCATCATCTTGGGCAGACACGGTGCAGAAGCTGAGACAGGACCTTCAGGCAGGTGCCGCTCGACATGAGTGTCAACGAGAAGATGGGGGGCTGGGTGACGGAACAAGGGAACGGCCAGTGCAAAGGCCCTGGAGCGGCAGCAGGAAGGCCTCCTGGCAGGGGTGTGGGAGCCCACGGAAGGGAGACGAGAGGGGGTGGGCTGGGCAGGTGGAGCAGGCCCCTCAGACCAAGGCAGCAGGCTTGGCTTTTGTTCTCTGGGCTGGGAAGAGGTTGGACGAGCACGAGGTGAGGCCTGCGAGCCGTGCTCTGAGCACCTCGGAGGCAGGAGCCCTCCGGTCTAGGCCGTCACTTCGGAGAGAGATGGGGAAGCAGTGGGGGTGGGCGGGGACCAGGACATCCCAGCAGGGCCTGCAGACCCTCCTTCTCCCCCAGCTGCTCAGAGGCAGAGTCCCTCTTCATGGCAGCCCCACAGCCCGTGACCCTGCAGACCCCTGGTTCGAGAGAGCCGGCTGTGTTGGGCTGGGTTCGGGGCCCGGGCAGCCGGGGGAGGCCAGCACAGCGGGCGGCAGCGTCCTCGGCCTGCACGCGGCCCTCCTGCACCTGTCCCCAGATTAGATTCCTCCTTTCTCATTACCACCGTAATAGGTCCTTCAGACCTCATTCCAGCCCGAGATATTATCTGACCCGTATAATTAATTAATTATAGCCCAAATATTATAGATTATTAAAAATAGCATAACTAATAGTGTAATATCTCAAACTGTCGACTTTAATAGTCAACATTGTCTTGGTGGCGCTTATCAGCCTGGGACACCCGGTGAGAATATTGATTCCGGGTAATTTTCGCCGTCATCTGCCATCCTGACGGCGAATTGTCAGGTCCTCACCCAAGCCGGGGCTCATTTGAAATCGTTAAACCGCTGTGTGGCTCACAGTGGATCTTAATGTTTCCTTTTTCTCCCCCTTCAATATGTTTCAGCAACAGAGGAAAATAAATAGAGAAGTGGAGAGAGAGGGAGAGAGAGGGTGGGGGAGGGAGGGGGAGGGCGCTCTCAGGGCAGGGGAGGGAGGACTGATTTGTCTCTTCCCCTGGGGACCCCTGGCTCCCCCCACCCTTCCACAGCACATCTTCTCAGGGATTCTCCTGGCTGAGCTGTGCAGGGGGAGGGGGCTGAAGGACAGGGCTGAGGTGTTAGAATCAAACACAGGGACAAGACGTGCTGCAGCTTGGCCTGGAGAGGGAGAGCCCACCGGGGACCCTCAGGGTGGCCTCCGCCTGGTCTGCACCCCAAAGAGCTCCCCAAACCCACACAGGTTACAGAGATGGAGAGTCAGACCCACACCACACACACGTATACACCCAGACACACACACGCACACAGATCCGCTCTGGGCACATACACACAGTCACACAACATGGATGGACACACGCAAACACGTGGACACCCAAACACACACACACGCAGAGTCACACGTGTGAACGGACACACTGGCACCGGTGCGTGGACCACAGGGACACATCCTGAACCGTGTCGACTCACTGCGGGCCTCCTGGGTGCGGACACAGAAGCGGGGGAGGGATGAACCTCACCCGTGAGGGGACCGTGGAGGGGGGAGGGGAGGGGACCTCGGGAGAGGAGGGAATGGAGAAGCGTGAGCTCCTCCCGGCCCGTCACCCCGAAGCCTCCCCCTCGCCGGCTTCGGGCCAGGAGGGCAGCTGCGGGTGGGGAAGCCGCTGGGCGGGGCCGCGGGGGCCCCTTCTCCCCAGCCCCCCCCCCCCCACCGCCCAGCCACCCGCGTCTCCGGTCCCGTCCTGCGGCTCAGCGGGCCAGGGGCGCACACGTCATCTCGTGGTGATGCGCAGCCATCCTCGGACACGTGCCCAGCCCACCCCCACAGACAAGGCTCCCCACCCCGCGGACACTTCCTCTTGGGCACGCAGCCTCCCGGGCCGCCAACAACTCCCCACGTGCACACGCCCCTCCCCACAGCGGACCCCGCCCCGGGACCCCAGGAGGGCCCTGCACGCCAGAGTCGCTGCTCCGAGGCTTCCCGGAGCCTTACTCAAATTTCTAATTATGATTCATGCGTGTGATAATAATAATTTAATAATCAGGGAGCCTCGCAGGAGGCATTAACCTCAATTAAGCTCATTACGCCGCCTGACTGCCCCCCCACATGCCCTCCTGACCCGCGGCCGCAGGCCCCGTGAGTGTGGTAGGGCCGCTGGGCGCCTACGACTTCTGTGCATTCATTTACTGAGCACCTCCTATGTACCCGGCCTTCGCGCCCTCCCCGCACCCTCAGACCCCGCTGGACGCTCCCTACCCACCCTACCCCTTCCTCCCAGCACCCACCCAGCTCCCTGCTCGCTCTCCTCTGGGCCAGAAAGGGCACCTGCTCACCTCCCTGACCTTCACCCCCCACCCGCCCTCCCTCAGGTGGTGTCCGGTGGGTGGTCTCCACCTGCCCTCCCTGGTGGCTGGGTGACTGCCCAGGCTCCTCGAGGGCAGAACTGCCCATCTTGCTCTCTGCTGCCTCCAGACCCAGCCAGGACTCACCCTGTCAGGCCTGTGGTGGGGAGTGCAGAAGCATGGGCATACGGGAGGGACACACTGTGACTGTGGTGGCTGAGCCAGCTGGTGGACAGGTGGAGGTCTGGTCACAGAGGGGGAAATGGATGGGAGAGCCACGTGAGCCGGGAACCAAACAGACAAGTGGGTGGGTGATGACAAGGCCACATTTTCTCAGCCCTGCTGCGTGGACTGTATCAGTCAGGGTTCTGCTGCAATCCTGCTGTGTAACAAACGGCCCCAAAGATCTCAGTGGTCCACAGCAATGGTCATTCCTTTCCTGTTGGCAGACCAGGATCAGTTGCCAATTGGCACCCCCTCCCCTGCCGGATTCATCAGGTGGGGTTCAGGCAGCCTCCACACCTTCATTCCCATTCCCAGCTGACGGACCATCAGCGCCCTGGAGCAGGTTCTGATGGAAGAGATTGGAAGCTGCAAGGGGCAGAAACTCAGAGGCCCCTGAAGGCCTGAGTGTAGAAGGCCTGGTCACTCCTGCTCGTGCAGGTCATGTGGCCAAGCCCAGCTTCAGCAGGTGGGAAGCATCCTTTCCCCGTTGGAAGGCCTTGGCGGGGAGGGACAATGAAGGGAAGGGAAAGCTGGGGCTAAATTATCCAATCGACGACATTTCTGATGTAACTGGAGCTTTTCCAGTTGCATGGGGCTGGGGGTAGGGGAGACGTATTACTGTAAATGTCCACACACGCACTCGGCACAGCAGGGGTGGTAATTCCTCCCTGTACAAAGACTCCCCAGGTCTGTCTCCGGACCACTGACCCCCGGGGAGGCCCGAGCAGAGCCAGCGGCAGCGATTCAGGCGCCGGGGATTCACTGAGGCAGCAGAAATCCAGGAGGGAGTGCAGGAAAGGCAGGGACAGAACAGAGCAAGGGTGCCCTCCTTTAGCCCTGCCCCTGGAGGAAGGGGCGTCCCCGGGGACAGGCACCGCCTGTTAGCCAGGGCCAGTTCTCCCAAGCAGATCGTGGTGTGAGCTTGACCCACCACGCTCAGAAGCTAGAACTGGGGGTCTGGGCAGGGCGCCACGTGCATCCACTGCACCAGGCAGAAAACTGATCAGTGCCAGGTCACACTGTCAGTGGAGGACAGAGCCGAGGCGGCTAGGGCAGGACAGACAGACTAGGGAGTCAGAGAGCCATGGGGGTGGCCGTGCGATGCTCAGCCGCAGGCTCCGCCCCCCACGTCGCTCCTCCGATCTTCCTCATCAGTGTGAACATGCTTTTGCATCCTGCGTCCTGCGTCCTGCATCCTGCATCCTGCATCCTGCATCCTGCATCCTGCGTCCTGCATCCTGCGTCCTGCATCCTGCATCTGCTTTGATGGGGGACACGGAGTCGGTAAGACTCACACATAATGTCCAAGAGCCCCCAGTCTGGGGCCAGGGCCAAAAGTGAACACATAAAGTTCTCACGACACGTTAAGACATGACAGAGCGAAGCTCGGGGTTTGGATGGGCACCCAAGACGGTGCCTCCCTCCATGTGGTGCTGACGCTAAGGTGAGCAGGAAGGATCTGTGTAGACAACAGCCAAGGGCCCCGCCAGCGGAGGCACTCGGCAGCCAGACCGTCCAGGCTCATCAGGAGCTCCGGGCGCAGGGTGCAGAGACTGCGGAGCTCCGGGCACAGGGTGCAGAGACTGCGGAGCCAGGCAGCACACCCCACAGGACACAGTCAGGAAGGCCTTGGTGCCAGGCTGCAGAGCCCGGAGTCGGCCCTGGGCCATGGCGGCCTTAAGGAATCTCTGGAAGAGGAGGAGTGTGACTGGACTTGTGTCTTAGAATGATGGGGATAGACTGCAGGGCTGGGCTCCAGCAGGGGCAGGAGAGGTGCTCACCAGCAGCAGATCCTGATACCCAGGGCCAAAGGCACCCCAGACCCTCCACTCGGGGGGGTCTTCTCACCATCCACCTCCAGACAGAGAGGTCTTGGGCATTACCCTGGGGAAAAAAAAATCCATAGAAACCCCAAATAACTCTAGTGACCACTGACAGTGAAATATGCCTAAGCTTGGAGCTCTGGACCCTGAGGGACAGGAGGGAAGGTGGCCATGCTGGGCAGGGTCAAACATGGACACCCCTGCTGCCCCTCAGAGATGAACAGTGACAGGCAAAGAGGCTGGAGAGGACAGAGGCCACAAGGGGGACAAGGAGAGACCAGGCCTGCAGAGGCAGGGACCTCCCCCCCGTCACCGGGCACCCCACCTGAACTGTCTTCCCTGTAGCACCTGTTCGTGCACATTAAAGACGCTGGCACCGGAAGGACCCAGCGTTCACATCGAAGCTCCACCACGTGCCGGCACATCACCCATCCTCTCCAGCCTCGGTTTGCTCGTCTGCAAGCTGGTGACTCCCACCCCTGGCCTGCCCTCTGGTCAGAAAGCCTGTTGGAGCCAGGGTGCCCTCTGAGGCCGGGAGAGGGAGCTGGCCGCTGTGTCTACAGCCCGGGTGCTGAAGTCAGGTGCCCCTGCCTCCACACCAGCACCCTTGGTCCCCCACAGCCTGAAATCACTCCCATTGTTGATTTTTGTTTGTTTTTGGTTTTGTTTAAAGGGTTTATGGATCTTTTTAAAAATTTATTGTACTTTTGGCTGCATTGGGTCTTCATTGCTGCACGCAGGCTTGGGCAAGCGGGGGCTACTCTTCGTTGTGGTGCGCGGGCTCTAGGCATGCGGGCCTCAGCAGCTGTGGCACTCGGGTTCAGTAGTTGTGGCTCGCGGGCTCTAGAGCGCAGGCTCAGCAGTTGTGGCACACGGGCCTAGTTGCTCCGCGGCATCTTCCCGGACCAGGGCTCGAAGCCGTGTCCCCTGCAGTGGCAGGCGGATTCTTAAGCGCTGCGCCACCAGGGAAGCCCTGTTTAAACCTCACCTTTGTATCTGATTCCTTGCCTCCAACCAGGCCCAGCGCTACATGCTCCTTATCTCTGAACTCATGCAGCTTACAAGCAGGCGGATTCAAACCCAGGCAGTGAAAACCCCTGCCCTTTGGTAGGTCGTGGTTTGGCCTAGGTGAATGGGCTGCTGACAGCGCGTTGACGGTGCCGGGAGGCGAAGGCGCCTGGGGCCTGGGGCGCTGTCCGCGGTGTTGAACATGGGCTCCGCGCGCGCTGCCCATGGTTCTGAAGATGCCCCGACGCCCGGGCTGCGCGGGGCTGGGGCCCTCTTGTCCCCAGATCTGCAGCTCAGTAGCCCGTATTCTCTCCCTTCTCTGGTGTTCTGAGTGTAGGGTACCCTTTCTCGAATAGTCAGGAGACCCCAGGAGAGTTATACCTTAGAGAAGATGAGGAAACAAATAAGCAGAAAGTTCCCCTTTCACTTGCCAAACTCCAGGTGAGAAAGTGGTTGTGTGGGTCGTTTGGGGATGGACAGGCAAGAGGAGAGAGCACGGGGGCTTCTGTCTCCAGGCTCTGCCTCCACCTCTGCCCCCTCCCACACGTGCACAGGACAGTAGCCCGTTCAGAGAGAGCACAGCGTCAGCCGCGGGACCCAGGCGGACTGGAGGAGCTGAGGCATTAATTTGCAGAGGGGGTGGTAACCCCTGCCCTGCATATTTCACAGCGATGTTTAGAGGACCCTGGGCGGTCTGGAGTGGGGTGAGCTTTGCATGAATCTAACATCATTCAAATTGGGGGTTACTTATCCAGGCGCCCTGGGGACACCTAAGCACTGCTGCCCTTCCAGGTGCAAGATGAGAAGGGAGGCCCCTCACCCCACCACCATGTACAATGAAGGCTGTAAACTTGTCGCCCTTCGACCTTCGAGCGGAGGATATGGGGACCTTAGAGGTCATATGGAATCCAACCCCCATAATTCACAGATGAAAAATGGAGGAGGGGGTTCACAGACACATGGTGAGTTAATGGCAGAGGTGGTGGGATCTCCCTCCTGCTCCAGAACCTCCCAAAACTCCGTTGCTGAGGAGAGGATACTGGCGATGGGCTGAAAAGATTGAGTGCCCCGCTCTCCCCCTTCCCTCCCCTTCCAACACCTCCCTTCCCTCCCCTCTTCTGCATAATCTCAGCCCCCACTCACTCATGTTCCCGGGTCCACTTTGAAGGCCTTTTGTCACCCGTCTCTCCCCAGATTTCTACCCTTGTCCATGTCGGTTCCTGCCTTGACACCCTCCCCCCCGCCAGCCCGCCAATGACCCCATCTGGCCCTGACTAATGTGCAGTGTGTGGGGGCTTAGCTGCGAAGGCCGTTTCCTGTCCACTGGGTGGGTGGAGGCATCCCCAACTTAAGCACTGATTTCACCTGTCACTGCCCACCTGGGGCCCCACAAGTGAAGCTGGTGGCTTGGAGATAACCTGATATGGCAGATGGGCAGAGATTGCACAAATGACGGTCTAATTGACAATCAATTGTGATTAGGAGCAAAAGGACGTCTTTATAGACCCAGATGCTCTAGGTTGAAGTCGGGGAGATGGGAGGTTGTTTCCAGGTATCTGGGAGAGGAGGAGGGGTGTGCGCATCTCCACGACAGGTTGCTCCTCCTTAGAGATGGGAGAGGGGTGGGGCAGTAGAGGATGCCGCGATCTTCCTGACCCTTGTCCAGGCACAGCACCCCCCTCCCCGTGGGAAAGCGCCCCGAGGTCTCCTGTGTAGCTCTGGAGGTCCCCCTCACACCCCACTGCCCTGCCCCTGCTCCAGACTGAAGACTGCAGACTTTGCAATTCATTCCCTGCCTGCCAAGCTCCCAGTAGAATGTTTAGGGGCAGGGAGGAAAGGGGAGGGAAGGACCTGCAAACTCCAGGACAGGCACAGTGCTTTCATCCAAGCAGCACTCAGCCCTGATCAGCCCAGCCCTCTCGGCAGGGAGAGCACTTTGCTGTGCTGAGTGTGGGCACGTGCTCTGGAGGGGGGCACAGTGTGGTTTTGTATTACAGTATAGTATTCCATCATGCTTATTACACATCGTACCTAACATTGTATTCTACTTACTATGCTTTAGTGGTAATCACCATACATTATACTACATCCACGTCATATGACGTCATTTTGTGTGTGTTTGTGTTCATGTTGAATGAAAGTTGTACCGAGAGAGCTCATGTATCTCTTCCTCACGTGTGCGTATAACGGGGGTGAAAGCAGACCCCTGCCCGCCCCCTGCGCACCCAGCAAGGTGTGGCGGTTTGGACTGCTGCGTTTGTGCCTCGCCTGGTGACCTGCGGAGGGACAGGCATGGAGCGTGAGCATGCCTTTGAGAGGCTTGTGACACTATGTCACACTGAGACTCGGCCACCCAGAGCCAGGTCAGGGCCCAGCCCTTGGGACTTGGCCCCTTAGGGTGCCTAGTAGCTGTGCCTCATGCGGGATCAGGCAGCAGCTCAGGGGACAGGGGACCTTGTGTGCCCCTCCTCCAAGACCAGCCCGGAGCTGGTGGGTGCATTTGTGAGCCACAAGCTCCACACCGTGTGCCCAGGTGCTCATGAATGGATTTGCGCTCGCGTGTGGCGCGTGCTGGAGAATGCGTGTGTTTGCGTGTGTGAGTGCGTGTGAATGCGTGTGCACATCTATATTCAAACTTTGCTGGGGGAGGGGTGGAGAGAGCCTAAGAGTCCCTCCAGGAAGGTGGGGGTAGGAAGGAGATAATTACCTCTCTGTGATGAGAGATTATCCACCCTCCTTCCCCCAGAGGTGATTTATAATTTAAAGATAAAGAATAATCAAGTCCTGGCAAGAAAGGACACAGTGTTGTGGGTCTGATTGGAATCTCGGGACCGACCAGCACGCGGGGGAGGGGACCGGCTGGGGGAGGGGAGGTCTTGCCTGCCCCCCCTCCCCCCCCCCCGCCTCCCCTTCCCCTCCCCCGCCTCCTCGAGGCTAAGCATGTCCGAGCTTGGCCCAAATTACAGCCAATCGGTCCCCCATTATTTCTCCCAACTTTTAATTTCTGCTTCCAAAGGATCATTGCCCGCGGTAATTGCAAAGGACCCGTCCTTGTGCGCAGAGCAGGCTCCGGGGACCGCAGTGTGAGGCGGCGCACACCGCTCATGCACACGCCCGCGCGCACACAGCCGCACACCCTGAAGACACTCGCACGCGCGCTCCCACCGCCGGCTCCCGCCTGGGTCCCGCGGTCGTCAGGTGTGCCCGTTGGCGGGCGCAGGGAAGAGGGAGCAGCGGCGCTTCCGCCCACGGACGCCAGCCGGGGTCTCCACCCCGAGGGCCAGGGCCCTGGGGTGCAAACCTCGCCGCTGTAGACAAATGTGCACACATAAAGACCCGGACCAAAGGACTTATTTCTCCGGGCGTGGGAAGGGGGGGTTTGCTGCGACGTTTCTCCTTCCTTGAGGCTATCGATTTCTGTGTAGGCCTCCTGCCGTCTGTACGATTTTTTCGGTCCCCATTTTGGGGGGGCGGGGGCGGGGCGGGAGGACCCTCCAGCCGTCCCCATTTTCGATTCCACGTCTAATGAGCGACCCTGGGGGCCGCCGGCCCCGCCCCCGGCGGGGTCTCGAGGCTGGGCCCTAATTTGACGACGCGAAGGGCGCAGGGGCGGGAGGGGACAGAGGGCCGGAGACCCTGAGCGAGGGAGACCCCGAGACACGGGAGGAGACCTCGAGCGGAGCGACGGAGAGAGGCGGGACCGAGGTCCACGGAACGCCTGGGAGGGGGCTGACGACGCGGCGAAGACCCCGGGAGTCGGCCCGCGAGGACCCCACTCCTCGCCCCAGCCGCCGAGGGGCACCGAAGCCTCGGGAGCCGCCAGGGCGCCAGGGCCCCGAGCGCCGGGAGCGGGGAGTGAGGCCGGCCGGCCGCCGGGATGCCCCAGCCAACTCTTAAGGCGCGCCCGGGGGCCTCCGCGGCCTCTCCGCAGACTGATCCCGCAATTATTTAAAAGCCGGGGCTGTCCCCTCCCCCTCCGCCCAGGAGGCCGGCGCGCCGTTTCCGGACCAGCGGAGGCGCAGCGGCACGCCGCGAACCGCGACAGCCGCTCGCGGAGCGCACTCCGGCTCCGGGCTGTGGGTCTGTCGGTCGGGACCGGGGCGCAGTCCGTGTGTCCCGCGCGGGACCCGCCTCCTCCGCCCAGGACCGTTCGCAGCCAATTAGGCGCGCGCGCTAACGAGGGTGGCGGAGCCCGCGGCCGCCTGCGGGCGCACGTGTGTGCGGCGAGTGGGCGCGTGGGCGCCGCCGGCGGGTCCGCCATAAATGAGCGGGCCGGGCGCGGCGGGCGCCTGAGGCGGCGGCGGCGGCGGCGGCGCCAGGCAGCACCGGGCGAGCGCGGGGCGGCACGGGGAGCGAGCCGAGCCGCGGCCGCGGCCGCCGGTGCGAGACCGTGCGGCGGCGCCCGGGCCGCCGGGGATGGGAGCCCAGTAGCCGGAGGGGCCCGAGCGGCCGGAGCGGCGGGAGGCCGGCATGAGCGCGAGCGGCCCGGCGGCTACCGGGGACGGCCCCGCGCTGCCGCCGCCGCCGCCCGGGCCCGGTTCGGGGCCCGCACCGCCCGCGCCCGCCGCCGCCGCCGCCCGGGACGCCATGGACGGGCGCGCTGAGCTGCCCGCCTTCCCGCGGGCCGGAGCCCCGCCGCTCGCCGCCAGCGACACGGTGCCCGCGGCGCCCGAGGGGGCTGGGGCGGCCCGGCCCGGCCCGCCGCCGCGCCCCACCTCCTTCTCGGTGCTGGACATCCTGGACCCCAACAAGTTCAACAGCAGAAGACGCCGCTGTGTGCTGCTGGGCCCCGTGGCGCCCGCGGCGTGCGCCCCGGCCCCCGCCGCCCCGGGACGCCCGCCGCGCTCAGAGGAGCTGGAGCGCCGTGCCCTCGCCGCCGCCGGAGGAGCTGGAGCCGGTACCGGAGCTGAGCCGCCGCGTGAGTAGGGCACGGCCGGTGCCGGGTCGCGGGGGTAGAGGGACGGGCCGCGTCTACGCGTTTGCGCTCCCGGGACCCCTCGGCGAACCTGACCGGCCCGGCGCCAAGGCTCGGTGGAAAGTTCGCAGCGCGCGGGGCCCGCACCAGCCCTCCCGCCGCCTGCGTCCGACCCGGACTCCAGGGCCCGCACCGCCCGGTGCCTCCCGAGATGCCTCCCCCAGGCCGGGCCCAGGGCTACGAACTGCATGGCCGGCCCAGGTTTGGCCACCGCGCACCCCCGGCATTGGAGGGCAGTAGGTGGCAGAGGAGGGGGAGTCGTGCGCGGCGGCTAGCCCGTGACCTCCCCACTCCCACCGCAGCCTCCGGAGACGTCCCTCCCTCCATTCTTTTATTTCCTTTTTTTTTCCCGCTCTCTCTCTTTTTTTTTTTTGGACAAATCAGACTAATTGTGACAAAACGCTGGTTATCTCTGGAAAAACAATTAAATCCCTTCGATTACAGTTAAGGGGAAATGTGCTTAGCGGCGGAAAGCGGCCGGTAATGGGGCGGCCCGCAACCCCGGCCTGGTCGATATCCCATTACGGCTGCATGCATATCTCTTTCAAGCACCTTGCAAACTCCCCCCGAACATCTAAATTATAGGGTCAAAATTCGGATAATTACTCGATTAAAACCTATTACACTTATTAGGGGCCGCTATTGATCGAGAATTGCATTCGACCGGCTCCTGATTGCTTTCGGTGCCCCCTCCGCCGGCCCTTCCTCCCTCCAACTTCCCGGGCCCTCTGCCCCGCGGGGAGAGGCGCGCAGGGCCGGCAGGGCTCGGGTGGGCCTTTTCAGGCGAGGGGCCTCCCAGCACCTGCACTGGGCTTCCTCCCGGTTGGGCGGAGATGAAAGAGGAACAATCTCGGGAAGGCTGGAGGGGAGCCCCTCAGGCTTTCGGCCTGGCCAGGGTTCTGGGAGTTTCCACCTGGAGCCTCCATCAAATGGGGAAGACATCCCAGTCGGAAGGCCCAGTTTCTTGGTAGTTTAGGGAGGGAGCTGGGTCAGGGTCCCTCCTTAGCCCACCCCTGGACAGAGCAGGAGCTGTCAGGGTCACCTGGGGGACCGTCTCTCCTCCTGCTAAGGGGTATGCGTGGGGGCCAGGATATCTGCCCTGCCGGCCTCCACGCAGCCCGTGGTCACCCTGGAGGAATCGGACTGAATTTGTCCTTTATTCTCCAGTTCTCCGTGCCAACCTGACCGGGGCCTGGTGCCCGACGGGGCGGCATGGTGTTGGGCGCTTGCCCTGGCTTCTCTCCTGGTTGTATGACCACCTGTGGGAGCAGGGGCTGCATAGAAACGCCCTCCCTCCCCTCCCCGCCACCCCTGCTGGGCCCTGACCGGGGCAGATGCTTTCTTCCAAATTTCTGAGATTCACATTGCGGCCACCGCGCGGGCCTCTGCTTGGAGGATCCGGAGATGCTGCTCAGACTTGACCTAGTGGGAACTCCCATCCCGGCTGGCCTCAGCACTGCTCTAGACCCCCACTGCCCGCTGGTCCCTGGTCGGGACCAGCCTGGACCTGCTGGGGTCTCAGCCGAGGGGCCAAGGGTGGCCAAGTTCCAGGGCCCCAAGTCTTGAGGTAGGGATGGATCCAGGGCAACTTTTTTGGTCCCCGGAAATCGCCTCCTCGCAGCGGGCTCCAACCTTACCCCAGGACTCTGGCCCGGCCCACTCTTAAGTGCCCAGTAATTGGCTGGCTCTGTTGGAGCCTTGTGGTAATTGGAGGGTAATGTACGCTGAAATAAATTAAATGGCCGTTAACTAGTTTGTACATTACGCAAAATGAGTTTAATTAAGTTTGTATCTGCCCCATGGATCGATGGGATCTTTCCCTCTGCCGTAAGCTCTGCGGCCCCGTCCTGCCCGACTGGGGCAAAGGCGCAGGGCTCGGGAGATGGCGGGAAGGGGGGCCTCTGGAGAGAAGGAATGCACAGGGGACGGAGAGAGAAAGCGTGGGAGGGTGAGAAGAAAAGGAGGGGAGAGGGCAGGGAAACGAATGCGCTAAGGGGAAAGGGAGGCAAGAAGAGAAGCAACGGAAACAGGAAAAGGGATTCGTTAAGGGGAGCAGGGCGCCGGAGGGGCGAGCGAGCGGAAGGGAGGGCGCCGGGTCCTAACTGTGCTGTCCTCCCTCCCCGCCCCGTCCCCGCCCGCAGACGCCGGCGACCCCTGCAAGGCGGACGAGGCCGAGGCCAACGGCTACAGCAGCGGCGGTGGCCGCAGCCCGAGCGCGGACAGCGGGGACGAGGCGCCCGACGACGAGGACGAGGACGAGGCGCCCGAGGCGGGGGCGGCGCGGGGAGGCGGCAGCGGCCTCGGGGCCCGCGGGTCGGGCTGCCAGGGCGAGGCCGAGGCGCCCCCAGGCGCTGTCGATGAGGCCGCTGTCCCCGGCCCCCGTGGGAACTCGCCCGGAGCCCCGGGCCCGCCGGGAGCCTCGGCGGCGCCCGGGGACGCGGGGACGACCCCGCAGGGCGCGGCGACGGCGACGAAGCCCAAGCGGAAGCGCACGGGCTCCGACTCCAAGTCCGGGAAGCCGCGGCGCGCGCGCACCGCCTTCACCTACGAGCAGCTCGTGGCGCTGGAGAACAAGTTCAAGGCGACGCGCTACCTGTCGGTGTGCGAGCGCCTCAACCTGGCGCTGTCGCTGAGCCTCACCGAGACGCAGGTGAAGATCTGGTTCCAGAACCGCCGCACCAAGTGGAAGAAGCAGAACCCGGGCGCCGATACCAGCGCGCCGACCGGCGGCGGAGGGGGACCGGGGCCGGGTTCCGGGCCGGGTGCGGGGCTGCCCGGTGGCCTCAGCCCGCTCAGCCCGTCGCCGCCCATGGGCGCGCCGATCGCCATGCACGGCCCGGCCGGGTACCCGGCGCACGGCCCCGGCGGCCTGGTGTGCGCCGCACAGCTGCCCTTTCTGTCGAGCCCGGCGGTGCTGTCGCCCTTCGTGCTGGGCTCGCAGACCTACGGCGCGCCCGCCTTCTACGCGCCGCACCTCTGAGCACGGCCTCGGATCAGGACGAGACTCTGGGCCGGGCAGCCCCACGCGGCCCTCGCGCCCCTGAGGCCGCGCCCAGGACCCGAGGGCGCCCGCCGGTCGGCCCTTTTGTAAGGCTGCGGTCGCTGACTCTGTATATAGCCGATTGCTACAAGAGTTTTAAATTTATAAACGACTGTCCGCGCGCGTTGGGCCCAAGGTCGGCCCTCTGGGAAGCACTTTGCCGAACTCAATCAATAAACCGCAGGAGGCCGCGCGCCCAAGTCCCTCAGGCTCACGCGTCGCCCGCGCCCCGTCCTCCTCCCCGCCCTTCGGTGGGGACTTCGGCGCGACCGAGGCGCTCCGGGGTGCTCGACCCGGCGCACGGCGTCCCGTGGCCAAGCTTGCCCCATCCTGCGTTGCCCGGGTCCCCACACGCGCTTGGGAACAGGCGCGCGGCCTCGGTGCTGTGTGCGCTGAGGCTCCGGTCCAGGAGTCCCGTGTCCCCGCTCTTTCCCTTCCCTCCCCCCTCCTCCACTCGGGGCGCTTGAGGGTGAGGGAAGCCCAGCGGGAAGGTGCCCGCGCGGTAGGGCCTGGGGGCAGCGCTGGCGCCGGGCGCCGACCCTGCCCCCGCCCCAATGCGCATCCGCGCGGCCTCCCCTGAGCACCAGGCCGGCCCGAGGAGGAGGGCCTCCCGCCGCTTCCCAGTGGAGGAAAGCTGGGGCTGGTCGGGATGGAGCAACCTGCCCAACGGCGCCTGAGCCCGGCCCGCGGGAGTCCGGCGCGGCCACCTCTCCTCCAACAGCCTGCAGCCCGGCTCTGGGCGCGGTCCCCACGCGGGCTCCTGGAGCCCTGGGGAGAGAGGGGAGGCGAGAGGCGGCGGCGCCTGGCCCGGGTGGCCGACTCGAGGCGAGAGCCGAGGCTGGGGGACGCGGGCACTGCCGCGCGGTGAGGGGGTCCCCCCCGCCGCCCCGCCGGCACTCAAGGTGGGTGTCCATGGTCGCTGGACGCCAGCGCGGTGAAGCCGTGCGCCTGCCCCGCCCCCTGGCTGCTCCGCGGCCGAGCCCTGCGCCCGCAGAGGGGACATCCCTCTCCATGTGCGACTAGCGAGCTCTCAGACTCCTCCCTGCGCTGTTCAGCCCATCACCCACCACCGTGGGCAGGGCTGGGGCTGAGGCTAGGGCTGGGGAGAAGGACGACCCTGCGGCGGGTGAGTGACAGCCACCGCCGTCCAGGCCCAAGTCCGGGAAGCCGCGGCGCGCACGCACCGCCTTCACCTACGAGAGGGCGCCCCACGTTGTCCTCTCCATTACCTGTGGGCAAAGGGTGGGGGAGGAGCAGCCCCCGACCACCGCGCAGCGGGGAGGGGCGGAGGCAGCTGGGACCGCCCTGCCCACTGCTGCAGCCCCCGCCGCCTGGGCCTCTGGCCTCCCGCAGGCGGCTCCTCACCTGGCTCAGACCCGAGCCCCCGCCCCATGCACCACTCCGCCTCTGCCCTCCCCGTCAGCTCGGGGCGGGCGCTGCTGAAATTCTCGGAGTATTCTCGCAGCTGGTGGTTATAGCCGCCATCCGAATCCTCCACCCAACCTGCGGGCAGCAGGACTGTCCCCGAATCTAACCGGCCGGGGTGCAGAAGGGTGAGGACACCCCTGAGGCCTGGGCCTCCAGGGTGTAGACAGCTGACAGAGGAGACCCAGAAGGCTCCAGAAGGTTCCAGAGGGCTCTCGGCCTCGAATCATCAGCATTACTGTGCACTTAGCCCAAACAGGATGCCAGGGGCTGCCAAGCAAGAAGCCACAGCCTCCACTTCCAGGAGCTGGGGGGAGAGGCCAGAGGAGGGCAAAACCATCAGGACCTTGCAGGAGCCGGACACCTGTCCCTCAGGGGTCCCCTGCCTCCCCTAAGCCCACCTTGCTGGGCCGGAACCTGCTGGAACAGAGAGAGAGGTCAGGGAAGGGCAGTGCCCCCGACCCTCCACGAGGCCTGGTCCTGCAGCGTTGTCCACGGTGGGGCAGGAGAGGAGGAGGAGGGAGGGAGTTTCAGACTCGAGACTCGACAGCTCCGGCCTCCTTCCTCTCCCCATCCCACATCCTGCCCTCACTCACCAAGGTCGCCCAGAAACAAGGCGGCCACACTGCTGGACCCTTCAACATCAGTCCCCCGCGGCTCAGGACACCGGTGCAGGGGGCCGTTGGAAGCCATGAGGCAGGGAATCAACGCCCCCCTCCCCCGCGCCCGCCCGGCTCCACCTCCGGGCTCACAGACTCAGCCCTGAGCGGATACCACAGCCATGATTGGCCCACGCGCTAGGCATACACTGGGCTGCTCTGAGCACCTGTGCGGGCCCTGCTGCGAGCGCAGGGACGGCTCCCTGTCACTTCCCTGGGCCCCTCCAGTCTCTCTTTGGTGCATGCCTACCATGTGCTGGGCCCTGTGTCAGCCCATCTGAGCCTCCCCACACTCGAGTGGCATCCGAGCTGCGGGTATCTGCACATGGTCACATGGGAAGAAACAGGCCCTGGCCCCGGCTTGGGTGCCCTTGCCCCTCCCGGAGGTGCCAACAGGCCCAGCTCCCACCCCAGCACCCCCGCTCCCTCTCCTATCAGGTGCTCAGAACCCGCCGCGGACCTGGGGAACTTGGGGGTGCAGGCTCCTCTGGCTGCTTCCCCAGGGACCCTCCAGGTGGCCCTACCACCCTTGCTCCCAATAGGCTATGGGGGGCCCCTGCCTGCCCAGTTCTCAGCTTGGGGTTCCTGAGCTGGAAGCGGAGGGGAGTGGTGGCCCTGCTGGTACCTGATCCCTGTCCCCCCCATGGTCCCACTTTGTTGTCAGTGCCATGAGAACTGGCACAGCCCCCAGGATCTTCATGTACTCTGGGAAGGCCCTCCTCCAGCCCCTACGACCAGCCCTGACCCCAGACAGCATCCACCCCCAATCCCAGAATGGTACTCAAGTAGTTTCCATCACGTGGAAGGAGCAAGCAAGACACAGCCCCTGCAGGTATGAGCCCGGACAAGCACAGGCACCCAGAGCCCTCCTTGGGGGGCTCCCCTCCCCACACTGCCCCCCAGTCTCCTGCCCAGGGACTGTTGAGCCCCACCTTCCTCCCCTCCTTGTGCCCAGCCCACAGCTGGCTGGCTGTGGTCCCTTGCTGTGTGTTAGGCTTTGGTTGCATGAAAGAGAAAAACTGAATGAACAGAAGTTGAAAGGAGATAGTTTATTTTCTCTTGTGTGAGGGAATGCTGGCCTTTGGCAGCCCTGGGCAGCTAGGACACCTTCCCAGGGTCCTTGGAGAGCCAGCTCTGTCCAACTCTCCACTGCCTCATCCTGGCTGGGCTGAGCCCTCATCCTCATGGACCCATATAGAGGGTGAGGCTCCAGCCATCACATCCACGTTCTAGGCAGCAAACAGGAAGAGAAAAGAAGGGCACAACTCCCTCCTTTTAAGGTGATTTCCAGAAGCCCATGTAACAGCTGCTCACATCTCATTGGCCAGAACTTGGTCACATGACCACTCCTAGCCAAGGGAGTTTGGGAAATGTAGTTTTTCTAGCGGATGCGCTCTCATTCCTGTTAAAAAGGGGAGGGGTTGCAGGGGCTGCTAACAGACCTGCCACCCTTGCAGAGCACCCTAGCAGCTGCACCCATTTCCCTGCCTGCCTGTCCCACTTAACTTTAACCAGCTTTGTTCCGTTTGGGCGTGTTGGGGACCCTCGGCCTTACCCAGTCACGGCCAAACCCTCAGGGGACACACCTGGACTGCGGCGTGCCCCTGGCCCACTGTGCTCACTTCCCCGCTCAGGATGCCCAGTGCCCACCGCCCCACACCAGGCTCATGCCACCTGCCCGTCCTGCCGCAGCCCTCCCCTCCCCTTTCAACGGTGGCCCTGCTGGCACCTCATTCCTGTCCCCCCACGGTCCCACTTTGGTGTCAGTGCCATGACGACTGGCACAGCCCCAGGACCTCCACCCCTCCTTGCCGGGCTGTACTGGAGTCCAAATACACTCTAGTGTCTCCACCCGACCCGGGATTGCTTCTTCCGGCTGCCTGCAGTGTGGCCTCCTTTCAGAGCCCAAGTTACCAAAAGAGCTGTCTACGCTGCCTTCCCTTCCCCCGCCCATCACACCACCCTCTTGCCCGCCCACAGCCCATCCTGCGCCCTTGCCAGGTCTGCTGCTGCTCCTTCCTGCCGCGGACGCTGCCGATTCCTTCTCAAAGCTCGGGGGGACCCATTGCGCCCACCCCTGTCCTGCAGAGGCAAGGATGAGCCCCAGGGGCCAAACCCAGCTCTGCCCCATCTCAGACGTGCCCCCAGCCGCACCTCACTTGCCTCCCAGGACCCAGTGAACTCCCGCTCCGTCCCTCCTCCACACAGCAGCTCTCCTGTGGCCCCCTCTCCAGGCCCCCCAGCCCTCCCCAGGCCAGTGGTGCTGGCCCATCACTCAGCCTCCTGTGCCCCTCCCCCCTTCCCATCCCTTGCTCCATGTCAGCCAGCGTGACCTACCATGTCCCCCATCCCAGAGTGGCACCCAGGTCTCCATCCTGGGCCACTGAAGTGTCACTCAGCTGAGGGACCTTGCCCAGCTATGTGCGGTTTCCTGGAGGGTGTGGTGTTTCCACGGGGAAGGGCAAGGCTGGACAGACAACTCGGGGCACCTGGGGGCAGGCAGGGGAGTAGTAGCAGGGAGGGGGTGGGGAGGAATCAAACAGGTCATTCTCAGGGACGCAGGGACTGTCACTCAAGGGGAGGGTGCAGAGCTGAGGCACACAGGTCCACGGGGTGGTGGGGGGAAGTCCCATCCATTCCACGGCCACATCCCCTGTAGGCAGGCCACAGTTCCGGGTGCCATGTCCCACCCCATACCAGACAGCCGTGTGGTGGCCCCCTTTGGAGAAGCCCCTGCTGGGCACTGACAGGTTCTCCCTCTTGCGAGGGCACAGCTGATGGCAGCTGGGCGCCCATCCCCAGAATAAAGCCAACTTTTCCTGCTTTCTGGGCAGTTGGACAATGCCGTGTGACTAGGTTTGGCCAAGTTGGCATGAGCAGGGTGTATGTTGCTGGAGAGGTTCCCAGGGAGGCTCCTCACAGGAAATGGCTGAGCCCAAGGCACACACCCC
This sequence comes from Delphinapterus leucas, assembly GCF_059928025.1. Classification (NCBI taxonomy): domain Eukaryota; kingdom Metazoa; phylum Chordata; class Mammalia; order Artiodactyla; family Monodontidae; genus Delphinapterus; species Delphinapterus leucas. Next base: position 856,889 of record NC_143133.1, on the reverse strand, counting down.
TGCCCCCCTTCTGCAGACCCAGTGATGGCTGGAGCTCCAGCAGCCACCTTGGGCCAAGAGGTAGCCTTGGGGATGCAGGCCCTGTACTCTGACACTGGGAAGGGATGGGGGCCAATGGCTCCGTGCGGCCTCCTCCCCAGCCTGGGCACCACCTTAGGACAGAAGCACATTTAAAGCCTGTGTTCACAAGCCACTGTTACTCAAGAGTTTTCCATTCTGTGCAGCCAGCTCTGACTGCCGCTGTAACAGCCCTGCCAGTCCTCCCTCCTGCCGTCCCTCTGCCACTCCCTGGGCCAGCCCAGCCAGTCTGCCTTGGACCAGGGCACAGCACCATCCCACCCCGCACCCCATGGCAGCCCCCATGGTCCCAGGCTGGAGCCAGAGCCCTCAGCGCCACATGAGGACCCGCTCCCACCAGCCCTGCCTGCACTGCCCCACACCACCCGCGCTGACAGGGACTCCCCACTCACTGCTCCCGCCCTCCTGACGAGAACCTGCCTAGCCCAAACGCCAGCACTGACACCCCCTTGCTACACAGCCTTGAGAGGCCCTGGGACCCCACCCCCCCAGGCAGTCCCACTCTTGCTTGCCAGGTCCTCACTGGAGTGCCGCTCTCCCACATGCAGGTGGGCTCCTCAAGGCACTCGGGGTGTAGCCTTCCCCTGCTGGCTCCAAACCCACCTACTGCCCAGGCTGTCCCAGGCCCCCCTGCCCCTCCCTGACTCATGGGGTCCCAAGAAGCACGTGACAAGACAGGTGGGAAGGGGGGCACTGAGGGCACCAAGGGAGGGGCTGCAGCTTCCTCTGCTTCCGCTGGGGCCTCTGAGGAAAGTGGGACCCACCCAGGACCCCCTCAGCACCAAGTCACTTCTTGGGGGCCCTGGGCTCAGAGTGGTGGAGCCTGCTCCCTGAGGTACAGTCCACTGGGCCCCACTGGCCAAAGGGCCAGCCCAGCTCCCACTGCTGCTCCCGCCAGCCAGAAACACATGGACCTGTGGGTTTGTCTTAATAAACACTCATGGCGATTCATTAAAAGATACGATGCAAAGAGCCCCAGTCACCAATCAGTCATGAATTAAACTTTATAGAAACACTAGTTATGTAACTTCACCTGAAGTTATACAACAGAGAACAGAAACATAAGAGGTCTTTGACACAGGCATGTACTACCAAGGCACAGTAAGTAAAGCAGTATGATGATATATAAACAGGCAGACGAGTTGATGAGCTAGAACAAAGTTCAGAAATAGAACCACTGTACGTAGGGACTTCAATAAGTGATAAAGGCAGTATTTTAAATTTGCAAAAACAAATGAATTCATTACTAGTGTTGGGACACCTGGATGGGTATTTAAAATAAAAAACTGAATTTCCAGAGCCATATTTTATATCAAAATAAATGTTAAGTAGATCAGTGACTTAAACATGAAAATGCAACCTATAAAAGTACTAGAAGAAAAGATGGAAGAATTTTTTAATACAATCTTTGAGTGGGGAAGGAATACAAAAGCAGAAGCCATGAAAGGTTGGTTAAATTCATCTGCATAAAAAATCTACATGGCAAAAACAACATAAGCAAAGTCAGAGATAAAATGAGGAAACATTTGTGACTCACCATGTACAGCTCGTTACTGAATAAAGAGCTCCCACAGTTTAATAAGAAACCAATAAGCTAACAGAAAAATGGGCAAAGGGTATGGAATACAATTCACAGAAAAGGATAAACAATGAATGCTTTAACATTATGAAAAATGCTTGCTCTCACTCCTAAGAGAAACGTCAATTAAAACTATAACATGCTACTTTCTCATGGAGCAAAGACCAAAACATTCATCAAGTGAGAGCCAAGGCAGAGTCAGCAACTGGCTGGCAGAGCGCTGAAGGTGTGCCCAACACAGACACACGTACACACAGCTAGTCGGAAAACCACCAGACGCACTGGATCAAAGCATTTAAGGAAATCTCTGTCCAGTCATTAGCTAATCACTAAGCTGCCTTGAAGATAAGTCAACAGGTCCAGTCTGAGACACAGTAAAAAGAACGAAGAAAAATGAACAGGCCTCAGAGGCCAATGGATACCATCAACCAAGTGTGTATACATGATGGGAGTCCTCGGAGAGGAGAGAGGGAACAGGACAGAAAGAATCTCAGGGGAAATAGTGGCCAAGTTTGATGAGAAACAATCTCTACAACCAAGAAGCTCAACAAATTCCAAGTAGGACACACACAGAGAGACCTTAACTAGACACTTCGTGGTTAAAACAGTCAGAGCATAAAGACAAACAGAGCATCTTGAAAGTAGCAATTAAAAACCCAACTCGTGTTCAAGGCTTCTTTCCAAAGACTAACAGCTAGCTTCTCTCCAGAAACCCTGCAGCCCACGAGGCTGTGGGATGACACACGCAAAGTGTTGCAAGAGGGCTTCCCTGGTGGCGCAGTGGTTGAGAGTCCGCCTGCCGATGCAGGGGACACGGGTTCGTGCCCCGGTCCGGGAGGATCCCACATGCCGCAGAGCGGGGGGGCCCGTGAGCCATGGCCGCTGAGCCTGCGCGTCCGGAGCCTGTGCTCCGCAACGGGAGAGGCCACAGCAGTGAGAGGCCCGCGTACCGCCAAAAAAAAAAAAAAAAAAAAAAGTGTTGCAAGAAAAAGACTGTTAAACCAAGAATTCTACATCCAGCAAAACTATTCCTCAAAACGAAGGAGAAATGAAGACATTCCCAGAGAGACAAAAATGAAGAGACTTCACTGCTAGCAGACCTGCCCTACAAGAGACACTGAAGGGAGTGCTTCAGGTTGAAGTGAAAGATACCAGATTCAGATCCTCAAAGAGAAATTAGGGCACTGGGAAAGGGAACTACAGAGCCAGATAAAAGACAGTATAAATGCGCTTATGTTTGTAAACCTTTTCTTTTCCTATCTGATGTAAAAGACAACTACATAAAGCAATAATTACAAAACTATGTTGATGGGCTTACAATCTATTAAGATGCAATTTGTATGACAAAAACAGCAGAAAAGAGCTGGAAGGAAACAGAGCTCTAATGGAGCAGTTTTTGTACATTACTGAAATTAAGTTGTTATTAATCCAAACTAGATTGTATTAAGTTGTTCATGGTAATCCTCAAAGCAACCACTGAAAAAAATTACCTAAAAAAACAGTGGTAGAGGCACAAGGGAATTGAAGTATTACAAGGGAATTAAACAGCCATTTAACACACAAGAAAAAAAGGTAACAGAGGAAGAAAGATTTAAAAAGATATGTAGAAAAACAGAAAAATGGCAGACATAAATCTTACCTTATCAGCAATTACGTTAAAGGTAAGTAGATTAAACGCTCCACTCAAGCAGCAGAGACTTGGTAGAACCGATATAAAAACATGATCAAATATATGCTGTCCATAAGACTTTAGATTCAGAGATATAATGAAAGTGAAAGGCTGGAAAAGGATATACCATGCAAACAACCAGAAGCTACGCTAACATCATACAAAAGAGACCTTAAGGCAAAAACTGTTTGGTACTAGAGATAGAGAAGGCTGTGCTGTAAAGGGTCAACCCATCGGGAAGAAATAAGAAGTATAAACATATATGCACTTAACAGAGCCCTAAAATACACAAAGCAAAAACTGACAGAGAGGGGAGAAATAGATAATTAAACAATAACAGTTGGAGATTTCAATACCCCACTTTCAATAACGGATTTAACTGCTGGGGTAAAGATCAATAAGGAAAAGAAGACTTAAACAACACTATAAACCAGCTATAGACCTGACAGACTCTACAGAACGCCCATCAGGAGCAGAGTACTCATCTTCTCAGCTGCACATAAAACACTCTCCAGGATAGATCTTAAGTCTCAAATTTTAAAGAACTGAAATCACACAAAACATGCTCTTTGGCTACACAGAATGACATGAGAAATCAAATAACAGAAGGAAATTTGGGAAATTCACAAGGATGTGGAAATTAAACGACAAACTCCTAAATAAGCAATGGGTAAAGTAAGAAATCACAAGAGAAGTTAGAAAATACTTTTGAGATAAAGATGGACACACGACATACCAAAACGTACGGGATGAAGCTAAAGCAGTGCTTAGATGGAAACCCATACCTGTAAACACCTACGTTACAAAGAAGACAGGTCTCAAGTCAATAAGCTAAACTTCCACTTAAGAAACTAGAAAAAGAATGAAAACTACTAAACACAAAGCAACCCAATGGAAATAATAAACATTAGAGTGGAAATTAAGTAAAAAATGAAAAATAATAGAGAAAAACAACTTTGAATAGATCAGTAAAACTGATAACCCTCTAGCTAGACTAACCAAGAAAATTAATAAGAGAAGACTCAGATTTCTAAAATCAGGAATGATAGAAGAGACATTACTATCAACCTTACAGAAATAAAAATGACTATAAAGTAATGCTATGAACAACTGTTATGTCAACAAACGATAACAAATAACCTAGATGAAATGGACAAATTCCTAGAAATATACAGACTACTGAAACTGACCACGTGGGATTTATCCCATGAATGCAAGTGTGGTTCAACATATGAAAAACAATGTAACACACCATACGAAAAGAATAAAGGACCAAAACCACACGATCATTTCAATAGATGTAGAAAGTGCATTTGACAAAAACTCAACTCCCTTCACGACAAAAACACTCAACAAACTAAGAACATAAGGAAACTTCCTCAACCTGATACAAGGCCATCTACAAAAAAACCAGCTACCATTACATTCGATGGTAAAAGACTGAAAGCTTTTCCTCTCAGATCAGGGGCAAGACGAGGATGTCTGCTCTCTCCAGTTCTATCTGGCACTGTACTGAGGCTCTAGCCAGAGCACCCAGGCAAGACAAAGAAATAAAAGAAATCCAAATTGCAAAGAAAGAAATCCAACTTTCTCTTGCAGATGACATGATAGTGTGTATAGAAAATCCTAAGAAATCTACACACACATACAACTATTAGAACTAGTGAGTTCAGCAAGGTTTCAGGATATAAGACCAACATAAAAAAAGTAGTTGTATTTCTATGCATTAGCAATGAACAATCCAAAAATGAAATTCAGAGAACAGCTGCATTTACAATGACATCAAACAGAATAAAACATTTAAGAATAAATTTAACAAAATAAATGCAAAACTTGTACACTGAAAACTACAAAACACGGAGAAAATATAAAGAAAACCTAAACAAATGAAAAGATATTCTAAGTTCACTAATTAGAAAATTTAAGATTAAAAATGACATTACACGTGGCCCTTGAACATCTCAGGGTTTAGGCGAGCCTACCGAGCCTACCCTCCATGCAGTCAAAGATCCACGTGTAACCGCACCATCAGCCCCTGAGCCTGTGGTTCTCCTCCAAGGAGTCAACCAGCCATGGCTCATGTGGCCCTGCAGTGTTTACTGCTGAAAAAGTCCTTGTGTAAGTGGACCTGTGTAGTTCAAACCCGTGGTTTTCAAAGGTCAGCTATACTTTCCAAAGTGATGTCTAGGGTCGACACAATCTCTAAAATCTCAGATGCCCTTTTTTTTTTTTTTTGGTGGCACAAATTCATTCATTCATTCATTCAATCATTCATTTATTTTTGAGATTCCATTACTCTTTATTTTTAGCAAGAGCGACAGACACATGAGGTGGCTCAAAAATGTGTTTGGAAATGCAAAAGACCCAGAATGGCCAAAACAATGTTTAAAAAGAACAAAGTTGGAGGATTTCGAAACTTACCACAAAGCTACATTAATCAAGACATTGTAGCAGTAGCATAGGATATATAGGTCAAGGGAATAGAAGTGAGAGTCCAGAAATAAATTCACACATTTATTGTCAATTGATGATCAAGAAAAGTGCACACAATTCAATGGAAGAAAGAATAATCTTTTCGACAAATGATGCTGAGACAACTGAATAGCCACATGAATGAAGCACAGACAAAAATTAACTCAAAATGGGGCTCCCCTGGTGGTGCAGTGGTTAAGAATCCGCCTGCCAATGCAGGGGACACAGGTTCGAGCCCTGGTCCGGGAAGATCCCACGTGCCACGGAGCAACTAAGCCCGTGTGCCACAGCTACCGAGCCTGCACTATAGAGCCCACGAGCCACAACTACCGAGCCTACGCTCTAGAGCCTGCGAGCCACAACTACTTGAAGCCCGTGCGCCTAGAGCCTGTGCTCTGCAACAAGAGAAGCCACCACAATGAGAAGCCCGCGCACTGCAATGAAGAATAGCCCCCGCTCGCCCCAACTAGAGAAAGCCCATGTGCAGCAACAAAGATCCAACACAGCCAAAAATAAATAAATAAAAGGTAAATAAATTAAAAAAAAAATTAACTCAAAATGGACCAAAGACCTAAAATGAACAGCTACATCTTAAAACTCTTAGAAGAAAACATAAGAGTATATATTCATGACCTTAGAGTAGGCAATAGCTGCTTGGATATGACACCAAAATCACAAGTTACAAAAGGAAAAATAGATATATTGGGTATCATCAAAATTCATAATCTTTGTGTTTCAAGGAATACCATCAAGGAAGTGAAAACACAGAATGGGAGAAAATATTTGCAAATCATATAAGGATCTAGTATCCAGAATATATAAATTACTCTTACAACTGAAAACAACAATTCAATTTAAAATGGGCAAAGGATCTAGATGTTTCACCAAAGAAAATACACAAATGGCCAATAAGTACATGAAAAGATGTTCAATATCCTTAGTCAAATCAAACCACAATGATACGCCACTCCACACCAAGATGGCTAAAATTAAAAAGACTGATAAAAGCAAATGTTGGCAAGAACATGGAGAAACGAGAACCCTAATACACTGCTGGTGGGGACAGAAAACGGTGCAGCGGCTTTGGAAAATGTTTTGGCAATTCAATCAATAAGTTAAACACAGAGTTACCACGTGACCCAGCCATTCCACTTCTAGGTATAAACCCAAAAGGAATGAAAATATACGCCCACACAAAAACTTGTACACAAATGGTCATAGCAACATCATGCATAATAACCCCGAAGTGCAGACAACCCGAATGTCCACAATGAACGGATCAACAAAGTGCAGTATGTTCATGCAGTGGTGAGTTATCCAGTCATAAAAAGGAATGAAGCACGGACAGAGGCCCCAGCAGGGAAGAACCTAGAAAACTCTGTGCTAAGTGAAGGCAGCCAGACACAAAGGGCCACAGGCTGCTATGACTCCATTCACATGAAACGTCCAGCAAAGGCAAATCCAGAAACAGGAGACCAGAGGGGGCCGGGGCTGGGGGAGCAGGGTTTCTTTTAGGGTGATGAAAAGTTCTGGAAGTAGACAGTGGTGGAGACTGTACAACACTGTGAGTGTATTTAACGTCACCGAACTGTACGCTTTAAAGGCATGAACGTTACAGTACGTGAGTTACGTCTCAATAAAGTTGATTTTAGAAGAACCAAGAGTGAGGTAGTTCCCTGCATTCTGACGTGGAACCACCACCAGCAGGCCTATGAGCTGGAAACACCGAGAGCAAACAGCTGGCTCCCCATCGTGTCAACGTGAAATGTGGGTTTTCCTCCGAGGCGGAGAAGGCTGGGGGGCAGGGCTGGAGGCTGCGCACTCGTCTTGGACGTTGAGCGACCCTGAATCACACCACAAAGGGCACAGGCTGTACAAGACACCCACCTGTGGACATGGTTACCCGAGTTCACCCCGGGCTACTAGGCAGTCAGACCCATAAGCGATGGCCGTGGTCCCCCGCAGCAGGGGAGAGTCCACACCTCTGGGGCACTTTAAGCAGAAAGTGCACCATTTCTTCACGTTAAATACACACTATAATTGTGGCTGTTGTTATAGCCCAGACCCGGGTCTGCCTTCCCATCCTAGCTCATCAGCAGAAGAGGAGCTGACGATCAGAGTGGACCCGGCCTGGCGCTCTAATTCAGCGCGTAGTTAAACTGGTTTGCAAACTTCTCATGCTTCTTCCGGTCCATCTGGTTCATGGCTGTGACCACCCTCTGCACAGCGGCCCTGCAGAGAAAGCACAGCGAGACGTGATCAGGGAGGCACCGGCCAGGGCTCCGGGCTGCTCACTGCAGCCTGGCTGGGTTCAGCCATGGGTCCTGGGCCGACTGCCCGTCCGCTCCCTACGGACGGGCGACACAGCTCGGAAATAGCTAGAGCTTCCCCGTCCAGAGCCAGACACCACAGTGAGCGGCTCTGCCCCCGAACGTGGCCTTGGCCACGTCCTGGCACCTCTCCCATCGCTCCCTGAGCCCTGAAGGCCGCTCCCAGGATCCCCAATTCTGCCAGCACCAGGGTGCACCCCAGAACGAGGGCGCAGCCTGCCCAGCAACCGGGTAGGAAGCAGCGTGTGGGCAGAGGCGGTCAAGACACGCTGGATCCACTCAGCCCAGCTTGCTTTCACCCCACTGTGCGCAGAGCTGGACGTCTGGCGAGGAACACACGTCTCACAGCCAGCCTGGCTGCCGTGACGAGGTAGCGCCTCTGCCTGGGAGGAAGCCGCTGGGCCCTGGCAGCGAGGAGGCCCAGACACGGGCACCACTCCAGGGGTCAGGCACGACCTCCCTCACAGATCACAGAGGCTCCGGCCACAGCTCCCAGCCCCTCAGAGGACGCCCCCGGGCCCCGCTCCTCCGGGCGCCAGCACCCACGGCACCATCACCCCTGGCTGAGCCACGGGGAGCCAGCCTCGTGCCCGGAGCCCGGGGGCCGAGCCCTCCCCTGGATGCAGACGCAAAGGCAGGCCGGCGGCGAGGAGCCGTGGGCGTTCCGCGGGGTGCTCAGGAAGCTGCCCTCCTGCTCACCCGACTTGGGCAGGGCCCTGACGCCGCCTCCTCTGCCCAGGGTGGACGGCGCCCATGGGGCCTGGGCGCAGACACCCTCGTGCCTTCTAGGGCACCTAGTAGCGCCGCAAGGAGTGCCTCTGGCCGCCAGAGCGGCGGGGTGGGAGGCAGGCAGTGGGGGCGCGGGCTGGCGGCCTTCTCCACTCTCGCCACCAGTGACACCGGGCCTGGGGCAGAAGGCGGGACCCCGCGAGGAGCTCTTACTTGGCGAAGACCTTCTTGGCGATGCGTGCACGCGCTGTGTCCGCCTGCCGCTTGAGGTCGGTGAGGCCGGACCGCCGCCGCCTGCCCTTCCCACCAGGCCTGGATGAGCCAAGATGCACCCCAGTGGTTGCCTCCACGTCCCTCATGAGCTCAGGGTCCTGCCAGGCTGCAAACACACCCGACACTGCAGGAAACTCCCGGCGCCGACCTCACCTGAGCCCCAAGCCCTCCCTGACACGGGGGCAGGGAGGGCCACCGGCTGCCCAAGGAGTGGGCGCAAGTCCCCGTAGGCCAAGGTGGGTGCCTCCACTGACCCCTTAGGCAGGAAGGCAACCGAGGCTGGCGGCCAGGGGCAGTGCCACGCGCAGGCTGCTTCCGCCTCCAGGCTGACGGTGCCCCACCAGAACCCAGGCGTGGCCTCCGGACCCTTGTGCTGGCCAGAGGGTGTGCACAGCAGGGTGGCCACGGCCTCTTTACTGGTCCAAAGAGAACTTGGCCCCAGGCCCCAGCGATGAGGGTGTCGGTTCAGGCAGGCGGCCCTGCTCCTCCCGCCACAGCCCAGGCCCTTCGGGTCAGAAGATGGTGCTCCGCGGGGAAACAAACGTCACCCAGCCCCAAGGCCTGGTCTCACCAGACCTGGCTGCAACAGAGACAGGTGAGTGTGCCTGTTCGCCAAGATGGGAAGCGTTAACTGTCTAAATGGGGGGCTCCCAACGCAGCAGGCCCAGGCATCGGAGTCAGAGGCCAGCGTCCCAACTCCACCCACCACTGCCCTGGCAGCGACTTCCGCCTCAGTCTCCGTCCGCTGGGTCGGGGGCAGGACTGGGTCGCGTGGAGGTCCCTGAGATTCAGGCTCCATCTAGCCTGCTGGCTCGGGAAGGCCGCCCTGGTCAGGAGTGTGACAGCACAGCTCCCCAACGTGCCCAGACCTACGGACCCAGGCCCTGGCTGGCAGAAGGGGGTTGGACACCCCAAACCCTGATGGCGCCCACCATGCAAACAAGAGCCCCATGGGGGGCTGCGGCAGAGGGGCCGGGTGGCAAGCAGGGCACGTCCAGTGGGGGGAGAAGCCACGCACCCAGACAGATAGCGAGGCCTCCCCGAGTTGATTTTTGAAGTGAAGGAATACGGGGCGGCCCAATCCAGATACAGGAACGATTAATCTAAGATTAAGGAAAACTGTCCAAACAGTTTATCTCCCAGAACGAGAAGGCGTCACAGTTTAAGAACCCGGTGAATGGAGCAATTGTTTAAACACAACGGAAAAACGCCGGCACCCAGTAGAGACGGAATGAGCATCTCAGTAAAATGAAGGAGCAATTTAAAAGCCTTTGAAAAAAATCAATAAGAGCCAGGCCGCGGCCGTCCTGCGCGCTGATGGGCCCTGGAGCTCCGAGCACATTGTCACCGAGGTTAGCGCCGGGAAAAGAAAACTGCCCGGCGTGTGAGGGAGGCGGGGATCGATACTGTAGTTAGTAAAGAGATGCTATTTCACATCTGACTGGCCAGCGCTGGCCCGCGGCCCCGGCCTGATACCTGTTGTTAACAAGTCACCGAGGGCTGCAGAACCCGATACTCTTCAGGGCTGACACAAAAATAGGCACTTAATTTGCTCCCGAGTGGGCCACCAGGGAAGGCCTCTCCTGCGGATTAATGGGTCAGGGCCCCTCCGCGCCACCCTCCAGGGCTCCAGGCGCCAACCCTGGGTGTGAGGCCGAAATCTAACATTTGTCTCTCGTGACAAAGGGAAAAACCCTGCGAAAGAGGACACACGGCCCAGCTGAGACCCACACTAGCACCACCCCTACAGACACAGCCGCCTTCTGCCTCGGGGGCTCTGCGCTGTGGGCCTGGCCTTTCTTTTAAGAAAAGGGGCCCAAGGCGGGACGGCCTCCAGACCCCAGCCCAGATCTGACAAACCATGGGACGTCGACACGGGTCAGGGCCACACCGTTGGGCCCACCACCCCCACCCCAAGTGTGCTCGGGTGCTCGCGGGCCCTGCCAAGGACGCCGCTTCTGCGAGTCACCATCCTGCCCGGCTGTTCAGGGGCCTCTGGGGGCCGGGCAGCTGCCACCCCGCAGCCCGTGCCAGAACACAGCACCGGCTCGCGTGCCAGGATGAGGTGAGCTCCCTGCACGGCGGCGAACAGCGTCTCGGTGGCCTTGGCACGAAACAGGCCTACAGGCCGGAAAATGGGGGCCCTGAGTAGGACCCCAAGAGAGTGCGCTCCAGGCTCAGAGGCTCAGCAAGGATGCCTGGGACCACCGGGCAGGACCCTCACCTTCTGCCCACACACGCGCACACACAGTCCACGTGCACGCAAATCGCACACCGCACACGACGCAGCCCTCCTGCCCGGCCCCTCGTGCATGGCTCTGCAAGACAGCAGGTGACGGAGGGGGGCAGCTGGCGTCCTGGAGGCAGCTCGGGGCTCAGCCAATTAACTTTTCATGCCTCGGTTTTTCCATTTGCTTAAAAAGAGGCTTAAGAACCCAGAACCCAAACCAACGACGACAAGGTGGTTTCCGGCCATGGGAGTGTCCACGGCGCCCGTCAGGAGCCGCGTGAAATGCGGCCAGGCTGGTGCTCAGTGCTCTGCTGGCCCCGAGGACAGCGTGTCCCGGCCACGCTTGCGAGTTATGACTGAGTGGGAGGCGGCAGGCAACCACACGTGGCAACCACGGGCCACCCTGTCGGCTGCTGGGGTCCAGGGCGCCCCCCACGCCGTGGCTGCCGCTACCCCATCCCCCGGACCTACCTGGGCGGCCCGCCGGCCCCTGCAGCTGCTGCTTCTGCTTCTGCTCGCGGGCCCTGTCCTCCGGATGGAGGGGCCGTCCCGTGTCATCTCTCGGGATGATCTTCCCGTGGAAAGGGCACTGAGGCGGAGAACGGAGCAATTCTGAGGCGGGAGCGGGCCACTGGCCATCCCTACCTTCACGGCTCCCGGGGCCGGCCGGTCCACACCACCCTCTGCTCACACACCCCTCAAAGGAGGGGCCCTCGGGCGCAGCCGCCACACAGCCAGGGAGCGGATGGAGATCTGGTGTCAGTCTGGCCAAAGGCCCGCCTGGCGCACAGTGCCGCCTCCGTGGACCCCCGGCCCAGCACAGAGCGCGCTCAGGAGACACACGTGGGCGGGGACGCAGGAGCCAGGGCAGAGCAACCCAGCCCTGTGCCCGCGTGTCAGACCACCCACCCAGGGGAAGGTCCTGGCACCAGCAGCCTGGAGCCCAGCGCCCCCTCCGGCCCCATCCTGGCCTGGCCGAGGTGGCCACCCCACTGCCCAGCCGCCCACCCTCCTCACCTTCAGGCGGTCTTGGCGCTCGCAGAGCCGGCCGTCGGGCCGGGGGGCACGGCACCGGTGCTGCACGGGCTCGAATCGCCCCGCAAAGGTGATTTGGCGGCTCCGGAGAGACTCAGAGACAGCGGCACTCTCTACTTCCGTGTCCACCTCGCGGGGCTTCCAGAAGCGGTGCTCCGAGTCAGACCTGCACACGGACCAGACGCTCAGCGCCGTCATGGGGTGGCCACCACAGCACCCGCAGCAAGGCCGGCCTGGGCGGCTGAGCAGGGGGCACCCCTGGGCTTGTGAGCCCATTCAGGACGAGCAGAGACGCTTAGTATGGTGGGGGCACCGCCAGGCACCCCACCCCGGTGGCCCGCCTCCCTAGCCTGGCCTGGACCCGGGGCAGGGGCTCCCTGACGGAGGTTAACAGAGGACAGATCCGCCCACCCCCACCCCCACCCCCGTGCCCACTCTGGAGAGAAAGCGTCCAGCGCAGCAACGGGGGCGGCTTCCCAGAAACTCTCTGTGGAGCCCCAGGCCGGGCCCGCGGAGATCCGCCAGAGGGCGGTCATGATGAGGGCCTGGGCAGAGAGCCTGGAGCAGTGGGCCGGGCCGGACCCCAGTCCTAGGCAGACAAGCCTCATGCCGTCTGTCATGATGCCCAACCATCAGGGCAGACAACAGGGAACATCCCCCCAGGGAGTAACAAGGAGGTTCAAAGAAGGTCCACAGGCCTCTGGGCAGGGCTGTACGACCCCGGGTAGGCACCATGCCTACGAGAGCCCGAGAGCTGCGCTCGGTGGGACGCGTGAGGGCCTGCGCGGCAGAGCCGGGCCCTGCGCCCAGGCCGGGGGCAGAATGGGTGCCCACAGGACCCACGGGATGCCCGCACTCACTTGAGGATCTTCCCAGCCATCGGCTCCTCTCGGCCCCAGTAGCACAAGTCCACCCCGAAGGGCACGACAGGTGCCCGGGCCCGCTCTGCCGCCAGCTTCTTGGCCTCCTCTGGACCCAGCGGCACCCTGGAGACAGCAGAGGAGGAGTCAGTGATGTGCCGCCGGGAGCCAGCCTCGGCCACCTGCCTCTCTGCACCCCCCAGAGCTCCCGGTCACACATCTGGGCCGCGACCTTTGCCACCTCGGGCCTGGAACCCAGGGCAGCCACTGAAGCCCTACGAAAAGGCTGGCCATCCCAAGACCACACTGGGAGCTGGCCTCAGATCTGCGGTCCTCACGCTGGGCCCAGGGGTGTCCTGACGCCTGACCCCTTGAACCCCAGAGCCCTGGCCCACCCCCACGGCCTGGCCTACACACCAGTGCTGAGGACCCCCGGCCCCTGCAGCCCCCGCCCCAGTACGGATATTGGCAGGTGCTTGCCCGGCCGGGGGTGCACATGTGGGGCTGCCTGGGCAGGGGCGGGTGTCGGCATCACCTGGGGCTCGGGGGTGAGGCTGGGGGCAAGTGGCGCTGGAGCCAGTGCAGCTGGGCTGCCGCAGAGGTGGGGTCGCAGGCCTCCTCACTGCTCCCCGTCCTCTTCCTCGCCTGCGAGGCCGGCGTGGCCGGGTCTTTCTCCAGCCCTGCGACAGAGACGTATCTGCTCTTGGCCACCATCCCCATGACCCCGGACAGACCCCTGGAGGGCGCCGCGTCCCCATCCCACGGTGACAGCACACCACGTGTGAGGGCACCGAACCCTCCATCAGCACAGCACCTGCCCCGCCAGCCAGATGAGGCCCCAATGCCAGCATCTCAGCGGCAAGGCCACCGGGCCACCTCTGCAGGCCAGGGTCCGTGCCCAGGTCCCCAGGGCAGGGGGAGGGCGGCTTCTCTGACACTACTGGGCCCCACTGGCCCAACTGCGCCGATTCCCGGGCTGTCCCTGACCCCTGCCGGCCCCTCCCAGTTGGGCACCTGGGCCAGGGGCTGCCCAGGAGGCACGGTGTGGGTTAGGACCTCAGAGGCACTCCATCCCGAAAGCGAGGGCAGCGCCTCCCTCCCCAAACTCTCCTCCAGAGAGGGGACCACTGCCAAGAAAGAGGTGAACAAGAAACAAAATATCTGGAAGGTGAGAAAGAAAGAGGAGCTGGAGACCCACCAGGGCCCCACAAAGAGGGAGCCAGGAAGACAAAGACAGCGGGCAAGCAGAGGAGAGGACGACTCCAGGCCGGGCTGAAGGACAGGAGGGCGGCTGCACACCCACGGGCAGGTCTCTCTGGTCAGAGACGTGGAGGGCATTCACACAGGCATCAACTTCCTCATTACTGGACCCCAGAAAGAGGAAAGATAACTGGGGTGGATGAAATAAAAAGCCCAATCTTCCTGGAATCAGAGCAAGAGCAAGACCGAGGGGCTCACTGAGTGTCAGGAAGGAGACGAAAGGAAGAACGTGCAAGTCACTTACAAGGATGTTTAGGAACGCAAGAGATGAACACAAAGGTCTGAGAAGCTTTCCTTCGGAAGCCATAAGCATCCCACAGGCACCAGTGTCTTTCAAACAACAGTGAGTGTAAGGTCTAGGGAAAAAGTCAAACTCGGAATTTTATACCCAGCTACGCTAGGTTTCAACATGCAGGTGAAGGACACAGCCTCACCTGGAGGTTCAGGAGGGTTTGCTGGACATGGGGAGAAAAGGCCAAGAAATGACTTCGTAAGATTCACTCCCGCCTCCCCCGAAACCCGAGTACCCACAACCATCAGAAGTTAAGTTGGTACCTGGACGACCCAATGTGCCGGGCCGGGGGGCCTGAGCGAGCGGGAGCCAGCATGTCCCCCATCCTGTGCAGGACGTGGGGACAGGGACGTGCTGGGAGGTGCATGGCGAGGGGAAGTGTGAGTGCAACTCTCCCGAGCAGGCGTCACCATCAGAAGCGAAAATACTCGTATCGTTTTATTTATACTGGATGAACACTTTCAAAACCAGCAGAAAAAAGGTTTACCCAGCAAATAAAAGGTAGGGAAAAGAAAAAAACAAAACAGTCGCAACAACAGCAAACTGAAGAGGAAGGCTGGCAAACAGACGCGCAGCACACTGGCAGCCCCAGCTGAGAACACGGCAGTAACTCAACGGACTCAAGTCAACGAAAACACACGCTGACGAGATGAAAAACAAGCAGCAATTTCCCACTCTGGCGAGAACCCCTTAAAGCAGAAGGTTAACAGAGACTACGCATAAAAGAAAATAGAAGGATGAAAAGACACTCGCTGTGCCAACGGGAACTAAAAGAAAGCTGAGCGGACGTCACCACAACGAAACTGGGTTCTACGTCAAACAGCTGCGTAAGAGGAGTGTGTGAAGGTGTAACGGACGCGAACGGCTCTGCCTCAGGAGCGCCCTGGCAGTTCCAGCCCGACCCTGGCCAGTGGGGGTGGACGAAGGGTCAGTGAGGCCGTCCCTTCTACGACAGACACCCTGGGGCCTCACGTCTGAGAAGTCCTTCCCAGGACACGTGGAAAACTGACAAGACAGCCAGGCAGGCAGCTCCAGGGGCCAAAGGGCCGCCACGGGAGCAGAGCAACACCGACACCGACACGAAGCGCTGCCCGCGACGCCACGAGCCTGGCCTTCCTGATGGCACGTCTCCATCCCTCCATCCACGTGCACGGGCTCGAGAACATCCCCCGCTTAGAGTGAGAAACCAGAAAGGAAACGACACAGCACTGAGCGCTGGGCGCCAGGGGAAGTACTTCCTGGGGGAGGAAGGGGAAGTACTTCCTGGGGGAGGAAGGGGAAGTGGGAGGGGGTGGGAGGGGAGAAAGGCGAAAAGGACGGGCTGGGAAGGCTGGCTCAGGCCACCATCAGCTCCGGGCTCTCTGCAGCAGGGCGGGCGGACCTCACGGCCAAGTCCTCCCGGTGTCCGCACGTGGCCTCCCCGCGTGCGCGGCCGGAATGCTGTCCAGTGCTTTTGTAGATGATAGCAGGTGAGTAGCTGCGACAGAGGCCTCATACTGCCCACAAATCCGAAACCGTTCACCCCAGGCCCTTCACGAAAAACGCCTGCCCTGCCTGCTCCAGACGCCCTCCGAGTTTGCGCACGGCCCTGAGAGTACGGGGTCCACCCCTGCTTCTCAGGTGCCTGTGGCTGAGAATGGAGGACATGGGGCAGAGCCACTTGGGGTGGCAGGGTCCACCTTGGTCACCCGGCAGCACCCTGAGCCCTGAGGCCTGGGTGCTCTCGGAAGGCCGGCGGGGACCCGGCCCCGTCACCAACACATCCCGGGTCCAGTCACAAAGCCTTCCAGATGCCCCCACTCGGGATGCCGACGATGCAGTGTTACCAACTGGTGCAGACCCCGACACGGGCATGCGCACACACGGGGAGGCGGGACTGATAAGTGGCCGCTGTGGCACTCACGTAGGTGGCTACAACCGCAACCCGAAGATCGATACGAGAATTCCTAAGAGTTACAAAAATGAAATATATTTTTCATTGATTTGTTGTTTTAAACCATTAAAAAGATGGGTGAGCGTGTTAAAGCAGGGTAAACACTCACAGCACTAAAAAAATACTACTGTTCTCACACTGCTGTAGAAAATCAATCTCCCTGACACACTTTCAAGGTAAAAGTCCGAAAAGCAGACGTGTCCCCCGGCCCCGGGTGCTGTGCTTTCGGGGAGAACACTGAGTCCGGGGAGACCAGAGGTCGCAGGTCACGGCGAACCCCGCCAGCCCCACCCACCCGCACAGGGGCGTCTGCCTCAAACACAGATCTCAGCTCAAATCTGTGGCTCTGAGGAAGAGTCATGAGAATGCCCAAACCCCCTGGGCTGGTTTAAACTGACCAAGTGGCACCTCCGTGCCTGCAGCGCTAAAGCAGAGGGGGCGGGCGGGATCGATGGCAGGAAATGGAGGGGCGGGGGCTCCGCGTGGAGTTCGGCTGCGAGCTTGACACTATTGATTTTACCTAGTTCAGCTGGCCTTGTAATTAAAATGTAAATTTGAGAAAGAGATTACGTCCTGACAGAAATGGTAGGATTAACGGCAAGATAAAAGCCCCTCAGTGAAAATTCAGAGAAAGAAATGAGAAAGAAAACGGGCACCCGTCTCCTCAGCTGTGGATTTAGACCGAATCTACTGCAGAGTCACCTGAGTTTAATTGAAAAACCAGTGACGGACTATCAACTACAGTTATAAACTGGCGCACCCAGCACTTCCTGCAGTGGCCTCGTGGCCCCGAGCTCTGTGCTCCAGACCAGGCACCAGACCCCTCCAGGGAACGGGGGGACAGCACCCAGCCCCCCCACTGCCGCAGGACAGACCCGGAGCTCAGCAGGTCCTGTCGTGCGAGGGCTCCCAGGCTGCCCGGCCCATGAACAATCAGCGGATGGCTCCGCTCCGCTCTGTCACACCTGGGGCCCCGCTGGGAAGACAAGCGGTGGGTCGGCGACACCTGGAGGTGGTCACCCACAGTGGTGCCTGGCGACCTGGGAGCCTCCTGGCGGGGCTGGAGCTCCCTTGAGGCGGGGTGGCCAGGGGAGACCTGGGAGGGCAGTCATGGCACCCCAGGGCCTCCAGCACCCCTGGCAGCCTCACGGGTGTGGGACGAGGCCTCGTGGGGGGTGGGCCAGGCACCTGGAGGACGAGGCAGAACAGAGGGCACGGGGAGTGGCCCAGTGGTCAGAGGAGCCCCACTGCTGGGATGGCGCGGTTGGGGCAGCCGGGATGGAGGGCGGGGCGGTGGCCGGGAGGGCAGGAGGCAGGTGGAGGCTGCACCCTAGGGCACCCAGGGAGGGTCACGTGGCGCAGACGGCAGGACCCAAACACTGGAGGGCTGTGAAGCTGGTGTGGTAACTTGGTGTGACACGCCTAACGGGTCATGCCCTCACACTCCAACTGCCTGAGCGTCTAAACTAACAAATTCACATCTCATCTCACACGCTCTGATTCAAATCAACTTGTCCACATCGCCACAAACCCACATGCGATCTTGGTTTTATTAGCTTCCTCTGGACAAGAGATGCCTCCTGTGCAGAAGAGGCTTTTGGAGATTTTTTGGAAAAGAAAAGAACGCTACACAGGAAAGACAGGTCACACGGGTAGCACGCCTTCTCAAGGTGTGTCATTGCTCCTGGGCCAGACGTCAGGCTGCGACTCCATCAACGGGAAGGAGGACACCGCCTGACCTGTGACGTCCCTGAGAAACGGAGACTGGGCAGCAGGGGAGCCCAGAGAATGTGGGGTGATTGCCCCCCACCCACCAAGGCAGTGGCGTCCCCCGACTCCCTCCCAGCCCAAAGGGCCCTACCGCCGCGGTAACCACACCGCGTGCCCCCAACACCCTCCCCCAAGCCCCCAAGCTGCATAAGAGGAGTGTGTGAAGGTGTAACGGACGCGAACGGCTCTGGAGCCAGGAGGCACTCTCTGCTCTGAGGGTGCCCTTCCAACCCTGGACTCGCTCCCGACGGCTGAGACTTCTATGACCCCAAGCAGGGCTGCCCCTCACCGTGGTGAGGCCTGAAGCTGCAGGGCGGGGGGCGGGGGTGGTCAGCATGGGCCTGTGGGGTGGGTCGGGGGCCTCCGTGTGTGGACAGCCTGGCCACACCCACAGGAACTGGCAGCAGGGCCTGCCCACCAAGTGGACCGCGGGAACCTGGGGCGGACCTCGAGGAGGGGCCCAGGCCAGTGAGCACCCCAATCAGGAAACGAGAATCACATGGTTTTCAACGAAGGCGGCTCCGCAGGGTCGACGGGCGGGGACGCAGTGAACCTCAGGACCAGGTGGCACAGACTCAGGGTGCCTACCACGGCCAGCTCCCTGCTTGGTGGGCCCCAGGCCGGACATGAGGTCTGCCCTGAAGGGCAGCGTCCGGGGCGGGACCTCCTCCCGTTCCCAACCTGGCCACTCACCACACTCAGGCTGCAGGTGCTCAGGGACGCAGGCCTCATAGCCCTCCTTCTCCGGGACCTCCACGAAGTCATCGTCGTCCTCATCCTCGTCCCGCGGGGCTGCCGCCTGTGGACACACCCCCAGACCTGTGAGTGGACAGCACAGGCGGAGACCCGGACAGCCCCAGTCCTGCTTCTGTGGACTTTCTCCAGGTTGGGGTTTACTGTCGACCGTGACGGCCGCATTGGAGGTCCGCTCTCGTCCCTAAACCACACGAGCTGCACGCGCTCCTCCACCGGCCGGCCCTGAGATGCGCGGATGGGCACTGCTTCAGCCCACAGAGCCCCCACGAGCGGCAGGTCTCACCCACACAGGCAGGGCCTGGGTGACGGCCCTCCATCCAGCTCCAGCCAGGCCAAAGCACCTCGCCCTGCCCCGGGCTGGCTCCCCACCTGGGTGTCCAGTGGTGCCGGTGTGACCACAGCACTTCTGGAATACTCTACCCTCAGGACGGCTTGTTAAGAAACCACCGAAGAGGAAGCTTCCTCTGGACAAGGCCAACCTCCGCCTGCTCTGTGAGGCAGGGTCACTGTGCTATACCTGGAGCCCCCCACCCCTCAGACCCAGGGACCCAAGAACCACCCAGGGCGTTCTTTTCAAGACCCATCCACTCCGCCTCTGCCCCCACCCGCTCCTGGGCAGTGCCCGGCTGGGTAGGAGCGGCAGGGACACGGAGCACGGAGGGCTCACGTTGTGGGGACCAGAGGGCCCTCCAAAAAGCAGGACGACCGAAGGCCTCGCACACGTGCCAATGTGCTGGGGCCACGTGCAGCATGAACGAGGTGTTGGCAGCCCATGCTGCGCAGACTCGGAGGCACAGCCCCTCCAAGGCCAGAGCAGCTTCCTGCTCCCCTTCTCCCTCACCCATCCTCAACGGCCCCCCGCACTCCAGGACAGGGCGTGGGGGCCTGTCCTTCTTGAGAGGGTCACGGCAGGAAGGCGCCCAGAAGCCCGGCCCCGCTGCCAGCGCCATCCTGAAACACTCAGGGGGCGCTGCCTGCCTCCAGCCTCTCAGGCCAGGAGGGGCTGCTGCCCTCAGGCCCACAAGAAGGAAACGTCCAGAGAGGTAGCCCGCTGTCGGGGTGATAGCAACCAATGGTTGTATCCATCAGACTTGCCCTCCCCTCCAGAGCCCACCTCGACAGCAATGCCTCAGGGGTACACAGGCACGCCGGAAGAAGGACGGAGGGCCCGGCCCGCCGACCCCCAGGTCGCGAGGCCAGCCAGGCCGCTGCCCTTGGCGCTGCCAGGCCCGGGACGCCCCACGCCCCGCGGACCCGGAATCCACGGAGGAGCTGCCCGCGAGGCCTAATCTGATGCGAATGCACTGAGCTTGGACACAGCCCGCCGGCGTGCGTCTGGGAAGCACGGACACATTAATCACTGGAAACTGTAATTTTTGTTATCGGTCTAACACTGATCAAAAGGGAAGCCTGTCTCCGCCGCTGACCTGTGAAACGTCCCAATTATACTCTTTGGAAATGACAGGGGCACTTAACTCCAGAGCTGAGCAAATGACGACGATCAATCACGTTTGAATAACAATGAGCCGCGGACCTGAAAATTATTTTTGTATAGAATCTACCCAGGAATTTATGAAAGGTGGAAAGCAGCCCAAGGTTTTAGGGCATTACGGTCCCGGCTAGTGCAGCGCGTATCAAACACTAAACAGAATTTATGTGTTTTAATTTTCTAAAAGGTAGATGTGGACCGGGTGCTACAATGCATAACACATAGTGCCAGACTTTAAATATGGGGCTCATTTTCATAAAATATTATGCTTATTGCTCACACCCTTGAATTTCACCTGGGACTTTTATTAAATCTTCATTTCCTAAAAACTAATTAGCTGCTTAGCTAACTATTAGGAATTATACCTTCTTTCTCCCCAACTAAAGTTGTTTATCCCCATGATTAAACACTGAACCCTGGCTCCCTCTGTTCTCAAAGTCTCACTGACGAGGCCATGAGGCCGTACCGCACCCAGGAAGACCGTCTGGCCCTCAAGAGCTGCCTCCTTAGGGCCCCCGGCCAGATCCTCGGGCACAGCTTTGCTGTGAGCGGCCCCGGGGCCCTCATACGAGACCTACCTTGGCCATCGCTGCCACGCTCGCGTCCTAAACCCTTTAGCAGCTGGGGTGACCCTCAAACCACGGCCCTGCTGAAGGAAGCAGGGGCTTCGCTGCTGATACTGAACTCAAGCTTGAATGAACCCATTCTCGAGTTCTAGCTCATACGGGCTGGGCTGGGCTCTGCTGTCCTGAGCACACAGCGGGACCTTCTGCGTCCGGCTCTGGGCACGCTACCCTCACGGGAGAACAGCAGTGCAGATGTCCCAAGGCACAATCCCTGCGGCCGGAACACCTGGGGCCAAGGGCCTGTTCAGAGGAAGGGACCCCCTGCCCGCAGGCTGGACAGTCCTCTCCAGGCCTCCGGAAAGCACATGGCTGGAGACACCGAGGCCCACGAGAAAGCACCCACCTGTGCTCGAGGGGCCAGCCCAGGGGTCCCAGGCAGTCGCGCTGGCAACCTCCCCTCAAGGCTAAAGGTCACATATCAGGTCAGACGCCACACTGGGTGCGGGTAGAGGCACTACGGGCAGAGCAGGGGTGAGGGGAGGCCCGACGATCCTAGGAGGAGGTCACGCCCTAGGGAGGAATCGGTTGAGGGTGGGTGGCCTTCAAAACGGGGCCAGACTCGCCAGTGGTTCTCAAGAGCAGTTTGCTGGGAGCTGAGCTTCCCAATCGGGAAGAAAGACCACCAGACATGCTTGAGAAAGCAGCCCGCCCTCGTCCGGGGGCCAGGAGGCCATGCCAGGCCCCCCCCCGGGGGAGCGCCCACCCTCCCTAACAGGTCAAGCCCCAGGGCTTCGGAGGCCCGGGCAGGCGGTCCGAGCCCTGTGGTCAACCGTCTGGGTGAGGGCCAGGCCCCAAGCTGAACCCTCCCAAGGCCGCAGGGAGGTGTGGAGGACGCCCTGGGCTTTCCTCTGGTTTCACACAAATTGATTCTCGCCCACAGTTAAAAGGGTTTAGAAAAATGAGACTCCCCGATCATAATTAAACAAGCAATAAAAACAGCTAAGATATACAATGTAATCTGTTTACAGAAGTAGGGCAGCGGGTTGCTAATTACTTGAGAAGGATGGGAAGAGCTACCTCCCAGGTCTGCCCGCCCAAGGCACACCCGAGATACAGCTGGACCATTAAATAAATTTTGTGCGATCTAATTAACTCGGGGCGCCATCTCCATTACTTTTCACCCAAGAAATCACTTTTGTTCAGTTTCATGTGTGTCTGTTTCCCTTTTTAAAAAAAAATGATGTAAGGCCTCGTCAGACAAGTGAGCTCCAAGCGGCATTTGTCTCCGCGGCTTGATGGCAACGCATTTAAAACCCCATTCTATCTTATAAACTAAAAATTAAACGTGCTCAGCTGTGATGGCCGTCATCACATCTGCTATTTATATGCTAATGCCCTCCCTGGACGCAGTGCAAATTGCCCAGCCAGGCCAATATCTCACGCGCATCTCCACTGCCCGGACGCACCTCAGAGGGCAGAGGACGCGCGGTGACCACCACGGGCCCGCGGAACAGGAGGCGGACGGGGCGTGGAGCACATGCTCACCTCCCCCCGCACGGGGGCCTGAGAGCCACCAGTCGGACCGCCTGTCCCTTTCTCACCCGCTCCCATGCGGCCGAGCCCTGGGAGCTGCTCCAGCACCTCAGCCAGCCTGTCGGGGGTGCGCAGGGAGGCCACCAAATGCCTGGCCGTCCATTTCCAAGCCGAGGCCAGGTGGCCTGGGCCTGTTCTGCATGCAGATAAGCGGCGCTCTCCTCCCTCAGCGCGACCTCCTAGCAAGAGCGAGGTGCTTGCTGTGCCACCTCGCCTTGGCCAGAAGATCCATGCGGCTCCGCCTAGACTCAGTCTTCCCATCCGTGAGAGGACGGTGAAAATGGAATCGACCTCACAGGGCTGACTTTGGAATTAACGGGACCACACGTGAAAAGTGTTTGGAAGAGAGCGGCCACCCTGGAGGGTGCCGGGGAGGATGGGCTGCAGGGCAGGGAGGGCCCAGGGGCTGTGGGGGAGACGGCTGGCCCCTGACCCCCCAGCAGCTAACACGCTCCTGGTCCCCGTCCTCGCGAGAACGTGTGCAGCCCCCTCCCCCGGCTCCAGCCCTCACACAGCAGCCTTCGGCGCGGTGGTGATGGAGAGCGCGCGTCACCAGGAAGGTTGTTTACTGGCCCTGCTGAACACAAGGTCCTGACTGCCAGCTGATTTAGTTCCCTTGCTTCCCTGGGGCGCCCGCAGTCAACATTTCACTCCCCTTGTTCCCTGCTCCTTCCTTTTCACCTACAGGAAGCCAGCACTCAGCTCTGGCAGCAGAGAGAAACGCCTCGCCTCCAGCGCACAGCACAGCCGTGACAGCAGCCTGGCCTCGGCCCGCGCACCCGCCTGGGTGACCAACAGGAAGAAAACCTCACCCAGAGTTAAGAGGAGCGATCTCCACTTTTGCGATGAGGGAGTGTGTCTGAGTTAAAAGCCTGTGGCTGCCACCTCAGACCACCAATGGGTGAGAACGAGAGCATCCGCGCGGGCATTCCAGCCGTGGAAGCGAGGAACCCGACAACTGAGCAGACACCCACACTGTCCACAGCTTAAACAGACTGCTACTTGGAATTATTTTTTCCTGACTTACTGGTTGGGGGATGATTAATATTTTGTTAATTACACAATACAGAGTTAAGTGGTGATCGTAGCTACATAGTTAAACAGCAGGCAATTTAAAAGTTTTCAAAGGATTTTTATCAGTTTAACAGATGTAGCAGCCACGGATTATTAGACCTCTCCTCTAGCAGCAGAACTGGAAACTAAATCTACCAAATGATGCTCCATATCGATCTAGTTAAGATTTATCCCCGGCCCGCTTCCACAAGGAACTGGAACAGATACTCTATAAGACAAACGGTTAAACGTATTTAAGCTGGCTTAAGTATTCTTTAAAGACAGAACGTCTCCGTCAAAAGGAAAACAATACAGCAACACATAGACTGAAACAGGAAATCTGAAAAAAAGGCCCTTGGCCTGGCTGCAGTTAGGCTGCCCAGGAGAAGCCCTTGCATGACGCACACTTTCCACGGTCGAAGCCATCGCCTAAGCTTCAGCACGACCTTCACATCAGCTTCGGTCTCTTCCACGTTTGTTAAAATTCTCGAATATTTAACTACACGCTCCCAGCTCAGCGCATGCTAAGTGGGTAAACACCAGGCAAAGGATTTAAGCCCCGGACATTTTACGTGAAAACGAGCGAGCGAGAAAGACTGGGCCGTGATTCTAATCGCCACTGGGCCGCGCGGCGCGGGCGCAGGTGTGCAGATACCGCGGCCTGCCTATTCTGGGAAGCAGGCTGCCCAAGCGAGTGGGCGCTGCCACTCAGCGGCCCAGCCCCAATCACCCCATCAACAAGCCCGCGCCACTGCTAGTGAACCAGCCAGCACGCTCTCCAAGGATTCAGGGCCTCTGGAATCAACTCCTGGAGGAGCCTGACAAGGCAGCGCCACTCCCACACCCGACCACGCGCCCACCCCGACAGAGCCCGGCCACCCCAGCTCGTGCCCTCAGCCGCCTCCCTGCACAGACTGCACTCTGACCTGACCGTGCCGCCATGTGCCTCCCGGGCTTCGGGGCTGCCTGGCCACCGTCAAGGATGCGTTGATGTTCCAGCTGGAACCAGACGCAGTGGGCCGTTCAGGGCTCGCTCCCAGCAGCTGGCCTCACCTAGTGGCCCTCGAGGGAGCCACGTCAAGACATCCGGAAGGTTCTGCTACCAGTTCTGGGCTCCGAATCTGGCCGGCCCGTGCTGCCTGGTCTCTCCTTGAGGCTCTCCCCCAAAGCCCTGGCTGCTCCAGGATGCCTGCTGCTCGGAAAGGGGGGAGCTGCCCCAGCCCCGCCAGACACAGCGAGGGAAAGGCGGCCTGCGAGCAAGACAGGCCGGCCTCAGGTGCCTGTGAAGGGGGCACACGGTGTCAACCCCTGATCCCCACACCCCTCACTGCTCTCAGCCCGGCCTTCCACCCTGACACCGCGCCAGGAGTCCGCTGAGGCTCATAAACACGCCCGCCCCAGACCTGAGAGGATGCACAGACCAGACCAATTCCTCCCCCGGGCCCAGAAAACACCCTTTCTCATCGTGAAACAAGTATCTCGGTCAAAATTCACAGAACTAACTTATTTCCTGTTCAGTTATACACCGAGCAGAGCCCTAGCGTCCACGGAAGCAGGGCCAGGCCCCCAGCTGACCACCAGGCCTCGTGCCCTCGTGTCTCGGGAGAAGGTCAAGATCGCCCTCTGCCGGTCCCGGGGGGCTGCACACCCACAAAGAGGAGGGCAGACGACGCAGAAACTCTCAGAAACTCTTGCAGGGCCCATCCCCGCGGGCCCCTGGGGGCAAGGATGAGGCACCAAGGCCCAGGGTGCTGGCCACTCTCCCCTCTAAGTTTGAGAGGCTTCAAACTTGACCTTTTCCTCAGCAAGGAACAGCGCTCTCCCCACCCCAGGGCTTCCTCAGGAAACGGGAGAGGGACCTGCCCCTGCCCCCTCCCTCCTTCCCCTTCAGGTGCCACAGCTCAACCCTGTGGGGTTCGGGCTCTGGGTGTCCCTGGGGCGCAGTGCACCCTGCTGCCTGTTTCCTCCTTGGTTCTCACCAGAGGCTTCTTGGCTCCGATCGCTGACGACGTCCAGCTGTGGCTGCACCTCCCCCCACACACACCCTCCAGCTGTAGCGGCTCCCCACCCCCCACGGCCCCCTGGAACACCCTCAGAGGACCCAGCTCTCTTGGTCCCTTTCAGGCATGAAGGTCCAGCTCCTGGTGCAAGCCCATGGGAGGGGCCCTGGACGCCACCACCTCTGAGGCTCGGGGTCACCGCACAGGGGCCTGGTGTCCGGGAGCAGGTGGTTTTACCCCTGCCCAGTCCCCAGGGCCCCTGGACCAGGGCCACACGCCTGCCCCCGCCCCACAAGCCTTGCTGGGACACAGCCATCGAAGATCACCTCCCTGCTCCCGAACCACGTGGCACCTGGGAGGCGGCGCCGTATGCCCAGCAGATGGTGGGCCTTGAGCACCCTCCCAAAACCGGGCACCAGTCCCCACGTCCACCCCACTTGGCCGCCCTAGGCTGGGACACCGCTCTGCGCATAAGAGACACCCAGGTTTTCCGTGTCCTGCAACCACCCTCGGCTCCAGTGCACAGACGGGAGAAAAACCCAAGGCTGGAAGTTGCTACCGAGTTCACGGGAAGGGGCCTACTAGGTGCTCGGGCCAGGTGGCAGCCTAGTCTCAGCGAGGCCGCCTCCCACACATCCCTGCCTGGGCCCTGGGAGCCCCCTCCCCAACTAGAGCCTTCCGCCCGCTGCCCAGCCCACCTCCCTCGCCCTTCTGCCAAGACCCGGTCCCAGTCCCTCCACGTGTGGCGAGGGCCTGGCTGTGGCCTCTGGTGCTCAGTCCAGGGCTCCCGCTCGGGGAAGTCGGTTCCCAGGGAGGAAGAGAAGGAACAACGCTGGGGCCCCAGGGACGCCTGCTTGCTTAGGAGGCCGAGCTGGTATCAGAAGAAGGTCCCCTGGCTGTCCTCTCGGGCAGACGGGCCGGCGGCACTCACCTCCCGCCTGCAGCCCTCCTCAGGCATGACATCCAGCTCCCGAGATCTCCTCAGAGCGGTTTCCAGCTCGGCCTTCAGGTCGATAGCACCCTCCAAGTGCCTGCCACGCGTCCCTGCGCGGGTGAACAGCTGCGAGGACGGGGAAGCGCTCAGCAGGCTGGGCACCCTCCCTCCCTCCCCCGGGCTCGCCCTGGCACCCTCTGCCCACACGCCTGGCCCACCTGGACCCAGGAGCACACGGCTGGCAGGAACTTGTTCTGGATGAGCCTGAGCGTGTCCCGGACCACGTGGATGATGACCAGGTTGTCCTCATCCTCGTGCACCTTCAGGCTGTCTGCAGCAAGCACACAGGTCATCAGAGGGACCACCGTCCGGGCAGGTCACCGGGCACCCCAGACGGGCCACCCGCACTGCCACCCACCCTGCCCCAGCCACACATCACCCGGGACCCCAAACCTGACTCCCTAAGGAGACTCACTGCCTTGTGATCTCGGCCACGATGGATTTAGCCTGACCCCAACGCCTCCTTCCGCGCCAGGCCGTCAGGAGACCCTCCCCGCACTACTTGCGGGATGGAGGCCGCACCCGCCCCTGGGCTCCAGGGTCCTCCCTCTGAGCTCTGCCACGCTCGCAAGCCTCAGCCAGGCACCCCAACCTCCAGCACGCCCCTGCCTCCATGACCCCGGCTAGAGGGTGTCGGTTCCTTGGGGCTTGCAGGGCTCTTCCTGCAGCCCGGCTGTCCTCCAGCCCCGCCCGAGGGGCCTGGGCCACATGGGGTTGGACGGGGGGTCAGTGCCCCTGCCCCACCGTTGGCTGGAAAGCAGGAGCCACGTGAGGCCAGCCTGTCACCACCTGTGTCGTCACAAACATGGTGACAAGCTGTTTCTCAATGACTTCTTTCTCCCAGCCACCCTCCGACCCCTCCGCAGGGGCGCCCCATCACTGGCTCATCAGGCCCACCCTCACCGCTGGGCCTGCGTGTCGCAATGAGGACCCACAAGCCTAAGTCACCCCTGCCCCCACAGCTCGGGAACCCCAAGCTCTGGGATGTGCCCGCACCTGAGGACAGCTCCACCTCGAGCGTGTACTCGCGGGAGCCCAGCCCGTGGTGCCGCACAAACCCTTCGGGGTCGCTGTCCTCGTCCCTGTCCTCCGCGGGCGGGCCCTCCGCACCCGCGGCTCCCGGGCGGCGGGTGCAGGCGGCCAGGGTCTTGCTGCAGCAGGGCTGTTCCTCGTCCCTGCCACCCTCCTCGGCCATGGCGGGCCAGGCAGCCCCCGGGGTCGGGTCAAGGTCAAAGGGCACCAGCAGTCGGAAGCAGCTCTCCAGCTCCATGAGGCAGCTCCGGATCTCCCCGGACATTTCTGGGAGGACGAGACGGGGCTCGCTGGGTCCCATCAGGACTTGGCCGTCGAGGGTGGGGATGCAACCAGCCGCCCGCCCCGTCCCCCACTTCCTCCACAGAGGCAGGCAGGCGCCCTGCTCCAGAGAGCACCCGGCCGGCCACGGCAAGGCCGTCCTTCAGGACGTCCTGGGTACCACCCTCAGTCCCGACTCATGCTGCGACGGCACCCGGCGGCATCTATGGACACCCAGCGAGAGCCTCTGTGGGCAGTACTTCTGGAAGAGAGCAGCCAGGCGAGGGGGCACACCGCCACCGTCCCGCTCTGGCCGCCCCCCACCCTCCCGGCATCTCCCCCCAGGCCGACCACCTCTCCCTGGCTCTGCGGCTATCCTGATGCCAGGCCTCCTCCCCAGGTGCTCCCACCCTGGCTGCCCTTCATGGGAAGGGCTGGCCAATGGTGGGGATCTGGGGAGGAGGCCGGCAAGACCACGGCTGGGGGGTGGGGGAGCGTCAAACGCATGGGGTGCGCAGACCACCGCGGGGTGCACATCTCAAGCACTGCCGCCGGGGCCGCGGGGGAGGCGTGGATGGCCTGCAGGGTGCCTCCTGCTGCCTGGCCTCCAGAGGGGAGGGCTGGGGTCTGCGGCTGAGTGCCTCCCCCAGCCCTCAACCTGAGCCAGCTCCGCCCAGCCAGCCTGCCCACTTGCCTCTCCCCCCGCCCCTCCGTTGGGGACCAGGCCCTGGGATGGGAGAACAGAGAGCTGGGCGGAGACCCGAGCTCTGCCTGGGAAGGTGCAGCCGGTGGGCGCTGGGGCACCCCCGTTCCCCACAGCTCACCTTCCATCTCCCGCGCGGCCTGCTCAGACCTCTCCTTGTAGATTCTGTCCAAGCGCTTCTGTTTCTCTTCTGCTCGCTTTCTCTCCGCCAGAGTCCTAGCGTCCACATCTTGGAAATCTACCTGAAAGGTTGAGGTAAAGATCAGATCTGACCATCGTGAACCCAGGTAAAACAAGAATCAAAAACAGGCCTAAGGGGGCTTCCCTGGTGGCGCATACGTTAAGAATCTGCCTGCCAATGCAGGGCACACGGGTTCGAGCCCTGGTCTGGGAGGATCCCATGTGCCGCAGAGTAACTAAGCCTGTGCGTCACAACTACTGAGCCTGTGCTCTAGAGCTCACAAGGCCACAACTGCTGAGCCCGCATGCTACAACTACCGAAGCCTGCAAGCCTAGAGCCCGTGGTCTGCAGCAAGAGAAGCCACCGCAGCGAGAAGCCCACGCACCGCAACAAAGAGTAGCCCCCACTCGCCCCAACTAGAGAAAAGCCCGCGCGCGACAATGAAGACCCAACACAGCTAAAAATGAATACATAAAATAACTAAAATCAAAAAAACAAAAACTGGCGTAAGGGAAGCCGGAGCCTCGCCAGCTACAGCCATGAGCTCTACTGGTCTCAAGTTCACACGTGCTGTTTTAACACACACAGCAACACGCTCAGCTGCGATGTTTAACCCCCGGTAAGAACACAACCAGCGGCGTCTCCTAGTAAAATAAGACGTAAAAGACTTCCATCCCCACGTGTGCTGCAGGCAGGCAGGCAGCAAGCTCGCTCCAATTAGTGGGAAGGAAGGCTACTGGCTGGACCGAGGGGCCTGAGAGCAACACTCGAGTGGACCCCTAGGGAGCGGCAGGAAAGGCAGCAGCCACAGGCCAGGAGCACGGGCACGTGGGGGAGGCTGGCACTACTGGTACTGGTAGGTACCATCCACCGGGCTGGCCAGAGCCTGTGGCAGCCCAGGGAGCAACTCACAGTGAAAGCAGGGGACAGCCCGAGCGCAGAGCCCAGCACAGAAAAGGGCTGCGTCTGAGCAGCTGAATCTCCCTCCTCTTTTCATCTTTCCTAGAAACCAGGTCCAAAGGCTCAGCACCACCTACACGTGGGGACAAGCTGCGGCTCTTCCCCTAAAGCTGCTCCTCCTGTCTTGGGAGCCCCTGAGGCCCACCCCCTTCAGTACCCCCGGGGGCCAGGCAGGTCTCCCCGCGGGGAGGGGCAGTGCAGCTTGGGGCCTGCCTACCTGTTTGTTGTGCGTTAAGAAGTGGAAGCCCAGGGCCAGCTTCTTATAGGCTGTACCATACTTCTCGTTCCAGCCGCGGATGGCCCGGGTGGCGGCCTGCCTCAGCTTCTGTGCCACCTCTCTGGGCGGCGGCAGGGGCCGCTCATGGTCGGTGCCCAGTGTGAGCTCCAGGAACTCCTGGAAGTTGGAAACGACTAGCATCCTGAAATGGTGAGACCTGGCAAAGAGCTGGTCCAGGACCTGGAAAGCGGAGAGGCGGACCTCGGCGTGCTCCTGGCTCAGCTGGGCCATCAGCAGGTGGTAGGTGCGGCCAAGCTGCTCCTCTGAAGACCTGAGGACACAGCCCTCCTCACCAGGCGCCTGACGCACCCACAGGTGGCAGGGACGCGGGCCCTCCCACAGGCCTCTGCCCTTCCTCCAGAGCAAAGTGGACAAACTACCGCCCACGGGCCAAACCCAGCCCCTGCCTATTTCTGCACAGCCCGCAAGTCAAGGACAGTTTTTCCTTTCTTTTGGTTAAGACAAGTCAAAAGAGTAACACTTCCTGACGTGTGAGATTCAGCGTGGGTGCCCAGTTTTATTGGGACCCAGCCAGGCCCATTCATTCATTCAGCGGCTGACCGCCTGTCCACAGCCCAGTGCCCACAGCAGACCTGACCGCCTGCGGAGCCTGAAAGACTCCCCGCCCGGCCGGCCCGCCGGTAGAGGCCTGCCGGCCCTGCACTCGCGTAGCAGAGACCCCACCCCAAGGGGAGACCACACGTCCCAGCACCCCCAGAAAGCTCTGTGGGCCTCTGGGAGCCGCCCTGGCAGGCCGGCGCACACCCTGACCCCTCGTTGCTCCTCCTACCGGCTATCCCCGCCCCTGCACACACCCTGCTGTTTGGGGGGATTCTGGGGCGTGCGGCAAAACCTGACCTGAGCCACTATTTTCTATCAAAACGTAAATCACTAACAGGATCACTTAAGTTTCCCTGCTTTGTAAGCACAGGATAAGAACGATCAGTAAATCCCCTCGGCTTAGTTCCCAGCATCTGAGAGGCCCTCGGCAGTGGGAGAAAAGAAGGGGTGGTGTTGAAAAACAGGTCCTGCAGAGCCCGCCTGCTATGACCTCTAACCTTCCTCCCATCCTTTGTTCCAACAGTAACTAATCCATAAGTCACACACGGGCGCTCAAGGACAGACACACACACACACACACACACACACACACGGGAGTGAACAGACACCAACCACAGCCCTGTGTTCTCCCGCATGCCACACAGGCCCACCTGGGACCGCTACCCAGAACACGACCAGGCGCTGCAGGGCCCTGGGGAGACGTCCCGGGCGTGTCCCTTTACTAGTTCTCTCCTGGCAAAGGGTCGATCGTGGGGACAGGCAGGGGAGGGCGGACCCCGGGGGAGCCCCACAATCTCCCAGGGCTGTCACGGGCTTGCTGAGACAGCCGTCACCTAAAACGTGAACGCTTATGACGTACCTGCAAATTTTCTTCAGCTCCTTCATTTTCTCGGGATTCACTTGGGGCTCTCCTGAAGTTGTGAGCTCTTCCACCAACTCTGAAAGTTTCTGATCCATACGTAGAAACCTGGAACGCAGACATGCTAAATGACCACCTAGTACTTCAGGGCCCTGGGTTTCATCGGCAAGTGCTTGCTGGGCTGCACTGTGTGCTGGGCATCGGGGTGTGGGCGCAAGGCTGAGTCCTCGCTCCCTGGCCTCTGAGAGGTGACCCCCGATGCTGAAATACAACAATTCAAGGAGACGTTCCAAATCAGACCAACAAGACCTTTTTGGTGGAAATTAGGAAAAGAGTAACAACAGCACGTGAGCTCTGGAGGTCTACGGTCCGACCCCCCCAGCGCGGCAGAGGCTGCAGCCCCGGCTGTTCTCCGCCGCTGGCCACGCACTGCGGTAAGGCAAGGATCAGAACGGTCTAAGTTGCACTTAGTTAAATTAGCTTTCCCACGGGACCGCCGCCGCCCCTCTTTCCTCGCCAACACGACTATCCATCCGAAGGCCACAAGGCGGCCTCTACACCCGGAGCGAGCTGCTGCGACTCGACCTGCGCGCGGAGAGCCGCCCGGAGGCCGGGTGCGGAGGAGGCCGGGGCGCCCGCGCAGCACTTGCGCAGGAAGGAAGGGGCCGGGGTCGCCCTGAGCCTGGGGCGCCGAGGACGCCTGGCTGGCTGCAGGGCTCGGCTTCACCAGTGGAAAGAAGGGCCGGGAACGTGGGCGCAGCCTCTCCCGTCGCGCCCGCCAACAGTAACGTTTATCGTCGCCGATCCTCGGCGGCCGGGGCGGGAGCCGCTCTCCCGAGCACACGCCAGCACCCGGCTGCCCCCGGCCCTGTCAGGGCCGACTCCGCCCCCGTCCTGAAGTCCGGCGAGCGGCCGGACTGAGGGGGCGTCCGGGGAGGGGTGCAGTAGGGGCATCACGGGGGGGACACAGGGGACGTCCCCGAGAGAGGGCTCGCCCTCCGGCGCCCCGCCCCCGCCCCGTCGCCCCTGCCCGGCGGCACAGGACCGCGATACCTACCGCGCGACCCGGCCGCTAGCCTCACCTCACCCTTCCGGCGAAGGGCCCGCCCCCTGTCACATGCCCCAGATCGCAACAGTCATTGGCTCGCCCTGGCCCGGGCGGCGCGGGGGCGAAGGTCAGCCCGGCCACGATAGCGTCTACGCCGCGACGCGGCTGCTCTCAAATTAGCCCGCCCCTTCCGGATGAGGCCCCGCCCACCTCCTGTCACGCGCCGCCGAGCTCGGCAAGCAATGGCTCGCCCTGACCTCCGAGGCGCGGACGTGGGGTCAGGGCCGAGGTCTACGCGGTGACGCAGGCGCGCTCCCGGCAGGGGCGGGGCGGCCTGGGAGGGCGACGCGCGAGAAAAAGGAGGCGGGCGGGCGCAGCAAGTTCTTAAAGGAGCCGCGTGCGCGGGGGACGGGGCGGGGCCGGGCTGAGGGGTGCGAGCTTGGCGTTCACGGCGTCGCCGCCGGGAGGACTGCTGTCCCCCGGCCCGGCCCCGCCCCTGCGACGGGACGCCCGGGTGGGCGCCGCTGCGCGTTTCTCCGGGAGCGCCGGAGATCCTTCCCCAGACGCCACTCGGAGGACCCGGGAGGGGGCGCGGGCTCCCCGGGGCTGGGGGCCTCGGCAGATGACCCCCAACCCTCCCCGAGGAGTGGCGCCCCCGCTGTCGGCACTAGCCTCGCCTGGGCGGCTACACTTCCCGGGTCCGATGGCAGCGCTGGGAGCCGTGTCCGGGGTACCCTCCCCGGGAGACCCTCCCTGGTTCGTCTCCCGCCCTCTCGGTTGCCGAACGTCCCGGTGGCGGGGACACCCCGGGCTGGGCGTTGGGTCCTCACGCGGCCGGGGACCCCAGGTGCCAGGTGACACCCCCAGCCGGGTGGCCCCGCACCCCAGCCGCCCTACCCGGCGGCCCCTGCGTTTTCGGAGCCCCGCCGCAGCCAGGCCCTCGGGAGGCGCTCGCCCGCTTATCGGCCCCGGGCGCCCGGCCCTCCCTCCGCAGCGCCGCCGCCTCCCCAGCTCTTGGCCGCCTCACTCGGGCTCTGGGTGCCGCGGCGCCGGCACAGAGGGGCGTCAGGGGGCAGCTGGGATGTGCCGCGACCCGGGGTGGGGGCCGAAGGGGGTGACGGCGCTAGAGGCCCCCCGCCCCTGAGCGCGGGCGCCGCGTCCTTAGCGCACAGCCCAGGCAGGGCCCCTCCCTGGCCGATGGTGACCAGACGCCTGTCTCCAGCCTCAAAAGGGCTTGAAGCGCTGAAACGCCACAACACGAGGGACCTTAAACACAGGACACTGAGTGAAAGGAGGCCGTCAAAAAGAGCAAATGTGTGATGCCACTTGGACAAAATGTCCAGAAGAGGCAAACCCACAGCAGAGGGAAGGGAAGGGAAGCGCCTGCAGATGGGCACAGGGGTTCTTTCTTGGGGTGACAGACGTGACCTAGAATTAGAGGTGGTGCTTGCCCAACCTCCTTACTGTATTAAAACGTTGAGTTGTACATTTTGAAAGGGTGGTTCTTGTGGTATGTGAATTACATCTCAATAAGTAGCTATTGAGAGAAAGGAAAAGAAAGAAGGAAAAAGACAAAGATGAATTTAAAAAACGACACAAAAAAGAGAGAGGAAGTGGCCACCCGCCCTCTCTGTGCCCAGACCTCAGGCCTCTGGTTTGCTCCAAGCAACCAAGAGCTGTTTCCCTTCTGCGGCTACAGGGTAACTGTTTCCTGACAAAACGAGGCCCGACTCTTTCCCCTCCTCCCCAGCCCTGTGCGGCCCAACTCCTAAGAGCTGTCCCTGCCCCGACCCAGGTTGCCCAAGATGCTTGTGTGGCCCAGTCCAGCCTTGTGCCCGCACCACCTGAGCCACCTGCCCACCGCCCTCTGGTGTCAGCTGATGGATGGTGGTCTGTCCTTCCACTCGCTCGGGCCAATGACCTTGGAGTCCCCCTGGACCCCTCTTCCTCTCACCCGACTTGGAAGTCCAGACAGGCCCACTTTCAGAGCGTATTCAGAATCCGAGCACTTTCCGTCACCCACAGCCACCAGCAGGTCCCTGCCACCATCCCCCTCAGTGGGTCACTGCAGTCACCTCTGCCCACTCCGCCCTCAGACCCCTAGGGTGCATTCACCTTGCAGCAGCCAGAGGGACCCTCTAGAGGCTAAGGTCAGATCATGTCACCCCTTCGCCCCTGCAGTGGCTCCCATCCCAGAGCAAAGCAAAAGCCTTTATCAGCCCACGGGGCCTTCCTGGTCTGTGCCGGCCGCCCCACCTCCTCCCTCCTGCTCTCCCCTCATCCCTGCAGCCACGTCAGTGCCAGGAAGTCTGTTCATCCCACCCCAGCACTTTCTCCTGCAGCCTGTCGCCTCCCTTGCTGTGACAAGCCTCCCCTTACCCCGCCCCCCGCCCAGCCTGCCTGCCCTTTAACCTCCTGTACTTTGTCTCACAGCGCTTACAGCTTTATCTCACACTCACAAGATTACAGGCTTGTAATCTTATTACTAGGTTATTGGGTTTTTTCCTCTTCTGCTCTCAGGACATATGCTCCGTGAAAACAGGGATCTTTGTCTTGTATCATGATGCCAGGCACACAGTAGGTGTTCCATACTTGTTGAATGTTGAATCAATAAATAAAATTAGCCAAGCTGAATTGTGATGAGAACTAAAAAGATATTGTAAAACAACCAAAGGGGATTTTTCAGGATGCTAAACCCCCAGCAGCATGAACGCGAAGAGAACCACTCAAGGCACGTCATAATCAAATAGTGGAAAACCAGTGACAAAGAAGCACCTTAAAAGCAGTCTGAGAGAAAAGGCGCGTTGCAAAGATAAGAGAGCCGCAGATTTCTCGCCTGAAACAACACAAGCTCCAAGACAATGGAACAGAACTCTTGCAGCAGTAAAAAAAAAAAGACACTGTTAACCTTGAATTGTATGTACAGTGAAATGGCCCCCCAAAACTAAACTAAGGTGAAATAAAATCATTTTCAGACAAATAAAAGCTGAGGGAATTCATCACCAGCAGATCTGTGGTGGAAGAAATGTTACAGGAAGGTCTTCAGAATTAAATCAGAATTTAATGACAAAAATATCTGGAAAATCTCCACGTATTTGGAAATTAGCCAACAGACACCGAAATAGTCCGTGGGTCATAGAAAAAATCACAAGGGAAACTAAAATGTTTTGAACTGCATGAAAATGAAAACAACATTAAAATGTATGGTATGTTTATGTTAGAAATGAAAGGCCCCAAATCAGTCATCTAATCTTCCCCTCAAGAAGCTGGAAAAAGAACACTTAAACCCAGAATCAGTGGAAGGAAGAAAACGATAAAGAGCAGAAATCAGTTACACAGAAAACAGTCAAGCAACAGGGGAAAATAATCCAAAAGGTGCTTCCTTGTAATAATCTATAAAATTGATAGAAATTCTGATTGATAGAAAACTGACTCTAGCGAGACTGATCAAGGAAAAAATAAGGAGAAGCCAATGACCAACAACGGGCATGAGAGGGTGCATCACTACATGTCCTACAGACGTTACAAAATAATAGAGTACGTTATAGATCATGTGCTTAGCAAAGGCCTAGCAGAACAGATCCAGGATACATTAAGAATATAACATACCAAGTGGGATTTATCTCAGGAATGCAAGGTTTGTTTAACCACTCAAAATCAAAAAATGTAATTCTCCGTGACAACAGAATAAAGAAGAAATATCATATGGTAATTTCCTTAGACAAACTAAAGAACATTTGACAAAATTCAACATCAGTTTATGGTAATAATTTTCAGGAGACCTCCTCAACCTGATAAAGAACACCCAGGAAAACCTACAGCAGGCATCACCCTTAACAGTGAAAGAGAATGCTTTCCACCCAAGGTTGGAAACAAGGCAACGATGTCCACCCTCCTGTTTAGCCCTGAGCTGGTGGCTCTGGCTGGTACAAGAAGGGAAGAAAAAGAGAAGCAAGGCATGCGATTAGGAAGAAAGAAGTAAACTGTCTTTATTTACATATGATACAGTTGTGTACATAGAAAATTCTTTAAAATTTACCAAAAAGCTACTAAGATTAATGAGGGAGTTTAGCAAGGTCACAGGATACAAGGTCAATATACAAAATTACTCTATGTCTGTCTGTTACCATATTGGAAATGTTGGAAAGGTAAATTTAAAGATTAAGTTTACAATAGCGTTAAAGATCATGAGATAGGGCTTCCCTGGTGGCGCAGTGGTTGAGAGTCCACCTGCCGATGCAGGGGACACGGGTTCGTGCCCCGGTCGGGGAAGATCCCACATGCCGCGGAGCGGCTGCGCCCGTGAGCCATGGCTGCTGAGCCTGCGCGTCTGGAGCCTCTGCTCCGCAACAGGAGAGGCCACAACAGTGAGAGGCCCGCGTACCGCAAAAAAATAAATAAATAAAAAGATCATGAGATAATTAGGGTTAAATTAACAAAATATGTGCAAGGTATGTACACTGAAAACTATAAAATGTAAATGAGAGAAATAAAGGTAGATCTGAATAAACATGTGGAAAGACAGCCTGTGTTCACGGGTTAGAAGACTCAGGACTGCCGATTTTCAAGTCCCTGTTACAGACTGAATCGGCCCCCCCTCCCCCAAACCCATATCTCCCTGTGACTGTTTGGAGGCAATTAAGGTTAAATGAGGTCACAAGGGTGGGGCCCCGATGCAGCAGGACTGGTGCCCTCCTGGGAGGACACAGGGAGAAGGCGCCGGATGGGGTCTCGCTAGGACCCAACTACCAGCACCGTAGTCCTGGACCTCTGGCCTCCAGGACCGTGAGGAAATATCCTCCTGTCTCAGCCGCCCAGCTTGAGCAGACTAAGACTGTCCTCAAATTGATCTTGAGATTCTACGCAATTCCAGTTTAAATCCCAGCGGACTGGTTTTTTTTCCCGGTAGAATTTTAAGAGTTGATTTTAAAATTTACATGTGGGTGCAAGGGAGGTAGAGCAGCTGACACAATCTTGAAAACCTAGAAAATAAGTAGAACAAAAGGGACTCGCACTCCCTGGTTTCAAGAATTCCATTAAAGTTCCGGTGACTGAGATGGAGTGTGGCGTGAGGACATCCAGAAGTGGACCCAGACAGAGAGTCAGGGGATGGTTTTCCCAACAAAGGAGCCACCATCATTCAATGGGGAGAAAGTCTTCTGATGTTGGAACAACAGGATAAACACACTGGGGAGAAATGATCCTCAACCTCTCCCTCAGACCACACACACAGGTTAATTTGTGATGTGTCACAGACCTAAACATAAAAGCTAACACTAAATCTTCTAGAAGATGTAAGAGAATATCATTCTGATGTTGAGATAGGCAAATATTTCGCAGAATACAAAAAGGTATTCACCATAAAAGAAGAAACTGATAAATTGAACTTCACTAAAATTAAAACCTCGGCTGATCAAATGACAGTGTCAATAAAGTGTATATACATATTTCTGACAAAGGGTCGGTAGCCAGACTATGTAATGAATCCCTACTAATTAAGATAACCGGTAATCCAACGATGAAGGGGCAGAAGGCTTGACAGAGTTATGACTAACCTATCAGCGGGTAGTGAGGCAGATCCAGCCCAGGAAACGCAGAGCACAAACACACATAGAAAAGAATGAGGTGGGGCGAGCGGAGGGGTGTGGACCGTGTGGCCACTCCAGGAAGTCCTTGGTGGCTGCGACGATAAACCCGTGACGACACCAGGACACAGGGACTCTACTTCCAGGTTTTTACCCAGCAGAGAAGAAGGAATGTCCAGAGACTGGGGTGCCAACGTCCCGGGAAACGCCCGCGTGTCCATGGCCGGGTGGACAACCAGGCCGGTGCGCATAGAGAAGCAGCGGCCCACAGAGACCACGGGAGTTTCTGGGTGAGACAAGTCAGGGACCAAGAGCTCAGTCCGTGATTTGATTTTAGTGAAGGCGAAACTCACCTGAGTTATGAAAACTGGAGTGATGGCTGTGTGCAGGGCAAGCAGACAGTCTGGAGGGGCCGGGAGCGCTGGCCACCCGGGCCCGCTGGCTAATGTGTGTGAACATTTATTTAGCAAAACTCATCCAGCTGTTGACTTAAGATCTGTGTTTCCACACATGCCATTTTCACAACTAAGCAAGCCCACAGGGAGCGGGTGCTCACAGCCGACAGCACGTGCAGTCCACGTGGAATGCCGGGCACCGGCGGCAGTGTGAGCGGGGGGGGGGGGGGGGGGGGGGGCCACGCCGGCCAACCGTCTATCTAGCAAAGGTAACAGAAGACCGGCACTCCTCCCACAAAACACGTGTGTGTGTTCAGCAAAAGCCACGTACAAGAGCGCTCCGGGCAGGTTTATCTGGAAACAACCAAGTGTCCACCAGCGTGTGGACGGGAAGTCACCCTCCACACGTCCAGTGGGACGCTGCACACAGTGGAAAGGATGAGCTGCCCCTGCCCGTGGGCGAGCCACCCAGGGAGCCGACAGTAGGGTTCTGTTTTCACCAAGTCTGAGAACCGCTGAGCCACTCTCACCAAGAACCACCGCTGCTGGAACACTGGCCTGGGAAGGAACCGGGGGCAGCCCCGAGGGCCACACGCACGAGCATGCGTGCAGAAATTCATCCTCGTGCGTGTGCTCAGTTAAGACCTACTTCTACAGAAAAGAAAGGGCAGGAAGGCAGGCAGAGAGGATGGGGATGGGGCCAGCAGAGACCCCGCTGCTCCCTCCCTCGGTGCAGGTGGCGGCAAGGAGCCCATTGGCCCGCGGACAGCTCTGCCCCGCACCCCTGCGGAGCCGGAAGCCCACGTGTGCGCTGGGGCCTGACTGGTGGCAGATGGGCACGGGGAGACCCACTCAGACGG
Source organism: Delphinapterus leucas (assembly GCF_059928025.1). NCBI lineage: Eukaryota > Metazoa > Chordata > Mammalia > Artiodactyla > Monodontidae > Delphinapterus > Delphinapterus leucas. Next base: position 817,206 of record NC_143133.1, on the reverse strand, counting down.
CGCTGCCATCCTCGGCCCCCACTAAGCAGAGCACACAGCGACGACCTGGAGACCGTGGTCTCAGGGATGTGGACCCCGGGCATAGGGGTCGGCGTGGGCGCCTGGCAGAGGAGCAGAGGGCTGGGACCAAGGCCGGGAGCCACAGCGGCCAGCACCCAGCAAGCAGCCCGGGCGGGTCAAGGGTCGGGGAAGCACAGCAGTGAGGTCAGGAAGGAGGCCAAGGAACCCAGAAGGCTCGGCCGACATGGCAGAGAACAAGCGTGCGGGAGTGGTTAGCAGGGGCCAAAGAACCCAGCGCCGGTCCTAGCAGGAATGTCTGCAGGAACGACGGGGACAGAGATTCGCAGCACAGAGCACGCCTGGGGCCAGGTGCTGGGGTCCTGGTGGAGCTGGTGGCCCTGCCCCGACCAAGCCGGAGCGGCCTCCAGCTGCTTCTGAGCCCCCTTTGGCCACAGTGACAGAAGCTGTGTGAATTAAGAAGAGGAATTTGCCAAAGGGAACTGGGCAGCTTCTGGACTGCAGGGGGCCGAAGCAGCGGGCAGGGGGAGGCCCCTCCACCGAGGCACGACCTGCTAGGCAGAGGGGCTCATGTGGTCGCCCGCATCCTAACCCTGAGGCCCCTTGCCGCGCCATCCCTGCCGAAGTTCAGCGGGGAGATCTGAGCAGCGGCCCCTCCTCCCAGCCTGGCACCTTCTCAGCAGGAGACACGCTCTGCTTCAGGTGCCTCAAATGACCCCAGAGGGACCCCCAGTTACCAGGTGCTGCTCGGGGGGCAGCGGTGAGGCTGAAGGGGCCCTGGGGCAGGACTCTGGGACCGAGCTCACGTGGGAGCGGCTCTCCGCCAACCCAGGCCCCACCCCGGACCAGCGGCCAGGTGGCAGGCACCACCGGCGGGGTGGGATGTGCGCGCGGAACAAGAAGTGGAAACCCTTTTATTCCCATGTCTTAACATTTACATTTTATTAGCTAATCAACATCAACATGCAAAAATAAGCGCTGAATACAAACCTCTACAATATGGTTTCGTGTAAACTACAATGGTTCATTTGATTTGAAGTCATCGGTGCTTACTTCGACTGAACTATTGGCTTCTGTAATGAATAGTGTTTAGAGCTAAAGTTACGGAGCCGTCGGCAAGGCCTCTGCAGACCCCGGTCCAGTGGATTTCCACGGATACATTCTCAGGCGGGAGATAAGGCGGCACGAGGGACACGACACTGAGCCTACACACATCCTAACACAGCCCCGTGGGCGCGGCTGCAGGCAGGCGGCGGTCCTGGCGTTTTGGCATTAGCTCTACAGAGAAGTGACAGGGTCCCTCGTGGCACCGAGTGGCCGCAGGGCAGTCTGGCATTGCCACCAACGCTCCCGGGCCACGGCCGAGGACTAGCCTGTCCCCCGGGGTTCCTCGTTAGCAAAAGGGAGGGAACTGTGAGAACACGGGGAAGGGATCAGTTCCTATGGTGAAAGGTTCTAGCCTCCCTCCGCGTGGTCAGTCTTTAAAGAAGTTTCTCTGAAAGGTGAAAGCGCTTCAGAAGCGTCGAAGAGCTGACTTGTTACAAAATCAAGTACGAGCTTGTTAAATCTTACTTCTTCTCTTCCCAAGAGTGTTTGTCGTTGCTCACTGATCTTTGGTCGCAAGAAACAGAAAGGCAGGCAGGCAGGGGCCCGCAGCCGCCCGGGTGCGGCGACCTGCCTACATGATGTACACCTTCTCGGCCTGGGAGAAGTGGAAGACCTCTTTGGTTCTCGGGCAGACGACTTTATCATCCTGCCGGATAGACAGCAAGGACTGAAAAGAAAGACCAAGCGCATTAAGACGGGCCAATATGGTTTAAATCAACGTTTCTACGAGAAACCCACAGAACCAAGGCTTGGGAAATAAGTCACTGCATTTCGGAAAAGTTACTTCCGGCAGATACCGCTGCCCTAAGCCTTCAGGGCCCAGCCCTGCTAGCCCCGCCCCACCCTCTGACCCCGCCCGCTCTCCCTACAGGCCTCGCCCCTCCCTCCGCAGCCCAGGCCCCGCCCTCACGTTGTAGCCGTAGACGTAGCCGTTGGGCAGCATCATGGGCGGGTTGTTCTCGTTCATGACGTCCCCCGAGATCTTGCAGACCAGACGCGAGTTGGCGCAGTGCGCCATGGGCAGGGGCTGCGCCAGCTTGTTCAGGGAGCGGCTGCACACTGGGCAGTCGGGGCTCCGCGAGCTGCCGTCCTCCTTGTAGCACTGCCTGCGCGCGGGTTAAGGAGGGCGGGGGCCGGCCGAGGTTCTAGGGGGTCCCCCGGGGAACCACGGGGGAGGCTGTTCCGAATGGCTCGATCCGTGGAGTTTGGGCAGGTTTCCACTGGGCACCCCCTCCCCCAGTCTCAACACCGTGGGGCTGCAGCCCAGTTAAGGCACGGGCCTGAAGCCGGGGGATGCAGCGCCCGTTTCAAGGTGGAGAACAAGGGCGCTAAGAAGCGGGGTCTTGGAGCCCAGCCCCACACTAAGAGGGGCACACGGGGAGCCACTCCCAGCGTGAAGGATACGGTGTCTTTATGGCCGAGAGGCCGGCCTGCAGGGTGAGGGTGAACACGGAGCTGTTCCCCAGCTGGTGCAGCCGGTAGTTGTCGTACCGGAACTGCTGGATCAGCATCCGCCACCGGGCCGGGTCCAGCAGGTCCTGGAAGAAGCGGGGCAGAGTCGGGGTGACAACAGCAAACAAACGCCACTCTTCATCCCTGCACATGAAAGGTGACGGGAGGAAGGGTCACCCCACCAACACGCAGGCGGCCCGCGGCGAGCCCGCTGCTGACTCGCTTTCTGGGACACCGACTTGCTGGGCGGGGACTCGGCTGCTCTGGAGCACGTGTCCTGCAGCCTCGAGGCAAGTCAAGGACTTGGGGCTGCAAGGACAGCTCAGCACGGAACGAGCAAGAGCCTCTTGCTAAGAGCATTACGGTCTGAAAGGAGAAGCCTTATTCCAGGAAACCACTTACTAGAAGAGAAGATTAAATCATGTCCATGCCTAAAACCACCCAGGTTTAGACTCAAGAAGAGAGCGCAGGGAGGGAGGGGGAGACACACACACAAAAGCACAGCCAGAGGTTCTGTGTGAGCTCCTCAAGAGTCCTGGCGTACGGTACACATCACATTCCAACGTTTAAGAAATGCTTTTAATATTTCTTCTATCCAAGTCCACGGAGAATGAGACCCACACCCGGGGCCGGCACTGCCCAGTGCCGACTCCGAGGCCCTGCGCAGCCTCTGCTACAGCCGCCTCTCAAAACAAAGCACTTCGGCCCGTTCCCGCCGTGAGCCGTCGGGACACGCCTGTGACTTCCCACCACGAGGGACGAGGGTTTCGCTCCCTTAACCAGGCTGCTCCAGCACGTTTCAGGAGTACCTGCACCCCTGCTCCTGCCTTCCAGGACACTCCACTGTCCCAGCTCTGTTTCTGCATTTCCCGCACCCTAGATCCCCCGCTTGCTCTGGGCCGAGGTTCTCCTGTGTCATCTTGATCTTCTCTTTTGTGCTGCTCAATCTGTCTGACCAACCTTCATAGGTGGGAGGCTGTGTGGAGAGCTCTGCCCCGGGGAGGGGTGGCCTGCCCTGGTGGCTGTGGCTTCCGCCCTGGCCCGGAGCCCATTCTGAGGCTCGGCCTCTCCTGTCCACAAAGCCATGATGGCAGCACTCGCCTGGCTCTTTACAGCCCCTGCAAGGCCACATCAGGGAGGGAAGGGACACGCTCCGTGCCCTCCTGAGCTGGACATCTCGCCCCCAAGGGCAGGCCGGCCTTTCTTGCACTTCTAACAAATCTCCGGAGCAGGAAGACCAAACGCTGTGAGTTAAAACCTGAGTTTAGACCTGAAGATCTCTGTGACCTGCTGACTTTTATTCCCAAACTCTGCAGACGGCGTGAGTTCAGTCCGGGTGACAAGCTTCCAGCCACCTCCCGAAGGCCTGCGCCACACGCTCTGGGCGGCAGGGGCCGAGTCTGCCTGGGGCCCCACAGAACTCTGCGGGGCAGGCGGGGCTGCAGGGCAAACACTCAGGGCCTTGGACAGAGACCAGCTTCAAGGCCTGGAGCACAGGGCTGGTTCACCACACAAAGAAGGGGTTTTACCCTCTCCCTGCACATGCTGAAATGCTGAGGCCCAAGGCGATGGTCAGGGAGGCCCTCTGGGAGGGAATGGGGTCACGACGGTGGAGCCCCATGAAAGGGATTAGTGCTCCTCTAAGAGCTTCCAGAGCGCTCCCAACCCTTCCGCCACGGGAGGACATAGCAGAAGTCTGCGACTCGGATGAGGGCCTCACCAGACCCCACTGGCACCTGATCTTGGACTTCTAGCCTCCAGAACCAACAGCAATACGTTCTGCTGTTCACAAGCCCCCATCTGTGGTGTGTTGTTGCAGACGCCAGAAGGGACTAAGACAGAAACCCGCTACCGGAAGTGGATGCTTTAGGAAACAAATACCTAAACATGGGGGTGTGGCTTTGGAACTGGGCAATGAGCAGCAGCTAGAAGCTTGGAGGTGATGCCACACAAAATGGACCATTAAAAGGTGGGCCCAGGAGGAGGAGGGGAGAGCGGCAGGGAGCGCCCCAGGCTCCGCAGAGAAACCTAGGAGCTGTGGACTGTCAAGGCCACTGTGATGAGGCCTCAGATGGAACGAGGATCATGTTACTGGGAACTGGAGGGAGGGCTCCTTGTTATGAGGTGTGCCGAGCCTGGCCGAACTGTGTTAGTGGACGGGGGAGCTGTGGGTGATGAGCTGTCTCTGAGCAAAGTGCTGAAGGTGTAGCTTGGCTTCTCTTGAGTGTTTATAACAAAAACCAAGAAGAGAGGAATGACTTAAAGAGAATCGTCCATCAAAAGGAAGCACAACTCCAGGATTTGGGAACCCTGTTCACACTGTAAACACTGAGGAAGGCTGTTGAGGAGACGACACCAGTGGTGGGGGCACCCAGGGCTCATGGCCCACCCCAGAGAAAACAGCCAGTTTGAACCTCGGGGGAAGGAGAAGGGAAGGAATGAAGGGGGGCTGTCAAACTTCTTAGGTTTTACAGGACGGGACTTGCGGTGTTCTTCCAAGAGAAGGTTCAAAGGTCATTAGGGCGGGCCCCAGGTTTCAAAAGGACCACAGCTGTGGGGGGTATGCCCCTGCCCAGACCCACATGGAACCTCAAGGTCAAGGAGAGCCACCCAAGGGGGAGGGACCGAGGACAGATGTGCCCAGTGATCCTGGCGCAGGGAAGAGAAAGCAGATCAGGAGCAAGCAAGGTCGGGAAAGACATTGGCAGAGCCGTGCAGAGGCCCCGGCCTGTCCAGCCCTGAGCAGGCACTCCGGTGAGAGAGGCGCCCCCGGGGAGGGAAAGGGAGCCGCCAGGCACTTGGAGCTGTGCTTTGCAGCTGACGTGCTTCGGGAGGTTTTCTGATATAAGTTATTTTTTTTGCGTTACGCGGGCCTGTCACTGCTGTGGCCTCTCCCGTTGCGGAGCACAGGCTCCGGACGCGCAGGCTCAGCGGCCATGGCTCACGGGCCCAGCCGCTCCGCGGCATGTGGGATCTTCCCGGACCGGGGCACGAACCCGTGTCCCCTGCATCGGCAGGCGGACTCTCAGCCACTGCGCCACCAGGGAAGCCCTGATATAAGTTTCTTTTACCAGCATAATGGGAACACGACGGGAAATGTGACCCTGGGTCCCACGAACCAGGCCCAAGACGGGAAACGAACAAGTCGTGCGTGGGCCACGCTCAACTGTGGCAGTGACTACAAACCAGACCTTACGAGCTCCCGGGGCCCCCAGGCGCACCCTACCTTGTAGGGGGAGATGTGCGTGTCCGGCGGGAATGCCAGCATGCCCATGACCTGGCGGACCTCGTCCAGCTGGCTCCCTTCGGCCTGACTGAAGTGCTTTCTCGCATGTCTGGAAAAGGACAGCGCGGCCTGTTGAAGTCTGCGCTCCCAGCGCCGGGAAGCTGAGCTCGGCTCCACGGTAGCTGCGGGATCCTGGGCCCCGCCCCCACCCAGACACGCGGAAAGCCTCGGTACTCAGGCACCCCCTCCTCTAGGGGACGGGGACGGGCTGCGAGGCACCAAGTACAGAATCCCACCTAGAGAACACCCAGAGGCAGTGCCTGAACGCAAACGGTACCTGCCCGAGCCCTTCCAGGTGACCATGGGTGCCACGAACCGGGCCCAACGACATCCATGGCACCCGGATCCGACCCGACCCGCCCCTCCTCCTGCACAGCCCCTGGGGCCCCAGAGAGGGTCCAGCCTCCCGCCTCTGCAGTGACCCCCTGAACAGCCTCACTCGCGTCCACCGATCAGACCCCGGGCGCTGAGCCCTGTCTGTGCAGGTGGAAACAGCAGGAGGGGGCGGGGACCCTTGCTGCCACGCCTGCACTCCAGCCTCCTTCCCTGAGGCTCCCCGTGGAGAGCAAAACTGGCCCCGCCCACCCTCTAACCACCACATCCTGGGCTGGGAGCCCCCCAGCCCGGCGCCCCATGCCTCCAGGAGACAGAGCTCAGGGCGCGAGGCTGAAGCTGCAGCAGCGGGAGGACCGACACAGCTGCCCAGGGCTCTCTTGCCCTGGGGACACTGTGCTCCCCGCTGCCCACAGCCTGACCTGGGACGGCCATTTGCTCCAGGGACCACGACGGGAAGAGTGCGGTGGAGGCCTGGCCCTGTCGGGGGCGCCTGTGGCCTCACCCCCGCTCGGCAATGGGAGAGAAGCAGGGCAGTGCGTCCCTGGGCAGGGCCCAGCCAGCCAGAGAAGACCTGCCAGACACCCGCCCTGCCTGCCCCAAACCAGACCGGGAGGGGACCCTTAACGCCCGCCCCGAGAGTCAGGAGGAAGGCCTACCTCACAGCATCCAGTCTCTTGTTCTGCCGGATGAGCTCAATGAACTCCTGGATCCTGAGGCTGAACTCCAGGCAGCTCTGAGGGTTAGGACAAGACAACGGGCAGCTTAGACGGGGTCACCGGAGCCACGTGCCAGCTTGAGGCCACGCGCACAGCGACAGCTGCTCCGAGTCGCCAGGGAGGCAGGGCTGCCACTGAAACCGCGATCTCAATCCACAGCCGTGGCTTTCTGGGCCCGGCCCCTCCCAGCGCAGCCTCGGCCAAGTGTGCCCCCGAGTGCGTCCCTCGGGCCAGGCCGGGGAGGGCAGGGAGGGCCGGCAGGCAGTGTCGGGGGCGAGAAGCAGTGTGGGCCGTCGGCAGCGCAGAGGGCGGTGGGTAACCGCACAGACAAGCGGCCCGGTTCCTGTAAGTCAGCGAGCGTGCGCCCTCCTCTACCTCCAGCCTCGCCGGCCGGCAGCCCTCAGCCACACGGGGCGCCTTCGGAGCCGGGCAGCGTTGAGGCCTGGGCACCCGGTGGGTGGGAGGGAGCGCTGGGCGCGGACCCTCAGGGTGGGGGCCGTGAGAACTCCGAGAGAATGCTCCAGGCAGAGGGATGAGCCAGTTCAGAGGCCCCGGCGGGGGGCGCGGGGGGGGGGGGGGGGCTGGGGCACTTGGCCAGGACCAGGTGAAGGAGGCAGAGATAGCGAGAGCCAGTCAGGGGCTGGTTCCTGGAAGGGGCAGGAGCCCCAGGATTTGCTGAGGGTGCGGGGCGGGCTGGGGCTGCTGTGCCAGGAGGTGGCCGTCTCCCAAATGCGTCACCTGGGAGGCGTCAGTCCCAAAGCTCCACGGGAGACTCTGCGGGCGGCTAATGGGGCCCCAACCAGGGGGGTCGCTTGTATGGAAGCCCAAACTAACTTTGAAATCTTGGCGATATCAATCCAATTGGGGCTAAAACCCCTGCGGTTGGGGGTAGAGGGCAAGCAGGCAAAGTGAACTTTCATGACCTAAGGTGAAAAACCTGGATTATTTTACAAAAGAAGTAATTTAGATGATCACATCTTGAACATGGCTTCCACCAGAGACAGAATACCTGGAATTAACAGAACAGGACGCAAACCTCACTGTCACTGCCACAGCGCCCAGGTCTCAAGATGGCGTGAACGGTGCTCTACGCCTGACGCTTCAACTCAAGTTTGCCAAGCCCGCGACTCCCCACCCAAGCCCCGGCGTGCACACTGCATTCTGGGGAAGCGCCTGGGCCGGACCCTGGGAGGACACCCTCCACAAAGCCCCCAGCCCCGCCCCAGGGACATGGGGTGAGGCCGGGCTGACTTGACCACCGGACCGTGCTGCCCAGGGCGTCCGAGGCACGGCAGAGATGCAGAGAGCCACTTACCTGGTGCCCACACATCCACCCCACAGGTGCTCAGGGAAGGCGGTCTCCCAGCCCGAGCCCCACTCCCTGCCCTCTGCACGGGGGACTAAGCCCTGGGCAGCAGTCTGTCCTGACCCCCGACTGGGTGGGGAAGGGCGCGGGACGCCTGGCAGGTGTCGCACAAACCAGTGAAGAGGACACGCCCCCTTCAGAGGCCAGACCAGCAGGGCCGAGAGGGGGGGCAGCGGGGAGAGGCCCCGCCTGCCTCCGGGGGCCCGGTGACTGCTTCCGCTTGGGGCCGCCGGTGGATGTGCAGCCGAGGAGCGTCACGGGTAAACGCTGGGCCACAGCTTTACACAACTGACACGTGGAAATGTGTTGCGTTATTTACGGTGGCTCTTTGCTCTCCAGGTTAACCTTCAAACAGTCCGCTGAGAGGGAAGCAGGCGGTCACACTCCACGTGGAAGGCTACGATCTGGGTGACGTCATGTGCTGCTGGCTGAACACGCCCCGTGCTGTCTGAGAAAGGCGTGGCGTTCTCCCATTTATGACCCCTTCCGAGTTTGCAGACACGCAGCACACACGCTGCTGCCTCTGTTAGCCTGACGTGTCCAGAGACCCAGGTCAACTCCGGAGACTTTCCTTGCTGCGCCTACCCTTGGATGTATTTCTCAACTGCGGGAAACGTGGGTCTCAGAGTTTCTTTTCTCGTCTAGAATCTCATCACTGCTCTGAGGGATCCCTGGCATCTGGCACGGGCACCCCTGAGCCCCCGCCCCAGCTCCCTCCCCGGCCTGCGAGTGTGATCTAGTGCAGGAGCTCACGTGTGCCCACACATGTACGAACTGTACAGTGACTGCGCACTGACTTGTGTTCAGACGCTATCTTGTACTGAGCACGTTCCGGTGGCGTCAGGTTGTTCTCCAAGTGCGCTTCTGGACGACTACTTATGCTCCTTCAAGTTACATGGCGAGGTCACAGGAATGTGCCATCCGTGGATCCGGTCCCTGCCAGCCCACCCCCTGGTAGCTGCAAGGCCCCCGCTTTGACCCGGCCCACGTGGTGTGCCCTGGCCAAGCAGCAGTGTTCTCTGGGAGGGAACAGGGCTTGCAGAAACCGCCTTTCGCGACCAGAGGCCTATTTTCCTTCTGCCCTGGTCCCCACCGAGCGCACAGCCGTGGGGGTGGAGCAGGAGAGCGGGCGCGTGTTACATACCAATTCTGGCTTTCCTTTTATGGTTTCCATACCAAGATCCTCACTCTCTTTAGGGGAGCCACTGGCCACTCTACTTTTCCGTCCCGTCTTCGCGTCGTGCTCGCTTTGGCGGCCCTGAGTGGCAGAGAGTGTCACCCTTGGCTGGTGACTATGTGCACACGACAAGCTCAACGGGGCGGGGTTAGAGGCACTCAGTTTAGAACACAGAAGACAAAGTTTTTCTGACAGAGGCAGGAAAGGTTAATACAATCAAGCATTTCTGCAAGCCCTAAGGCAAATGACACCTTTCAGTAAGCATGTTTAAATTCTGCAATTTATGTTTAAGTGCCTATTTTTTAAGCTGCTTGTGGGTCTCAAGAAAGGCTGTATTGGAGAATATCCCAGCCTGGAACTCTGCACCCTGGCAGGCGGGTACCCGCTCCCACCGGCTTCCCCACGTGTGTGGGGGCCGACCCAGCGCCAACCCCCCCCCCCCCCCGCAGCGGCCACGCGAAGCGCAAGCCCGGTCAACACCTCGTGCTCAGAACTTCTGGCCAAACCATAATGCAGAGGGGGTGCACTTTTCTGGGATTTTACCCAAAACCCAAACGCCACCCCCAATAAAACCCCAAAACCCACACCAAACCCGATAATCCTCCACTATGAATCAGAACCCCAGAACTCTGAACCAACAGGTGAAAGCACTTTGGCTCTACTGCAGGTGGCGAAGCTGCCTCCCCACCCTGCAAGCTCTGCCCAGGCGCGCCCTGCCCCCTCCAAGAGTACTGTCAGGTGCAGCCCCGCCCCTCCAGGAGCCCCGCCCAGGCGCAGCCCCGCCCCCAGGAGCCCCGCCCAGGCGCAGCCCCGCACACCTTCATCTTGCGCAGCCGGGACTTGTTGTCGTGGCACCAGGCCAGGCAGGTGGCTGTTTCTCGCCTCTCCAGGGACTCCTCCACCTCTTTGGCTGTCAGGAACATCTCGATGTTCACTAAGTCCTGCAGGGAAGGAAGTACTGGCTCAGAGCACGGGACCCCGGACCCGCTCAAGGCCGGCCCGACACCCACCCGGCGCCCAGCAGTCTCATCTTATAGGAGCACCCCCGCCCCCTGCCGGGGCAGCCCCTCCGCGGGCCAGGTCTGCACAGCAGGCAGGCCTGCGCCCCAGTTAGATGCTGGCTCCCAGGCCCCCTGAGAGCCCAGGCCCTGCCAGAACCTGGGGCCCTGAAGGGCAGAGGTCTGCCCCCATCACCTCTCAGGGCAGCCGCGGAGACCCCAGCAGTTCATACTCTCACTTTCTGTGTTTTGCTCTGCAGATTGATTTAAAGTTTAGATTTCTGAGAAGGGGCAGCGGGGTGGTTAGGGGCTGCAACTCTCTGCCCTCCGCTGTCTGCTCCCCTCTCTCCGTCCCTGAGGCCCGGCAATCTGGGAGGTCAGGCCAAGTGCAGCTGCATCTGGGGCTGGAGGATCCCAGTAGGGCCAGGGACCCGCAGTAACGAACCCACCAACTCAAGTGCACACCTGCTGCAGTCAAGGGGGCTCTGTGTGGTGCCAGGAAGTGCAAGGCCCCCAGCAAGAGGCTGGGTTACAGCCAGCGAGAAGGACTTCCCTGGTCGCACACGGCAAGGTGATGAATGCTCAGACAACACAAAAGGAGGGGGGTCATTCGAAGTAAACGAAAATTTCAAAAGGTAAATTTCTCTTCCATCTGGAACAGACTCGAGCAGAAAACGTTAGTGAAGATCGTTTTCTCAGTTACCAGGTGGAACACCCAACACAAACATCCCTGGAACCCTGTGTCTCCAGAGTCCCCACTCAGGCCTCATGGGCTGTTGGGCACTGCAGAGCACAGGACAAGAGAGCTTTCTCGTCCACACTCTCTCGACCAAGGTCTGCCACGGCAAAGCAAGCCAGGAGCTCGCCACCGAACTTCCGTACCCAGGCACCAGGGCCATGTCAAGCTCCCTGCGGGAGCTGTGCTGCAAAAGGACACAGAGTCCTACTGGTGGATGCAGCGTTAAGGTGCAAGCTTTTAAGTAAGAGACACCTGTTTTTTTTGTTTTTTTTTTTGTGGTACGCGGGCCTCTCACTGTTGTGGCCTCTCCCGTTGCGGAGCACAGGCTCCGGACGCGCAGGCTCAGCGGCCATGGCTCACGGGCCCAGTCGCTCCGCGGCATGTGGGATCTTCCCGGACCGGGGCACGAACCCGTGTCCCCTGCATCGGCAGGTGGACTCTCAACCACTGTGCCATCAGGGAAGCCCCAGAGACACCTATTCTATTTCAAGAGAAAGTCGCTGAATGCATATAGCTAATGATGCTGCAGTGAAAACCAGGCACTTACAGCAAGATTAACAAGAAGAAATAATCGAGTACAGTTACTTGGCAACAAGGCGGCGCCCATGGACCAGCTAGCTCCTGAAGCATCTCCTGCGGAACCAAATGGGTCAAGGGCAGAAGAGCAGCTGACCAGAGGACCCGGGGTGTGCTCCTGTTGCGGGGGACGGGGCACACTGGAGATGCCCTGTCAGCTTTCCAGCTCCTGCACGGCCGCTCCAGACAGTGGGCAGGTCAGGGTGGCCACGCAAGGGCAGCTCTACCCACGTCCTCAGTAGGGACGGCGGCTGGGCCCGCAAGAGGCACCCCCAACCTCCCCGTCCTGACCGACGATTACGGAACAGGACCCAGTCAGACAGGGCTGGGAGTGTGGCAGGCCGAGCGCCACGGCCACTGCTCCTCCCAGCTGCTACCTGGCATTGCCCTCCCGAGGGGAGCTCTGATGACGAGGTACCCCGTGGCTGCCGCCACCAGGACTCATTAATCCAGTTCTCTGCTCACCGCCCTCACTGCAGAGGTGGGCTTTCTCATGTCGCTTCCTTGGCCATTTCTCCACTGTCTTCTTTCTCCTGAACCCTTCCCACTGGGCAAGGCCAGGCGCCCAGATGACATTCTAGTCTTTCTTCTCTCCCATTTCCCACCTTTTCCAGTTCTGCTCTAAATTCCAAGAGGTGGCCTCTCCTGCCTGCACCCCGCCCCCACCCCCGGCATCCCCGGTCTTTCCAGGTCTTTCCTTTCCTGCTGACGGTCCTCTGACATCCTCGGACCCTCAGTTATGGGAGCCACAGTGAAGATGTTAAACCAGCCGGCGGGAGGTGGGCCAGAGTGAGCGCCAACCACAGTCCGCTCCCGGGAGGCGCAAGCATGGAAGCTGCTAACGCAGGGACCACAGTGGACTCCACCGGGCATTCCTCCCTTCTTGGCCGTCTGCGTAGCCTGCACTCCCCCCTTCGTGGTGTCTTTTGATGAAAAGAAGTTCTTGACATTAAGGAGCCCCAGCTGCAGCCTCTTCCTGGGAGGCCTCGCCCAACCCCAAGGCCAAGAGGATGTCCTCCTGCATCTGCTTCTGAAAGAGACTTGGATTTCTGCGCCCTGTGTGAAGCTGGGGGCTCCTGTGGAAACCCCCTTCCAGGACTGTCTCCTCGACGAGGTGCATGCCAATCTCCTGGGGCTGCGACCTTCTTCTGAGGACCGCCAGCCCCTCCCCCACCGCCCTCCCGTCCCTCTTGGCACTTCCACCTTCACCAAATCTCGTCTGACTTCATGCTTCTCCCCTCTACAAGGTGCACGTTTGGGGGCCAGGAGGTGTGGGGAGCTCGTGCCTCACCAGCCACCGCAGGTGTGCGTGGCCACGCCCTCGCAGGTGTGCGGGGGGGAGGGGGGGCGCGGGAGTGAAGCCTGACGCCCACCGCAGATGGACAGGCTGTGCCAGGAATGTGAGGCTAGGAGAGCCCATCGGTCAGAAGCTGGCTGTGCTGGGCAGGGGAGGGAGGGGTGAGGAGAGCAGGCACCAGGGACCACTGGGCACCGAGCTGAGACTGGTGGCCCTGCCGTCCACAGCAGGAGCCCGGGCACGCGGCACATGCAGCTCCGGGGAGCCGCCCGGGGCTGGGGTGCAAGAGTGAGGAGCCCCCCGTCCCCAGCCCACTGCATGAGTGTGTCAGCCACGTCGAAGGAAAGGCCTAGGGCTGGAACTAGACAGGGACATGGACACAGCAGGAAGTGGGGCCAGGGCGCACAGTGAGGACCTGCGGATGCCGGTGTGGGGGTGACAGCACGATGCTGTCAGGGACCCAAGGCCACCTGCCGGGACAGGGGGCAGGGTCTCATGCTGGGGTTTCGAGCGGCTAGGGCTGAGCCCCTCGACCCAGGGTGGGAGCCATGCACACACGGGTGACATTTAAGCCATGCCAGGGGATGGGACTGGCGGGGGGGGGGGGGCAGGTGGGCCCCAGGCGGCCAGCAGTGCTCAGACTGAGAACTTAAGAGTGAGGAGGGGCGGGACCAGTGGGTCCCGAGCGTGTGGCAGAGGAGCAGGCTGAGACGGGACCCCACGTGCAGACGAGGGAGACACTGCTGTCCACACGGATTCTGCTGCCAGAGGCTCCGGTTGACACAGGACGTGGACAGGGTCAGCTGGCCACGCACTCTGGTCTGAGCAGCCCGAGCAACTGTTCCTTGCCCCCCCGCCCCCCCCCCCAGTGAAGGCTGCCCTCGGGACACCAGGGTACCACTGCCCCCAGCCACACAGCCCCAAAGGCCAGAGAAAGGTGCAGGCCGACCTGCAGAGGCCCGGCGGGGGGTGGTGACAGCCCCCTTCGCCACCGGCCAGCAGCCTAGGGTATCGAGTACTTCCACACCTGCACCCCCGGGGCCACCACACACGGACAGATGGAAAACGTGCCTGACCCCAGAGAAAGGCGTCACCCCAGGAGGACAGTCACGGGATGCGCCTGGCGGCAGGAAAGCGGGCAGCGGTGCGGAGAGGGATCCCTGTCCACACTCTAGCTCCTCGGAACACGTGCAAACCATGCGGCAGGTGCGACGCACCCCTAGAGCCGTCACGGGCGGGAGGGGACCTCCCGGCTCAGGACGCACGAGTGGCCGAGTGGAGCCTCCACGGAGGGCTGGGAAGCCGTGGCCCCGCGCCCACCTCGATGCCGCTCTGGCGCGCCAGCTTCACGGCCGTGTTGTAGTAGCCACAGCGCAGCAGGTGCTCCACCATCATGCGGTCCATGCGCTTCCTCTTCCACACGCTGGCCGCCGCTGGCTGGTCGCTGCTGTGCTCCTTGAGGTGCTCGATCCTGCGCTTGCAAAGCCTGGCACTCTCACCCTCCGCCTGGATGGACTCCACCGCCTGTGACACGTGAACAGAGGGGGCGCTCAGGACGGGTGGAGACCGGGCACCCCACCCCCATCGCCGAGGACCAGGAGGCAGGGAGGCCAGAAGGGAGCTGGGGCCCAGGGCCACAGACAGCAAGAGTGTGCGGGGCTGCTGCGACCGAGCGGACGGCAGGTCTGTCCACCTCCTCAGGGATGTTACTGCTTTACATACGCTGGGGCCATGCTGCCAGAGGCGCGGAACTTAAACTTTGTCATAGCTTCCTGGTTAATGAAACTACTTGCATTATAACACGACTTTCTATCTTTTATAATACTTTCCCTTAAAGGCAATTTTGCTCAGAATTAAGGCAGCCGGGTGGAGGTGTTCTGCACCTGCACGTCACACAGCAGCCACTGGCAACCATCTGAGGTGCAGCTCGTGCAACCCCAGCAGTGAGTTCTTGGTTTCATTCCATTTAAATGTTAGTGGGCACAGGTGGCTGGTGGCTACGCACTGGACAGCAGGTCCAGAATTCCGGTCGGCCCTTGTTTCCTTCCAGCACATTCCACTGTGGTTTGGCTTCCGACTGCCACCAAGAAGTCAGCTGTCAGGATACTTGCTGCTCCTTGACAAGCGTATTTTCCTCTACCTGCTTTGAAGATTTTTCTGTCTCTCTTTTCTTCAGTCTCACTGTGAAAGTCCTAGTTACGTTTACTTTTATTTAACCTGTTTAGGTCTCCCTGTCATTCTCCCGCCCGCCTCTCCTGGACTCTGGCCCACTGCATAGTCCCTGCTCTGTTCCCTAATCTCTCACCCTCACCCTCTCATGCACTCTCATCTTTTCGTCCCTGTGCTGTGTTCTAGGTAATTTCCTCAGACCCACCTTCCAGCTCACTAACTCTCTCTTCAGCTTGGTCTGATTGTTAAGTGTTAAAATGTTTGTGGTAAGCAAACATTTGAGTTTTTCATTTGCTATTTTTCGCTTCTTGTGTTTTTACTTGGTTCTTTTTAACTTTAAATGACATACTTTCTACTCCCTGCAGATATTTTCAAGCTACTTTTTCATCCCTTGAGCACGGTGAGGACTGGTATTTGGTAGTTTCTGTACCCGAGGTGTGTGCAGATCTCTCTACTCCTGCTGCGTCGCAGCCGTGGTGTCTTGTGTGCCGGCCCTGGCTACTGCAGTTTAACCATCTGATGCTCAGATGGAAGGCGCCCTCCACTCAAGAGAACTGCATTTACTCTGCCTGGGGCCTGGAGGCAGCACCTGCTGGGGCCACTCACACCAGGCTGGAGGAGGGGGTGGGCGGCAGTGCTTCTCCCAGCAAGTTCACTTCTGGGCACCCTCACCTGAGGTGTAGTGCTGCTGGGTCCTGCCATCAGGCCCCCGACTCTAATGGCCCTGAGTCACTGGCCGGCGAGGCCCTTGCTGGGGGCTCTCTCTAGGCAGCAGGGGTCCCTCGCCTTCTAGCCCCCCTGACCCCCTGCTCTCCAATCCTGGTGAATAAAATGTTTTCAGATATCTTATCTCACTTTTTAGGCCTATCAGTGGGCATACCTACCATTCCCAGAAACAAGATACCCTATGTGCTGTTCTGAGGTGAAATTGTGAAAATAATAAATCAATCTACCACCCATCCTGGCCTCCCCAACCTGGGCTCCCTGGGACATCTGGAGTCAGGATAACCTGGCCCTACAGGAACAGGAATGTGGGTCGGGAAGCCGGCCTTACAGCTGACAGACTCCAGAGCACGGACAGCAGGGGAGGGGGGGCCCCTCCACCGCAGCTCCCCCAGGAGGCGGCCCCTTCTCAGGACAACTGGGTGAAGGGTGCGCCCGTGGGGTGCGCGCAGCCTGGGGGCAGGGCAGGCAGCATGGCCCGGAAGCAGCACTGACCTTCCTCTTGAGCACACTGAGCTTCTCCACCACACCATCCAGGAGGCTGACCACAGAGTCCACGGCTGGACAGCTGCTCAGGGTCTTCTCTAGCTCAGCCACTACCATGGTGACGTGGCTTGTCTCCCGGTCAATGTTCTTCTGTGCGGCACGGAAGCGCTTGTTCAGTGTTTCGTAGGGCACCTGCAGAAGACAGAAGGCCACTAACTCCACACAGTCGGCGGGTGGACACCACCCATCGTCCACACAGGATGTGTGGGCCTCCTTCGTGGCACTTTTTGAGGCAAGAGGCTTCGGCTTCTCATTCTCTAAAAATGTATCTCCTCTAAAACCTGCCCGAGCCCCACAAAAGGCCCGTGTGTGCGAGGGTCACCTGTGCTCCTAGACAAGGACACAAAGGCTGAGATGCACCCTGACCCACATCTAAGATGTAGTGCAGCCTCCACTCTTCCCAGAAACCTCCACAAGCCAGCAGACAGAAAGATCACCAAGTTCATCTAGAGTAACACAGCTAAGGAAATAAGCAAAAAGGAGAGAAGTACTGGGGGCTTTAATCGATGGACATGAAGGCCCATGATGTGCAGCAGAGATGCCGATGAGCCTGGCGGGCACCAGGCTGAGGCCAGACAGAAATCAGCACCTCAGGTGCACCTCAGGGTTAGGAAGGTGACGGCATCAGCACCCATGGGAGATCATAGGCACACATTTAACTGATCTCAACGAGAGGGCGCCCATTCCCCTGAGTTATTAAAAAACCACCCATTCCCTCCAGAGCACGGGAAGATAGAAAACCCATGAAGCATCACTGAGAAGTCTGGAGAACTGCTGTTCACACACTCGTTGGCCCCCAGGGTCACCACAGCGCAGCAGGCAGGGTCCAGCACCGCACCCCGGGGACCCCTAGGGAAACCCACCGAAGACAGGGGCTCCCTGCCAGCACTCCCTGCTCACACGGCAGGTCTCCGTGGAATTCTGCGATGGCTGCCACAAACCGCCCCTGTGAAGCGCTTCGTCTTCAGGCCCGCCCAGCAGGGAAGCACCCACTCCCGGGGCACTGCTGGCTCCACTGACACTTGCTAGGCACCAGCCGTGTGCCAGGTACTGTGCCTGGCAGGGAGGAGACCCAGGCCTGGCTCAGAGCCTGGGCTTTCCAGCAGCAGAGACCCTGGGGTGATGGCAGGGCCAGGCTCCAGCCACGGAAGGACCACCACAGCAGGACTCTTTGCCGGAGACCCAGCAAGGCCAGCACCGTCCTTGCCCTCAGCTAGCACTCCCATTCGGCAGTGCATAAACATGCCTGTCCACACCCTGGGTTTCGTCAGTAGTCTGAGGGGCAGAATGCCACGAGCTGAGCCACATCTGCCACGTGTGACGGGGGTGGGCTCGGCAACGGGTGGTCACCCCGCTGGGACTCGGGCTCGCTGATGACCTGCTGTGGCGTGGCTATCAAAGCACAACCGAGCTAAGAGGCCAAGCCCAGCAGGACACGGGAGACGGCCTCACAAGGACGTTCGGGGCCACCTGCTGCTGGTGGGCGGCGTGGGTCCCCCTGCATGGCCCACCGGACTGGTCTCTGTGGTCCACCCCCCACACTGGCCACATCCTCTGGACTCAGTACTTCCTGTAAGAAAAAACGGAGGGGCTCCTTCGGTGTCCACTTGGTCAGAAAGTGACCACTGCGTACAGCACCCAACACGGTACCAGGCTCGTGGCAGACAGCAAACCGCATGTGGTGAAGGATCCCCCACAGCTCCTGTGGAGGGTGTGTCCTGCCACAGGATGGGATTCTGGAGGGTGGAGGCACGACCCAGCCTTCAATCACCACCCGTGGTCTCCACGACCAGGACTGGGGGGGATGGGTCTCCGCAATGGGAGCGGCACGTAGAGCAACCCCAAGATTGTGTGATGCCGGCACCGGGGAAGATGCCCCAGGGTCCTCAGCTGCCTTCGGTTTGCCCCCCAACGCCACCGTCCTGACCCGACGATCCCCCCAGGCAACCTCCATGGTGCGCAGACAGGGAGAGACGCCCGCGGGGGGCTGAGGTCAGGGCTGGTGGGGTCACTGATGACCGCACACGCCCTTCCAGGCTGCTTGTTAAACCCAACTGAGTGTAGGCGTTAATGTTACTGCTTGAAAAAGTGAGCACTCAGTTCCAGAACGACTGGGAAGTGGGTCACCGGCTGTGCCCTCAGGACCGGGGGCCAGGAGCGGAGGCAGCCTGCCCGGGTCCCGCAGGCCGTCTGCGTGAACACACTGTGTATTTGGAATCTGAGCTGGACCGATGCATTCATAAAAGAAAACAAAGTGTAATTACTAGAAAACAAGTTGAACAAATCCCACGATGCACAATGAACAAAGCTCCTAAGTTGTTTTTTATTATCACATCCAGACGTTAAAATTCTCTTCCAATAAATATAATCAAAACAACCATGACACAGGAGAAAAGAGTCACATGCCTGCACAGGCACGGGGGCGATCACGGGCCAGAGAGCCTGCACGGGCCGGGCACACACCGGTACACCCGTGCGCGTCACCGAGGCAGGGGCATTCCAAAGGAAGCTCCGTGGGCTGGGATCCGACTCTTATCCAGAAAAGCTGCCGGCGATGCTGTCACATTCATCCGCACGCAGTCCATCGTCAGGATCCAGTCCCAACAATTTATACTGTAAGGTAACAGTCAAGCTTACCTATTTCTCTGCTGAGGAAAGAAGCCAACTCAGGGTCTGGCATACGTCCACTGTGCGGGAATGGAACCATGGCACAGCCCGGCCGGTGGTGGGGGTGGTGGCAGCGAGGGTGCCACCCCCGCACGTGGCCCACACCCCGCCCCACCCAAGCTCCTGACGGCTCCGGACACTCCCGTCCTCCAGAGGCCTCCCCTGCACCTGCACCAGCCCCACGCCTCTCCTGGCCCTGGCCATCCTCCCAAGCCCCAGGCCACCGGCCCACATGCTCGGGGGCCACGCCAGCTGGGCCACGCACTCTGCAGGGCTGAGCTTTCGGGTCCCACCCTCTGCTGCCCATGCGCCCCTCTGAGCTCGGCCACCCACCCCCTGCACGAGCACCTGGAATCAACGTCCCTCCCGGGGACACCGGGCCGCCCAGGCCTTGCCTCTCCCGCCTTTCCCCAACTGTCCCCTGCTGTTCTGTCACCAAAAGCTCCACAGGTTCCCTCCCAAGGGGCTTTTGCCAAAAGAAGGGGTGGAATTTCAGAAATGCTGAAGACTCTAAACCATGCCAAAGTATCACTGAGAACGAGGCAAAACTGAGATGCTTTCAGATAGGCAAGGCTCCAAACCCCTTAGCAGCCAAACCCCTTCTGGGAGGAAAATTACTGAGAGACAGTCCTCGGTGAGACAACAAAATCACAGAGATATGAGAAATGCAGTGAGGTGGGAAACCAACAAAGAGCCAGACTAAGAGAAAAACTCTGTGTTCTTTAATACATTCCTAAAAGCACAGGCAATGAAAGCAAGGGTAACAAATGGGACTACATTAGACTTTAAGACGTCTGAAAGCAAAGGAAACAATCGTCAGAGCGCAACGGCAAACTGGGAACGGGAAGAGATGTTTGCAGACCACACGCCTGGTAAGGGTTACTATCCAGGCTTCATAAGGAACCCCGACAGCTCCACGACGGAGAGACAAATAACCCAACTGAGAAATGGGCCACGGACTTGCACTGACATTTCTCCGAAGAAGAGACGCGGCCCCGACATGTGTGGGGAGGCGCTCAGCACCACTAACACTCAGGGAAACGCCAGTCACAACCACGAGGAGAGCAGCGCACACCTCAGGACGCTCCCAGCGGGAAGAGGAAGCAGCCGTGCTGGGGGGTGCCGGCCCCTACTCTGGGACTCCACCTCCAGGACCGGAAGGAACAGTGTGTGCTGTGGGGCGTTCTGTCAGAGTGGCCCGAGCTGACTTAAGAGAGTCCTAGAGATCTGAGCGCGATACAGCACTGCTAGACACTTAGAAATGATGGAGCTGGTTCATTTGTTTTTTACCTG
The DNA here is from genome assembly GCF_059928025.1 of Delphinapterus leucas. Lineage (NCBI taxonomy): Eukaryota > Metazoa > Chordata > Mammalia > Artiodactyla > Monodontidae > Delphinapterus > Delphinapterus leucas. The sequence goes on along the minus strand of NC_143133.1, from coordinate 796,740 downwards.
GATAAAAAAATATCCTGAATGATTTTGGTAACATACGGGTAATGGTGCCTGATTCAAAGCACTGGTCCAGGAAGGCATGGAGACCAAGGAGGGTGGGAGACCTGGGGGGTGGACCCACGTGCACGGTCCGTGTGGCCAACCAAAGAGACAGGGCAATTCAGGGCAGAGAAGACCGGCTGTCTCCGCAACAGAGGTGCCGGGACTGGACCCCACGTGGGAAAAGGACAAACCTCAACCTGTGCCTCATACAATCTGCACAGATTCCCTTGAAATGGACCACAGACCTAAACATAAAAGCTGAAACTGTAAAAATCCTCGACGTAAACATAGGAGAAAATCTTCACAACCTTGAAATAGGCAAAGATTTCTTGCAGGTATACAGAATGCACTAACTGTAAAAGAGGAATCAGTAAATTAGTCTTTATCAAAACTAAAACTTTCGCCGTTTGAAAGATAATTTAAGGTAAGCTGCACCACTTTTTTTTTTTTAAACCACCCCCCCCCCTTTTTGTAATTTATTTTTGGCTGCGTTGGGTCTTCGTTTCTTGCATGTGGGCTTTCTCTAGTTGTGACGAGCGGGGTCTACTCTTCGTGGCGGTGCGCAGGCTTCTCACTGCAGTGGCTTCTCTTGTTGCGGAGCATGGGCTCTAGGCACATGGGCTTCAGTAGCTGTGGCTCGCAGGGTCTGGAGTGCAGGCTCAGTAGTTGTGGCACACAAGTTTAGTTGCTCCGTGGCATGTGGGATCTTCCCGGACCAGGGCTCGAACCCGTGTCCCCTGCATTGACAGGCAGATTCTTAACCACTGTGCCACCAGGGAAGTCCCCCTGCATCACTTTTTATTTTACCAATTTCTAATTGAGATATAATTCAGATACTATAAAATTCATCCTTTTAATTCAAGTATACAACTTAGTGGTGTTTAGTATAATCACAGGCTGTGCAACCATCAGCATCATCTACTTCCAGAACATTTTCATCACCCCAAAAAGAAACCCGCTGCCTACAGAAGCACTCCCCATAGCCGGGCAACCAGCCACTGATCTACTGTCTACTTGAATGGACCTGCCTATTCTGGACATTTCATATCAATGGAATCATACATTCTGTGGCCTTTTGTGTCTGGCTTTTTTTTTTTTAACTTAGCATAATGTTTCCAAGGCTCATCCATGATGTAGCACGTACTTCATTCCTTTTTATGGCTGAATAGTATTCCATTATGCGAATACCACATTTGTTTATGCACTCATAAGTTGATGGACATTTTAGTTGCTTCCACTTTGGAGCTATTATGAATAATAAGGCTATAAATTCCTGCACAGGTTTTTGTATGGGCACGTTTTCACTTCTCCTGGGTAGATTATCTAGGAGTGGAACTGCTAGGTCATATGGTAACTCTGTGTAGCTTTTTGAAGAACTACCAGACTGCTTTCCACTGTGGCTGCACCACTTTACATTCCTCAGAGTCTATCAGGATTTTAGTCTCTCCACACCCTCATCCAACACTTGTTACTGTCCATCTTTCTGACTACAGTCATTCCCATGGGTATGAAGCAGTGCCTCATCATGGTTTCGTTATTTCACCAATGATGAATGATGTCGTGCATCTCCTCTTATGCTCATTAGCCATTTGTACCTCTTCTTCAGAGGAGTCTCCTCAAACCATTTGCTCGTTTTTACATCGGGTTATTTGTCTTTATATTATTGAACTGTAAGAGTTCTTTACATATTCTGGATACTAGATCCTTATCAAAAATGATCTGCAGGGCTTCTCTGGTGGCGCAGTGGCTGAGAGTCCGCCTGCCGATGCAGGGGACACGGGTTCGTGCCCCGGTCCGGGAAGATCCCACATGCCGCGGAGCAGCTAGGCCAGTGAGCCATGGCCGCTGAGCCTGCGCGTCTGGAGCCTGTGCTCTGCAACGGGAGAGGCCGCAACAGCGAGAAGCCCGCATAACGCAAAAAAAAAAAAAAGATCTGCAAATATTTTCTCTCTGTTCTGTGAGTAGTCCTTTCACTTTCTTAAGAGCATACCTTTGAAACACAAGCTTCTTCCCTTTAATGAAATCCAATTTATCAGTGTTATTGTAAATAAAACTCTTTTCTTCATTTCCCTTTTCACTGTTCATTTCTAGGATACAGAAATACAAATTATTTTTATTATATAAACTGATCTTGTATCCTGCAACCTTGCTGAACCAGATTAGTTCTAACAGGTTTGTGTGTGTGTGTGTTGTGTACGTGTGTATTCCTTAGGACTTTCCATACACAAGATGATTTCATCTGCAAATTGAGTTTACTTATTCCTTTCCAATTTGAATGCCTGCTATTTATTTTTCTTGCCCAACTGCCCCAATTGGAACCTCCAGGACAATGCTGAATGGAAATGGTGAGTGGACATCCTTGTCTTTTCCTGATCTTAGGGGAAAGCTTTTGGTGTTTCACCACTAAGCATGATGTCAGCTGTGGTTTTCTCAGAGATGCCCTTTATCAGGTAGAGGAAGTTCTCTCCTATTCCTAGTTCGTTGAGTGTTTTTATCATGAAAGGGTGATGGATTTTGTCAAGTGTTTTTATGTGTCTACTGAGGTGATCATGGGGTTTTTGTCCTTTATACTATTAGTATGGCATTACGTTGACTTTTACATGTTGGACCAACCTTGCATTCCTGGGGTAAAGCCCACTTAGTCATGGTACATAATCCTTTTCATATGTTGTCAGATTCAGTTTGCTGGCATGCTGTTGAGGATTTTAGCACCTATATTCATTCATAAGGACTGGTGTATAGTTTTCTTGTGGTATTGTTTGTCTGGTTTTGGTATCAGGGTAAAACTGACCTCACAGAACAAGCTGGGAAACTTCCTTCCGCTTCCATTTTTTGGCTGTTTGTGAGGCAGCAATGTTAACTCTTTTTTAAACATTTAATAGAATTCACCAGTGAAGCCATCATGTCCTGGGGTTTTTCTTTATGGGAAGCTTTTGTTTTTTTTTAAATCTTTTTACATGGTATAGGCTATTCAGCCATCATTTTTACAAAAGGGTGATTTTATGCGGTTCAACTCAACACATTTTTCCTTCTACGTATTTTCTGTTTGTATTCCTCACCCAACACTCAACAAGGAAGAGGGCATTGGAGCTTTCTCATCAATTTGAACCAGGTTTTTATGGTTCACATTTGGTGGATTTTTTTAAGGTTTGTTACTTGCTTTTAAATTCTGGTTTTATCTTATCTGGTTATACCAAAAAATTAAATTTGTGTTAGTCAAATCTACTTAATGTTTCCTTGGTAATTTGTTTCACTACAGCTTTTAAGATCATAGAATTTCTCCATTTAATTAGTTGAATGTTAAATTATATTTCCTCCAGTACCATTTTCCCCTTCAGTGACTCGCAAAAAGTAATCCTTCCTGTTTTCATAACTGAAACAGAATCCGGCAAACACCCTCATCGAGACCCGTATGAAACATCTGTACTGTCATCCAGCTCCACAGCAGCCCTCCCACACCGCGCAATTTGCTTTGGTATGTGTTTCTTCAAACCTTCTCCAGTGTTTGCTGTGGGTTTTCTCACAGTATTTGCTGACAAAGAGATGCACCTTAGTTTGTTCTCATAATGTTTTCAGCCATTTTTACCAGCACAGGAAGGAAGTATTTCCCCAATGGCAGGAGGCCTTTTATCTTTCACAAGTAAGAAACCTCAGAAGAGGTTTCTAAATATTTATCACAAAGCTAACAACATCCTGTAAAGTGTTGGACTGAGCCCTGAATGGCAGCAGACACCCCTGCCTGGCCTGGAGAGCTGTGCCTCGTGTTCCGGCGTGTGGCACGGGAGTCTCACGAATCACAGTGGCTCCACGCTCTCCTGGGCTGGCCTCCCCGGGCACAGCACACACCTGAGGGAGGCTCATGAAGGGCAGGAGTGCTTCAAACCCCCTCTTTCAAATAGGCTTCTTGAAAAGTGACATGTTGCTGGCCCACCTCTAGGGGGATGTGATGAGATGGACTTTTCACTCCGTGAAGTGCTGACAAAGCTGGAGGCGGGAAGGGCACCGTCGGCACCTCCATATTCTCCCTCCTGGGCACCCTCTACCGCTGCCACCGAGGCGCCTCTACTGGCGCCCACTGCTGGTGCGCTGCAGTCCGCCTATCGCTTTACTCCTCCTGGCATTTTCCCAGGACATGTTCTACTGGTTATTGCTGGGATGCAGAAAAGTGACGGACTTCTGTCTGTTTTTCATGTACCCAGTTACTGTGTTGACCTTTCTAATTAACTGCAGTCATTTTCTGGTTAGTTTGCTTGTGTTTCTGGGTACATAAACATATTCTGTCTCATTCGTTCTAATAGTTACATTTACTTGTTTCAATCTTACTTCTTTGGATAGAATTGCCAAAATAATATTTAATAATTCATCTGTTATTTGAAGAGTTATTTCTTCTATGCCCTCCAAAGAGCTTATAATCCCAGTGGTTAGAAACAAAGAAGCAAAACACAGTTAAGTCAAATGGCAGCGGCAGCTAAGGAGAAAAACAGAGCAGAAGAGGGGACGGTGGGACTCCCAGTCTCAATAAGGTGCTGGCACTGAGAAGGTGATACCTGAGCAGAGACGGGGGAAGGTGAGGGAATAAGCCAGACTGACATCTGGGGGAAAGGATTCTGGACAAAGTAAACAAGAGCAAAGACTCTGAGGCCCCCCCATGCTGGCACATCCTGTAGCAGCGGGGAGGCCACTGTGGCTCAGTGTCCAAAGGAGTGGAGGTGGGGGAGGAGGTGGTGGGGAGGAGGGGGAGGCGAGGAGGTGGGGGAGGGGGAGGAGGACGACGTCGGGGAGGAGGTCGGGGGGAGGGGGAGAGGTGAGGAGGTCGTGGGGAGGAGGTGGGGGAGGGGGAGAGGTGAGGAGGTGGGGGAGGGGGAGAGGTGAGGAGGTGGGGGAGGGGAGGGAGGTGGGGAGGAGGTCGTGCAGGAGGACGTGGGGGAGGAGGGGGAGGGGAAGGGGGAGGTGAGGAGGTGGGGGAGGGGGAGGAGGAAGAGGGGGCCAAGTCATGTGGCCCTGGAGGGCCACTCTAACAACCTTGGACTTTACCCCGAGTAAGACGGGAGGCTGCCAGGAAGAAGCACGGGCAGTGCTGGGGACAGCTGGGGGCTCCTTCCACAACCCGGAGAGGGCCTGGTTTAGGCCACGGTGGCAGAGTAAAAAGGATGTGAGGACAGGCTGGATGTGAGCTCTGAGAATGGAGGGGTCGAGGCTGGCTCCAAGGTTCCAGTGTGAGCCAGACGCGATGGAAGTGCTGTCCGCCACTGAGACCAGGAAGACGGGGGAGTGGGTTTGCGGAGGAGTTGGGTAAGACAACGAGTTCAGACTTCCACATGCTGAGACACCTTACAGACCCAAGAGGGGACGTCTGACAGGCTCCCGGGTCCAAGGCTCTGGGGCTGGCGAGGGGATCCAGCTGGGAGTCATCGGTACACACGGGGGTCCTCAAACAAGGTCACCAAGTCAGCGAGCAGTCCCAACAAGGAGGATGAGGGGCGGCTGTGAGCCTGGGAGGAGCCAGGCGTGCGTGGTGTCATGGGAGCCGCCTGGGGCCCTACGCCGGGAAGGAAGGGCAGCCTGTGGCACACGTGGTGAGAGGTGGGGGTGAGCACCAGACGCTGTCAGGGGCTCAGGCAGCCCCATGGGGTCACCTGGAGACCCTGGCCAGAAGCCTGCCAGGGATTGCTGGGGCAAAACCAGCCCGGAGGCCGCTCACGAGACCGGGAGGTGGCCATCTCGAAGAGGGTGCCCCGAGGGTGCTGTCCAGTTGCCACCTAGAAGGTCACGGCATGCACACCGTGAGTGGACAGGGGGGCAGGGCGCAGACACTCCTCCCCGGCAGCTGAGCCTTGAAGGAAGGAGAGAGGGGTGCGGGCCGGGGTGGGGGGGTGAGAAAAGAAACTCCGAAGGCTGCCACACCCAGAATGCCGCTTGTGGACAAGAGTGAGATGTGAATGTTTACGGGATTTCCGCCCAGACAGAGGAGATGCTCGCTCGGCCAACAGCTACCGCCGGTGCCCCCCACGGGCCAGGAGCTCTTCCAGGCGCTGGGAGGGCAACAACCGCCCCGACACGGCCCCTCACTGAGGACCAGCGTCCCAAGGGGGCATCTGACAGAAAAAGCGCCAGAGGGTGACCGAAGCCAGAAAGAAAACCCCAGGGCGAGTGCCAGAGCGCAGGGGCCGCAGGGCCGGATCCGGCTCAGGGCGATGGCCTGGGGCCACGTGCGCAACGACATGTCGGCAGTGCTCTGGCCCAGCCGGCTGGTGGAGCGCTAGGAGGCCGGCTCCCATGTGCAGAGACCTGGGAGGGACACAGGATGGGGCGGGGAGCCGGGGGAGGTCTGGCTCAGATTGGGCAGGGCTGTCATGACGGGAAAGGGGACGAGGCCAGGCCCCAGGGGCTGCGTGTGGTGGCAGGGGAAGGCTGGCTCTGTGGACAGTGAGACCATGGACCCAGCTGGGGGTTTTCTCCCCTCGGCCACATTCTGCGTGATAGTCCAGTTACCAAACTACTCAGCAATATTTAGTTGTTAACTATTGGTTAGTAGTGATTGAAACACGGAATAATTCTGGTTTTCAAAAGGTTGTAAAAAACGTACACCTGAAAATAACCAACTGTTACCCTGGTGGAAACTGCTTGGCCAGGTTCAGGTCAGCATCAAACATTCCACCTCAGCCTGCCCGAGGCCGCCCGTCTTCCCACCCCGCCCCCCGGTCCTGTCGCCAGCCAGGCACTCAGTGGCCCCTGCCCCCTTTGCAGGGCTCTGGGGACGTCCGAGCTGCCTTGCTGCAGTGGGACCGTGAGCCTTCTGTGTCAGGGTTGCCAAGGCTTAAACTCAACCCACACGGCTCCTCCCTTAAACACGCCTCCCCGGCCACCCCCAAACGAGTGCGCTGAAACCCTGTGTCCCTCGTTTGATGCCTCCTGCCACCAAGCGTGTGACCAGGACGGGGCCTCACCCGTCTCTCCATGAGGCCGCCCCGCTGTCATGCACCATCGGGGACCCCCTCTCCAGGGTTTGTTCCGAGAGTTCCAAGAGCGCAGATGTCACGTGCTCAGTGAGCATGGTTGTTACAGACCCGGCCGGAAGCCAGGGGCCCGAGGCGTGTGTGGTGGCCACACGGCTCCCCCACCAGCTCTGCCACCACCTGCCCAGGGCTGGGCGTCAGCGCCAGCTCCAACAGCCCACCCCTTACAGAGAAATGGAGGTTAGAAATTCCTTTCCTCTCCAGACTTGAAATCTGTTTAAAACACTAACCATACTTAAAAACACAAGCAGCGAGCAGGGACCCCTCATGTCAACCCACGTCTCTCCGGGAGGGCCCGGCGCGGAGGACGCAAGGACAGGACATGCCACCAGGTCGCCTTCGTTTGGTCAAACGTCCCTCCAGCGACAGTGAGAGAGAGGGGAGCACGAAGCCAGGAAGACGCGCGGCACACACTTCAGAGAGGGGCCCGCAGCCGAGCTCTGGGTGTGTGGGGCTCTGGAAGCCAAGGCCACGTGCGGGCTCTTTCAGCTGAGAACAAGCACTGCCCTGAAGGTGTGACGAGGCTGCAGCCTGAGAAGAAGGCAATCATGACGCAAGCAGCTGCGGACCAGAGACGGCCAGCGTCTGAGGGAGGGACTGGCTCACTCGGGAAATCACAAGACCTAAAGTAGAAAGAGGTTAGGCCCCAGCCACGGCCACCACCTGGGACACAGCATAATCAGATACTTGTCTCAAAAGTCCAAACACTTTATGCTACCAGCGTTTCTCAAATTTGAGAACATGTGATTCCACCAAGCCAGGCTGAGGCCAAGTTTGTAAAACCGCACTGAAAGTTATAACTTTAGCATGTAACTGGCACACAAACTTTCTACAAGTACAAAGCCAGGATTTGAAATTGCAGGGCAGTACTTGGTCAACAAGACCGTCACCACATTAAAAGCAGCAGATTTTTTCAAAGACACAGGAGAATCTGCCTCCAGGCCCAGCTGGGAGCAACAGCCACACTCCCAGCCTGTCACATGTGACGAGGAGGGGACAGCTGGGAGAGGGGTTGGGGAGCCAGGATGAGGCTCCAGGTGAGCCCAGAGGTGGGTGGGTCCAGGTGAGCTCAAGGGGAGGAATCAGGGTCCAAAGCAGGTTTCCAGCGACGATGCCAGGTCCCTCCCCTGTGCTGAGCGAACTCCCACCTGACCTGGACGGTGACAAAGAAGGCCTCTAAAATATGATTTTCCTTCAGCTATCCAAAGGAAAAAACAGAAATAAAAACTCCAAAAACGAATGGGATAACTAGCAAAGTAACTTGGAGAATAAACACAAATTGCTTTTATAATCAGAAAAAACTTCTAAAAACATAATTAGAACAGGGTTTCCAGTTGACGACGGTGGGTCATGCACTCGAGTTTCCACTTCTCCTTCCCTGAGGCCTGAGGGGCACGACCCACAACCCCACACACTGCAGGGAAAGGTGCCAGCCAGGGCCGGAGCACCCTGGACACGCCCGCTGCGGTAAGAACAAGTTCCCCACAGCAAGGTGCAGACCAGTGGTTCTCATGGGGACCACCTGCGCCCCCAGCCCAGGACAAGCGGCAAAGCTAGAGGCACCCAGAGGCGTGCTCCTCAGCATCCTACAGCTCCCGCCGCCAAGACGCATCCAAACGTCCACAGGCCCCGGGGCGAGTAGGGGCTCCGGGGGGAGAGGGCCCGGGTTAGGGCACGCCAGGAGCCAGGGTGCGCCGGGAGCCGCAGCCGAGGGCCGCTCCACCCTCTGGCCACTCTGCCAGGAGAGCAGAGCAGAAGAGCTTACCAGCCCTGAGGCTGTGACGAGGCTGCCCAGCCCTCCAACAGGGAGGAGTCCTCATCCTGTGTGAAGGGGACTTGCCCGCTGCACGCTTGTCCCTGCTACCCTGCAGGAGGAGCTGCCTTCGGACTAGAGAAGCACAACCTATGCCTTCCAGAACGCCCACCCTCAGCCCTCACCCCCTGCCCCCCTGCCCTGTCCCCCCACGCCCCCTGCCTCTGGACTCCCTCCAGACCATGAACAGCACAGCTCCCGAGCCAACAGCTCTTCCCATGTTCCTGGTGAAACTTCCTCATTATCCAGTAGGAATTACTCCTGATAAAAATGTTAACTCAGCAGTGACACACATGTCAAGAGAACAGAGGAATTATCCTGTGGTATCTAAATAATCTGTGAGGGAAAACGGAGATAGTACCTTGCAAAAATTCTACTTTTTAAAATCATTCCAGAAAAGAAGTAAAATTGCTTTATTTGGCAAAGCTCACTTGAAATGATACTATAATATTTCTTGGGACTTCCCTGGTGGTGCAGTGGTTAAGAATCCGGCTGCCAATGCAGGGGACACGGGTTCGAGCCCTGGTCCAGGAAGATCCCACATGCCGCGAAGCAACTAAGTCCATGAGCCACAACTACTGAGCCCGCGTGCCTGGAGCCTGTGCTCTGCAACAAGAGAAGCCACCGCAATAAAGAGTAGCCCCCACTCGCCGCAACTAGAGAAAGCCCACGCGCAGCAACAAAGACCCAATGCAGCCAAAAAACAAAAACAAAATCCTTTACCTCTAGAAGTATCTGCCTAACTACATTAGTCAAAGCCTGTCTGATAAGTCTGCAACTCAGACTCCGTTCATGATTATGAAACGCGAGAGGACGACTCGGAGGAGGGATCCTGCCTGTCTGGTGTTCCCCACATTCACCACCACAGTTTTCATCTCTGAACCTTCTTGTCTGTCAGTCAAGCGGCAGGCCTGGCAGGGGCTGAGTGAGACCAAAGCTCACAGTCAGCGGTTCCCACTCACACCCCTTTGTTTTGGTCGGGTGCCTCGGGCAGCAGAGAATCGCAGGGTCTTGCGGGAGTGGAGTGTCAAAACAGCACGCCCTACACCTGCGGTCCAGCAAACAGGCATCTGGCTCAGGCCAGCAGCGCTTCCCTTCCTTCCCTTCAGCTACCTTCCCACAGCCAGAGCCCTCTCTTCACCCTGAGCCGACCCAGGCGCCAGGAGTAAACAACCTCAGAGGCGTTGAGGACCCTCCCGAGGTCTCCCAGGAAGTGAACACAGAGCTCACAGCAACCTGGCCACACCGCACCCACCCTCTGTCACCACTGACGTGGACAGGGATGCTGGGTCCTCCAGGAGGAGAGATGCGACGTGGCCCCCGGGAAAGGAATTCAGACGCACGTAGGCTCGGTCGCAGCTCTCCTGGGAATGTTATAACCTTGAGCGTTGAAGGAATTTATTCCCAGGTGCTTCACTGTGGTCAATCACCATTGAATCCTCTACTAACTAGGTAAGAACTAGCACCGACCCCTCTCCCGGGAACACCGATTTCATCCCAGCGTTAAGTCGACTTGCCTCAGCGACCATCCAAGGTCACCCAACTGGCGACCGAGTGGCAAGGGCTGTATTTCAGGTTTGGTGACGCCCTGCAAATGGGTTCCCATTGGGTCGTGAGGTCTCTCCTCACAGGTTCCCTAATTAGAGGCTGGAAGCCATCCATCAACACGGTCTGACACGAGCTTCCGGGAGGATAGCTGGACACCAACCGCCCGTCACGGTGGGCACTCTGGCTGGGCGCCCGCGACCCCACAGCCCTGAGACCCCAGCCTCCAAAGTCACCAGCCTGTCTACGACCAGGACTGTCGCTGATGCAGTTCACGGTATTATAGGACGAAGGGGCCACAATCGGGCTCCGGAGGGAGAAGCGGGGCGCCAGGCAGACGCGCTCCCCGCCCTGTCACGAAGGCAGGAGGGAGCATGGATGGCCAGACGCCACACCCGCCCGGCCCACAGGTCCCCTGCCCCCGGGGAGCCCGGCCGCCAGCCCAGGACCCCAGAGAGACGGGCCCCCAGCCCCTGGGGAGCCAGGCCCCCAGAGTCCGGCCCCCGGGGAGCCCAGCCCCCAGATCCCCGGCCCCGGGGAAGTCCGGCCCCCAGACCCCCGGCCTCCGCCCGGCGCCCCATGCCGCGCCCCGGCCTTCGCCCCGCCCCTCCCCCTCCCCCCAGAGGCCGCCCGGCCAGGCGCGGGCGCCCCCCGGCCGCAGACCCCACCTTGAGGGTCGGATACTCCTGCACCTTCAGGGTCATGGAGAGCTGAGCCGCGGACTCTTGCACCGCCATCTTGGACCGGCCAAAACATTAGCGGGCGGAGCGGAAGCGCGGCGCGCGGCACGCCGGGTAGTGACGTCGAGGGGCGGGGCGGGCCGATGCCTGCACCAATCACGCCCGGCCCCGCCCCGTGGCGGAGGATGGGCGCCGAGAGGCGTCCGCTCCACCCAATCATCGCCGGCCTTTCTCTCGTTCAGCCAATCAGAGGGAAGCATGGCTGGGCGTGGTCTCTCCTTGAACTTGGGGCGGGGCGGGGCGGGGCGGCTTCTCTCCACCCGTCGCTCGCTTGCTGCCCCAGCCCCAGTGCTACCTTCCCAGAGCGCCCCCGGGGGTTGGGGGCCGGGGTCCCGCGAGGAGCGCGGCTATGGGGGTGACTGGGCTCGCGTGGGGCGGCCCCTGGAGGCAATGACCCCTCCCTCCTGATTAGGAGCCCTCCTTACAGTGACCCTGCGTGGTAGTCGTGGCCAGAATGTCTGCAGGCCACGGGTGCCTGGCAGCCGGCTACTTTCCATGGGCCCCTCTCCGCAGAGGAATGCGTCTGGAGCTTGACACGGAGCCGCAGGTTCCCGCTGAGGAAGAGGAGAACTGAACTGGTTAAGGAAAGAGGCTCCCACAGTGTAACAAGGACCCGGTGCGGGGAGAGCATCCAGCATCCCTGGCATCCACACCGATTCTAGTTTCCTTTCAACCACTTCACATTCTTATTCCCTTTTATTCCTTTTAAAAATAGAAATTAAAGTAGGTTTCACTAGTTAAGAGAAGACTTTCAAATTAAGCCACATCTCACACTCATTTCTGAAACGATTTGTTTAAAGAAATATTAAGTTTAGCATTGAAAAAAACACCTAAGGCGACACAAGAAAGCCACTGTCGCAATGGGAGCCACTCGGACTCTCTACCCTCACCCCCACCAACCCCCACGCCCTGCAGCATTCTAGCAGAATCATGGCAATAATAGAACCACGGGAGGATGAGAAGCTTCCTGTCCTGGATAAAACCAAGTTCCTGGAACCTGATCACATCAACCAGAGTAACAGCATCAAGGCAATCAGAGCCTGTGCAGCTCAAGGCTAAGCTCTAGCCTCTGTCAACTGTAATAATATGACAGCCAGTTATTTCACCAACAAAAGGGAGTTTACTCAGGAATAGTGGAGGAACTTCGATTCGGAATATGCAAACAAGGACAGACCACAGGCAAACCCAGAGAACAAGAAATGGGGACTTGCTTTTATAGGGAAAAGGAGGAGTTGGGAGGGGCTGTGATAACGGAAGAGTCCATTGGAAGAGCTGGGGGGGGGGGCAAAGCATGGAGGCTTCCCATTGGCTGAGCTGCTGCAGTCTCTGATTGGCTGGGCTGCTGGGGGTGGGGTTGGAGGGAAGTTTTCTTATTCCTGCTGGAGAGTAGGTAGAGGCATCTTCCTGTTTGGGATAATTGACATGCGTGGTGGGTGTGAGAGCACCCACTGCGGGCCTGTCCGGACTCCAAAGGTTAGTGGAATGCTCCTTAATTAATTCTACATTTTCCCCTTTTGCTCAAGATCTTTCCTTGAAAGCATCACTGATCAGGAGTCAGGATCTCCTCACCTAGTGGTTTGCCCCAGTTAACTTAAAACCAGTAATTAGGGTCAGCATTTGGATCTTCAGAGGCTCTCATTTTAAAGAAGCAGGTTTTCATGGAGGAGGAGAGAGGAAGGTGGTGTTGGGGGCAGGGCCTGAGCACAAGATGGTTTCTAGGGGCAGAGTCTGAGGCAAAGGGAGTGGGAAGACACACAAGACCCTACGTGAGACAAAGAAGTTGGGGGCAGGGGGGGACACAAGAAGCGAAAGGCTTTGGAAGCCATTTTGTTCTCCTTTTTTTCTTTACTTTTTTTTTTTTTTTGGTTGTTTCAGCCAATTTAGAAATGGTATCTTGCAAAGAGGCAATTTTACAGTTTTGTGCATGTTTGGAAGCTTCCGGTTACCAATGAAAACAAATATGCCATTCATTTTGTTTAATTTTAGAACCACGGTCCTCCAGTTTAATCTTAAGAAAAACAAGTTTAGGGAGATTGAACGTTCCCCATAATGGCCACTGTAATTCCAGATTACTTTTGGTTTGTTCAGCCCACTTAGCTAAAAATGTGCATGTGGGGAATCCATAGCTTTTTTTAAATTATTAATTAATTAATTAATTTTTGGCTGCATTGGGTCTTTGTTGCTGCATGCGGGCTTTCTCTAGTTGCAGGGAGCAGGGGCTACTCTTCGTTGTGGTGCACGGGCTTCTCATTGTGGCGGCTTCTCTTGTTGCGGAGCACGGGCTCTAGGGCACGTGGGCTTCAGTAGTTGTGGCATGTGGGCTCAGTGGTTGTGGCTCGCTGGCTCTAGAGCGCAGGCTCAGTAGTTGTGATGCATGGGCTTGGTTGCTCCATGGCATGTGGGATCTTCTGAGACCAGGGCTCGAATCCATGTCCCCTGCATTGGCAGGTGAATTCTTAACCACTGTGCCACGAGGGAAGCCTGGATCCATAGTTTTTAAACATGAAACTGGCTGGAGTCCCTGAAGGAGGGCTGCCCTCAAAACATTTAGGTGACTGGGATCCCATTTCCCTTAGTTCTCCTGGAAACCCAATAAAGTTGCTAAAGTCCTAGCTCAGATTCCAAAAGGAATAAAATGAATTCCTAGATCACAGCTCAATCCCCGCAAAAGAATCTTGTCACTCCATGCTCCAGACAACAACTGAGAACTCACTAAAGATAAAGTCTTGAACTGGAATGGACAAAACTTTCCCCCTGAAACAACAAAGACTTTCCAGATCCCAAATAAAATTGGAGAGCTCAAAATGCAAAAAGAGCAAAACTTGAAGTCTAAGAAGAGATTCATCAAAACGAAAGCAGGTGGCAATTCATGGAAGTGATGAGCACAAGGGGCTCAGTGTGAGTACCTCGCTCAACTCTGGGGGCCATTGCCTCTCGGGATTTGATGCCTTCAGATCCCACTTCTGACGCCCTGTTCCTGCTGGTGAACAGACACAGAATGGTGAGCTTGTCCACGCTAATTTCTGGAGTGTGTGAAAGTGAGAAGGATAGAGATGGATTCCTGTGTATGGTACATGCCCCTCAGGAGACATCTGGAATGAAATTGTTGGTGTAAGCCTAGAAAAATGCATCTGTTCTAGAATTTGTTAAACACTTGCCAAGGGAAAAAAGGGATGTTACCAACTGAAATTGATCAGTTCATCTAATCACAGATCATAAGAACAGTAGTGTTCCCGCTTAGGAGCTTTAGGAAATTGTTTTTGTACTTCAAGCACAAAAACTCTTCACTTCAACAGTATGAAATGAGCACATGCAGCTTTGGAAAACTGTATTGTTTAACCTAGGCTGTCTTGTTTACAAATTTCAGAAGTATAAAAATAAAATACTCTGGGGACTTCCCTGGTGGCACTGTGGTTAAGAATCTGTCTGCCAGTGAAGGGGACACAGGTTCGATCCCTGGTCTGGGAAGATCCCACATGCCGCAGAGCAACTAAGCCCATGAACCACAACTACTGAGCCTGCGCTGTAGAGCCTGCGAGCCACAACTACAGAAGCCCACGCCCCTAGAGCCCATGCTCTGCAACAAGAGAAGCCACTGCAATGAGAAGCCCACACACCACAACAAAGAGTAGCGCCTGCTCGATGCAACTAGAGAAAGCCTGTTGCACAAGGTTTCCCTTTTCTCCACATCCTCACCAACACTTGTGATCTTTTATCTTTTTCATAAGAGCCATTCTAACAGGTGTGAGGTGATATCTAATTGTGCTTTTGATTTGCATTTCCATGATAATTAGTGATGTTGAGCATCTTTTCATGTATCTGTTGGTCATTTGGGTGTCTTCTTTGCAAAAACGCCTGTTTAGTCTTTCTGCCCATTTTAAATGGGTTTTTTGTTTTGTTATTGAGTGGTATTAATTTTTTAATAGATTTTGAATATTAACCCCTTATCTATGTTTTGCAAATATTTCCTCCCAGTCCATAGGTTGCCTTTTCATTTTGTTGATGGTTCCTTTGCTGTGCAGAAACTTTAAGTTTGATATAGTCCCACTTGTTGGTTTTTTTCCTCTGTTGTCTGTGGTTCTGGTGCCATACCAAAAAAAAAAAAATCATTGCCAAAACCAATGTCAAGGAGCTTCTTCCCTATGTTTTCTACTAAGAATTTTAGGGTTTTGGGTCTTACATTTACATCTGATTCATTTTGAGTTAACTTTTTTGAGTGGTGTAAGACAGGAGTCCAATATCATGGTCTGCATGTGGTTTTCCAGTTTTCCCAGCACTGTTTGTTGAGTGCTGGGAAACATCCTTTCCCCACTGGATGTTCCTGGCTCCTTATCAAATATTAGTTGACTGTATATGCAGGGGTTTAATTCTGGGCTCTCTATTCTATTCCATTGGTCTATGTGTCTATTTTTATGCCAGGACCATGTTGTTTTAATTACTATAGCTTTATAGTATAGCTTCAAATCACAGCCAACTCTTTCTAGAAGGGTTTCTACTCAACCAGAGAAGGTCTTTAAGCCTAATTTGTTGAACATGCCTGCCCCGCAAACACATTGGCCATAATAGTTGGCAGAAAAGCAGGGTGAATGGGGGTGTATGAGAACACTCTGAACTGCTGTTCAAGATTCCTGATTCCTAATGAGTGAAGGCCGGGTCAACACTGTCACAACATTAGGGAGTTCTTTGGGGTTCTTTCTCTAGACAGTTACACACAGAAAAACACCACTGCTCAACAGGAACCTTGAATAATTTATAAATTGGCCTACTTTCTTAAAAGGCCCAGAGAAAAAATGGAGTGACATTTCTTCTGTTTTGGATTTTCTCTGATCTAAGAGTTCAAACTAGTTCCTGCTTTGATAAAGTTGTCTTAGTTTCATTCCTTCGGACAATGGTAGGAACTACAGAACACTGAACCTAAAAGCACTGATGTTCAGATGCACTCCCTCTACCTTTTGATCTAAAGCTATAGATGATCCATGTTTTATGTTAACTGGGTGACTAAAATACGTTATTAAAATTCTTATGTTTTTAAGAGTATTTCAGTTATCACCTTTAGGTCAAACAACCATCAACTGGTTGTCAGTTGTGCATGTCAATAGTGAAAAAGACAGAGCAAAAGGAGAAATAGGCTCTTTACAAATATTAATGTTCAGTTAAACACCCTCCAAGTCCGACCTGGGATAAACGATTGGTGCTTCCTACTGCCTGCACGGGGTTCACTATTTACCATTTTTGTGGGAGTATCACAGAGGCGGCATAGTGAGAATACTCTGCACATGTGGCAGGTCATACTTTACTCCTGTGTATTCAGATGTTTGTGGAATATCTATGTGTTAACGGAAGGGATTTACTATGATGGGGGGGAAGCGATCTTACTGCACGTGGTCCTTCAACCCTAACCTCCCGTCACCTACTCTTGCTGCAGGCATCTGTCTACACACATGGCTAAGTTTCAATATGTATATTTTCCCACTATGGAAAATTTTAATCGGTCTGTCATGTTTAGATTGCATAAGTCATTATGTCTGACGTTCTCATAACTACCGTGTGATCAATAAGAAATAATGCTTTTAAATATACACACACACACAGAGGTGTGACACATCCCACATTTTAGTAGGTGTTCATGTTATTTATAGGGTCCTTATAAAAAGTACTTTTTAAAGAGAGGATTTAGGGAAGATGGCAGAGTAGGAAGCACCTGCGAGGTGAGACTCCATCTCCCACCTGGACAATAAATGCAGGGGCAGAATCTTCCCCGTAACCATCTGGGTACTCTGGAGTCTGTTGAAGGCTTGAAATATCCAGGAAAAGCCTTGGATGGTAAATTGTGGTTAATCTTGGTCAATTGTAGTTCTTAACACAGTAGCAGCTACCTACACTGGACCCCCTATGCTCATGGAAGACAGCTGTGCATGTGTTTCTGGAGCAGCCTACACACAGCTTGGGGAAACCAGGGTGGGGAAAAAAGACCCTGTGTAGATATTGGGGATCTGTGCTCTGGTCACTGGTTGCTGCTTCTGGTCACAGAGGTGCAGATGAACAAGCTGGTGGCCCTTGTTGCACCTCTCTCATTGTTGCAAGACCCTCCCCCTCCAGCTGAAGTGACTTCCAGGGGCTTTAAAAGGCTGGTAGCCTTCATCCCTGTTCACTTTTTTCTTTTTCCTCTTTTGGGAGCCAGACATTCAAAAACAAATGCACATATGGGGAAAATCAGAAAGTGACCATGCATGCCCAGGGAAAGGCTCAGAAATGATCTGAGAAGACCTTAAGTTCATACCTTAGGCTTATCCTCAGCACAGAGACGGCCGATAACGATAAACAACAACAATAACACAAAGTAGCAAACCCAAGGGAAGGGGCATAATCTGATTTCCAGAGGTATCACATTATTAGATTCAAATGTCCAGTGTTAAGTGTTCAACAACAACAACAAATCACAAGGCACACAGAGAAACAGGAAAGTATTGCTTATTCAAAGGAAAAAATAAATCAACATAAACTACCAATGAAAAGACCTGATGGTAGATCTTCTAGACGAAGACTTTAAAACAACCACCTTAAAGATCCTCAAAGAACTGAAAGAAGCTGTGGAGAAAGTCAAGAAAGCAATGCACAAATAAAATAGAAATATGAATAAAGACATAGAAAACCTGAAAAAGAAACCAAAAAGATATTCTGGAGCTGAAAAATACAATAACTAAAATAAAAATTCAACACATGGATTCAAAGGCAGATTTGAGCTGGTAGAAGAAAGAATCGGTGAACTTGAAGATAAGACAATGGAAATTAGTGAGTCTGTGGGACAGAAAGGAAAAGATTGACGAAAAGTGAACAGAGCCTAAGGGACATGTGGGACACCATCAAGCAGAGCAACATTCACACTGTGGGAGTCCCAGGAGGAGAAGAGAGAGAAAAAAGGGCAGGGAGAATATTTGAAGAAATAATGGCCAAACACTTCCCAAATTTGATGAAATACATGAATATAAATATCCAAGAAGCTCAACAAAATCCAAGTAGGATGAACTCAAAGAAACCCACACTGAGACACACTATAATCAAACTTTCAAAAGACAAAGACCTTCCAAGACAAAATCTTGGAAGCACCAAGTGAGAAGCAAATCATCATACACAATCCTGAATGAGATTATCAACAGATTTCTTATCAGAAGTTTTAGATGCCAGAAAAAATTCTCTAAGATAAATCAGAGAATTCATGTTTTCTTAGGTCACGCTCCCAAGGCAATAGAAATAAAAGCAAAAATAACAAATGGGACCTAATCAAACCTAGAAGCACAGCAAAGGAAACCATAAACAAACTGAAAGGGCAACCTACAGAATGGGAGAAAATATTTGCAAAGGATGCAACAAATAAGGGCTTAATTTCCAAAATATACAAACAGCTCATACAACTCAATAACAAAAAGCCAAACAACCCAATCAAAAAATGGGCATAAGACCTAAATAGACATTTCTCCAAAAAAGATATACAGATGGCCAACAGGCACATGAAATGATGCTCAACAGTGCTAATTATCAGAGAAATTCAAATCAAAACTACCATGAAGTATCACCTCACACCTCACAGTCAGAATGGCCATCCTCAAAAAGTCTACAAATAATAAATGCTGGAGAGGGTGTGGAGAAAAAGGAACCCTCCTCCACTGTTTGTGGGAAAGTAAATTGGTGCAGTCACTATGGAAAACAGTATGGAAGTTCCTTAAAAGCTAAAAGTAGAGTTGCCATATGATCCAGCAATCCCACTCCTGGGCATGTATCCAGAGAAAACTATAACTTGAAAAGATACATGGACCCCAGTGTTCATAGCAGTGCTATTTACAGTAGCCAAGATATGGAAACAATCTAAATGTCTATTTACAGATGAATGGATAAAGAAGTTGTGGTGTATATATACACAATGGACTACTACTCAGGGATAAAAAAAAGAATGAAATAATGCCATTTGCAGCAACATGGTTGGACTCATATTATCATACTAAGTGAAGTAAGTTGGAAAGAGAAAGACAAACGCCATATGATATCACTTATATGTGGAATCTAAAATATGACACAAATGAACTTATTTAGGAAACAGAAACAGACTCACAGATATAGAAAACAAACTTATGGTTACGAAATAGGAAAGGCAGTGAGGGAGGGATAAATTAGGAGTTTAGGGTTAGCAGATACAAACTACTATATATAAAATAGGTAAACAACAAGGACCTACTGTATAGCATAGGAAACTATATTCAATATCCTGTAATAAACTATAATGAAAATGAATATGAAAAGGAGTATGTATATATGTATAACTGACTCACTTTGCTGTACACCAGAAACTAACACAACATTGTAAATCAACTATACTTCAATTTTAAAAAGGTAAATGTGGAGAAATAAACATTTGTGTGTAAATTGAAAGAAAAGAAAGAAATTAGAGGCCAGAAAGCAGTGTGCTGACATGTTAAAAGTGCCAAAGGGGGCTTCCCTGGTGGCGCAGTGGTTGAGAGTCCACCTGCCGATGCAGGGGACGCGGGTTCGTGCCCCGGTCCGGGAAGATCCCACATGCCGCGGAGCGGCTGGGCCCGTGACCCATGGCCGCTGAGCCTGCGCGTCTGGAGCCTGTGCTCCGCAATGGGAGAGGCCACTACAGTGAGAGGCCTACGTACCACACACACACAAAAAAAAGTGCTAAAGGAAAAAAAAAAAGCCAACCAAGAACACTATACCTGCCAAAACTCCTTCAAAAGTGAGGGAGAAATAAGACCTTCCCAGATGAACAAGCTGTGGAAGGTCATGACCACTAGAAATGCTCAATGGAGTCATGCAAGTGAAATGAAAGGACACTAGACAAAAAAACATATGAAGAAATAAAGATCTCAAGAAAGGTAAATACATGGGCAATTATAAAAGCTAGTGTTATTGAAACAATGGCTTGTT
Organism: Delphinapterus leucas; assembly: GCF_059928025.1. Taxonomy (NCBI): domain Eukaryota; kingdom Metazoa; phylum Chordata; class Mammalia; order Artiodactyla; family Monodontidae; genus Delphinapterus; species Delphinapterus leucas. The sequence continues at coordinate 776,644 of NC_143133.1, read as the reverse complement.
ATTGCACTTTTTGTTTTCTATATTATTTAAGACATGAATACATTTTAAAAATTATTAGTTTAGAGGCTAGTATTATTGTAATTTTGACTTATAATTCCAAATCTTGTTTTCTACATAATTTAAGAGAATGATGCACTTAAAAGAATTTATAATTTATGTCTTGTGCACACGATGTGCAAAGATGTCATTTTGTGACATCAACAACCAAAAGGGGTGGATATGGAGCTGTAAAGGAGAAGAGGTCTTGTTGTCCTTGAAGTTAACCTGGTAGAAATTCAAATTAGAGTGTTATAGCTTTAGGGTATTAAATGTAACCCCCATGGGAACCACAAATAAAACAGCTATAGAATATATACAAAAGGAAATGAGAAAAGAATTTAAACATTTCACTACAAAAAAAATCAACTAAACACAAAGAAAGACAGTGATGCAGGAAATGAGGAGGGAAACTATAAGAAAACAAATAGCACAATGACAGATGTAAGTCCCTCCCTATCAGTAATTACTTTATATGTAAATGGATTAATTTTTCTAATAAAAAGACAGATTGGCAGAATGGATAAAAACACATGCTCCAACTATACACTGTCTGCAAGAGACTTGTTTAAATCCAAAGACTCAAATAGATTGAAATTGAAAGGATAGAAAAGATATTCCTTGCAAACAGTAACCAAAAGAGAGCTGGGATGGCTATGTTAATGTCAGAAAAAAATAGACTTTAAATCAAAAAAGGACATTAAATATTAATAAAAGGATCAGTACAGCAAGAACTTATAACAAATATAAACATTTACACACCTAGTGACAGAACATCAAAATATATGAGGCAAAAACTGGACAACTACATGTAAAAGAATGAAATTAGAACATTACCTAACACCATACACAAAAATAAACTCAAAATGGATTAAGGACCTAAATGTAAGACTGGACATTATAAAATTCTTAGAGGTAAACATAGGAAAAACACTCTGACATAAACCACAGCAAGACCTTTTTTGACCCACCTCCTAGAGTAATGAAAATAAAAACAAAAATAAACAAATGTGACCTAATTAAACAAAAAGCTTTTGCACAACAAAGGAAACCATAAACAAGACAAAAAGACAACCCTCAGAATGGGAGAAAATATTTGCAAATGAAGCAACTGACAAAGGATTAAATCTCCAAAATATATAAACAGCTCATGGAGCTCAATATCAAAAAAGCAAACAAACCAATTTAAAAAATGGGAGGAAGACCTAAATAGACATTTCACCAAAGAAGACATACAGATTGTCAAGAGGCACATGAAAAGATGCGCAACGTCACTAATTATTACAGAAATGCAAATCAAAACTATAATAAGGCGTCACCTCACACCAGAGTGGCCATCATCAAAAAATCTACAAACAATAAATGCTGGAGAGGGTGTGGAGAGAAGGGGACCCTTCTGCACAGTTGGTGGGAATGTAAACTGATATAGTCACTGTAGAGAACAGTATGGAGGTTCCTTACCAAACTAAAAATAGAGCTACCATATGACCCAGCAATCCCACTACTGGGCATATACCTTGAGAAAACCATAATTCAAAATTACATATGTACCCCAATGTTCATTGCAGCACTATTTACAATAGCCAGGACATGGAAACAACCTAAATGTCCAACAACAGAAGAATGGATAAAGAAGATGTGGTACGTATATACAATGCAATATTACTCAGCCATAAAAATGAATGAAATTGGGTCATTTGTAGAGATGTGGATGGGATTAAAGTCTGTCATACAGAGTGAAGTAAGCCAGAAAGAGGAAAACAAATATCATATATTAACGCATATATGTGGCATCTAGAAAAATGGTACAGATGAACTTATTTGCAGGGCAGGAATAGGGATGTAGAGAATGGGCATGTGGACATGGGGGGAAGGGGAGGGTGGGATGAATTGGGAGATTAGGATTGACATATATACACTACCATGCGTAAAGTAGATAGCTAGCAAGAACGTGCTGTAAAGCACAGGAAGTGCAGCTCGGTGCTCTGTGACAACCTAGATGCGTGGGATGGGGGGTGGGAGGGAGGGGATATAGGTATACATATAGCTGATTCACTTCTTTGTACAGCAGAAACGAACACAACATTGTAAAGCAATTATACTCCAATAAAAAAATATATGAGGCAAAAACTGACAGAACTGAAGGGAGAAATAGAGAGTTCTGAAACAATAGTTGTAGAACCCCACTCATAATATTGGATAGAACAACCAGACAGAAGATACATAAGGAAATAGAGGACATAAGCAACACAGTAAACCAACCAGATCTAACAGTCTTGCCCAGGACACTCCACCCAACGACAACAACATACAAATCCTTCTCAAGTGCACATGAGACACTTTCCAGGATAGGTCATATGTTAAGCCACAAATTAAGTCTCAATACATTTAAAAGCTAGATACCATAAAAAAGTATCTCCTCCAACCACATCAGGATGATGTTAGAAATCAATAACACAAGGAAAATTGGAATATTCCTAAATTTGTGGAAATTAAAGAACCAATGGATCAAAGAATAAATCAAAAGGGAAATTAGAAAATAATTCGAAATGAGTAAAAATGAAAACACAACTTACCAAAAGTAATAGACTCACCAACAGTGGTGTTTAGGGGAAATGTATAGCTATAAGCACATTAAAAACAAGGAAAATCTCAAATCCGGGGAAATGTATAGCTATAAACACATTAAAAACAAGAGAAATCTCAAATCCGGGGAAATGTATAGCTATAAACACATTAAAAACAAGAGAAATCTCAAATCCGCACACTACCTTAATGAACTAGAGAAAGAACAAACTAGACCAAAGCTAGCAGAAGGGAAGAAAAAAATAAAGATTAGGGCTTCCCTGGTGGCGCAGTGGTTAAGAATCCGCCTGCCAGTGCTGGGGACATAGGTTCGAGCCCTGGTCCGGGAAGATCCCACATGCCGTGGAGCAACTAAGCCCGTGCGCCACAACTACTGAGCCTGCGCTCTAGAGCCCGCGAGCCACAACTGCTGAAGCCCAGATGCCTAGAGCCTGTGCTCTGCAATAAGAGAAGCCACCACAATGAGAAGCCCGCGCACCGCAACGAAGAGTGGCCCCCACTTGCCGCAACTAGAGAAAGGCCATGCCCAGCAACAAAGACCCAACTCAGCCAAAAATAAATAAATAAATAAACTTATATATAAAAAAAGATTAGAGCAGAAATAAATGAAATAAGGAATAGGAAAACAATAGAGAAAATCAGTAAAGCCAAAAGTTGGTTACTTGGAAAGATCAACATAATTAATCTTATCTAGATGGACAAAGAAAAATTGACAGCTCAAATGACTAAAATCAGAAATGAAAGCGGAAACATTAAAACTAATGCTACAGAAATAAAAAGGATTATAAGAGAGCACTGTGAACAATGTACACCAACAAATTAGATAATTTAGCTGAAATGGACAAATTCCTGGAAATACAACACCTACCAGGACTGGATCATAGAGAAATAGAAAATAAGAATAGAAATATGACTAGTAAGGAGATTGAATCGGTAATAACAACAATAATAAACCTCTCAACAAAGAAACTGGACCTGATGGCTTCACTGGTGAATTCTACCAAACATTTAAAGAGGAACTAATACGAATCCTTCTCAAACTTTTCAAAAAAATTTAAGAGGGGGGAACAATTCCTAACTCATTCTTTGAGGCCAGCGTTACCCTAAACCAAAGCCACACACACTAAGACACTACAAGGAAACTACAGACCAGTACCCTTTATGCGCTCACTGGGCACACACCGGGCACACAGGGAGTACTGGCTCCCTGCCCCTCCCCATCTGAGCCCCCGAGGACTGCCCTCCCGACCCTTCACCCCATAAATCAGCTTCCTCAAGCTTCATGGAAGTGGACTTGCACAGACCTGACCTTACGTGTTGGCACGATAATGTGAATAGACTTCCTCCCATGCTCGTCCCCTCCTTTCTTTTTTTTTTTTTCAGCTTGTGGGATCTTAGTACCCCAACCAGGCATTGAACCCGGGCCACCTGCGGCGTCTTAGCCACTGGACCCCCAGGGAAGTCCCAACTCGCTCCCTCTTCTTGAGACGGCACTGGTCTGGTCTCAGGGGCGCTGCCCGCAGCACCCAAGCCCTTCCCGGGGTCCCCACCTCCAGTTACCTCCAAATACAGGAGGTAGGATGTCAACATAAGAGTTTGGGGACGCAAACACTCAGCCCAGAGTTTTGCATGTCACAGAAGTGTGTAAACCCTCACAGTTCGTGTGTGGCATTCATTCTCGGAATCCACTTATTTCAAGATAAAACTGCATTTGAATTACTTGGTCCTTTCTGAATAACCTTCATTAGTATAAAAACCTTATTTACTTTGTGTCCCTTGCCGTAAAGATGAATCACGCCCCAACCCCAGCTTCTGGAACCACGTTGGTCACGTGGCCGTGTGGATGGTTGGCCAGGCCTTGTGGCTGGTGCTCTGCCCGGTCAGCTCTGTGGGAATGGCCACCCCTTCATCTCTGAGGGCCCCGGGGCTGCACAACCCCATTCTTTGAGGCAACCAAGTTACTGCCTCTTTTAAACGCTTTTCACTTACCGTCTGTTTTGTGACCGCCCTGGACTTGAGGGACGTTATTACCCCTTTCGCTTTAGCAGCATGTGTGGTGCTCATGTAACACAGACGTCAGTGCTGGGGGGCTGGGGGGAGCCTCCTCTGTACTTGCCCCAGGACCAGGCGTCGCTTGTTGCCCTCGGATGCAGCTTCCCTGGCAGATCTTCCCTCTGGGACGCCGGCGGTGTCCGGCGCCCGGCGGGCCCACACCACACAGCCCACAGCGTCCCGCCTGTGGCGCCCCTGACTCGGGAGCACAGCCATGCTTTTGGAAGTTGGTTCTGGAAGGTTTAGCCTCAACAAAAGAACAAAAGTAGAATAAAAGGGGAAAGTCTGTGTCACAGGTGGTGTCTGGGTGAGGGGGACCCTTGTCTGCGGGCGAGCCTGGCTCACCCTGCGGGGTTGCACTGGGGTCCGGAGTGAGGAGGGTGCCTGATCTTGGCGGGATTAAGGTCAAGTTGAAAGGCCGCACTTTTCCGCTAATCCAGATGCTATGAGCCAGCAAGACTCGGCATCTGGACCCTTGACACAGAGGCGAGTGGGTTCCCGGCCGCCACTGCGCCCTGTCCTCCTGCCGGGTCCCCGCGTGGCCCTAGCGTCAAGTGAGCCGAGGGCCCAGCCACGCGGAGTCCCTCGGGCCTCCGGGATCACAGGTCACAGAACCGTCTCGGGGGAGGCGGCTTGTCTCTGGCCCATCTGTGTTCACTAGACGCTCTCGGAGCAGAGCCTGTGGGAACCCGTTGGCACGTGTGGCTGAAGAGGTTTTCATACGACGTGTATCTTTCTGTGTTTTACACCTCTTATTAAAATCTATGTGTTTGTACACTTAACCTTTGTCGATGTGGGAGCAGCGTTCACACGCCCAGTTTTCTCTCTGACGCTTCGTTTCGGGCCATGCAAAGCCACTGCCCCCTCTGTGTTCTGGAAGCACATTTGGGACAAACCTCCGGAGCGGTGTTTTCGGCGGAGGCCCGCCCGCTGTGGGAGGGCGGGGCTGGGGGCAGGTCCTCCGGCTCAGGTGAGTCACACCTTCGCATCCTGGAAACGCCTCGGGCTGCTGGCCCAAGGGACGCACCCAGGGTCCCTCCTGCCTGCGGGGTCTTCCTGCGGGTCCCATCACTCTGCAGCTCCTGAGGGCACCGTCGGCAGGACCCGGCACAGGACCGGGCATGGGGAGGGCGCTCTGGGGGCGGGGCAGGCTGGGGCCTGACCAAGCCGCGAAGCAAGACGCGCTCGAGCTCCAGAGCAGAGGGGTAAAAAGGACCCTAGTCCCGAGTAATGGGAGGTAATTCAAGCCCCCTGTGAAAGGGAGAGACAGGAGAGAGGGAGAGACACAGAGACACAGATAGAGATGGAAAGAGGCTGGGAGAGACACAGAGAGAGGTGCAGACGGGGCGTGGAGGCTGGGCATTGCTTGGGGGAGACCAGGGGCTCCCGGAAGCCGGCTTCCCTCCCGGACCCCACCAGTCACGTGCCCAGCGCGTCCTCCACCATCTGGATGCCCCTCCCCCCGAGTCAGCGCCGCCCGCAGTAGGGGTGAGTCCCGCGGGGCTGCCCCCTCCAGCACCACCTGTACGTGGGCCCCCACTACCACGTGGGACTTCTTCCTGGCAGTGACAAATTCGGTGGTTCCCACCCTTCCTCTGGTTCACCAATTCACTAGAAGATTCAGATCTCAGGAAAATGTATTTTCTTGTTCATGATAAAGGACACAGCTCAGGACCCGTGGAAGAGCCCAGTATGGGGCGGGGCTTGCCGGGGTGGCGGGGGGATGGAGAGGCTTCCTTCCACTCACTCGCGGCCGTGACCCTCCCAGCGTCCCCTCGCATTCACCAACCTGGTGCTCTCCAGTCTCACCATTCAAGAACTCTGACCCTGTCTCCAGCCCCGTCCCCTCCCCGGAGGTCCAGGGGTGGGGGGGCTGAGGGTTCCCACCCTGGTCACTTGGCTTTTCTAGTGGCCAACCCCTGTCCTGACGCTCTCACAGGCCCCAGCGGCGTCGCCTCATTGGCATAAACTCAGCTGTGCTTGGAAGGAGATGGTTATGAATCACAGAAGACACTCATCACCCAAGAAATCCCGGGGGTTTGAGGGGCAAAGGCCAAGTCTGGCTTTGTTGTCACATAGCGCCCACCAGCTGCCAGGTCCTCTCCATTCAAACTGCCAGCATCTTAGGATCCGAACTCTTCAGCTGTGCTGGGGGCGGAGGGCAGCTCATGCGCGAGTACCAAGACTCCCTTCCCGGTGGGTCAGGGGGATCTAGAGAAGAGAGGCTGGCGGCTCCTGGGCAGGTCGGTGGGAGGACGTCCCGGCGGGGCTGTGCAGATGAGGGTGGGAGGCTGTTTGTTACAGGATGGGGGCTTCCCTGTCCGGCCCCGGGGGCCCTTCTTTCATCTCAGCTGCCCACAGGACAGCCAGGGCGTCAATAACCCCCCAGGGCTCAGGGACGCTGCCCAGTCCGCTGTCCAACCAGAACTGACCTCCGGTGATTTTGATCTCACAGGAGGCGGCTGACACATGCCCATTCTGTTTAAAATACTGATTCTTGAATAAAACACGTGCCCCACACAGGATGATAAGACTTTACATGCAGTTAGCTGGCTTACTGGTAAGAAAATAACATTTTTTGGTTTTCCCCTGAAATCATTTAGTAAAGCAACCTATAATTAGTTTCTATGATCAGCCGTAGAGATAGAATCCACCCAGACTACATGACTGTCATTTTCACAACACCCGCCGATAAACTCTCCAGGCGGCAGCCTCCAGGGCTGCGAGGCTGGAGGCCAGGGGAGCGGCCAGGCAGTGGGCCCTCCCTGGTCCTGAGTGGGGCTCAGATGTGTGCTCGGTGTTCAAGACCGCTCCCGTCAGGGCCCAGCATTGTAAGCGTTCCTTCGGAAAGGTGCTATGAGCCTGAAAATAAGAAGGCTGGGACACAGGACAGAGTTAAGACCTAGCTGGTGTGTGTCGCTGGTAGAGGTGCAGCCCTGCAGGGACTCAAGAGCTGAGGAAGCTACAGGGAGAGGGGCCGGCTGCCTGGGTCCAGGTGTCCCTGTGACTCTCGCTAAAGAAATCAGGCACCCGTGTGCACGTACGTGTGTGCACGTGTGTGTGTGTGTACGGCCCCTCCTCCCCAACGTGCGGCCCCCTCCGAAAGGACGCAATCAGTGTCTTGGGAGATCTGCCTGGAGACACCCCAACCCCCATGGTTTAATTATGGAAACGGGTGCTGGGAAGGAGAAAACGGTAACCGGGGTGGAGAGTAGATCGTCTGTGGCATGAGGCCGCCCAGGCGGTGTAAAGAGTTTTCTTCTTACTCGGGGTCACGTTAGTGAAATGGACCCACCCTGTCCCTAACTCTCAACAACCGAGCCCAGAAGATAATCCAGGCACTCACAGGAGAGGTGCTGCTAAGACGGCCCACCCAGCAGGCTGCAAAGGAGACAGCGGGGCACTGCAGAGCAGAAACAGGACGAGCGACTTTCTTGATCACGTTGCACCCAAGCTAGGAGAAAAGAGTGTTTCCGCCCAGAAACGGCAAAGCCTCTCTCTGGAGCCAAAGAGAAGCTACGTACAGAGCACAGAATTTCTAGAGAACAGTAAAAATAGAAGAGTGCAGTAAAATTCACAGCTTTAGAAAGTTGCATTAAAATCAAAACCACAATGAGATATCACAGCACACCTGTCAGAATGGCTGCTGTGAAAAAGAACACAGACATCGGAGAGGGTGTGGAGAAAAGGGAACCCCCGTGCACTGTTGGTGGGAATGTAAACTGGTGCAGCCACTATGGAGAACAGTACGTAGGGTCCTTAAGAAACTAAAAACAGAGCTGCCATATGACCCAGCAGTCCCACTCCTGAGTATATATCTGAAAAAAACAAACACACTAAGTCGAAAAGATACGTGCACCCCAATGTTCATAGCAGCATTGTTCACGGTAGCCAAGGCATGGAAGCAACCTAAGTGTCGATCAACAGATGAAGAGATAAAGAAGATGTGGTGCATATACACAATGGAATATGACTCAGCCATAAAACAGAATGAAATTTTGCCTTTTGCAGCAACGTGGTTGGACTTGGAGGGCATTATGCTGATAAGTGAGACAGAGAAAGACAAATACTATGATATCACTTATATGTGGAATCTAAAGAAACGGACAAAGCACTTGAACAGACATTTCCCCATAGAACATACACGAACGGCGATAAGCTCGTGAAAGGATGCTCAGCATTGCCAGGGCAGGGGCTCAGGACGCGCCGCTCCGTGCTGTGCTGCTTTGGCACATTGGTTATTTTGTGTTAAAGGCGCTTGCAAAACAGCAGGTGCAGGAAGGGTGCTCTGACTCCCCTTTTCCTCCTGAAGGCAGAGGTGAGACTCGACATGGAGGACATCCTCCCTGCACCGAGAAGAAACACTTGTCACCAGAGGCGGGTTGCCAGGCGAGGACCCTGCGAGCAGACCTCGTTAAATCCCTCGTATTTTCCTTCCATCCCCCAGATACTCCCCCTTCTGTCCCACAGTTGCCACTCCTTGTTCAACCTACTTTATAAACCCCTGGCCCTCACCACCTCTCGGGGCGTCATTGTCCTGTGAGGACTCCCACGTACACATAACATTTTATTAAATAAAATGTGTCTGCTTTTCTCCTGCTGATCTGTCCTGTGTCAGTCCGGCGAAGGCTAAGGGGATAAAGAAGTCTTACCTCCCACCTCAGTCACTAGGAAAACGCAAATCAAAACCACAGTGAGATGCCACTTCAAACGACAAAATAATCCCCAAACAGAAAATAGCGAGTGTTAGTGAGGGTGTGGAGAGGCGGGAACCCTCCCACTTCGCAAGTAGGGATGCAAATGGTGACGCTGCTGTGGACACCATGCTGGTGGCTGCTCAGAAAGTGACACACGGGACCGAGAGTTCCACTCCTAGGGAGAAACCCCAGAGAGCCTAGAGCAGACGTTCGGACGAGCGCTTCCTGGAGAGCACGCTTCAGCGCGGCCCCGGTGAGCCGTGCCATAGCAGATGAGACCTGGAGGGTTGCCAAGCCGGACGGTGGGGCAACCAGACCTCCCGGCCCCTCCTCGGCACGTAGGAACCTGGTGCACAAAACGACAATGCAACACGTCAAGACGCTTTGCTGTTGCAGCCAAGATTGTCACAGTCATAACTCATTTGTTCTGGAAAATAAATGGAAGCCACAGGCATACGGGCCCTGTGCCACCAGCACAGAGACCCCTCGGTGGAGGGCGAGCCCTCAGGCCGAGGAGCGCCACACTCCTTCTGCACATGGAAGCCAGGCCTGGGGCCCTGCTCCAGCTGCGCCCCGAGGACGCCACGGGCTCCTGGGCCCCTTCAAGCCCAGGCATGGAGGCTCCGGGCAAAGTGGACGGGTCAGCTGCTGCCAGCACCCTCCATCTCCAAGTCCGCTCTGAGGGCCGGACGCCCCCAGCTGCTGTGCCCGAGTCCCGGCCGCGCTGACACGGGGGCCCTGGGGCTCCAGGGGTCCCACAGCTCTGCTCAGGGGTGGGAAGGAGGAGGGGCGCTGAGGGCCAGGGCAGCCGGGCCCTCGGTGCGTGAGCCTCTGATTTTGCTCTCGGCACCACCGAGAACCCGTCCTTCCAGCAGCTGGACAAGTAGGGGTGCAGAGGCAGCAGTGGGACCCCACGGCGGGGTGGTGGAGGAGGTCAGAGATCCCCCCGAATGCAGACACACACCGCAGTCAAGATGTCTCGTCTCCCAGACTGATCTCTGGGTTTAACACATTCCTATAGAAATCCCAGAAAGTTTTATTTTATAGACACTGACAAAATTATTCTAAAGTTTATGTGGAAATGCAAAGGAACTAGGACAGCCAGAACAACTTGAAAAGGGATGAAATGGAAGAATGAAGTCAGTACACTCCATTGCAAGACTGGGATGGGTGGAGGCAAAGACCCAGGACCAACGAGAAGAGCAGGGGACCCAGAAGTGGACCACACTCACATGGCTGATTTTTTTTTTTTTTTTTTTTTTTTTGCGGTACGCGGGCCTCTCACTGTTGTGGCCTCTCCCGTTGCGGAGCACAGGCTCCGGACGCGCAGGCTCAGCGGCCATGGCTCACGGGCCCAGCCGCTCCGCGGCATGTGGGATCTTCCTGGACCAGGGCACGAACCCGTGTCCCCTGCATCGGCAGGTGGACTCTCAACCACTGCGCCGCCAGGGAAGCCCACGTGGCTGATTTTTGACGAAGGTGAAAAGTCGATTTAACATAGAAGGATGGTCTTTGCAACAAATGGTACCAGAGCAACTAGACACCCACAGGCCACGAAACAAGGACAAAACAAATGAACAAAAATACCACGACCTAAGATTCAGCCCTCATACAAAAGTGGACACAAATTGATCACAGCCTAGATTTAAAAGTAAGACGTAGAACTACAAAACTACCAGAAGGAAGCACAGGAGAAAATCTTCAGGACGCAGACGCGACACTAAAAGCACAATCCGTAAAATAAAACACGTGCTAAATCAGCAAAATGAAAACCTTTTCTCTACTAAAGATCCTGTTAGGATGAAAAGACAAGCAAGCTACAGACTAGGAGGACATACCTGCAAACCGCACATCTGACAAAGGAACTCTCAAACTCAACGGTAAAAAACACAAGCTACCCAAATAGAAAACGGGCAAAAGACATGAACAGACATTCACCAAAGAGAATATACAGGTGGCAAATAAGCACATGAAAAATTGTCCAGTATCACTAGCCCCAAGGGAGGTGCAAAGGAAAACCTGAAGGACGCCACTGCCCGCCTGCTAGAAGACAGCAGGCTGGAAGGGACGCAGGGCTCCCACGGCTGGTGGGAATGTGAGTGTAAGACACGCTGCTAAGACAGCTTGACGGGTTCTTAGAAAGCTAAACACAAGCCCGACCAGTATCTCAAAAGGTCACGGCTGTATGACTCCATTCAGGTCACACTCCCGAGATGACAAAGCTCCCAAGATGGAGAGCGGATGGGTGGCTGCCGCGGGCAGGGCGACGGAAGGACAGAACCCTACGCGCACACCACACTGACCCCGGCTTCCTAGGGAGTGCTGTCTTACGGTGACGTAAGATGTCACCACCGGGGCAAAATGGGTGAAGTGTGCCCGGGCTCTTTCGGCCCTATCTGCACCCTCCTGAGAGCTATACATACTTCCGAACATATACATATGTTCTAACGCCACATCTGTCAACACTCCCTCAAGCCAGCCGTCCCAGCCCGGCTCCCTGGAGCTCAAAGCTTCCCTGTGCACCCCGAGCCCCGAGGTGAGGGGCGGTGGCCAGCGGCATTGAGGAAGTAAGAGGGTTCTGGGCAGAGCAGGTGCTGGGCTGTAGCCTGTGGCCAAGTGGGAGAGAGAGGGAGCAAGCAGCGCTGCCCTGCGCCCCGGCACACCTGAGCTCCCCCCAGCCCCGGCATCCAGCTCATTCTCAGCTCTGCCTCGCGGAAGTGGCCACCTCCCTCATCCCCCAGGTGCACCTGTTCCCACCTGCCCCCCATCCCGCAGGGCCTCCCTGGCTCCGCACACGCAGCCTGCCAGCCCAGCCCCCTCTCCAGTCTCCCACCTGCCGCCCTCACCCCACACCCCTCACCCGACGCCCCTGGCCTCTCTCCACCCTGGTCTCACCCCTCACATTTGCTCATCAGAGGCCTGCATCAGACCGGCACCTGCTGCTGTAACGCCAAGGTCCAAACCCAGGTTTTGCCACAAACTGGCTGGGAGGCCTTGGGCCAGAAACGGTCTTTGTTGGAATACCTGGGTTCGGGCCCTCTGCTTGGTTTGCTGCCCCTCAGAACAGCGCCCGGCTCGGCGCTGGCTTTGAGTGTTGGTGGATCTGCAGTTCAGACCCAGTTGGGACCCAATCAGCTGGAGGCTGTGAGCACGCGTGTCGGAGGGAGCGACTGCGACCCCTGGTGTCCCCATCACCAGGAACACTTCCGTCCCCTTCCAACGCGGTTTATTCAAAACTCCTATACGTGGTGAAGCACCTCTACCCCCCTTCTAGGCCCCCCTCCCAGGGTGGGGTGCACAGGGGTGCCAGGCCTTCGTACCGTGAAAATGTCCCCGGTGCAAAAGCTTCCAGGAAGCCCTGCATCTTGAGGAGGAAGCTCTCCAGCTCTCGGACCTGGGCCTCCTTCCCACCCCAACGCTCGGCCTGTTCTTGTAATGCCTCCCCCTCCCCTTCCAGGCGGGGGAACCTGTCCTTGACCTGGAGGAGCTCAGCCAAGGACCCCTCTGCGCTCAGGGCCCGCGGCTCCCCCTGGGACGTGCTCGCAGGCTCCCTCATCTCCAGCCGCGTCCCGGGACGTCTGTTCTCTGGCGAGTTCTTTAAATGGTGTCCTTCTGTGACAAGTGGAATAGATTTTTCCTCCTTTGGTTTTCTTCAGACATTCCGAGCAATTCCTTCAGTTCAGACACTTTCTTGGATAGATTTTTATGAATTTCCCTCTTTCTGTGAAAAACTGTCTTCATAAATTTAAGCTTTCTGTCAAATTCCTCCAAAGTTTATCCACGAGTTTCCTGCCTGTGGACAGCTCTCCTGTCCTTGTCCTGTTCTAAGCCCTCCCCAGAAGACGAAGACTCCCCAGGTGATATACCACCAGAAGACCAAAGGTCTCCAGGCCAGGGGCCCATCAGCACCTCGGCACGGTGACCCTTCCGGGGGACCACACCATGCACGGCTCCAAGCACCGGCCACGAGGTGCTGACGTTTCTGAGTCTGAGCCCTGGCCATGGAAGGCCGAGTCCCGCCTGCTCTGGTGGCCTTGGATTTCTCCTGTCTGGGTCAGGAGGCCCCACTTCTTTGGGTCCAGGTCACTCTCCCTGTCCCACTTCCTGCTTCCCGCCAGTCTCACAGAGCGATTGAACTGCTGTTGGGCGGGAGGGGCTGCCGGGGCCGGTCCTTCCCTTTCTGGTGGCTGGGGCCCAGAGTCAGGGAGCGGGTCAGGGCCACGGTCGCCCGGCAGCAATGGGAGGTATCCAAGGCGGCTTGGGAGGGCCGTGTGGTGGTGGGGTGCACGGTGAGTGGGACGAGGCATTTCTCTTCTACCAGGTAGTAGCCCCTTCCAGCCAGAGGTGCTGAGGGCCACAGGCACAAGAGGACTTGGGGAACATCAAGGGAAAGCTCAGGGCTGGATTCCCCATGCACACGTGGGTGGGGTCCTGTAGGAGGGGGAGTGGGGCTGGATTCCCCATGCACACGTGGGTGGGGTCCTGTAGGAGGGGGAGTGGGGCTGGATTCCCCATGCACACGTGGGTGGGGTCCTGTAGGAGGGGGAGTGGGGCTGGATTCCCCATGCACACATGGGTGGGGTTCTGTAGGAGGGGGAGTGGGGGCTGGAGGCTTCCCTTTGCCACGAGAAGGGTCAAAGTTGGAAGGTCTGGATGGAAGGTCTGCAGGGGTGTGGAGGTACAGGTGGCTCTCCATGCAGGCTGGTTTCCCTTGGCCGAGTTGGGGGGTCCACCTTGGAAACAAAGCCTTGCGGGCCAGCACATGTGGCTTTCTGAGGGCAGGCTGGGGGCTCCCCCCCACCAGACGCACGGTCAGGTGCAGAGAGACTGGATGGAGCGTGTGCAGGTGGATGGGCTGTGGGGGGCTCCGACTGTGGTTTGGCTGTGGCTGTTTGCTGCCAAGGGAGTCGTCAGCAGGGACGCCAGCTTTATGGGCTACAGGTAGATGGGGGTCTGTGGGCCTCTGCTCATCCCAGGCGGCCCTTGGCTGAGTCGGGGCTTGCCTGCACACAGCTTGGATGGTGGTGGGCGGAGGTCCGGGGCACGCTCAGTTGGATGTGAAGGTTGCCTTTTCTTCTGGGGGGGAGACCAAACCAGAGACCTTGGGATTTGGTTCCCTAAGTCCAGGGGCATCCAAGGGGCTCTTGGTGCTGGTGGGTGGTAGTCCCCTGCTCAGTGGGGCATCCAAGGTGGGGACCTGCTCCTACGTGGATGACTCTGGGGGCTGATTGTGGGATGGTGCTTTGTCCTCTTATGGGAGTAGATTCAAGTGCAGTTAAGATTAGATGTAAGGTCCCCAGGCTCAGGTAGGGCCACGGGAATGTCAGTGTGCATCAGTGGTTGGCCTTTGCCCGGCTTGGAGTCCAAGGAGACCTTGGTTTTAAGGTTCCTAGGTGGGTCAGGGCACACGGGCCTGTGACTGCTCTGCAGGGAGCCCACTGAGAGGTTGCATGGAGGTGGGCAGGGGTCCCAGGAACTCTCCCTGTGAGTCAGCGGCTGGCCTTCGTGGAGCAGGAAGTCCAAGGTGCAGGCCCTGGATCTGGGGTCCGGCGGTGGTCCAAGGCCGACCGGTGTCCCAGTAGGGGGTTGGCGGCCACCCTCTGACCAGCGCGGAGCTGGAGGCCCGGCCCGGCGCCTGTCGGGGGCGCTCCGCCGGCCTGTGCGGAGCCGGTTTGCGACGCTGGAGGTCTGGGAGGGGCAATCTCCGGCTGCGTGGGGGTCCGCTGTGCTGCGGTTCCCGGCGCCCGATCCCTAGCTGCTGGACGGGACCGCGAGGGCGAGGGGCCGGGCCAGCCCCGCCGAGGGGCGAGGGTGCAGGAGGCGCCCGGCGCGGGTGCGTGAACTCGCCGGCCCGCAGAGGGGCGCGAAGGTGCACGCGAGCACCAACGTGGAGTGCACGGCGTGGGCGAGGGGCCCGGGGCAGGACGAGTGGGCGCGGGTCGCGCCGTGGGCTGGCTCGGGGAAGGCGGCGGCGGAGGACGCGGCGACGAGCTGCAGGAGTTGCAGCAGAAGCGCCACCTCCTCTGGGAGACCACGGCCGCGCCGGGCTCTTATAACAGCCCCGCGCGTCCCAATGCCTCCCTGTGATGTCCCACCGCGCTTCCAAGCCTGCCTGGATCCTGACGCTGGAACTGCTCGCTTTTGTTCCTCAGCTTCTGCCATCTGATAGCTGGTTCAGAAGACAGGCCCTCAGAGAAAGGGAGATGGAGTACGGGCGGATGGGCTGCAGGCGGCATGGGGCAAGGACAGGGGAGGCGAGGCTCTAAGAAGAGGAAGGACCTTCATACCGCAGGGTCCAGGACAACAGAGGGCGTGGGCCACCCATGTGGTAAGGTGGATGTATCCTTCCTAGGTGGCACCTCATCACTCCTGTGCAGTCGTTACCAGACACAAGTCCGCGTGCCTGATGCAGTGAGGCCAAACAACACCAAAACATCAGAGTTGTGAACAGAGAGAGGTTTATTGCAGGGCCATGCAAGGAGGCGGGTGGCTCATGCCTTAAAAACCCCAAACTCCCCGAAACCTTTCAGCAAAGCCCTTTTATGGGAAAGGAGAGGGAGGGGCGTGGTTAGTTGTTGCATACTTCTTGGTGTCAGAGCCTTTGTTTTTGAGGTCAGGTCATGGTCAGGTCACAATGTTCCTGTAAACCTCCACCGAACAAATGTTATTGTCTCTTCTGACAGGAAAGGGCAAGGTCCCAAGGCACAACTGTCACCCTCTGAGGTCCAGGTCCTGGCTAAGAGGAAGGGGTCCCTGCGGGGAGCCAGTTACCCTGCTTGAGAGTGTTCATCCAGCACCCAGTCTGGGTCCTCCCGCCAGGCCCAGCTAAAGAGGCAGATCTCAGGCTGGTGGAACACAGTTCCAGTGCTTGGATCTGGGCTGTGGTCCTAACAACCCCCAAATAAGCACCTCTTTATTACAACCAGGTCTTTGTTCTTGGTTAACAAAGAGAAGAAACAAGCAGCCATTAGGGCTTTCGGTCCTTGGTGGAGGGTTGTGGGGAGGGTGGCTCTGGCTTCGCTCTGTCTTCTTTTTGGCACTGGCTGAGTCTGACCCGGAGTTGTGTGACCCTTTGTGGGGACAAGATTTGGTGTCAGATGACTAAGGAGATGCATCAGACAGCGCCCCTTCTCCCCTTCCTCACTGTGCCCCCAGCCCCGGGAGGACCCCATGGCCCATGCACTTGGCTGAGTTGGACCCTCAGGATCCAGGCAGGGCATCAGGTTAGGGGGCAGCTGGGTTACCTGAGGCCGGCTGTCTCCTTGCACAAGGGCCACGGCCTCTGTCCAGAGGGACTCTCCAGGCAGCTCCCCATGCAGCCACAGGGACTGCCTCCTTCACCCTTCAGCTCTCCCATCACTAGCCCCACACTATCTTAAAGTGCACAGTGTCCTTTATCATTTTCCAATAATAATTAGGCTGGGGCTTCCCTGGGGGCCCAGTGGTAAAGAATCTGCCTGCCAATGCAGGGGACACGGGTTCGATCCCGGTCCAGGAAGATCCCACACGCCTCGGTGCAACTAGGCCTGTGCACCGCAACTACTGAGCCTGCGCTCTAGAGCCCACGAGCCACAACTGCTGAACCCACGCGCCACAACTACTGAAGCCCGTGTGCCTAGAGCCCGTGCTCCGCAACAAGAGAAGCCACCGCAATGAGAAGCCCACGCACTGCAACGAAGAGTAGCCCCCGCTCGCCACAGCTACAGAAAGCCCACGTGCAGCAACGAGGACCCAATGCAGCCAAAAATAAATAAATAAATTTAAAAAGAAACAAAAAGAACACTCACTTTGTTGTGTAACCATCGCCACACCATTGCATACAGTACTTGCGGCTGACTTGTGGTTAATGCTCTTTATCAAGTCAAGGAATTTCCCAGCTACTCACAGTTTTCTCACAGGGTTTCATCAGCAATGTGTGTTAAGGAGTGACATCAGTGAAAATGGTGCAGTAAGGGACTCCAAAAGCTAGCAAGTACTCTCGCAGAAACTATCAGGATAAACTTTATCAAAGCTCTGGAATACAGTCAAAGATTTAAAGAAACAAGGTGAATGAATAATAAGGGAAAAGGCAGCTCACTTTCAGCATAGGGCTTTGGGTCATTTTTCTCACCCTTGCCCTACCGCCCCCATCCCTGGCTTGGCTTGGCTTGGCTTGGCTTGGCAGTCTTGACAATGGCAGCCCATGTGCCGGGTGTGGGTGTCTGGTGCCAGAGACAGCAGAGTGGACCTCCTTCCCAAGGAACTGCGGTTCTTTGTTTTGACCTTCTGGTGGCTCCCTGAAGGACTGTTGCAATGGGCTTGCCTTTATTTTACCTAACTAGGAACTCTCTCAGCATGGAGAAGTAGCTACCTAAGGGGCTGATTTTTGTCAAAACATTTATCAGAAACATTAAAAGGCAAATGTATTAGCTGTTGCTACTGGGGCAAACAACAGACACACTAAAAAGCTTGGGAGGAAAAGCTGGGCAGTGAGGTACTTTGGGGAATAAGGTTTTGAAAACCTCCCACAAATCCTTGGGAATCTAGAGGTGCATGTGCATAGCCAGGGCTGGGCACATCCTCAGAAAAGAATTGGGAGGCCCTAATCTCTCACCTCTGTGTGACCTTTGGGCTCCATGTAAATGGAAGTGAAGGCTAAGGCAGAGCTGTCAGCTCCTTGGGTGAGAGGTGAAGGCACTGAGCTCACACACAGCCCCTCTGCAAAGACTCGGAGGGTTCTTGGTGTTTCTGTTACTTATCTGGTTTTTTTTGTTCCAGGCTTTAAAAAAAGTCTTTGTCAAATCACTAACTAACCATGAAGCTAACTGATCAGAGATTTCAGTGGCCACATGACAAAGGACACAGACTTTACAAATTTAGTTCAGAAAAATCACTAAAGAAAACAACAGTAACCACAAGACATGACAACAAGTCCTGGAGAAGGAGGAGAATCTGATTTCCAAAGTTGCCACATTATAATATTCAAAATGTCCAGTTTCCAACAGCAAAAATTGTTACGAGGCATGCAAAGAAATGAGAGAGTATGGTTCATACAAAATAAGTATACAGAAGCTGCCCCTGAGAAAGCTTAGACATTAGACTTATTATACAAAGGCTTTAAACATACTATTTAAATATGCTCAAAGAGCTAAAGATACATGTACAAATAACCAAAGGAAACCATGAGAACAATGTCTAACCAAATGGAGACTATCAATAAAAATATAGAAATGATCAGAATGAACCAAATAGTAATTCTGGTGTTGAACAGTACGGTAACTGAAAGGAAAAATTCACTAGAGGTGTTTCAACAGAAGATCTGAGTAGACAAAAGACTCAGTATACTTGAAAATAAGTCAATAGGCATTAGACCATCTGAGAAGCAGAAAGAAAAAGGAATAATGAAAAGAGCCTGAGACTTGTGGAATATCACCAAGTGAACCAACATATGCATAATGGGAGTCACAGAAGGAGAAGATAGAGGAAAAGGGGCAGAAAGAATATTTGAAGAAACAATGGCTAAAATCTTTCCAAATATGATGAAAATAATGAATGTACTCATCCAAGAAGCTTAACAAATTCCAAGTAGGATAAACTCAAAGAGATCCACACTAAGACACATAACCATCAGGCTGCTGAAAACCAAATACAAAGTGAGAATCCTGACTTGTAGGAGGGAACCTCTATAATAATAACAGCTGATTTCTCGTCAGAGATCATGGAGGCCAGGAGGCAGTGGGATGATAAACACATTCAAAGTATCTATCAACCAAGAATTCAACACCCACAGAACTGTCCTTCGAAATTTAAGAAGAAATTAAGACATTCTCAGATAAACAAAAACTGAGAGAATCTGTCACTAGTAGACTGGCCCTGCAAGAAATGCTAAAGAGACTCCTTCAGGTTGAAATGAAAGGACACTAGACAGTAACTCAAATCCATACAAAGAAGTAAAGGGCACAGGTAAATATAAAAGCCAGTATCACTGTGCTTTGGTTTCCAAGTCCACTTTTATTTCCTATTGATTTAAAAGACGGTTACATAAAACCATAATTATAAATGATATCGATGGGCGTACAATGTATAAAAGTGTGATTTGTGATGAAAACAACAGAAGGGGGTGGGGATGGAACTAAATAGGAGCAAAGTTTTTAAACTACTGAACCTAAGTGTGTATTAATTCAGACGAGATTATTATAAATTAAGATATTACTTGTAATCCACAGAACCACCACTAAGAAATTAACAAATATATATATATATTTCCGGGAACAAAATATATGTAAGATAAATAGAAAACAAGTAGCAAAATGGCAGAAGTAAGTCCCTCTTCAGCAGTAATTACACTAAATGTAAGTGGATTGGACTCTCTGATAAAAAGGCAGGAAAAAGTGGAAAACACTCCAATGTCTATCAACTGATGAATGGACTGACAAAATGTATAACTATACAACGCAACTGGATCCAGCCATAAAAAGGAATGATGTACTGATACGTGCTACAGCATGGATGAACCCTGAAAACATTACACTAAGTGAAAGAAATCAGACACAGCAATCTACATATTGCATGATTCAATTTAAATGTAATTACAGGCAAATTCACGGGGACGTTAATCCACAGCTTAGTGGTTGTCAGGGTCTGAGGGGAGGGGAAATAGGGAGTGACTGCTAAATGGACACAGGGTTTCTTTGGGGGTTAATGAAAATGGTCTGGAATTATATAGTGGTGATGGCTGCGTAACACTGTGAATATACTAGAAGCTACTGAATTGTCCAGTTTAAAATAATTGAACTTTATGTTATGTCAATTTCACCTTGATGAAAAAATAATTTTTACCAGATTTTACCAAATATTTTTCTTGTATTTATTGCGATGATTCAATGAAAAAGTTCTACTGATTTTTTTAAAAATTTATTTATTTTTGGCTGCATTGGGTCTTTGTTGCTGTGCGCAGGCCTTCTCTAGTTGTGGTGAGTGGGGGTTACTCTTCGTTGTGGTGTGCGGGCTTCTCTTTGCGGTGGCTTCTCTTGTTGCAGAGCATGGGCTCTAGGCACGCAGGCTTCAGTAGTTGTGGCTCGCGGGCTCTAGAGTGCAGGCTCAGTAGTTGTGGCGCACAGGCTTAGTTGCTCCACGGCATGTGGGATCTTCTCGGACCAGGGCTTGAACCTGTGTCCCCGGCATCGGCAGGTGGATTCTTAACCACTGCGCCACCTGGGAAGCCCCTCCATTGATTTTTAATGTGTTAAATGTTAATATATTTTCTAATGATAAATCATCTTTACATCCCTGAAATTAACCTAATTTGGTGTAATTATTTTTATACATATTGATGGGTTTGGTTTGCTGGTATTTTATTTGATAATCTTGTATTTCTGTTTCTAAATATGACTAGTCTATATCTTAAAATTTTTCATTGTAACATCTGAGTTTGATGTCTCAAGATTATTTGGGTAGCTTTCCTACTTCTTCTTTTTTTTTTTTTGCGATTCGCGGGCCTCTCACTGTTGTGGCCTCTCCCGTTGCGGAGCACAGGCTCCAGACGCGCAGGCTCAGCGGCCATGGCTCACGGGCCCAGCCGCTCCGCGGCATGTGGGATCTTCCCGGACCAGGGCACGAACCCGCGTCCCCTGCATTGCTGGCGGACTCTCAACCACTGCGCCACCAGGGAAGCCCTTTCCTACTTCTTAATTACCTGAAACACTTTAATAAGATTTGTATTACCTGCTCTTTAAATATTTGACAGAACTTTCCTTTAAACCATCTGCATTTTTGCAGGGGGTCCACCTTTAAACGAGAGATCCATTTTCTCTGTGGTTACTGGGTTATTTGGGTATTCTATTGTTTCTTGAGTGAGTTTTGGTTAGCTTAATTTTTAACAGAATATTGTTTATTTTATTTAAGCTTTGAATTTCTTGGCAAAATTGGTTATATCTTCTTTTGATTTTAAAATCTCTGTTCTATCTGTGGTTTTATCTCACTGTTCATTGCTAATATTGTTTAGTAAAGCCATCCTTCCTCCTTTCTTTTTCAATCTTGCCACATTGTGACTTTTGTAGTTTGTATTAGTTATTGATTGCTGTGTAACAGGTTACATCGAAACTCAGTGATTGAAAACCACAAACATGTATCACCTCACAGTTTCCCAGTGTTAGGAACCAGACGTGATGAGCTTGGGGCTTCTTCCTCAGGGTCTCACAAGTCTGCCATCAATGTGTCAACTGGGGCTGCAGTCATCTGAGGGCTCAACTGGGGTCACAGCCACTTCCCAGCTCACTCACAGGGCCATTGACTGGAGACGTCAGTGTCTCCACATGGGGCCCCTCCACGGGACAGCTCACAACAGAGCAACCACTTTTCCCAGAGCAAGGAGCCGGAGAGAGATAGAGATGGAGATAGAGATAAAGATGCAGATGGAGAGGGAGAGGGAGGTGGAGATGGGGATGGGGATGGAGATGGAGATGGAGGTGGAGATGGGGATAGAGATAGGGCTGGAGAAGGAGGGAGAGAGAAACAGGAGCCACAACCTTCTTGTAGCTTCACCTTGGAGGTGACATCCCATTGCTTCTGCTGTATTCTAGTCTGTGGAATCATCAGGTAGTCCAGGCAGGTTCTGGCTTTGTTCATCCTGCCTAATGTTTGCTTTCCTTCTGATCTTTAGTCCTATGAATCGCTTCTCTAGACCTGACTGTTTTCCTCCCTCTTCTCTCCATGGCTTTGCTCTGCTATCCACGTCTAACCTCCTGAGTTGGACACTTAGGTCCCTGCTTCTCCACTTCTCTTCTTTTCCCACATGTGCAGTTTTAGAACAGAAACTCCCTCCCAGGTGTGTGTTTGGCTGCATCCTAACCATTTTCTTTATCGCCAAGTTCTACATGTTTTAAGTTCCATTCTGATTCTTGAATATCTCACCTCCTCTCTGCCCAAAGTACTTTCCCCAAAGTACCGTCATTATCACCTTGTGTGAGTAGCTCACAGTTGCTTCATTTGCTCACGCCCTTTCCTTCTCAGCCCCACTCCTTTCTTCCTGAACTGCTTCCTCTAGCAGTGTCTTCGGCAAGGACCTGTCACTGATAAACTCCTTAGTCACGCATGTTGGAAGATGTTTTGGTTTAAGCCCTCTCAAGTGACAATCTGACTATTGGGTTAGACCGACTTCTGCCGAGACCTTCACGATCCCCTGCTCCTTGTGGAATTCCCCCCCACACACACACTGTTACCTAGTAACAACGTTAACATAGTAACCTGGTAACTGGTAACCAACAGAATGTGGCAAATGGGCTTCACACCCACGATTTGGTTACAAACGCCTGTGACCTCCACCTTGCTGGAAGACTCCTGTCACCAAGATGCCATTTGGGAGAAGCCCGTGAGGCCAGCAAGTGAGGTGCCTCAGCCCAACAGCCAGGGGCAGCCAAGCACTGAGTGAGCCCGGCAGCAGACCCTTCCCCAGGGGCGCCTTCAGGCGGGACCCCGACCCGGGCCAGCGCCTTGACTGCGGCCCCGTGAGACCATCAGGCCAACCCCGGCCACTCCTGTGTTCCTGACCGGCAGAAGCCGAGATACTAGATGTGTTCTGTTCTAACTGGTTAAGTTTGGGGGTAATTTTTTTATACCATGCTGTGTGTAAAATCCCAAGTCGATAGTTATTTTATCTCGAGACTTTGAAAAAATAGGTATATAATTATTGTTTGCTTTTATCATCTTAATAAGTCTGCTGTCGTCATAGCTACTTTTGAGGTATCTGGGGTGCTTTTGCCTCCTGAACTGTTTGTCTTTTGTGCTCTGTGGTTTCTCTCCCGCACGTACAAGCGCAGGTTCCTTTTTCCAGCTCTAGACTCAGGTGCTCTGGAGTCCGAGGACTGCATCTCTCAGCCGGGGGAAAGTCCTCAGGCGTTATCGTTCCTTCCTCACCCTCTCAGTCTCCCTGAATGGCAGCCCCGTGGACACTCGGCCTGCCCCTCTGCGTCCCCCGCACTCCACGCCGTGTCCTGGGTGGCGTGCACACACCTGGCAAACTCAACGTCCAGGGGCTTCCCGGCCGCTCACCCAGCGGCCGGTTCCTTGCAGTGAGTGTGGCTTCCTGCTGGAGGTTCCATTCTCCCCACCGGCGGTCTCGTCCCTGCTTGCTCGCCTGTCCTCTTATTCCCTTAGCCCTGGCAGTGCCTCACCGTGTTGACCGGCCGGCCGTGTGGAGACCGCGCCTGCTGCCCCCGGCCTCCCTCTCCCGCTTCCCATTGTGAGTTCACCTTCGCTGGTCAGAACCCAACGGTGCTGGAAGGAGAGCTTCTCCCCGCAGTGATGATATGTTTGCCTCTGTCCTGGGCCCCGCGGGTGTCGTTGGCCGAGGCCCAGGCTCCGTGTCAGTTTATCTGCCGCAGGGGTGACGGGGCCTGTACTGTGAGACCCGTGAAGATCCAGTATCTCAGCTCCAGGGAGGCTCCGAGCCCTGTGTCTGAGCAGCCCAGGCACACAGGCCTCCTACTTCGTGTTCCTCCCTGCAAGGGCCCTCGTCTCATGAGGGCTGATGTGGGTGTCAAGACGGACACCCTGAGACTCTGAGACCAGCTCTCCTGGGTGCCACCCGTCTGCCCTCAGTCTGCTTGTGTCTGGCTGCTGGAATAGCCCAGCTTCCTCATGAGCTGGTTCCACATGGAAAGGTTGCTGCTTCCATCTTGTCTTTGCAAGTTTGAAGTGGGAGGGTCCTGGGGCTCTGCCGTCCTGGGTAACGCCAGAGGGGGGGTCTCCTTTTGCTTTGTTTCTAAGATCATTTTCCGGTCTGCTTCAGAACATTTGCCATTCCCCTCTGTGCCGATTTTCTAGGGCTACCCTATCAAAGCACCACAGACTGGGTGGCTTGTACAACAGAAGTTTATTGTCTTAGTTCTGGAGGCCAGAAGTCCACGTTCAAGACGGTAGTAGGTGGTTCCTTCTGAGGCTCTGAGAAGAACCTGTCCAGGCCTCTCCCCTCGCTCTGGTGGTTGCTGGAAACCTTTGGCCTCACCCTGATCTCTGCCCCCATCTTCACCCAGCCTTCTCCCTGTCCCAATATCTCTTTCCTCCTCTTATAAGGATACCAGTCATTGGATTAGGGCCCACCTTACTGACCTCATCTTAATTTGATTACCTGCAAAGCCCCTCTCTCCAAATAAGGTCACATTTGAGCTACTGGGGGCACGAGTCAACCCATAACAGACTCTGTTACCTGGAACTCAATGAATGACTCACAAGTTCCATGTTTCTGCTGAACTCACCAATGTCACCTGTCTCAAGAGGAGCTCTGCACTGGCGGGACACTTTCTCCCTGAACGTCCAAGGTCACATCCACGCGCTTACCAGGAGAGCCTCCTCAGGGCTGGGAGCTGGGCCGGGGGGCCTTGCCAGGGGGTGGGCCCCCCACGCGTTCCCCAGCCCCACATGTCAGGGCGTAAGAAGCAGCCTTCGGGTAACGTGTTTCATCGAGTCCCAGCCAGCCTGCCGGACAGGCGACTTTTTATTCCCTCTTTATGATGGAGGAAACTGGGACCTGGGGGAGGTGGAGAACACCCACCCAGCCGCCGCAGCCCCTCTCCACCTCTCCACCCTTGGAGCACTTCACAGTCTGCAATCACCTTGAAGGTAGACGTCATTATTCTTCTCATCTTATGGCTGAAATCCTGAGTGTCACGGAAGTTGTAGAAGTTGTATGGTAGTTTTCAGTCTGGATAACAGTTATTGTAGGTATTTGTCCATTTCTGTTTCAAGTGCGCCTGTGGTGGTTTTGCTGACCAGCCGTTTCTGGCCATGTGTCCGGCTGGCAGCTGGGGACTCTCCTTCAGCACCTCATCATGGTTTCCAGGCCCTGCGTTTGTGGACCACGACAAGATGCTGAGACTTTACTGACCAGGAAACCTGAAGCCTGGGGTTGAGCGATGGGCACTGGGTAAGGCGCTGACCCTCAGCCTCAGAAGTGTGCTCAGGCAGCGGGAGCAGTGGACGCAGCGTCCCTCCTGGTTGGTTCCAGCGTGAAATGACTTGGAACGGAGCACGGCTCCCACACATGGCCAGCACGAGTGTTTAAACTGAGTTCAAGGCCACAGACGTGGGGCCCCACGAAGAACATTTGTTTTTTAACCAAAACGCTCGCTTCTGGTTCCTTACGGGTGGGGTATCCCCGAGCCCCACTGTTCCCTGGTCACGGCTTCCCCACCCAGGTGACTCTCCAGGGCCTCCTGCGCTCAGGCATGTGGTGGGCCCAGGCACAGGAGAAGGGAAGGGGTGCCAAGGTGGCTGGCACGCACGCCCCGTGCACACACACACACACACACACAGACACACACAGACACACACAGACACACACACACACACACACACACACACACACGGCACCTGCTGGTCCCAGGCCAGGAGGGGGGAAGGAGGGAAGGACGCAGCGGGAGAGCCGGAGCAGAGCCGCACTGCAGGAAGCAGGGACACACTCGCGGGCCACGCGGTCACATCTGGGAGCACGTGCGGGGAGACACAGAACTTTGTGGCTGGAGCCCCAGTGCCAGAAGACAGTGCTCGGGGACACCGGGACAGGGATCAGGGCCAAAGAGGAGCCCTGGGAAAGCAGCCACGCGGCCGTGGCGCTGGGCTGGGGGAACTTCACTCAGTCTCCGTTGCACCTGTGAAACCCCTGGCGCTTGCTTTTGCTACAAAATGAACGTGCGGGTGAAAGGGAGCCTAGAAAGAAACTTGAACTCTGCCTGGGATGGCCTGCTTCTGGGTGGTCCCTGGTGGAGTCCAAAGTCCGACTCAGAGTGTGAGAGCTGTCCAGGCCTTCTCCTGGATTGCCACATGGGGTCCCTGCCCTGTGCACCCCACCGTCCAGCAGTGGGAATAGAAGCCCCTGCCCCTGCCCTTGTGAGCCCATGGTCTCCCACCTCTCCTGGCCTCGGCCCTCTGTCCCCCTATCTCCTCCAGGCCTTAGAGTTTGCTTCTCCCTTTTCTGGAATGCTCTTTTCCCAGATCTCTGCAGGGCTGCCCCTTCCCCACATCAGGACACTGCACCTTTCCCCTCCTCCGGGACCCCACTGAGCCCACCGTGGGCCCATCGGCCCCCAGGTTCTCCCCTCTGCGCAGCCCACTGGCACGGGGCAGCCAGGAGACCCTCAGCACAGCGGCCCCAGTGGTGTGAAAGTGGGGAGCAGCCAGTGCTCCCCGATGCCGAGGAGAGCCTCAGAGCCCCTTTGTTCAACCGGAAGCTGGATCCCGAGGCCACCTCTCAATGCCAGTAGGAGGGACAGCTTTCCTGGGGGCGCCCACGTTGCGCCCTCAGGGACCGTCAAACACGGGGGAGTGGATGTCCCACAGCAACCGATGAGGCCAGGGAACGTGGCGGGATGCCGAGCTGACTGTTTCATAAATCATGCAGGTATCTGAACACGTTTCAGCATAAAGACAAAGGCTCTTTTCTTGTCCACGGAGAGAAAAGTAAAACATTAACTTCTGGCGTTCGGAAAAACGTCTCGCATTCCTCAAGAAGCCTGTGCTTCGGGGGCAGCACCTCTGGTGACCTGGCGGGTGGCCTGGTTTCTGGAGCAGCATATTCCGGTCTTCCTGGGCTCAGGGCCACTTTCTGCCATCTGCAGAGTTAGGCTAAGTTCCCAGGACGTACTTTGGGTACAAACGCGGGTCCAGCCCAAGAGCGAAGGGCTGGGGTTCCTCCAGTCCTTCCTTCTGGGTG
Source organism: Delphinapterus leucas (assembly GCF_059928025.1). Classification (NCBI taxonomy): domain Eukaryota; kingdom Metazoa; phylum Chordata; class Mammalia; order Artiodactyla; family Monodontidae; genus Delphinapterus; species Delphinapterus leucas. The sequence goes on along the minus strand of NC_143133.1, from coordinate 749,587 downwards.
GCGAGTCCTCCTGGGAGGGGGCATCGCCAGGAGGTGGCAGCATAGCTGGCCGGGCGGGGTGGGCAGCTCTGTTCTAGTCCAGGCCCCCGCCTCCCCCGGGCTGTGGGGAGACGGGGATGAGCTTCTCTGGGCCTCTCGTCTGCCCAGCCCTGGTCTGCAGGCCAGTAGTTCCCCGAGGGTGATTCAGGGTCTTCAGAGCCATGTGCGAAGGCGGGGGTGGCGGAGGGGCATGGAGGGCAGCAGAGGCGGGAGCCTGTGGCCTGGGTGCCTCTGAGCACCGCAAGCATGAGACAGGCACATTCGGAAGGCAGGTCAGTCCTCCCACACCTCCGCCTCGGTTCCCACCTCAGATGCACGAGGGCGGGGGAGCAGATGCCCTGCCCTCAGGGAGCTGACAGCACAGCGGGAAGGACGCCCAGACAGAAAGGTAAATCCTAGAGCAGGCACAGGGTAAGGAGGAGAAAGTGGCCACGGGAAGAGCTGGGAAAGGCAGCAGAAACGGCAGTGCAAAGTCCTGTGGCAGGTGGGGAGACGGGCACGCTGCTGGAGCATGGGGGGTGGGGGAGGCAGGTGTGCCTGGCCAGGGAGTGGAAGGGAGGCTGGGGGGGATGCAGCTGGCCTGGGCCCAGGGCTCTCTGATTGGCCCAGTGCGATGCCAAGCCTGCAGGCTTTGAGCAGGACTCAGTGGAATCTGATTTCTGTTCTACCACTCACTGTGCCGCTCACAGGGATGGAGCGAGGCAGGTGACCCTGGGCTAGGGGCTGCGTGGGGGAGGGAGCAGGTATCAAGGGGCAACTCGGGTCTCAGCAATCGAGATGCCGAGACAGGACAGGAAGGGCTGGAGGAGCTGGTCCAGGCCATGCCAGGGGCTCTGTTCCCAGACAACGTTAACTAAGAAAATGAGAGGGGTGTGTGGGTAAGACACGCGCCCAGGTCCGGAAGTTTCATCTTTCCCTTGTGACTGGTTTTGCATCTGTGTTTAGGAAAGTTCTCTAAGAGATTTGTTGAATGCTCATTTACAACCCATTTTCTCCATATGTTTTAATTAATCCAATTTGGGCGGTATTTTCACAGGTGAGTACCAAGTGAGAATTTAAAAGCATTTGTTTTGCAAATAAACACCCAGTTCCCTATCATCCTTTATTGAACCCACCCACACTTTCTCACTGATTATGGATTTTAAGGATATATAGATAACACAGTTGATTTCAGGATGGTCCATCATGTTTCATCAAACCGTACCAACAGTTTACTGGTACCCACTGCTGTCGTGTTTAATGATGTGCTTTTTACCTAAGAGGACAGTTACATCGCCCATCCTCAGGGTCACCTGACAGCGTTCTGACTCCCAGAACATCCCTGCTCTGGGGATCAGGTTCTCCCAGGGCTGGCCTTGGCCCTTCCCCATAACCGGATCACCTTGCCCTTGAGGCCTGGCGAGCTCCCACCCTGGAGAGCCCTCCTGACCCTCGGATGCCAGGTCCCCTCTGGACTTCTGGAACTAAGCACAGGTGCTGTCTTTGGGGCTGCGGCGGTGATCAGACTGACACCCACTTCAGCCACACCTGGCCACCTCCCAGGGACAACCTGCACCGCCCCAGGCCCAGGGAAGTCCCTGCCGCTGGCTTCGGGAAGCTGTCCTGGGGGCTCCTGTGTAGGCCTCCCCGCACAGCATAAGGGCGGGTTTTCCCAGAAAAACCCTCCGGGGTTTGCGCCGCTGCCTCCCCCGACCTTGACCTTGCGGCCGCCCGGACACTTAAACCACCGGTGCCCAGGAGCCCGCTCGGCGGCCGGCGGGTAGCTGCGGGATGGGTGCGGCCGGAAGGTGAGGATGAGGGGACCGTTCAGCCCAGCAGTCAAGGCCCAGTGGGTTCCAGGCAGGTGGGGCCTGGCAGGTTCAGAGCAGGTGCATGTGCATGTGTAGGGCAAGTGGGGCCTTGGGGGTTCTCAGCAAGTGCGTGTGCTCATTCGGGCAGGAGGGTCCTGGTGTGTGCGGGCAGGTGCCTGTGCGGTTGCCGGGAAGGCGCGGCCAGCGGGGGCGGGGGAGCCTGGCGGCCGGGCGGGGCGGGCGGGCGCGGCTTGCAGCCGCCCGCGTGGTCCTGCGCGGCGCCCGCGCCTGGAAACAGGAGACCGCCGCGCCGGAAGCCCCGCCCGCGCGCGCGCCCTGTCCCCGCCCGGTGGAGCGGCTGCTGGCGCGGCGCGGCGGCTCGGCACGGCGGCGCCCGGGCGCAGGCGAGCGGGCGGAGCAGCGGACGGCGCCCAGGCCGCCCCACGCGCCGGGCTCGCGGCGGAGCGCTCCGGACTCGTCGGGGCCCGCGGCCGCCCGCGCCTTTCAATGGGCAGCTCGCACTTGCTCAACAAGGGCCTGCCGCTCGGTAAGGCCGCGCGCGCGCATTTCCGGCCGCGGGGGCGGGGTGGGGCGGGGCCGCGGGGGCGGGCGGGGCGGGCGCGGGCCCCGGCTTTTGTGTGCGAGTGCGCGTGCGCGCCGGCGTCCGCGCGCCGGCGCCCGGGGGCGGGACCGGGAGGCGGGACCGAGGGAGCGCCGTGCGCGTGCGCGTGCTGCTGCGTGCGCGTGCGCCGCCGCCCCGCCCGTGCAGGTGGCACAAAGGGGCGCGGGGGCCTCGGGACCCCCGCAGCCGGGACCTCGCGCTCGGTGCGCAAGTCCCGCCGGCCCGTCCGTCCTGCGGGCCGGGCTGGCCGGGTCCCCGCTGACGGGGCCCCGCAGGGAGGACGGTCGCGCCGGTGACCCCGCGTCCTTCGGGGCCGGACCTCGGACTGCAGCCGGGGGACGTGCGGGGCCGCAGCCTCGTACCCGAACCGGCCTCTCTGCGGGTCCGCGGCGCCGGGTCTTCCCGCAGGCGATCTTTACTCGTTTTTGAAGTGACGTTTTTGAAATGAAATGACCGTTTTGAGATCTTTACTCGTTTTGAAATGACAGAAGTGATGCGTCAGCTGGGAGGCGCGCCGTTCCCGCTCACCCGGCAGAGGTGGCGGCAGGGCGCCCTTTTCTTTATGAGTCCGTTTCCACCTGAGTAACGGGACAGGTGTGACCCGCTTCCGTTTGTCCCCAGGCACCTTGTGCCCTTCCTGTTTTGAAAGGTGTCAGGAACAGGCATTCTCCGTGCCCTGGGTAGCTCTGGGGCCCCTGAGCCTGGGGCTGGGGGGCGCAGGCCGGGCGGGAGGCGCCACGGGTGGTGTTGGTTGCTGGCCGCTGCCCTACGCCCCCGTCAGGCCACTTCCGTGTCATGCCCACCTGTCTTTCCACCCTTGCGCAGCCCCAGCTTCTCCGGGCTTCCAGCCACCGGGCTGGGGCCTCCTCATGGTAGGGGTGCATCCTGTCGGCAGGGGAGGGCCCCCACCCACAGCTTCCAGCGCCACCACCCTGCCCCTGGGGCCTGCAGGTCGGGGCCCCAGGCTCCGAGGCCTGTGGAGGGAGGAGCTGCCGCGGCACCTGAGCCGCGGGTTTGGACGGAGCTTCCTCTGGCTGGTGCCTGCTTGTCCCGGAAGGGTGCAGCGGCCCTGGGCTTGCCTGGAGGACGGCCTTTAGCTGGCAGCCTCTTAAGCCGGGAATCTGGCCGGGGCAGCCCGTTTCTCGTGATGCTCTTCTTCATGGTTGGTTAGGACAGGTTTGCTCTCGGGAAGTGGGATGGGGTAGGCTTTCTTCCAGGTGCTCTGAGTTGAGTAGTCACCAGGGTAAGCCCCTCACCCAGCTCCCACTTCTCTGGGTGGCTGGAGAGTTGGCTTGCACAAAGGGGGTCCAGAGCTGGGACTGCTGGTCGTATCCCATGGGGGCGTCCTCCACCTGTCCAGGACCCCCCCACTTTTCAAGAGAAACAACTTTATTTCTGTAAAAACATACACAGGCAAATACTCAGGAGAAAGCCAGTTCCCAGCAGTGTGGACGTCTGGGATGCCCTGTGGGTCAGTGTAGCCTGTCTACTCCTGAATGGGGCAGCATCTTTCAGCCTCTGGGGGAGTGACCACAGCAGCCAAGAGCACAGAATTGTCCCTGGGGGAATCCCAGCTGAGCCCCTGACCAACGCATGATCATGGGCCCCTTATGTGACTTCTCTGTGTCATGTCTGTAAAGTGGGGATGGAGCATGTGAAGAGGTGGGATCACATTAGTGAGCGTGTGCCAGGTGTTGGGGATGGAGGGACAGGGCCGGGGGCAGGGCTGAGGGACAGGGTCTCCACACAGCAGCTGTGAAACATCACTCTGGAAGGTAGAAAGGTGACATTCCCTAAGTTACGGGTGGCATCACGATGAATCCGCCCCAACCTGCGTTCTTTCGACGTGGATGACGTTCTCGTTTCTGGGATTCTGAGCATCACGAAGGTAGCAGAACACGCACACACGTGGGCGTAAATGAAGATGGTGAAAGAGGCGAACACGCATGGGGAAGTCTTGGTGACGCATCCTCGCCTCTTGTCACAGTTTTTATCTAGCACATGTGTGGGGCATCTTTTGGTTTCCGAGGAGTTGAGAAGTTGAGGCTGACTCTAGCCGGTGGTCCTGCTGGAGGTTTTATGTGGCCACGCATTGCCTGCGGGAGCGCCTTGGCTTTGGCTGCGGGGGCTCAGCGCCCACCCCAGCCAGACTCGCCCAGGGCAGCACGGCAGACCCCGGCCTGACGGCTGGGCTGTGGGGCAGCGCGGCGAGCTGGAGAAGGCTGGCTGCTGCTGGCTCTTCAGGCAGAGTGACGCGGGGGCAGGCGCGGGGCCGCCCTTGGGTCCTCAGATTCCTGTCTCGGGAGGTGGCTTTCCAGAGGGCGTGCCTGGTGGTCAAGCTGGAGGGCCGGTGCTGGCAGAGGGGCTGGCTTCACACAGGAGGGTGGGGAGGTGGCAGGGGCAGCGGCCGCCAGTGGTGCCAAGGAGTTTGCCTTTCCTGCTGCTGAGCGGTGCGCGTGACAGGCCCCGGCTGCGGTGACTGGGGCTCTGCGGCGTGTGGGCCAGGGGCCTGGTGGAGTAAGGAGAGCACACCCTCGCCGTGGGCCCCAGGGAGACTGGCCTGGCCGTTGGACGGGCTGTGGGGCCAGAGACCCTGTCCGTGGCTGCCGCGTTTGGGGCCCGGGCTGGGCGGGGCAGTTACTGGGGCTGGAGAGGAGCAGAGGCCGTTCTGGGGGCAAGTTCTGGGTGCACTGAGCTTAAGATGCTCAGCGGTGCCGCGGAAGGAGGCGGGAGCTGGCCCGGGACCCTGACCCGGTGCTCAGGGCGTGGTGTGGCCGAGGGCCAGGTTCTCGGGAAGCCTGGGCTTCCTGCAGGCCCTGGTGCCAGGGATGCGCCGTGATGGGTCTGGGGGCCTCAGCGACTCGGGTGACCCCAGAGTGTGCCAGCTGCAGCCCCTGGACCCTCCGAGGGTAGCCCCACACTGGGGAGCCGTGGCCGAGGACGCGTCTTAGGTGCGTGGTGGGGGGAGGGGAGGAGGGCCGCGCGGCCAGTGTGTAGAGCGGGGCAGGAGGAAGCGCGAAGACGGTGCCCGAGTGTCTACGTCCCCCCATGCGGCTCCCCGTCGTTGGCGTCTTCCCTTGGCGTGGAATGCAAGTCGCAGCCCAAGTCCCTTTTCGTCCTTTCCTGTCCCCTCTTGCTGCTGCGTGGTGAGGCTCAAGGGAACCGTCTACCGGTCCTAGGGTCTGGGCGGGGTGTTAGGGCAGCCGCCTGCCAGGCCTTCATCAAGCGCCCTCCTGTCGGGCCCGAGCTGGGTGGCGGCTGGCACGGACGTCCTCTTCGGCCCCGCAGGTCTGGCCACCGCCCGCTCCCGGCGTTTGCCCGGGAGCCGGGACAGCCCAGGGCCGCGGCGCTGCCAGCTCTTGGCACGGGCTTCCTCTCTCCGCAGCCGCGCTGGCCCCTGCGTTCCCCTCCCCCCTTTACTGAGCCGCTGGGATACGGGCATGCACTGCCTCTCCCCGTGGCGGGCACCTGGCGCCTCTGTGACGTGGGATAGAGCCGTCTGTGTGTCAGGCTGGTCGTCAGAAATCCCTCCCTTCCCACGTGCTCGCTGGGTGCCCCCGGAAGCCTGTCCTGGCAGAGCTCGTGTTCTGGCCGTATGGCCCCAGTGGTCAGCCGGCACCCACGTCCACCCCTGAGCAGAAACTGGGCGGGCGGGAGGGGACCAGGGAAGCTGGGGGTGGTGGGAGGAGGTGAGGCCCGGGAGTGTCACGTGTTGGAAGTGCAGGGCCGTGGCCCCCGGCAGGTGCTCCCGGCAGCAGGTGTCACCCTGACAGCACCTCCGCGTGGTTGGTGAGCAGGTGTGGGGAGAGCAGGGGGTGCTGGAGAGGGTCCAAGTGAGGACGGGACGGGCCCTCCTGCGCCCAGAGCCCCGGGTCTGGGGCTGACCAAGGAGGGCGTCTGGACACCCGGGAACCTGGGGCCAGCCTCACGCCCTCGGGAGATGACCCGTCTGCTCCTCGGCTGTCCCATCGCTGAGGGGACAAGAGTCTCCGTCCTGACAGGTGTCCTGGCTGCCAGCCACCCGCTCCCCAGGGTGACCCCTCACCACGGTCACTGAGGTCACCACGGGGCTGGGGCCGTCCCTGTCGTATCTGGTCCCCAGAGTTTCTTTGCAAGGAGCCGGCCCTGCGCCCCACCCTCCCGGATGGGGTCAAGTATCTAGTAAGGGGGAGGGGCAGGTGTGTCTGGAATCTGGCCGGGGGGCTTCCGGCCAGAACCCCGTCCCTGCCACGCCCCCGGCCACGAACCAAGCCCCTGGCTCACCTGGTGGGGGAGGGGTGCAGACCCTTGTGGCTCCCGAGAGACAGGCGGGTGAGTAGAGGGCAGGAGCCCCTGAGACTCGTCCAGTCAGCACAGGGCGGTGGGGCCAGGCTGGCGGCACTGCACCCACCGTGGGACGTGGCCTGCGTGCCACCCCCAGGGTCCACGCCTGTTGGCCGCGGGCCTTGCCCTCTCTAGCCATCCTTCACTCCCTCTTTAAACGTGGGGCTGTTCCCCCGGAGGGCAGAAGGCCTCCTGTAGGTTCCTGTGCAGGGTGTTTGGGGCAGCGGTGGCTGTAGGAGGTGGCTTGGTGGCCCTGAGGTCCCTGGGGCTACCTGCTGGCCTGCTCTGGGCTTAACCGTGACCCTCCCCTCCCCTGGCCTGGCCTTGTCCACCCTCCGGCGCACCCCCTGCTGCGCTGTGCGCCCAGGGGCTCTCCCGTCGGTGTCTTGAGCAATGAAGTCACTTACGGGGCTTCTGTTTGGCTTATTTCTAGAAACGAGGTGCAGCTTAGCGTTTCCACCCATGAGTGTCCCCAGCACGAGCCCAGAAGCTTCTTGCGACTATGGTCTTGCTGTTACTTCAAGCACAATTGGACGGCTGAGTCCCTGTGTCTCGGCCACTGCTGGACGCTGCCGTCCTGCCCACAGGGCACTGGGGCCGGGGAGGGGAGAGCCAGACTCACCGTGTCTGTCTGCAGTGCCCACCAGAGGTCGCCTCCTGTCTGCACGTTGGGCCTGAGACCTGCCCAGGGCCCTCCGTCTGTGCAGGCTGGCCTCTGAGGCCCGCCAGCCACTCCTCTGGGCAGGCACCCACCGCCCCCGTGGGGCAGCAGGGGCGCATCTGACCCCCTTTAGTCTGCTCAGCAGTGCCAAAGCACAGCTTCCCTTTGAGACCATTTTCACAAAAGGATTGGTGGGCGGTGGGCATGGGAGAGCCCAGGGGTCCAGGTTGTTTCACCAGGGCTGGGAAGATGCAGTGCTGGGCCGCACTTGAGGCGTGTGAGCCCCGGGCCCTCGGGGGACAGGGAACCGTCTTGGCCGTCGGCATGTAGCGGGCGTGTAGGGACGCTGCTGGCTGGTGGGACCGCGAGTGAACCAGGGAAGGCCCGGCTGGGCACTGTCCTGCTCCCCAGTGCAGCTGGCCCTGGTTCCTCCACGGTTTAGGGAGGGGACTGAAGAAATCCTCGTGAGCAGACGGCCGGCTGTGGCTTCTCTGGGGTTTCCATCACCTGCACACACTGGTCTCCCGTGTGGTTCCCGGGGCCCCTCGGGTAGGAGGGCAGGGCACCCAGGTCGGCCTGGCTCGGCTGTGCGGAGTTGACTGCCGTGGGGCTTCGCCCGGTGCTGCCACTGCAGTTTAGAATGAGTTTGGGGCCAACTTTGGAAGAGACGATGGGGTCAGTGGGGCCTGGGTTGCAGGTGTTTGAGGTCCTGGAGTTCACTCTCCTGCCTCTGCGGCGGGGGTGCCCACTCGCAGTCGGCAGCATCCACCCCGGCTGCAGTGTGGTCGGTCAGCGGGAGCGAGGCTGGGGCCCCAGAGCCAGCGAGACCGCAAGCGAGGCCAGCGTCCTTGCTGCCCAGCCCAGGCACCCCACCCACGTCGCTGTTCCCGAGCCCCTCCTGTGAGAATCAGGGTAGGAAGGTGAGGCTGGCCTCCAGGTCGGCCTGGAGAGGAGGGCCTGAGGACTGGCACTGAGGGTCCCTGAGGTTCTGGGGGTGTCGTCCTGTCCTGGAGCCGTGTCTGGGGTGTGGGGTGACACCTGCTGCCTTACGGCTCGCTGAGTACGGTTTTTACCGGAGGAAGTTAGATCAAAGGAGCATCCGCTGTTTGCAGGTGGAAGCGTTCCGATTCCTCGTGTTTGGTGATTCCGGAGAGGAGCGTGGCTGCATGGGGCGGGGGGGCCGGCGTGAGTTGCGGGAGCTCTGGTAGCGCGACCCCTCGGGCACGAGTCCCTTCGCGGCGGGGTTGCTGTCCACGCTGCGTGGCCCGGGAGGCAGAGCGGGTGCGGCGGGACGGGGACCTGGGAACGCGGGGGGCCTTGGCGCACGGGGCTGCACGGGGCTGAGAGGGGCCGAGGCCGCCTGGGAGCCAGTGGTGAGGTCAGTTTGGGTGCTGGACACCCACTGGGTGGCAGGCACTGAGGGCCGCCGCCGGCCCGTGGCTGCAGGCTGTCCCCCGGCCCTGCCGCCCGTGTCCTGGGGTCGTGGGCTGTGTCTGGCTGGCTGGCTGGAGCTTTTCAGGAGCGGCTGGCCAGTCCCCGCAGCTGAGCCGGATCAGGGAGGGCTCGGGTGCGCCCGAGGTGTGGGTCATGACCAGGTCGTCCTGCTCGCCGGGAAGGGCTGGGCAGCTCTCTGGGGAGGACTGCACCTGAATCTGGCCCCGGTCCCGGGACACCGCCTGGGGGGCTCGGGGGTGCGGTACAGGAAGCGTCCAGGTCAGGGTCTGTGTCTCGGGGCCCTTTCCCTCAGCGGCCTGTGCCCCGTCACGGACCCAGGAAGCAATGGGCCCCGTGAGACAGGAGCTTGCGGAACTGGCCACAGCCCCGCTTTCTGGGCCATCCTGTCCCCAGGCCTCCCAGCTAGTGCACATGGTGGCACCCGGGTGGGCTCCCGGGTATGTGGCGGCGACCTTCGGGGTGAGCCTCTTGCCTCTGCGTCCGAGCCGTGGCCCCGCCGGTCACTCTCACGCAGGGCTGGGCCTGATTCCAGGTAGGTCCCAGCCCGGCAGCCACGGGCTTGGGGTCAAGGTGCAGGGAAGCCCCTCCTCCATGGACCTGAGGTTCGTGAGTCTAGTTGACCCTCAGTGGTGTTTAACGTGTCTCTTGTGTTTAATTTTTAGTCAGACTTTGACCCGGCGTGGGCTTCAGTGGTCGCCGTGGACGGGAGCCTGGGAGCTTTGGTTCGAGACAATTAAAGACGTGGGATGAGGATCCAGTGACAGGACGCGGTTCTGCAGGGGGATTCTGAAGATAGACGCTTTGAACAGTCGAATTCATGGTCGTGGAAGCCGAGCCCATATTAAGAGATGTCAGGTTGGTCGGGGCTCGGGAGAGTGAGGCCGCCGAGGCCGGTGTCCCCGCGGCCGCGGAGGAGGCGCCGCTCCGGGGCCCCCTGCGTGTGCTGGGGTTAGGACAGGGGCGTCCCGAGTGGGCGAGTCGCCCGGGCCAGCGAGGCCTTGGTCGGGCCTCACGTTTGCCGTGGGGTTTGCTTCTGTCGAGGGTGTCGAGGGAGGGGCGCCCGGCCAGGCTGCAGGTTGGCGCGGGGTTTCTCGGGACGTTCCCATGGACACGCTGCGGTTGGCAGCCCTTCCGGTCGCAGTGCCCTCCGTTGGGGCTTCCCGTCCTCTCTGACCGCTGGGCGCTTCAGACGAGGCTCTGCAAGCACCTTTCAGCTAAGACACCTTCGCAGACCCGGAGGGCTCGGTTTCTTGCGGTCACGTGGATCGATGTTGGGCAAAGTTCCAGCTGAGTGAGGCTGGGAGCGGGTGTTTGTCATGCGCTAAAATGAGTAACATCTTTAAGTGAGACGTCGCTGTTCTCCCAGTGGAGCTGGAGGGACCAGGGCACCGTCTGCACAGGACTCCCGCTGTCGCTCCACAGACAGAGGGGGCCTGGACGCTCTGCTCGTGACGCGGGGAGAGGTGACCAGGGAGGTCCTGGCCTTTGGACCCCACGCCAGGAGCCCTCCCGGTGGTCCTGGCACCTTTGCCGCCGGTCCTGACGGCCGTGCGCTCTCGGGAGTGGTGGGCGCTGGCGGGCCGCCACGGAACCCGCACCTGGTTCTCGGCCTGCACCCCACGCGCCGGCTGCCACGTCCCAGGGCGAGCCTTGCGGGGCCGTGGTGGGGGGCGGGCTGATGCGGCCACCGCTGTCTCGCGTGTCACTGTGAAGGCCTCCCGTCTCCACCTGGGCCTCGTGTGGAGGGAGTGAGTTTTTAATCATTCTTTGCTGTCTCGTTTTGGGAAGGTGAGAGGTTCTGGCCTTCCTCCGGTGCCCTAACCCTGTTCTACCTTTACGCTGTTTCTTGCTCCTCAAACCTACAAGCAGAGGCGATGCTGGTGCTGGGTGGGTCCCTGCCGGGTTTTTGGGTGGCAACACCACAGCGTCGAGTGGAAGAGAAACGTCGGGTGCGTCCCCGAGCCCGTCGTTCCAACCTGCGTGTCTGGACGCCAGCTGGAGCGCGGGGCTGCCAGGGGCTCTGCATCCCTGAGGCCCTGATCCGTGGAGGGGGGCAGTCACCACCATCGGTGTCCACTCAGGCGGCAGTGAGCTGTGGCAAACGCCAGTGTGTTTTCCTTCCTGATTTTTAACTTATTTTTGACAAAGATCCTGGTGGCTGGACACGTAGAATTGGAAGTCCTTGGGGTGGGCTGAGGTTTCAGCGGGGGCTGTGCTGCCGCGGGAAGCTGAGCGTCCGGCCCTGTCGTTGCAGGCGTCCGACCTCCGATCATGAACGGGCCCCTGCACCCCCGGCCCCTGGTGGCACTGCTGGACGGCCGGGACTGCACGGTGGAGATGCCCATCCTGAAGGACGTGGCCACAGTGGCCTTCTGTGACGCACAGTCCACACAGGAGATCCACGAGAAGGTACCACGGGCGGGGGCGGGGAGGTGGGGAGCCGTGGCCTTGCCAGCGCTGAGGCAGGTGTCCCAGGGTTCCTGCCGGAGCGGGCAGGTGTGGTGCTGCCCTCACCACCTGGCCTGTCGGGAGGCGGGGTGGGATGTCTCCATTATAACCAGTTCTTTCCCAGAAAGTGGCATCTGGGGACGTGGCTGCAGTGGACGGTGCTGGGGGCAGGCAGGCTGCGTCACCATCACCTGGCGACTCAGGCCGCGGCAGTCGCCAGGACACCCTGAGCCTGTGCCACGTGGTTTGCAGCTCTCAGGTTCCCTGGGACAGGAAGTACGTTAACCTGGTTTCTGTTTGTAGTCACAGCCAACCGGGTACTTCAGAAGCACCTTTCCCCTGAGTCAGCTGAGGAGGCTGGACCAAGGTTTATAAAACCAAGGTGCTTCGGAGAGCCAGCAGGGTCAGGAGAGGCCCCGATGCCGTAGGGGTGGACAGGTCGTGCCCGCCGGGCCGGAGCATCAGCTGTGCTGGAAGAGGCGGCTGAGAGGCCGGGGTGGCTTTGGCAGCCTCATGGGCTGGTGAGGTTGGAGCCCTGCTGGACCCTGGCTCTGGGCTGGACCCCGGGAGAAAGGACGAGCTGGAGCCAGATGCACCCTCACGTGTCCACCCACCGGCCCCGCAACGTCCACATCAAGCCTTGAACTTGGATTATAGGCGCCCCTGTGCCCTCTGCTCGGGTGGCTGGCAGAGACGAGGGAGAACGGTACTCTTTACGGGAGGAGCCCGTAGACCTGGGCCCCAGGTTGTCTCTGCAGATCACCTCCTAGCACAACGTTCATCGCACAGTCGAAGATAACAAGATAGTAGGAGAAGAAAGAACTGAGCAAAAACCAGCAGAGACAAAGGACTAGAGGGACCCACGGGGCCGTGGGGTGTCTGCTGCTACAACCACAGCGTGAAAACCAAGCCTGAGCACTTCAAAGGAGCCGAGAGCAGAAGACGTGATGGCGGCAGAGGCTTCGGGGGAGTTTTTAGAAGATCTAGGAGCAGAAACAGCAAAGCTGAAAATGAGAACCCACTGGGCAGACTCGACAGCCACTTGGGTCAGTGGCAGGACGGAGGCTTGGGGTGAGGGGGCCACGGTGGGGAGCCAGCCTCCGACAGAAGTCTCAGGGACCGAGGGGAGGGGATGGGCCACGGGCAAAATTTGATGAGAAAAAGGCTGACGATGGTCCAGAGCCGAGGGGAGGCAGCAGTAAGCGGGTGAGAGAAGTGCGGCGGCGTGCACGCCCGGGCGGCCCCTCCGGGAACTCGGGCTGGCGGCTTCCCAAAGCTGAGCAGGCGCGGGCCACCTGCCTGGCCGTCCCAGTGCCGGCATTTCTCCCAGAGAAGCAGAGCACACGTCCGCTCAGAAACCTCCCGCGAGCCCCCCAGCAGCTTTGTTCCTTGTGGCCGGAACCAGAGGGAACCAGGTGGCCTTCAGCCAGGGCACGGGTACCGAGGAGCCCCACTGGGCAGAGAAGGAAGGGTGAGCCACGGGCATCGGCATCGGCCGGGCCAGAGCAGCCAGCTCGTCAGGGTCACAGGCATTGTCATTCTGGCCAGCCACCGTGACGGGGACGGCGAAGGGGACCAAGGTGCCGGGTTCAGGTGCCACTAACACGGGGGTGTTTCTCTGTGGCGACGGCAGTCCTGCATTCTGTGTCCTGTTGTGAGGTGGCTACTTGAACAGACTCACGGTGAAGTTCCACAGAACAGCACACACAAGCAAGGACAAGACGGCCAAGGGCACTTGGGTGCACAGATTACCTCCCCGGGCACAGGCTCACTGCCCACCACGGGCCGGGCCAGGGGACACGGGATCCCTCTCGTTGGCAGCTTCTTGTGAATCTTAAACTGTTTCAAACTAAAAAGATACTTTTTAAAAAACCAGTAGTGGAATGAAAAAGAGATATACCGAGAGAAAGTTTTAAAAATTGTAAGCAGTACTAAAACAAGTTTTGCCAGTAAATTTGAAAACTAAGACAAAACGTGTTTTTTTCCAGAACTGTAACTTACCAAAACTATTTCAACAAGTTAATATAAAACCCAGGGCTTCCCTGGTGGCGCAGTGGTTGAGAGTCTGCCTGCCAATGCAGGGGACCCAGGTTCGAGCCCTGGTCTGGGAAGATCCCACATGCTGCGGAGCAACTGGGCCCGTGAGCCACAACTACTGAGCCTGCGCGTCTGGAGCCCGTGCTCCGCAACAAGAGAGGCCGCGACAGTGAGAGGCCCGCGCACCGCCATGAAGAGTGGCCCCCGCTCGCCGCAGCTGGAGAAAGCCCTCGCACAGAAACAGAGACTCAACACAGCCAGAAATAAATAAATAAAGGAATGAATGAATGAATAAATGTTGACAGACCGCTGGGGAGGGGCACAGGGCCCTCAGAGCCCCACCCAACGGGCAGGCGGTGTCCTCCCCGAGCCCTATGCCTCCTGACACCCACGGGAAGCCACAGCCAAGGCCTTGCCTGCCAGAGAAGAACAGGCAGAAAAAGTGTCCTGGGGACAGAATTTTATGCTCCTGACAGAAGAGACGTTAGGACTGTGTAATTGGTGTCCTTAGGCCTGAGGTTACGCCTGATTGTACACTGAGCAGGACGCAGCGAGAAAGGAACCACAGGAGAACTAGAGGGAGCTCCTGGAAACTAAAATGGGAGCGGAAGGTTTAAACCTTAATAGGAAGCTCAGAAGACACAGTCAAGGGAAGCCCAGAGGAAAGATGGAAGCGATGAGGAGCGAGGAGAGACTCGCAGACTCCGCGGGGGTGCCGGGCGCAGCTGGCCAGTGCAGCTGCTCTCAGGAGCCTCCCGTTTCCCATCCTGGGCAAGCACTTCCTTCCCCCTCTGCTGCCAGGGGTGGCCAGATGACCAAGTGCAGCCAGGGAGAGGACAGCAGCCTTTGTGTGCAGAGCCACCTTCCCTCTTTCTGCTGGCTGGAAACCAGATGTGATGGCTGGAGCCTGGGCAGCCACCCAGACCACAAAAGGAAGCCATGTGGAGCCAGGGGAGCCTGGGAATGGCGGGGCAGCAAGACAGGAGCCCAGGACCCCGGTGGCTCTGGAGCTGACACGGGGTCCGTGGACCACCTGGCTGCAGGCTTTGGCCTAGAAGGGAAGTATCAGCCTGTCTTACGCGTCACGTCTGATCAGGGGTTTCTACCTCCTCACAGCTGGTTGGACATCCGTCCGATGTTATTTGAGCGTTAAGGAGGAGAGACTGACGTTTTCGCCACAACATGAGGAAAACTACCAAAGCTGAACGGAGGCTCCCGTGCTCCTGCCACGAACCCAGCATGAGTGTCAGGGGCCCCGAGAGGGCCTGCCATTCAGGATCCAGATTTCACCAGCGCCAGGGGTGGGGGACAAGAACCAGAGCGGCCCCAGCTGGGCGCGTCAAAGCCCCTGAGAGGAGGGTTTTAGCCAGGCTCGTTCGCCCACCCGCATGTGGGGCCGGCGGAGGCGCTTCTCCCCTCTGCCGCTCTCTCCGAAGCTCCTCAGAGAAGGTCAGGTGCCCATGAGGTGGGGGTAGCCGTGGAAAAGGAAGACCTGGGGTCCCGTTGAGGGGCCGGGCCAGGGTGGGAGTGACACGGAGACGCACCTGGGGTTCCAGGGGCACCAGCGGGGGCCTCGTTGGAGTGAAGCGCCCAGTCCCAGGAGGGAGGCGCCGAGGCCGGGTAAGACATGAAATAAAATCCAGGGGAAACGCAGAAACAGGCATTGCAGCCAGTGGGGGGGTGGCTCCCGGTCAGTGGGACCTGAGGACCCTGGAGGAAGAAAGGACTAGTCAGCCCACGAGCCCTGGGGATGCTGGCCAGCGCCTTCGTGCGCGGCCGCCGTCACCAAGAGCGAGAGGGCCGTCTGCGGGGAGCATGTTTGCCCCTGGTCAGGACAGGACCAAACGTGGGCAGTTCTACAGAAAGCACAGTGTGGGAAGGAGGGGCATCCGCGTACAAGGCGGTCACAACAGTCTCCCTGCAAGAGAAATCACACACAACAGGAAATGAGGGGGCGAAGGAGACGCGTCTGCAGTACGTGTAACAGTCGGGGGGGAAGAGCTGAAATACTCAGACTCCTCAACCAACAGGAGAAAGATCCCAGTAGGAAGTGGGCAAGGGAGGGGGGTGTAGACAGAGCAGGTGACACTGCCCCCCCCGCCCCCCCCGGGGCAGCCGGGCTGTCAGCTTGCAGGTCTGGGTGGCGCTCCAGCAGGCCTGTGAACCTGTCTGCGCTCTTCAGCCCGCTGTCCCTCCACCTGGGCCACCTGTCATCGGGAAAGCCCTCGAGCCGTCTGCGTGGCCTCTGGCGGTTTTCACAGAACATGCCCATCTGGAAAGATGATAAGTCGCTGAGGGTGTGTGTATGTGTGTGTGAGAGAGAGAGAGAGAGAGAGAGTGATGCTGGGAGGGGAGACTCAGGCCGAGGAGGTGCCCTGAGTGTGTGTGTGTGTCTGTGTGTGTCTGTGTGTGTGATGCTGGGAGGGGAGACTCGGGCCGAGGAGGTGCCCTGAGTGTGTGCCCTGAGTGTGTGTGTGTGTGTGTGTGTGAGATGCTGGGAGGGGAGGCTCGGGCCGAGGAGGCGCCCTGAGTGTGTGTGTGTGTTTGAGATGCTGGGAGGGGAGGCTCGGGCCGAGGAGGCGCCCTGAGTGTGTGTGTGTGTGTGTGTGTGTGTGTGTGTGAGATGCTGGGAGGGGAGGCTCGGGCCGAGGAGGCGCCCTGAGTGTGTGTGTGTGTGTGAGATGCTGGGAGGGGAGGCTCGGGCCGAGGAGGCGCCCTGAGTGTGTGTGTGTGTGTGAGATGCTGGGAGGGGAGGCTCGGGCCGAGGAGGCGCCCTGAGTGTGTATGAGTGTGAGATGCTGGGAGGGGAGGCTCGGGCCGAGGAGGTGCCCTGAGTGTGTGTGTGTGTGTGTGTGAGATGCTGGGAGGGGAGGCTCGGGCCGAGGAGGCGCCCTGAGTGTGTGTGTGTGTGTGATGCTGGGAGGGGAGGCTCGGGCCGAGGAGGCGCCCTGAGTGTGTGTGTGAGATGCTGGGAGGGGAGGCTCGGGCCGAGGAGGCGCCCTGAGTGTGTGTGTGTGTGTGTGTGTGTGTGTGTGTGTGATGCTGGGAGGGGAGGCTCGGGCCGAGGAGGCGCCCTGAGTGTGTGTGTGTGTGTGATGCTGGGAGGGGAGGCTCGGGCCGAGGAGGCGCCCTGAGTGTGTGTGTGTGTGTGTGTGTGAGATGCTGGGAGGGGAGGCTTGGGCCGAGGAGGCGCCCTGAGTGTGTGTGTGTGTGTGATGCTGGGAGGGGAGGCTCGGGCCGAGGAGGCGCCCTGAGTGTGTGTGTGTGTGTGTGTGTGTGTGTGTGTGTGAGATGCTGGGAGGGGAGGCTCGGGCCGAGGAGGCGCCCTGAGTGTGTGTGTGTGTGTGTGATGCTGGGAGGGGAGGCTCGGGCCGAGGAGGCGCCCTGAGTGTGTGTGTGTGTGTGTGTGTGTGATGCTGGGAGGGGAGGCTCGGGCCGAGGAGGCGCCCTGAGTGTGTGTGTGTGTGTGAGATGCTGGGAGGGGAGGCTCGGCCCGAGGAGGTGCCCTGAGTGTGTGTGTGTGTGTGTGATGCTGGGAGGGGAGGCTCAGGCCGAGGAGGCGCCCTGAGTGTGTGTGTGTGAGATGCTGGGAGGGGAGGCTCGGGCCGAGGAGGTGCCCTGAGTGTGTGTGTGTGTGTGATGCTGGGAGGGGAGGCTCGGGCCGAGGAGGCGCCCTGAGTGTGTGTGTGTGTGTGTGTGTGACATGCTGGGAGGGGAGGCTCGGGCCGAGGAGGCGCCCTGAGTGTGTGTGTGTGTGTGTGTGTGATGCTGGGAGGGGAGGCTCGGGCCGAGGAGGCGCCCTGAGTGTGTGTGTGTGTGTGTGTGATGCTGGGAGGGGAGGCTCGGGCCGAGGAGGCGCCCTGAGTGTGTGTGTGTGTGTGAGATGCTGGGAGGGGAGGCTCGGGCCGAGGAGGCACCCTGAGTGTGTGTGTGTGTGTGAGATGCTGGGAGGGGAGGCTCGGGCCGAGGAGGCGCCCTGAGTGTGTGTGTGTGTGTGAGATGCTGGGAGGGGAGGCTCGGCCCGAGGAGGCGCCCTGAGTGTGTGTGTGTGTGTGTGTGAGATGCTGGGAGGGGAGGCTCGGCCCGAGGAGGCGCCCTGAGTGTGTGTGTGTGTGTGTGTGAGATGCTGGGAGGGGAGGCTCGGCCCGAGGAGGCACCCTGCCCGGTGACCTGCCTCTGGTGTGGTGCCCAGTGGGTACAGTACCCCTCAGGCCCTCTGCTCTGAGCGCCTGGCCAGGTGGGCTGCGTTTCCTCCCGTGGACCTGAGGACACCAGGTCATTGACTAGCTGGTTACACAGCAGGTAGAGGCTGGCAGCAGTGGACGCTGGGAGGTCGGTGCCATACCGGGGGTGTCATGGCCACTTTGCAACCAGGAAAGGGGTCAGGAGCCAGCAGGAGCACGGACCTGGAGTCTGGACGGGGCAGCGCGGTGCCCCTGCAGTGCTCTCATCCTGTAGCTGGTACAGGGTGGGCGCTGCTCTGAGGGGAGCCCAGGCTCCCCTCTGAGAACACTTCGCCGGGTACCCTGGGATTCGAGAGATGCTCAGTAGAAAAAGGACCAGGCGTGAAAAAAAAATTTACCCAGAAACATACCTGGGTGACTGAGTCACATCCAGAAATGCAAGTGAAAGCTAAAATAACAGTTCCAGTTGGCGTGCGTCACACGGAGTATTTGGAAGTTGGGAATGCCTGGTACTGGGCGGTCGGTGCTGATGGGCAGACTGTGCCCCGGGGGCAGCGGCAGCAAGACTGGAGCCTGAAGAGGGTCTGCAGGGATCCACTCACTTCTCACCTCAAGGAAACAAGCAAACGTGGGGTTTTGCTGCAGCACAGCCGGCGCTGGAAGCCACACAGTCTCTCCAGCTTTAGAAACGTTCAGACCGTCGTGGACCGTCCCTGCTTAAAAGTGCAGCCCGGGGGCTTCCCTGGTGGCGTAGTGGCTGGGAGTCCGCCTGCCGATGCAGGGGACATGGGTTCGTTCCCCGGTCCGGGAAGATCCCACATGCCGCGGAGCGGCTGGGCCCGTGAGCCGTGGCCGCTGAGCCTGCGCGTCCGGAGCCTGTGCTCCGCAGCGGGAGAGGCCACAGCGGTGAGAGGCCCGCGTACCGCCAAAAAAAAAAAAAAAAAAAGTGCAGGCCAGGACACTTAAGGACCACAGCTGGGTGCAACGCTCAGGAAAAGCTGGCCCTGCGCACGCGCCTGAGCCGCGAGGACCACCTGCCCCGCCTCGCCTGCCCACAGCCCATCCGCACGCCCGTTGTAGCCGAGGGCCCCGCGGGCGTCCAGCCGATGCATCTGCCCCTGCGTCCGGGGCTGCCCCTCCCAGTGCCGGCAGGGACGTGTCCGTCTCTCTGGTTCTAGCACCCAGCCGTGCCGGACACCGCGGGCACCGACAGATCTCTGTCTGCATGCAGCCTGCCCACCAGCTCCTGCCCACCTGCCCCAAGGGGGCCCTCCTCACCAGCTCTTGTCCACACAGCACAGAGGGGCCTTCGGGGGGAACCGCCAGCCGAGCCCTCCCCTCTCCCCTGCACCTGCCCGTGGCCTTCGCCATGTCCACTGCCCTGTATCTTCCTGCCCACCCTCCCCACGTGCCCCTGCTTAATGTCCTCTGCTGCTGCTCTGCTGTCACACGTCGGGCCTCACCCCGGGTCCCGTCGAGTCACGGCACCGGAAGTCTGCGTCTGTGGCCCTCCCAGGAGGCCGGGGAAGCTGTCAGGACTCGGGCATGATCCAGCCGGTCCATTCACGCGCCCGCTGGCAGCCCCCTGCTCCCGGAGCTGAGCTTCCTGGATCTTCCGAGCTGGGGCCAGAGCGGGGCTGGCAGCGCCCCGTCGCCTCCTTGCAGGGTCAGGGGCCCAGGACCCCCTGCCCTGCTGCCCAGCTGTCCTTACCTTGGTCCTTTCTGTGAGGTCGCCTGTGGCCGTGTCCTCCAGGCCACCACAGGCAGCAGGAGGGGAAGGGAGGCCAGGCCAGCCTCAGAGGAAACTGCGTTCCGGGTGGTCACGTGTCCGGCTGGGACCAGGGCTCAGTCATCGTAGAAGGGGCGAGCCGGGGCCGTTAGCAGTCTCCCCGGGACTGCAGTCCCCTGCCCTGCGTCCCATGCTCAGAGCCCGCTCCACCCCGCTTACTGCGTCAGCCACGGGCCAGCTGCTGCCTTAGCTCACATGTGGCCCCTTGTGGTCCAGCAGCCTCTGTCGCCCCGGGGGACCCAGGGTCAGCACTGGAAGCTCGGTCCAGAGTGGGGCCCGCAGACACATCACCACGGGTTCCCAGCGGACCCTGTTTCACTGAATTTGAGACGTCATCGATTATAACGTTCCATTAGGGAGGAGTAAACCTCGTCCCCAAGTACGGCAGGTTTTGGATTACATGATGCGTTGGAACGGGGTGGGCCCGCTCCGCAGACCCTGCCTTTGGGCCCAGAGATGGCAGACCATGCGTCCCTGGCCTTGGCCAGACTGCGTCCCGGTGCGGACCGGGCTCAGGGTCCTGGGCTGTGACCCCGCCCTCCTCGACCCGCGCTCCCCGCCCCCACCCCCCAGGAGCGAGGTTCGTCACACGTTGGTGGGTCCGGCCCTGGCAGAGCTCATGGACTTAAGCTGGCAGGTGGGTGGGTGGCCTCCTCGAGGGGGGCCGTGGGCGGGGCTCTGCACGGGGCGCGATGGTGGGCGGACGTCGCCCACGGGGAGGTCTGTGCGCTTGGCACCAACCTGCCCGCGTGGGCCTCGCCTGGAACAGACTCGCCGAGACACGCGGGCCGCCCCCAGTCGTCCTGGAGCCCCGCACTTGGGGGCAACGGCCCTGGCCACGCTCCGAGGGGTGCAGAGACAGAGCCGGCAGGCCCCTCCTGCGGGCTGCAGCTGGCTAGGCCCGCCTCAGGCGCAGGTGCGCCCGGAGCGCGTACCCGACCCTGACGCCCCTCCCAGTGGTGGGCGGGGGCTGGGGGGAGGCGGCCCCCCAGGTCCGCAGCGCGGTGGATAGTGCACAGGGGCTGCGGCTGCTCCCTGCCCCTCTCTGGGGGGTAATCCTCCAACCCTGGGCCGTGCAGGGCCGACCTGGAGGCCGGGCCCTGTGCACGGTGACGGCAGGGGCCGGCACATCAGCCTCCTCCCCGTTTGAAAGGGGTGCCCGGCTCACTGCAGCGCGTTCACTGTCCCTGGGGACTTCTCCGACGCTCAATGCGTCCGCTCCTGTTCTAGGAACGGTCTGTCAAAGTGGCCGCTGGCTTATCATCCTATCGGCGGGGTCTGGAGGTCTCGGGTGCGCCGGGTCCTCCCAGCGCCCGGTGTTTGTCGTCTGTCGTGGCGCCTGGTGCCCAAGGAGAAGGCAGCCCCCGCCCAACCCCGTGCGTCAGGCAGGCAGAGCGCCGTCCCCTGTGTGGACCGGGGCAGGGACCTTCGGTGTGCTTCGCGCGTTTGCTGATCTGTCACGTTCGGGTCACTGCAGACCGCTCGCATGGGGGTCGGGCACCTTCCCCCTGAGAGGGCCTGCCATGCGCACCGGAGGGAAGGCCGCTCGGGTGGGAACCTGCTGGAGCCCTGGGACTTGCGTAGTGGGGGCCGCACCTGGGGGCAGTGCCCACGTGGCGTCTCCCGCAGCGGCGCCGGCTCACGCGCCCCCTTTACTGCAGGTGCTGAACGAGGCCGTTGGGGCGCTGATGTACCACACCATCACGCTGACCAGGGAGGACCTGGAGAAGTTCAAGGCCCTGCGGATAATCGTCCGAATCGGCAGCGGCTTTGACAACATCGACATCAAGTCAGCTGGGGACTTAGGTAGGACGGTCTTGGATTCTTCTCTTTGCAACTTTGCGCACTGCTCCCTTGGTGTGACCTCATCACGTTTTGTCTGTTGGTTTTACTGGGAAGAGGAGAGTTCCGTTGCAGCCGACTGCCTGGTTGGAGGTGGCCTGGAGGCCGGCAGCGTGTGGGCCCCACGCCAGCTCCCCTCAGGCAGGTGCAGGGCGGCAGCAGCATCCCTCAGAAAGCCCCCGGGCGTTGTGGGCGGCGTGTCCGCCGCCCTCCTGCGCTGCCTCCTGGGGACCGCGGGGAAGGGACATCAGCCCGGGGGGGCGGCCAGCACATCTGTGTCGAGGTTTGCGCAGCCCTGTGCACGAGACTTGCTGGGAAAGGAGGTTTGTGTTGTGATTTAGGACACGTGGGAGTGTGTACACACAGGTGTGTGACACACTCACGGAAACAGATTTCAGCATGCTTCTCCAGGTGCAGTGTTCAGCCTCTTGTGATGTTCTGGTCTAGTCTCTCCTTATCCATTGTGTTGGTCACGGCTTAGGGGCAGGTGGGGACACGCCCTGCCATGGCCCGTGGTCACCGACGGCGGCCTCAGACCTGCAGCGTGAAAACGGCTGCCATGCGTCCCAGGGCTCGTTCTGCTCCGCCAGCCCAGCTCGCTCACCCTGCTGTCACCTGTCCCCAGGAAGGCACCGCAGCGTCAGGCTGCGGTCTGGGCACTTTTCGAGCTGGGCCGCCCTCCGGGCCTCGTCCCTGTTCGTGGAGCGTGTCCTTGTTGCCTCGCGATTTCACGGGCTGGGGCTCCGTCCTTCGTCCAGGGACAGTCTGGGGCGTGCTGTGCGGTCATCCCTGCCAGACCTCCACAGGGCCTGGTCCTCTGTCAGGCGGCAGCCTTGTTCCCGAGTGTGACGGGGCCTCCAGCTCTGTTGTCGCTCGGTCTCCCCTGCATGATCTCTTGACCCTGTCTTAACGTTTTGTCGCAAGCTGAGCTGGGGGGGGTGAAGGGGTGGGGGGGTGAAGGGGTGGGGGGTGGGGAGGGCAGGGCCCGGGGAGGTGTGGCCTGGCCAAGACCCCTTTCCAGAAGGTCCAGTGGCAAGTGGTCCAGGAGGGGCAGAAGCAGGCGTGGGCATCCGCCCAGGCAGCCTCTCTCTCTTCCTGTCCCCCAGCCTGTCTGCCCACTGGACCCATGGGTGGCTTTCCCACACGGCATGGGGCAGGTAACCTGCATTTGTCTCCTAGCATCCTGGGGCAGGGACGTGAGGCCAGGACCGTCCTAGTGACTGCCCCATGTATCTCGTGTCCGCAGGCATCGCCGTCTGCAACGTGCCGGCCGCGTCCGTGGAGGAGACCGCCGACTCCACCATGTGCCACATTCTCAACCTGTACCGCAGGACCACATGGCTGCACCAGGCGCTCCGGGAAGGCACGCGGGTCCAGAGTGTCGAGCAGATCCGAGAGGTGGCTTCCGGAGCCGCTAGGATCCGCGGGGAGACCTTGGGCATCATTGGGCTAGGTGCGATGGCTTTCGCCCCCGTGCACAGGCTCTGTGGACCCTGAGGCTGGGGCTGTGCTGCTAGCACATGGTGGCCCAGCCAGGGGACAGCGCGGGGTTGAGGGGTCTCTGCCCCAGAGACTGTGCTGGCCCTTCTTGGCCCCAGGAACACCTAGTGGGGCCCACGCACACACAGATGTTAAATAGGTGCTCTTGGGGTCACACGTGCTCATGTGGTCACGCACAGTCACGCACGCTCACTCTGCCGTTCCCCTGCCCCGCAACTGAACACACAAGGCCTTCGGGTGGCGGCCGGGCAGGCTGCCCTGAGCCCTGCTCTGGGTGGACGGAGGCTGCTCCCTCCACTCACCCGCTCACTCGCATGCCCTGCAGGCCGGTATCCTGCGCCAACCCTGGGCCTCTTGCGCTCAGACAGCAAACCAGGGAACGGAGACGTGGGGGGGGGCGCAGGCAGGATCTGGCGGGCAGAGGTGCCGGGGTGGTGCGGGCCTTAGGGGTTGGGGAAGCAGGGGAGGGCAGTGTGGCGGGAGGGGCCTGCCCGTCCACCTGGGCCACCCAGCATGGGCGGGACCGTAGCTCCCTGCGGCCCCATCAGCTGTCTCACAGGTTCTCCACGGCAAAGGCGCCGCCTCGTGCGGCTGTGGGGGAACTGCGGGGCAGAGATGCGCCTGCATTAGGCAGGGGGTCAGGGCCACGGGCGTCCGTGGGGCACAGGGGTGTCCCTCGCCGACACGACTTGCTGTCCTGCTGGATGTGTACACACAGACGCCAGGGCTGGCCAGAGCCCCGTAGCCCCGTGAGTGCCCTGCACCCGGCACCTAGGCCCCCAGCGCCCTCGGCCTGTCCGAGGGCAGGGATGGCCCGGCCCACGCGGTGTGATGCAGGCCGGGAGGAAGGAGCCCGGATGGGGAGCTGCTGTGCCTGGCCAGTGGGCTTGGGGCAGCCACCTCTAGGCAGTGTTGGTCAAGACACTCAGTGCGGTGGGGACGCCCCAGAGGCTGCATCTCAACCAGCGCCTGGCGGCCCTGGGGACCACGGCCCCTGGGCACCTGCTCCGGCCCTCCCCGCGCCCCTCGGCACTCCGAGAGTCTCTGTTCTGGTTCCCCACCACCCCAAAGCAGAGTGGTCCCCTGAAACCTGTGGCCCGAGTGGTGTAAAGGGAAGAAGCAGCAGCCTTTGGATCCGTGTCACTCGTGGAGGCCAAGGCCACAGCAGCTCCACACTGAGACATGGAGTGCGGTTCCCGGGGACAGGAGGGGCTCTGTAACGGCACCTGCCAGACACACTGAGCGCAATTTCGCTTTTGCCTTTTTTCATAAAAGTGAAAATCGTCCTCGGGTTTCTTTTGGTTCCTGGAACTGGGGACTGACGTCGTAGGTGAAGTGGCTTAAGGCGAGGCCAGCCGAGCGGGGGCTCCCGTGCCAGCGTCGCCCACCGGGCAGTGTGAGTGACTGCTCCGAGGCGCTGGCACCGTGGCTGGTCGGCAGGACCGCTGGGTGCCCATCCTCCCCGGGCCCTCTGCGCTGGCGCCTCACCAGCCTCCACGGTGTCCCGTGGCCCCAAGCGCAGGGCCCTGGCGTGCCTGCCCCCCCCCCCCAGCTCCTGGCCTGCGCTGCTCCCCTGCTTTGTCTTCTCGGGAGCCGAGGACAGAGGGCTTCAGCCCCCGGGGCACTGGGACCTATCCTGACACTGCAGCCCCTGCCTTGCCGCCCCGTGCATCCGCGGGGCCCCCGTCGGCGCTCCCCAGCCCCCCGGAGCCCCGCCCCTTCTCTGCAAAGCCTCGTCCTGCGCACGTCCTGCCGCTGGGCCTCTGGGGGCAGACGCCTCAGGCTCACCCCGGGCAGACGGGGAACCGAGGCGGGGCGGCCAGAGAGGTGCTGTGGTGACACCCTGTCGCCCCCCAGGTCGCGTGGGGCAGGCGGTGGCGCTGCGGGCCAAGGCCTTTGGCTTCAACGTGCTGTTCTACGACCCCTACCTGGCGGACGGCACAGAGCGGGCGCTGGGGCTGCAGCGGGTCAGCACGCTGCAGGACCTGCTCTTCCACAGCGACTGCGTGACCCTGCACTGCGGCCTGAACGAGCACAACCACCACCTCATCAACGACTTCACCGTCAAACAGGTCTGCGGCCCGGGGCCCCCGCCTGCCCACCACGCCTGCCGGCCACCGCGTGGGCCCTGCCACGGGGCCTTCTCTTCCCCGAACCGCGGCACAGGGCCTTTCAAGTGACCGCGTGCGCAGAGACCTGTGTTGCAGGCGTGCACAGTGTATGTACGTGGGGGTGGGTCAGCTTCGACGACAGTGCCCACCCCACGTGTGTCTGCGCACGTGGGCTTGTACACACACGTGTGTGTGCATATATTTAAGTGTGGGGTGGCCACTTACATTGATGTGTGCACATAGGTGTGCACGTGTGCACATGTACGTGTGGGTGGGCGTGCGTGTACATTCAGTGTGCCCGCCTGGGGCCTCACCTGCTGTCCGCCCCAGGCTCCTGAAGCCCTGGAGAGGGTGAGGCCGGGCACCTTCATTGGTTCTCACCCAGTGGGTCTGGGTCTCTGGGGGACAGGGTGTGGCCAGGGGCTGTGCGGTCCCCGAGGACTCAGTGAGGCCCGGACAGGCACGAGCTGCCCCGAGCTGGTGGACAGCCACCGGAGCCCCACGACGGGGTGGGCTTAGTTGGGGTGAGATAGGGGTCACAAGGAATCCCTCACTGGGGAGCAGGGAAGCCACTTCCCTGAACCGGCGGGGGAGTGTCTTCAGGCCGCACTGTCTCGTGTCTTCCCAGATGAGACAAGGGGCCTTCCTGGTGAACACAGCCCGGGGCGGCCTCGTGGACGAGAAGGCACTGGCCCAGGCCCTGAAGGAGGGGCGGATCCGCGGTGCGGCCCTGGACGTGCACGAGTCGGAGCCATTCAGGTGCCTGCCGGTGGTGCCCTGGGGTTCCTGAGCCGGCGCTTACCCAGCTTACGGCCCGCGCTAGCCTGCGCCTGACCCGGTGGCCACAGCGCCGCGAGGGAGTGGGGCCCCGATGCCCATGCACAGCCTCCAGGCCCCGGCCTCGGGCAGCTGAGGGTCCAGGGACAAGGGAGCCTGAGATCCCACGTGGGGCAGACCTTTCTCCCTGGCCAAATCTCAGAGCGAGGGGAGGCCACCACTGTAGGCCAGGACGACCCAGTCCCCTGCACCTGGTGGGAAGGGCTCAGACCAGGCGTCCTGTGGAGTGCCCGGGGGCACGAGGCGGCTGGCCCCCATGTGGCCACGTCAGACGCCTCACGGCTGAAACGCCCGTCTGGGGCAGCTGGACAGCTCCAGGTGGGTCTTCACCCTTCCAGGACGGAGCGGTGTCCAGAGGGCCTGGGGTCTGGAGCTCACAGCCACTTGCAGGGAGGGGTGGGCAGCGTCCCCCCCCCACCCCGTGAAGGCCCCTCCCCACTGCAGTCGGGAGCCCATGGGCAGGTTTGTCTTTTAGGGGGAGCCACCGAGTCTGGCGGAGGGTGGGGTGTGGTTCCGGGCAGGCGCAGGGCCTCTGATCTCCTGTGTGCCGTGCAGTTTTAGCCAGGGCCCCCTGAAGGACGCGCCCAACCTGATCTGCACCCCACACGCGGCCTGGTACAGCGAGCAGGCCTCCATCGAGATGCGTGAGGAGGCGGCCCGGGAGATCCGGAGAGCCGTCACAGGTGCACCGGGCGGGGACCCCGAGGCCGCGGCGTCTTCTGCGGGGTGGGGGTGGGTGGGTAGGGGGCTGGGTAGGGAGACGGGCCGCCCGGGGTCGGGCGTGGCAGACCCCAAGCATGGAGGGGCCGAGCGCAGCCCAGGCCCTTGTGTCGTGTGTGTGGCGCTCGCTGGTTGTCCTGCTTGGGGTGCTAGCTCGTGGGGTGTTTCCCCCACCTTGTAAAAAGTCACTTACACGTGTAAGCCTTCTGGGCCGGGCCCTGTCAGCTTCTGACTGAAACCCCCAGGCCAAGCAGATGGGGTTGGGGGCACTGCTGAGCTGAGATCGGTTGGTTGGGGTTGGGGGTCCCCGAGCTTTGAGGGCAACACTGCCCAGACAGGACCCCACTGTGCCTAAGGGGAGCGAGTCTGTGGAGACTGCCCGTGTCCCCGGTGGAGCCCCTGCCTCTGGGGTCCCCTTGGTGGCAGCCGCCTGATGCAGGCGCCGTCCCTCCCGTTCTCCCCGACGTCCCCCAGGCCGGATCCCTGACAGTCTGAAGAACTGCGTGAACAAAGACCACCTGGCAGCCGCCACCCACTGGGCCAGTGTGGACCCGGCCGTGGTGCACCCCGAGCTCAACGGGGCCGCCTACAGGTGAGCGGGGGCGACCTTCAGGGCCCTGTGGACGTGAGACCGTCTGTCTGGGTGGTGGCCACACAGGGAGTGGGACGGCGTCCCCCAGCAGGCGGCCTTCAGGCGCAGTCTGGGGTCCTGCCCTGCTGGCCTCACCTGCCTCCTTCCTCTCCCAGCAGGTACCCCCCAGGCGTCGTGGGCGTGGCCCCCAGCGGCATCCCCGCCGCAGTCGAAGGCATCGTCCCCAGCGCCATGTCCCTGTCCCACGGCCTGCCCCCCGTGTCCCACCCACCCCACGCGCCTTCTCCCGGCCAAACCGTCAAGCCTGAGGCAGATAGAGACCATGCGAGCGACCAGTTGTAGCCCGGGCAGAGCTCCGCAGCCTGGGCACTGGCCAAGCCCTCGGACAGGTGTGTGCAGGGGCGGCGCCGCAGGCGGCCACGGCCTCCGGGACGGTCCGGGCGCCAGGGGTGAGAGGTGACACCCTCTCCCCGCATCAGCTGTAGTTGTCCCGTCCCGAGGGCCGGCCGCTGCCGTGTCCTTTGCGTCCCCGCTCAGCAGCGGAAGAGTCAGTAGTTAATTCTATCATGAGTGTCCCCGTCTGTGTACAGTCTTTAGAACGTCGCAAAGGATTTGTTTGCTTAGCTGTCGGCAGGAGAAGCCCGAGGCAGGGCTCAGCGGGTCTGCTTCAGACGTTCTCCCTTTTGTGTGTGGATCGCATCCCAAACCAAGCAGTTGGCAAACTTCTCAGGACAATGAATCCTCCCCGTTTTCTTTTTACGCCACTCAGTGCATTGTTTTTTCTACCTGCTTGTCTTATTTTTAGAATAATTTAGAAAAACAAAACAAAGGCTGTCTTTCCTAACTTTGGCATGAACCCCCCCTGTTCCAAACGAAGACGGCGTCGCTAGCGGTGCAGAGGAGCGCGTGGGCCTCCGTCCCGGGCGGCGGGGCTGCGGCGCCTGGCCGCGCGGTGCCGTCCTGCTGATGTGGTAGGCTAGCAATATTTTGGTTAAAATCATGTTTGTGACCGTAACCATTTGTATGAATTATTTTAAAGAAATAAAAGTCCCAGAAAGAGCCGGCACGTTTAGCATCTGTCTTACCGGCTTCGTCTCACCGGGACACAGGCGGGGTCAGTCCTCTTCTCTCCTGGCGCTGGTGGCCTTGGGGCTGGATGGACGGCCCAGTGAGCCCCGCTGTCACCACAGGAGGGGCGCTGCGGCCCGAGTGCTGGCCTCTGCCACCCCCGCCCTCCGCCCTCGGGCAGCCTTGGACCCGGGCCCCTGGGGGCGGCAGAGACCGCGGGCTCCGGGCTCGCAGGCACGTGCTCAGCGACACCGCTTTGTCCTCGTCACGCGTGGCCGGGATGCGTGGCTGCACTTGCTCAGCAGCCACTACCAGACGGGGGCCTGAGGGCGGGGACGGGGCGTGTCCCTCCTGCCACCTGCCGCAGCCGGTCCCGGGCCCGCCAGCCCCGGCCCCTCGGCCTCTCGCCCCTGGACTCCTCCCTGGGTCCTGCAACGGCAAACACTCGCTTACGGGAAACTTCTGGGAAAAGTGCCTCGGTTTTGCCCACGTCCCCGCCTGGGTGTGGGCACGGAACCCGGGGCGGGAGCTGTGTCGCACTCCACACTCGCCACCTGCCACGTTCCCCGCGGCCACCGTCCCCCACCACTCGGGTCCACGCCGGGTTTTGGTTCATTTCTGCTTCTGGAGCCGCTCACCCTTGAGTTGTTAACTTGATTGTGGAAGGTTCTCAGCTGTTCCGTCTTCAGTGGTCCCCCTCGGGAGTCCTGGGCAGCAGCTAACGTAACCGGGAGCTGGCGGAGTACTGACTTAGAAGAAAAGTGAGAGGCGGTACGAGTTTGAGAAAAGAATATAAAGGCTGGAATAAGGACATATTTATATGTATCTTGGCAACTAGGAAAAACACTGAAAAAATCAACTTTTAAATTATAGATGGATGTACGTGATAAATATAAGATTGGAATTAATCGAATACAACGCAAATATATAGAAGAGTGTCAAGTTCACTGGTTGGTTCTCTAAATTAGTAAAATTACTAAATTCAGATAAAGGAATTTACCACCAGAACAGGACTGAAAAGGAGCCTGTTACAACAGTTGGCGATGTCAATAAATGACAGAGATGATGACAACTTTCTGATGAGAATTTAGAAAAAAAGGAAAACACATTTTTGCTAAAACAGGCAAAAAGTAAAAGATCTGAATTGCTCTATGACTTAAAAGAAATTGAACTTAAAAAAAAACTTCCTGAAAGAAAATTACAAGTGGCATCAATGGTTAGTTCTAAAAAATATTTAAAGTAGAAAATACACTAATGACCAACTGATTCCACAGGACAGAAAGAAAGGAGGCGCACCTTCCAGTCATTTTATGAGATTAACTCTGATTCAAATCTCCTAGGAGAAAAAGACACTCCAGCCTCATCTTCAGGAGTGAGTGCGGGTGGGGCGACTCCTACACCATCAGCCCAGGTGGTGCACGGGGCCGCCTACGGGGACCAGGGCCCCCAGGTGTCCCCCAGGCTGAAGGGTGGCCGTATAGGGACAGGACCCCCAGGTGTCCCCCATAGAGGGTAGTGTTAGTGGTTGGCCCAGCCCCGAGCTCCCGTAGAGACACCAGCCCTCTGCCCAGGCATGTCCCCTCCGGGCCTTGTAGGGGTGGCTGAGAGCACTAGGTGTACGTCTGCTGTGTGTGGACACGTGCCCTTCGTCCCTTCCCTGGGCCCAGTTATCACCCAGTCCCTGCATCTCCACTCTTGGTGTCGCCACAGAATTGCGACGTGCAGAGGCTGGGAGACGCGTCCAGGAATCTTACAGTGGCTTCATCACGATGATCAGCACAGGGGCCTCCTGTCCGTCAGCCCTGGCCTGGACAGGTCAGTGTGGGCCTCGCCCAGCGGGGGTCGGAGCCAGATGTCGGGTGTGCGCACGGAGCTCGGTGGCACAGCTGCTCACAGCGCACGTGTTGGTCGGGGGTCCGGTGACTGGGGGTGGTGAGGCTTCTTTCCTGGAGGCGTCATCTCTCTGGGCCGCCCTGTCCCCTAGGACACTTCCTACCAGGTTCTGCTCCCATGGCCTCAGCTCCAGGGGATCTGCTCTCGGCTGGGATGCTGTTGTCAGCTGTCCCCCCAGATTTCAGGGTGGCGCTTTGCCCTGTGACCTCGGTTCTGGAATGGGTCCAGGAAACCCTGTTGATTTTTCCTTGTTGTAAGGACAGGTCTGACGCTTCCGAGCTCTTTCCATGTCAGAGCTGAAACTTGGTATTTTAATTTGAGCCCTTTTTTGGTCTAACTTCCTTTGCAGAAGTGTGAGCTTCCGGAGGCCGGCCCTTCGTCCGTTTTGTTCTCTGCCCCGTGCCCAGCGTGTGAGGGTGGGAATGAATCAGTGAATCTGGGCCTTTCCTCAGATTGGAGGCACGGGTCACCCTCAGAACTCCCCGTGTTGGCGGCCCTATTTCCCGAGCCCACGACTCCCTCTTCTTGGGTTTTCACACTCATTTTGCTGAAGCACATCCTTCAGTGGCTTCCTGACAGTGGGCTTAGGGGAGCTGATTTCGTAAAACCTCATGTGTCTGAGATATCCTCCTGTCACCCGCACGCTGACTGGTGGGGAGGCGAGGGGTCAGGCCCAGCGTGCTGCTCCAGGGACTCCGGAACCCCTCCCCAGGCGCCCTTCCCAGCTGGGTGGGGCGGCACCTGGCGGGGAGGAGGCCTTGCACGCACGGCCACTCTGCGGCAGGGGGGGACAAAGTTCTGGGCCCCAGCCCAACCCCACTGGGTGAGACCCTGGGCCAGTGCCCACTGCAGACCATCTTGCGAGGGTGACAGATAGGATGGCGCTGCCCCTCTGGGCCTGGCCTGCACCTGGCTCTGTCCAGTGGCTGGTTCCGGGCCTGGAGGCTTCTCAGCGCTCACCCTGGGGCCTCTGATCACCCCCATCTTTAAGGAGAAACCTCTCCTGCCCCTCCTGACCTGGTGTCTGGTCTCAGGGGACAGCACCCCACCCGGAGCTCCTGTCCCCAACTCCTCAGAGGTCACTGGCAGGTGTGGCCAGTGCCTGTGGTCTCGAGGCCGACCCCACAGGTGGCCCCTGTGACACGTCACTGCCTCATGGAGCAGCCCCCATCGGCTCCAGGGCCTAAGTCAGGAGCCCAAGAGCCGCCAGGCCCCATGTCCTCAGGCCCTGCACCGAGTCCTGGGATCCCCTCCCACAGGCCCGCACCCTGGGGCGGGGGTCCCTCACCTCATCACCAGCAGCCACAGGAGCCCCTGTCCGGCCCTGCCTGGCCGCCCAGGCTGCTGAGGGACCCGAGAGCCCGAAGGTGGCTGACCTCAGTGGGAAAAGGGGTGGCTTCCAGGTGTGCTTGGAGAAAACAGCCACCGGCCTTGCCGGTTCGGGGTGTGGGCTAGCGAAGGGGGCGGTCAGGGCGACTCCAGGGTCTCGGGCACAGGCTGGAAGGGGCTGGGGGCTGCAGGGAGGGCGGTGGGGAGGCAAGGAGCTCCCCTCTGACCTCGGGCCCCCGTGGGCCCCAGCTGCCCCTCAGCGCCCAGGCAGCCCCTCCGCACACCCAGCGCCCCGCGCTGCCCTGTGACCTCAGCGGGTCCCACCCTGGCAGCCAGGGTTTCCCTCTGGGAATGGAGGTCGCAGGGCTGAGGCTGGCAGTCACAGCCACAGCTACGAGGCGGGAGCGTGACGGAAGGAGTCGGGCTATGGGAAAGGAAGAGACAAGCCTGCCGACGTTTGCCAATAGGCATCGGCACAGAAATCCCGACTCCACCAGAACCCATCAGAAGACGGCAGGGCCGTTTCACACCAAGAGCTCTGCCGGCAGCTCACAAATGGCTTTGATGAACCCACGGAAAGACATGTGAGCAAAGGTTCTTCAACACCCTCCCCGATCTTAAGATCCAGTGTGTGTGACACGCGCCGACTCCAGAAGAAAGAAGCTTGACGAGCAATTAGCAAAGGCCACCGGCCTCTGGGGAGACGCTGACCCATCAGGACGCGACCACCAGTCTCTGTCGGTGGGTGGCGTCAGGGGGTAGCACTGACGTACACATTATCTGCACAGGAGCACTGAGGCTCACTGCAGCCTGGCCAATTTGCCAGCAAATCCTTATCTCCAAGTGCATATGGACTAACGGGTCTGTGAATTTGGGATGATAAAACTCGAAGGCACGTTAAAAAGCAGACGTAGCAACAGAGACAGAGATGGGGCCAAACGGAAGAGCACCCGGAGAGAGCCGGCTCGGGGGGGGGGGGTGTGTGTGCTTGCGTGCACTTGTGTATCTGTGCATGGAACCTTGAGATGCCACGGGGACACGAGTCAATGGGAAAGGACACCCTTCTGTGGACGGCATCTCCCTGTGGCCGGAATCGGGGTGGAACGGCTCCTTAAACATCAGGACTGCAAAAGCGCAGCCCACCAGGGAGAAAACGGCTGGATCTGCGTGTCCCCGTCATGGGCTCCATCCAAGGAGGGGCCGGGACAACGGGGAGGTCAGGGCACACCCCGCTGGCGGTCCTGTGATCTGCAGAGCAAAGCAGAACCTGGTGCAGGAGTGGGGGCCGAGGTCAGACTGCCCAGCCACCTGGCCTCCCCTCCATCAGGGCTGCCCCCACTGTGGTCCTTCGAGGAACCCAGTGGTGGCTGCCCTCAGGTCTCTGCCCTGGATCTGGGGCTCAGGGCCATGGGGACAGTGAGCGGGTGCCCATTGCCAGGGTCTGTGAATGCGCCGGGCCCTGGGCCGGAGCTCAGGACGGTTGTCCTGGGGGTGGCCTGAGTAGGACACGGGGCGGGGGGCAGGCTCTCTCCCTGCGCCCTCTGAGTCTCTGCCCGGCTGGCCCCCTCCTGCCCCACCTCCCCGCTTTGGGCCCAGAAAGGGCCCAGAGGAGGCAGGAAGAGGCACTGGGTCCACATCTGCCAAAGCACCAGCTGCTCCGCCCCCAGCTGCTCCGGGCCAGGGCCCAGCTGGATTTGCAGAATTGATTTTCCAGCAAAAAACAACATCAGGGAGAAGCATGGAGACGAGGGCCAGCTGCAGGCTTTTCCGGGCTCTCTGCCCCTGGCCGCCAGCGCTCCCCTCGTAAAGAGAACCATCTGGTCCTCTGGGCCGGCGCCCGGCACCCGGAGGAGGACCTCAGGCCCCCGTGACCATCCCTGCTCCCCGGGCTGCCCTGCCGGCCTCTCCTCTGGCACACGGCATCCAGGCCTGCCCTGGTCATGGCACGGAGCCCAGTCCGCCTCGCCCAGTGGCCCTGGCAGGGACACACTGCCCCCATCTGTGTTCCTGACCCTCTGGCCTCAGACCTGAAGCACCGAGGCCCAAGCACGAGTCTACCTCTGCTCCAGGCTCCCGGCCCCCGCAGGCTACCTCCAACAGAAGCCAGAGGGGCTTCGTCATAGAATTAAGGGATATCTCTGGCAGGCATCCCAGACGGCTTGGAACCATCTCCGAGAGGCGCAGAGAGACAGAAGGGAGGGGCACAAGACCCCAGCCCAGCAGCCGCCCCCCCACCGGGGCACCCGTGCTTCCTGCGTCCCTCTCACACGGCCAGGGGTCTGGCGATGTCTGTATGGGACTCCAGCGTGGGGATGAGTCACTGTTTATTCCCCATCCACGTGCCTTCCCCTCTTTTGCTCTTAAAAACAGCAGCTCAGCCTGGGGTTGTCCTCGGTCATTGTCCTGGGTGATTCCTAGGAGTGGAATAGCCTCTGTGTAATCTGGGGAGATATTCTCCAACTGGCCAATTTACACTCCCAACTGCGTCTATGAGAGCTATTTCCCCACAGCCACCCAGACACTCTGGTTATCAGACTTCACAATTCACGTCAATGTCACAGTGAGAAATGGCACCTCTGTGTGTGCTTGTCCGCTGGTACTAGTGAAATTGCCCACTGCCCATGGCTCCATGTCCTGGGACGTATCTTTGTTCATTTTCTATTTGGGAAATTATGGCTGGTCTTTTTCTTATATTGTAAGAGCTCTTTATATATTAAGGAATTAGACTTATCTACAACATGAGTTGTAAATACTTTCCTCACTTGTTGTTTGTTTACATACACATTTACTGACTTTCCTTGGGAAGGTCAGCCCCGGGGGGGAGTGTCTTGGCTGCCCCAGCACCATGTCCTCTTCACCTGGAAGCCTGCCCTACCCAGACCTGGTGCCCAGGCTCAGGTGAGACTCTCCTTGCCCGGTGCCCTGGACTTTGGCAGGGGTGGAGGCCAGGGCAGGGCCCAGATCAAGAGGCTGGTGGGCCCCTCGGGGGTCAGGAGAGAAGTGCACCCCCAGGAGGCCCCCACTCGGGAGGACAGACTCCCTCCTCACTCTGATAAAGGCCTTCGGTCCAGGGCAGCTGATGTCTGATGGTCCTAACTGGGTCCAGAAACTAAGATGCCCCGTGGAGGAGAACAACCCCAAATCGACAGCAGGGTCAGAGCTGGTGTGTGGTGCCCAGAGCACAGAGCCCTCCGACCTGGAGGTGGGGACGGGGCAGACCCCCTCCTTCCTGTCCTTGAGGAGGAAATGCATTGTTTTCGGCAAATGTCCAGTCTCACAGGACACTGGAGGTCCCCACCTGCCTTGTATCTCCCGGCTGTCCCAGGGCATTTCCTCCAAACCCACACCCACAGCCCCTGATCGTTCTAGAGCAGCCTGCCCCTGCCCCGTGGCCCTGTTCCAGGAAGTAGCTCTTCCCAGCCACTCTTCCTCGCCTGCCCCTGGCCCACAGCTGATCCCGGTGCGTCCCATCCGGTGTGAGCTGGGCCTGTCCCCTGGGTGCGGAGCTGCAGCTGGGTGGGGGGGCAGACCCGGAGTTAGTCCTGTCCCCTCCCACCCAGGCACAGGGAGGAGGCCTGGGGCTGGGCGGGCAGAGGGCAGGCAGAGGAGGTCCCTCTGGTGAGGGCCAGGCTGGGCCCTTGGGGACGCGAGGCTGGGGAGAGAGGCCACCTCCATCCTGCTCTCGGGACACGTGGATTTCCAGGAGCCAGACCCGCCCACGTCCACCCCCCCCTCCCGCGAGTCTCGGTGTCCCCATCTGAGCAGTGGGTGGTCACTGCCCCCTCAGGGCCGTGGCAGGCTGCCCAGTGCACCGTCCCCTGGGGGCCTGGTACCCGGGTGAGGGCAGGGCAGGGGTGGCAGCCCGAGCTCAGGGCTGGGGACCAGCTTTCCAATAAAAGCAGTGAGTGTTTTGACAGATGGAAGGTCCTGGAAGTTGCTGAGGAAAAAACCAGTCCTTGGGCCCATCTGGCTTGGCTGGGACGACCACGGAGGAGCAGCCGCCCTGGGCCCCCTGGACTCACAGGAGAAGAGGGGTGCGCGGGTGGCCGCGGGGAGGACGGGGTTGGCCTTTGCCCCTACCCCAGGCCGCGCTGTGGACACTGGTTTTCTTTGGAATGGAATCCCTGGGCCCGGCAAGCTCAGACCCCGGGCGTCCCCAGCTGGAGCCGGGAGTGGGGCTGCTGCAGCTGTCCCCCCGGGGCCCCGTTCAGGGAGCCTGGGGTTAGCAGGCCTGTGCTGCTCCCTCAGCTGTGCCCGACGCTCAGGGCCCACCTGCCCCGGGCCAGCAGTGATGACCCTACAGGCCTTCAGGGCCTCCCTCGGGCCCTCCCCCAGCTGACCTTGGCCAACAGTGCCCCTCCCTCCCTCCCCCACCACTCCCCACCAGTGGCCCAGCCACCTGCTCTCACCCCCACACCCAGGGCGCACCCCCCAGCCCTTCTGCCCCGTGACCGAGAGCCCCCCAGGCCAGGCCTGCTCCCCGTCGAGGGACCCTCCCCTGCTCTCCGCGGAGCTAGGCCAAGCACTGAGCCCAGAGGCGGAGCTGCTGGGGGGCTCCTTCTATCCTGAGCCACTGTGAACGCTGCTGGGGTCCGTCTCCGAAGGAGACCCTTCTTACTCCAGGACCCCTGTTGGCAACAGGTGCCCCCTCCCCCAGGAGGCCAGCGGCCCTGGCGTCCTGGCTGAGCCAGTGGCCCTCCACTGGGCAGACTGGCCCCCACCCGGGTGCAGGGCCAAGGTGCCTGCTGTGGGTCCCAGGCCTCAGGCCTATCGTCACCTGCTGACCCTCATCGTTGGTCTCTGCCCCTGGGATGCGGTCCCCACTGAGGTCACCCTGGGTGGCAAGTGTGAATGGACGGATGGGGACGCCCAGCAGTCGGAGGGGTGGGTGGTGGCTGTGTGACACACTGGCCAGGGTCACACACTAGCCAGGTGGCCTTGGCTACCGGCCCCTCTGCCCTGGCAGAGCTGTGGCAGCTCCACGTGGGCCTATGGTCAGCCCAGGGGAGCTGGGGCCTGGCGTTGGTGGGCACGCCGCGGTCTGCGGCTGGGCCCTCCACGGGATAAGCGGGTGGGCAGTGCCAATCCACCCTGTGCTGGGCCCTTTTAGTTCCAGAGGCTGGACTGGACCGGCCCTCAGGCAGGCACCCTGAGAGATGGCTGAGGTCGGGAGCTGCCCGCCGGCTTGCGTGGTGGGACACGGGGACACCAGAGAGGGACACCTCCCACTCAGGGCCTTGTGCCGGCCCTGGGCAGAGCAGGGTCACCCTGGTGGCGCCCAGTCTAGGGACTGGGGCAGGAAGACTCTGGCGGGAGGTGCCATCACCCGACATCAAAACCACACACTGGGGCCTGGCCGTCCCCCAGGCCGTCCCCATGCTGCGCTGCTCCCAGACCCTCCCTGGCCGGGGCGTGGGGTTTGGAGGGAGAGAGGGGCCGAGGGGAAACTTCAAGTCCACCTGGTGCCCCCGGGAAAGCTCAAGGTGGGGCCGGGGACCAGGCTGCTTCCTGCTACCCTGCCTCCCGGGGCCTGAGGACCCCACTCCTGCTGGCCGCTGAGCCCCGAGCCTCCCCAGCCTGTGAAAGGCTGCCTGGCTTCAGAGGTGGGAGCTGCCCCGCTGGACCCGTGGTGACAGGGGGAGGGGGCGCCTCGAGGGGGCCTGGGTGGTGGGCAGCCTGGGGCTCTTACGGAGGAGGCATCTGGGTGAGTGAGGATCCGCGGCCCCCTGCGGCCACCCCACCCTCTCTGAAGCCACCATCCCTGCAGGTGAACACCTCAGGATGCCTGGCCGGGCAGGGTGAACCCGGCAGGTGCTGGCGGGGGCCCTGGGGTGGTGGGTGCTGGGCTGTGTCGTGGCTTCCCCAAGGGAGACTCAAGTTCCTCTTAGTGACCCAAATCCTGACACCCACCCAGTGCCCCCAAGTGCCAGGCACTCTCGGCAACAGCCACAGACAGCACAGACGACGGCACAGACGCACAGACGCACAGACGCGCAGACAGACGCACAGACAGACGCAGTTCTCCTCAGAACGAGACCCCAGCCCGGCGGCCCCTCCCCCGTGATGACAGCTCGGGCCCAGGCCTCACCCGGCCTGGCCTCCAGAGCCCACCATGCCCCGTCCGCGTGTCCCCCAGACCACGCGCGCGCACGCACACACGCACAGGCCCCCCTGCAGCTTCGTGCCGGCCCTGGAACAAGCAGGAACCACAGAAGCCACAGGTGAATTCAGGAGGGCGGCTGTGCACAGAACCAGCGCTCAGAAAGCAGAGCAGCTTCCAGTTAGAAGAGACGATAAGGAGCACACGGCGCTTACGCTGTCGATGGTCTAAGCTCAAACTTTGCGCCCGGTCTCCGTGGAAAAGCCCCGGAAGGCGGCCGGCCACCCTCCACCCGCACCCACACTGCCCGAGGTGGGGAGTCCCAGCATCCCCGAGATTACATTTCACCCTGAGCTCATCTAAAACGTGACTCGGGCCATTGAGATCACCAAAGAACTTCTCAGTTGCTGGAAAGCAAAGTGAGATGAGAAGAATCTGGAGGGACCGGGCAGTGGGGACTCTGCCTCTGCCAGATGTTAACGCCCATTCGTGGCCCGGAGAGCAGGTGGACCTGATACACAAGGGACTCGGGCGGCGTGGCAGCTTCTCCACCCGGTGGAGGGCAGGCGACCCCCTTCCTGGGCTCTAACCCAGTCGACACCCCTAAAACATGCCCTGCGCCCCCATCGAGCTGGGCTCAAGAGGTCATGTGACTATTTCTGGACAGAGGCAATGTTTGTCACCCCAGGGTGAGGCAGTTACAAACCAACGTGCTAACAACCTCCTACAAGTCAACAGTCAAAAGATGAACAGCTGAGACAGCGAGCGGTGAAGCACACGTGTGCACGGGTTCCTGCTAATTGATACGAATGCCGACAAGCACGTGCAAAGATGCTCAGC
This sequence comes from Delphinapterus leucas, assembly GCF_059928025.1. NCBI lineage: Eukaryota > Metazoa > Chordata > Mammalia > Artiodactyla > Monodontidae > Delphinapterus > Delphinapterus leucas. The sequence goes on along the minus strand of NC_143133.1, from coordinate 711,407 downwards.
GTCTGTGGTCATCGAGGAAAGCAAATCAGAGAGTCAGGGCTTCACGCCCACCTGGAAGAGGCCTCTGGGGGGCCCAGGTGGGCCCTTCAGAAGGTTAGACGGTCGCCACCCAGCCCACCAGTTCCACTCCCCGGCACAAACCTGAGAGAGTCTGAACACCCGTCCACACAAGCAGATGTGCACGCTAGCACACAGATGCTCACACGGGTGTTCACAGCAACTGGAACGGGGAAACAGCCCAGTGGCGTCGATGGATGAAGCGATAAACAAGACGTGGTCCATCCACACAGGGAGGACTGTTCAGCCCCCAGGAGGAAGCCAGTGTTCACACGTGTAGGATCAGGGATGAACCTTGAAGACGTGATGTGACGTCAAGGGGCGGCTCCTGAAGGCCACACCTGCAGGTTCCTTGCGTGCAAACGCCCAGCAGAGACAGATTCCAAGAGTCAGAGGTGGACTCCGGGGGCAGCTGGAGGGAACGGGTGACTGCTGATGGGGACAGGGTTTCTCTGGGGAGTGGCGGAATGTTCTGGAATTAGAGGTGACGGTTGCACCACCTTGTGAAGAAACTAAAAACCACTGAATCGCACCCTTTAAAAGGGTGAATTTATGTCGTGTGAATTATGTCTCAGGAAAGGTCTTGTTTTTAGAAAATCCAGCGTGCTTCCTCCATCTGTCTTCGGGGGCAACGGCGGGGCCCGTGATGGGCCGGCAGGAAGCCGCGCTGCGTCCCGAGTGTGGCCCCCCTTCCGTGAGGACGGCGTGGAGGGTGGCTTCCCCTGAGGCTGTGTGAGCCCTCTGCCCTTCTGCCCGTCAGGGCGCCTCCTCTTTTCTTTTAGGGCCTCCGTCCTCCCCTGTGGTTTTGTGACGTCATCCCATACTCTGCCTGGACTGTGGGGCCCAGGCCTGCTCCCCCCGCACCTGGGCCCTGTCTGTCCTCCCCACAGGGCTGCCTGGAGCAGGGCAGTGGCGGGAGGGTCGTCCACACCCGGCCCGCAGCCGTGGGGCCCCGGGCTTCCTGCTGGGGGGGCTGTGGGGAGCAGCTGTCAGCCCCGGGCCCAGCAGGAAGCCCACTCCCCCGCAGTTAGCTCATGGCTACACGTTCTCTGCAGACCAATGAGATGTCTTGGGAGGGGACGGGTCCCGGGGTGCTGAGACAGCGCGCCCTCCCAGAGCCTCGTCCTCCGCGCCGGGGCTGGTTTTTCTGAGGCCACACCTCCTCGCGGCGGCCCCTCATCGGGGCCCCTTCAGCACCCCAGCCGAGCCCCAGCCCTGTCACTGCAGGACCGCTCCGGGCTACTTCACCAAGAGGTTCTTGACTTGATCAGACCACCGTCTTCTGCACCGCCTGCCTATCTGGTTTTACTCACGTATTCCGGAATCCGATTCCGGGCTCTATTCTGGGCAGCAGACAACTTACTCTGCGTCTCGCTAGCACACGGACGGGGCTTCCGTGGTGGTAGGTATGTTCTGAGTCGTGCAAATACCGCCACCAGGACGAGCTGACCTTCGCCCAGCGCTTGGCGGGCGCCATGTGCTCTCGCGGGTCCCCATGCTTCACGTGGAACAGCCCACCACCACACCCCCCTCGACAGCCTGGAGCCCGGGCTCTGGAGGCGCAGTGGCCGCCCAAGGTCACTCGGCTGGATCTGGCCCAGGGCCGCTGCCCCTCGGCCTCCATCCCTCCATGTGTTCTACATGTGCCCTCCACGGCGACTGTAAGTGTCCATCACGGGAAAAGCTGGGATCCCACCGGGAGCGTGCGCACCTGCTGCGTCTGGGTTTCAAGGCCTCCGAGAGCCTGGAGTTCTTCCATCTGTTTAGGTCTTGTTTGCTGTGCACTCAGAGGGTGTGCTTCTGCTCCTGCCGTTTTGTTCTCGTGGGGAGACTGCTGCTTGCCACGCTTGGTGCCCCTCCACGGCATCGTGCCCTCACCACACACACGGCGAGGCTGCACCCGGGCCCCTGGCAGCCCGGCGAGGCCTGGCCGAGCAGTGACCACGCGAAGCAGATGGGCTGACGTGGACCTCCCAGGTGTGGCCTCGGAAGAGGTGGCTGCTGCTTCCTCCCGCAGCCCGGAAGGCAGCCCCGGAGGCCAGTGGGGAGGCATGGTGGAGGGGCCGGTTCCTAGGCCTGCGGGAGCAGAGCGGCCATCAGGGTGAGAGCTGTGAATGCCTTTGGCCATTAACGTCACCTCTACTCTTGGGGCCGCTTGACCACGGTTACTGCTTTGAACGGGATCTCTGCTGCCTTGGCTTCTCTGTGCTCATTGCTCGAGAAATTACTAGCTTTTGTACATTTATCTAGTCTCATCCTCTTATTCATTTTTAATTTTTTAAACTAGGGGATACAGGGGAGTCTTTAGATTTATAAACACGTCATCAGCACTAAAAATTTTATCTATTTTTTCTAAGGTTGATGTCATTTATTTTTCTTCTCTTGTTGCATTTGCTAGAACCTCCAAGAAAATGTTGAATTACAACAGACAAAGGGGAGTACCACTGCTCTCTCCTGCATTTTTGGGACAGTTTTGTGTTTTCCATGTAGCGTGATCTTGGCTTCTGTTGTGGGCAAAGTCTTCACTTTCTCCTTCTATTTTAATTAATGTTGTTGCTATTAATAATTGCTGCATTTTGTCACATTTCTTTTCAGCACTTATTGATTTGGTTTTATGAATTTTCTGTGCTAATTTGTCCATTAAATTATTTAGGTGAATCATTGAGCCACCCTTGGAAGCCTGGCCTAGACCAGTCGTAGTACATAATTCTGCAGACTTCTTCCTGGGTTCTCTTTGCTACTCTGTTATTTAGATATTTCCCTCATCTTCATTTGTAAGTAATATTTGTCTATAGTTTTCTTTTTCTGTACTACGTAAAGTTTTTGTATTAAATTATCCTGGTTTCATGAGGTGAATTACAGAGTTTTCCATCTTTTTATGTGTCTCGGAAAGGTTAAACTAACACTGGAATAACTTTGCTTGTAACTTGAGGTAGATCTTACTCAGCTGGGAACATCTGTCCCGGGTGCTTCTCCCTATTTGCTCATTTTACATCACCTTCCCAGGCTCTTGTACTCGTCTGTTCATGTTTTCCCTATTTTAGGTCATTTTGGTGATTTGCATCCACTAGAAAATTACCAGTTTGCTTCAGGTTTCGGAACAGTTGTCCCAGATTTGAAAGTTGTGGTGTGTGTCATCCTTCCCACCTTTTCTGTCCCTGAGTCTCCTTCCTCGTTCCTAACTATAGGCGGGTTTCTAAATTTCATACGTAAATTCTAAATCAAGACCGCCATTCCTTCGTCGGGCTTTTGGGCAGGGCCAGGCAGCTCCATTTTATTTTCTTTTAGAGAAAAACACTTTTCTCATTTCTCTTTTTTTCTTATTTGTTGTCTACTCAACTCATTTCCGGTTTTACCTTCATAATTTCCTCGCTCTACTTCCTAAACTGTACCTTACTGCTCTCTTTCTCATTTCCTAAGATGGGCGCGAAATCCCCGTTATTCTTTCCTTGGAGCGCCTGAGCTTTCCAGAGAGCCTGCGTGTTCAGATTTGACTTCCCGCTTTTATCTAAGTGTTACCTAGGAATGTCTTTCTTAGTTTCTGAGTGGTCAAGATTGGGGCTATGTGCGTGACACCTTTTAAAATTTATTGGATTATAATAAGATCATGTTTGTTAACCTACTTTTTGCTCATTGAGGTTTCCTTTGTGGGTGAGTCCACGTCACGGCCTCATAGAAAGTACAGTGTTTTCTCTCTGAGGAACATGGAGATCCGTATCTACACCCACATCTGCTTGTTTTCCAGTTGCCACGAGACCTAACTGTGAAGAGGTCCAGGGAGAAGTCCCATGTCTGCATCCACAGTCCTTGTTTTACCTTTCAGTTGGCTTTATGTGTTTAGCCCCTGTGTTATCTGGCGCGTGTGTTTACGGCTTCCTGACACCTGCTTGCTCATCGAACGCGTGCGCTAGCACGTCCAGTGCTTACGTCAGTCTCTGTGCCCAACCTGCTTCCTGTGCTCAGCCGCGTCCGGACATCAGCTTGTACCCTCTATTCTGATCCATGGTCAGTGCTGATCTGTTTCTGGAATTCTCCTTGGGTGGGACGTGTGGATGCCACGCTCACAGCCACTACTTCTGGGCTAGTGTGCCATGCTGCGGGGCGTCCTCCTCCCTCTGAGACCCATGGATGACGTTTCACTGTCCTCCACTTCCAGGGCTGCCGGTGAGAACTGCAGCCCTCCTTAGTATTTTCTCTCTTGAAGTAACATGTTCGTTCTGACAGCAAGCACGAAACCTTCCCCACCTGCGAGGGTCTGGGAGGGTGAGGAGGGCGCCGGGGCTGCTGCGGCCACGATCACCGCAGCAGCTTCTGCGAGCCCCTGCCTGGCGCCCGCTGTGCTCCTGCCACACCCGCCTCCATGCTTTCAGTCGGCGACCCTGTTGGACACCTGTGGGTTTGCCCAGTACAGCGGCAGACGTGAGAGATCGAGACAGAGCCCCGCAGCCCTTCAGTGCCTTGCAGACCCTGTGCTCAGACGGGGAGAGGCAAGGCCCTGAGAGGCACAGAACCTCCCTGGAGGTGCATGGCTGGTGAGTAAAGGCTCCCCACGGCCTCCCCTCCCCGGAGCTCGCAGCCTCCTGCGGGCGTGGCCCAATAGGGAAGTGGGAGAGGCCGCTCCTTCCCTGGGCACGTCCCCTGGGCTCCCTCTGGGTGCAGCTTCCCGGCCCACTGGGGGTGAAGGGGAAAGGTTGGTGGGAGGGTGGGCAGCCTCCAGCCTCCACAAGCCTCCTAACAGGCCAGGGTGCCAAGAACTCCCCAAATTGGCCCCCTCTCACATCAGTCACAGGACCCGAGCTCAGATCACCACAGCAAAGGGGAAACTTACTGCCTTAAGAGGGGAGTGGTGGACAGCCCCCGCCAGGCCCTGCGGGACCCAGGTGTACCCACTTCTCTGCACTGCATCCCCCAGGGTGGGCTGCCCCCCAGACAGCTGACAAGGGGCCGAGCCAAAGCCCACACCGCTTGGCACCCTCCCAGGCCCACTGTGGTCAGGACATCAGGGGTCTGGTTGCCAGCCCCTCGCCCACAGAAGGCAGGACCCCCAGGATAGGGGGAGCCAGGAGAGCAGAGACAGGACAGGGTCGCCCTGCAGAGGACCTGGGGAAGGTTGACCAGAGCCACCGTCTCCCCACAAATCCCATCTGCACCCGCAGGGCCTGGCTGGGGGCCTCACCCTAACAGCTTGGGGCCCAGGTGCTGACCCCTGGGGACTCTCGCCCTGGCCTGAACACAGGGATCTACACATTAGCATCCCGACCTGACCCCTGAGGGGGACGACCGCCCTGCCGCCCCCACGGGACTCCTGCCCAAGCCAGCCTCCAACACCTGATCACGCCCTTCAAACCGCCCAGGACTCACGGGTCCGCAGGGCAACGCAGGGTCCGGGAGGGGTCCTGCTCGGAGGGACGCCAGCAGAAGGCTGCTGACGTTTGGGCGGGTCTGCGGCTTGGCTAGCGATAGGTGTTAGCGTTAGCGTTCTGCTTCTGACCGCCCTTTGGGGCACTTAAAGCCTTAACGGTGGACGGAACAAGCAACTCGACTGTTTCGGCAACTTTTCTGTAAGCCAAAAGTCAGTTCAGAAACAAATGTTTTCTTCACAAGTGTCTCTGCAGTCGGGGTGGCGCGGGGCAAGGGCTCGTGGTCTGCCTGTGGAAGCCCGGAGAGCACACTGGCTCAGCAGAGGGTGGACGTTCGTCCCCACCCCCCGTCCTGTCACCCGACCGAGGCAGGCTCTGTGCCCCCGCCGATGAGCGGCTGCTGGTCTCCTGCCCGCTCCTCTCCCTCTCTGTGGCTGGGGGCCAGCTGATGCTTCCTTCAAATCACTAAGGACAAGGCCCACTTTCCATGTTCGCAAGATGTCCTCTGGGAAGTCCCAGAAGGAGGCGGGGCATCGCACAAGGTGCACGTGATCCTCCGAGCCCCCCACTGCTCTGCTCTCCGCGGTCTGTAGGGGCCGCAGCAGGCGCCACGCCAGGGGTGCCTCCCCAACTGGGGTACTCCTCTCCCCGCGAGCAGAGATATTTGGAGGATCGGGGCCCTGTGGGCTGCTCAGGGGGGCCGAGGACTCTAGGAGGTGCTGCGGACCCCCTGCAGGGGCGGTAGGGGCACCCACGGGGCGGGCAGGCCCCGTCAGGTGCCTCTGGGGGAGGAGTGGGCCCCAGGGCGGGGTGCAGCACCTTCTTCTGGCAGCGGGCCAGCCTGACCCAGTCTGAGCAGCGGCAGCAGGAATGCACGGGGCAGGGGCCCTGCCGGCGGCCAGGGCTGCGCCGCATGTGTTTCCTACCAGTGGCTCTGGCCCCCGGCCATGTGAGCTGACGCTGACCCACATTTCCACCGCGCCCAGCAGAAAGCAGGCCACCGCGAGGCTGGAGCCGGGACGTCTGGCCGCAAGGCTGTGGGCTCAGAATTTCTAGGCTGGGAAGTGGGTCCCGAGGGGGAGGGAGGCCTCCCCCGGTCCTCAGGGTGCCAGCTTCGCCAAGCTTGTGGGGCGAAGCGGGGAGGCCGCCTGGGCAGGGGGAAAGGGACAGAGCCCGGTGCCCTCGCATTCCGCCCTGGCGACCCCTCCCCAGCAGGGCTGGTCCGGGGGCCGCCACCCTGGGGCTGGCTCCTCCGGTGATGCCCCTTGTCTGAAGGCGGGCCCTTGACCGGGCTCCCTCTGGTTGAACCTGACACCCTGACTAGGCAGGACAGGTCTGGACGCTGCAACACAGACCCCCGGAGGGGCCGTTCTCCATCTTGAGGGAGGGGTGGATGGAGGCCAGGGGGCACGGCTTGGGGAGGGTTCTTTGCCCTCCGGTAGCCCCGCCTGCTGTGCTCAAAGCCCAGGCGGTGTGTCTCCCCCACGATGGGGAGCCCTAGGTGTCACTTCCCCCCAGGACCCCCAGCTGTCACTTCCCCCCAGGACCCCCCAGCAATGCTGAGGGCCACAGCGAGTGAGGCAACCAAGGGTGTCACAGCCTCACTTGCCGGCCCCGAGGCCAGGGCCGCTGGCACTGCAGGGGCTCTGGGGAGAAGGGCCAGGTCCCTGAGCTGCAGTGTGGTCTCTCCCCACTGGACAGACGGGTGGACCCATCTCAGGACAGCTACCCCAGCAAAGTGACAGGGCCGAGGGGGCGTGGGGCAGGTGCGTCCTCGAAAACAGCTGCAGGGTCAGCCTGGGATGAGGGCTGCAATCACGGGGGCGCAGGGCTGTGCGTGGGGTGTGTACGCGTGTGCCGCCCCATGCCCCGGCGCGGGGGGAGAGAAGCAGAGCCCCGGCAGCCCCTGTCCCGCCAGACACTGAGGCCTGCGGCCCTTGGATTCTTCACCCGCACACCTCGGCCCCCCGCCTCCCTCCCCCGGTGCTGGGCGGGCTCTGCTCCGCAGAAGAGCCCAGCCCGAGGGTTTGGCCCCGGCTGTCGCCCGCCGTCTGCAGCTTCAGCCAGCCTCTTCCCCATGGCTCTGTCTCCTTGCTGACAGGATCAGTGGGTGGTGTGGCTCCTGGGAGCCTGCTGGACCAGATGAGGCTGCGGCACAGGGAGGGCTGAGGTAAATGCCCTGGGGCTGGGGCACCCCGGACAGCGGGACATGCCCAGGCTTTTAGCAGCAACAGGCTGTGCCTCTCCCTCTACGCCCCACCCCTCCCCAGCCTGTAACCGACTGTGAGTCCTGTGAACCGGCAGAGGAGGGGGGAGGCGTCGATGGAGGTGCTCTCTGCCCCAGGAGCGAGGCGTCTCCTGGGGCCCCCTGCTTGGCCAGAGAGCAGCCCTCTGCTAGGAGCACCCCTCTGCTAGGATCACCCCTCTGCTGGGAGCACCCCTCTGCTAGGAGCACCCCTCTGCTGGGAGCACCCCTCTGCTGGGAGCACCCCTCTGCTAGGAGCACCCCTCTGCTGGGAGCACCCCTCTGCTGAGAGCACCCCTCTGCTAGGAGCACTCCTCTGCTGGGAGCACTCCTCTGCTGGGAGCACCCCTCTGCTGGGAGCACCCCTCTGCTGAGAGCACACCCTCTGCTGGGAGCATCCCTCTGCTGGGAGCACCCCTCTGCTGGGATCACCCCTCTGCTAGGAGCACCCCTCTGCTGGGAGCACCCCTCTGCTAGGAGCACCCCTCTGCTGAGAGCACACCCTCTGCTAGGAGCACCCTCTGCTAGGAGCACCCCTCTGCTGAGAGCACACCCTCTGCTAGGGGCACCCCTCGGCTGGGAGCACCCCTCTGCTGGCTCTCTCCAAAGCTGCCCCTCTCCCCACCACATGTCCTTCCAAGGAAAGATGCTTTTCCTGTGGAGACTCAGCTCCCTGAGCCCATCAGAACTCAGCTTCCAGGTTCAGATATAGCAGATGACTTCACAGCCCCGTGGAGAGCAACAGAGGAAAATCCAGGGGGAGGAAGAAAATGTGAAAATTAAAGCGTAAATCCCCAAATTCCAAAACTCCCCAGGATCCACAGCCAGCCTGGCCACCAGGGAGGGCCTCTGACTCAGGGCTTGCACGGAGCTCCATTCCTGCATGGTCGCTGCACTGGCCTGTGGGGCCATGAGGACAGGGGCTGCCTCTGTGGGAAAGCACCGGGAGCCAGAGGGGCTGGAGGGCCATCAGGGAGCTGGTCACACCCCACACTCTGCAGAGACACTGGGGCAACTCTGGCTCGGGGATCCCTCAGCCCAGCTCACCCCCGGGCACGGAGCGTCTGCCGCCCCGTCAGAGCCCAGAAGCCCGGGGCCACCACCCTGGTGCTGGGCGCCCAGGCCCAGAGGCAGGGGCTGCTGTCCTGGGGCCCCTGCCCCCTCCACCTGCCCTGGTCCAAACCCCATCAGGAGTGTGTGTTGGGGTCCTGCCCATGGGTTCAGCATCCCCTCTGGGCTGTACAGACATTCAAGCACCGTCCCCTGCTGCCCACTCCAGCCAGTGCACCCCTCCCCCGACCCCCAGGCTGTCCCTGCAGATCTCAGAGCCCTTCCCAAGGCCGAGCTCTGCTAGACAGGGTCCCAGAGAGGGTGTAAGAGGCAGTGGAGCACACAGCCCGGGAAGAGGCCATCGGGCCGGGTGTCGGGTGAGAGCAGTGAGGACCCTCCTGCCCCGCCCCCGGGTACAGACCATCCAGCACTGTCTGTCTACACTCGTGGCCGAGACCCAGAGCAGACGGGGAAGCACAGCCTCAACCCACCCCATATCCTGCTGGGTGGGAGCTCACACTGGGCACCCTTGTCGTGGGCCTGGGCATGGAGGGAGCATGGGGTGGGGTCCCAGCCCTCGTCTGTATCTCAGCCCCGCCCCCCCCCCCGGGTAAACTTCCTACAAGGCTTTCACCTGCTCTCTGAGTGCCTGACCTCTGGCTGCCCTGCAGCCGCTTCCCTGCTCGACGCTGGTCAGCTGGTGACTCAGCGTCACCTCTGGAGCCCACCTCTGATGGGTGGGTTGCATTGGGACCGGGGTCTGCAAGAAACCTGGGGCACTTGATCCTCTTCAGCACGCCACGCTTTGGCCCCTGGGTGCGTGACCCTGTAACTGGTGTGTCCCTGCAGGGACCTGGAAGCTCCCGAGAGGTGTGGCCACAGCAAGACCCAAGGGCAGCTCGTAGGCCCCCCGAATGTCCACAAGCCCTCCGGCCACACGCCTTCTAGAACGGCGCCACTCCCCATGAGAGGGGGGGTCTGCTGCCTGTCCTGTGACCCGGGGCTGTGGCTCCACGACGCACGAGGACAGGTCAGGAACGGTCATGCAGCTTCCTCCTGGCTCGTGTGCCCAGGGCACCTGCCCGGGAAGCAGTCACCGCGCTGAGAGGAAGCACAGCCCACGCAGAAGCCACGTGCAGGGGCTCCAGGCCCCGCCAAGGTCCCAGCCCAGCACGAAACCCCTGGCAGTGAGCGGAAGGGTCTCTGGATGACTTCCAGCCACCCAGTGACACCAAGAGGAGCAGGGACCAGCTGCCCACTGAGCCCTGCCCACGTGCAGGTTTGTGGGCAAAACACGGCGGTGGTTTCCAGGCACTCGGTCCCGGGCTGGCTGGTTAAGCGCCAGCCGATAACCAGAGCAGACCCCATGCGGGGCCCTGGGTGCTGCCTGCTGGCAGCGGGGCTCCTTCCAGAGCCTTCTGAGGCGCGTGGTCCCTGCAGCGCTGGGGGTCTGAGTGCTCACGGGAGCCTCAAAAGGCTTCCTGCCCTGAATCCAAAGCCCCACGGCTGCGTCTTCCAGAACACTCTGCGGGGCAGTGCAGGCAGTCGGGCCTTCCCCCAGGACTGTTGCTCACGGGTCTATTGGGTTCCTTCTCCTCGGGGTCCACGTATCCACCAACCCCCCCACCCCTGAGATGTCCAGACTCTCAGTTACTCCTGGCGGTACCACTGTGTGAATCTGCCCGTCCAGAACTTCCTTCGCTGAAGAGGCATTTTCTTCTACACTAAGTCCCCTACATACCGACCTTCAAGCTGTGAACTTTCAAAGATGCGAACGTGTGTTCCCATGTGCAATCACGCAAGTTAGTCATGCGTCTGCATACATTGTCATGTGTGTGCATTCTCTGCCAGGGTTGCGCTTTGTGTACTTTACTGTACGGTACTGTATAGAGTACGGTAGTAAAGCATCTTTATTTCAGGGCCAGGATGTCCTGAAGCAAGGGTAAAAGCAGCAGTGATGTAGCTGGTACTACTGTACTTTTCAAGGTACTGTCCTGTAAGATTAAAAATGTTTTATTTTTTGTTTGTTTTTTATGTATTATATGTGTGAAAAGTATAAACCTATTACAGTACAGTACTATATAGCCGATTGTGTTAGTTGGGTACCTGGGCTAACTTTGCTGGACGTACGAATAAATTGGATTTATGAACACGCTCTTGGAACAGAACTTGTTCGTACGTAGGGAACTTACTATACTGTATCTTTGAGACATATTTCCCTGTGTCTTATTCTCTCTGGAAATACCAGCAGTTTATTGTGAACCCGTGTGCGAGTCTGGTTTCCTCTCTGTTTTTTCTCCTTTGCATCTCATCTTGAATACCAGGCTCCACTCGGGCTGGCATCTTTGCTCTACCCCTTGACGTGTCTGGTGCTGAGGACTGTGCCTGGCACACAGGAGTCACTGATTGTTTTGACTGTCTTTTCTTCTTTTTTTAAAAAAAATAAATTTATTTATTTTATTTATTTGTTTTTGGCTACATTGGGTCTCCGTTGCTGTGCCTGGGCTTTCTCTAGTTGCAGTGAGTGGGGGCTACTCTTCGTTGCCGTGTGCAGGCTTCTCATTGTGGTGGCTTCTCTTGTTGTGGAGCACGGGCTGTAGGCGCACGGGCTTCAGTAGTTGTGGCATGTGGGCTCTGTAGTTGTGGCTCGCAAGCTCTAGAGCGCAGGCTCAGTAGTTGTGGCGCACGGGCTTAGTTGCTCCACGGCATGTGGGATCTTCCTGGACCAGGGCTCAAACCCGTGTCCCCTGCATTGGCAGGTGGATTCTTAACCACCGCATCACCAGGGAAGTCCTTGACTGTCTTTTCTTGATGATGGTGTCTTTTGAAGAACAAAGGTTTTTCATTTTGATGAAGCATAATTTATTTTTCCTTTGGTTGTTTGTGCTTCAGGTGTCAAAGCTAAGAAATCATTGCCTAAGTCCACGGTCACAAAAGTTATACCTAAGATTCCTTTTATAGTTTTAGTTTTACGTTTGGGTCTTTGATCTGTTTTGACCTAATTTTTGTATATGGTGTGAGGTGGGAACCAAGTTCTCTCTTCTGCATGTGGACGTCCATTTGTCTCGGCACCATCTGTGAAGACACTGTTCTTTCCTCTAGCACATGGTTTTGGCAACCTTGTCAAACAAAGATCAATTGACCATAAATGTGAGGGTTCATTTCTGAACTATCAATAATGTTCCATTGGCTTCTATGTCTATTCTCATGCCAGTGACACACTGTCTTGATTCCTGTAGCTTTGTAATAATTTTTGAAATTGATAAGTGTGAGTTCTCCCACTTAGTGCCTCTTTTATAAGGTTATTTTGGTTATCTGGGGCCCTATGCAAATCCATATGAGTTTTAAGATCAGCCTTTCCATTTCTGGAGGGGAAAAAAGAGAGGTTGGAACTTTGATAGGGATTGTAATGAATATGTAGATGAATTTGGGGAATGTTTCCATCTTAACAACGCTAACTCTCCCAATCAATGAATGTGAGATGTCTGTACGTCTTCTTTAATTTCTTCCAACAATGTTCTGTAGTTTTCAGTGTACGACTCTTATACTTCTTTGCTTAAATTGATTCCTAAGTTTTTTATCCTTTTTGATGCTATTGTGAATGGAATTGTTTTCTTCATTTCACTTTCAGATCGTTTCTTGCTAGCGTATAGAAATACAACTGATTTTTGTGTATTGATCTTATATCTGCAATCTTGCTAAGCTCATTTATTAGCTCCAATATTTTTTGTACAGATTTCTTTTGATTTTGTATACAAAATCATGTCATCCGCAAACAGAGATAGTTTTACTTCTACTTTGTCAACCGGTTGCCTTTTGTTTCATTTTCTTGCCTAATTTTCCCGGCTAGAACCTCCAACACAATGTTGAATAGAAGTAACAGGAGGGGGCAACCTTGTCTTCTTCCTAATTTTAGGGGGAAAGCTTTCCTTTTTCTTTTCTTGCAATGACTTTACCTAGTTTTGGTATCAGGGTAATACTAGCCTTGTAGAATGAGTTGGGAAGTGTTCCCTCTTCTATTTTTTTGGAAGATTTAGAGAAGGATTGGTGTTGATTCTCCTTTAAATATTTTGTGAAATTCACCGGTGAAGCCATATGATCCTGGACTTTTCTTTATGGTAAGTTTTTTTTTATTACGAATTCAATCTCTTTATTATAGATCTATTCAGATTTTCTATTTCTTCTTCCGTCAGCATTGGCAGTTTGTGTCTTTCTAGGAATTTATCCATTTCGTGTAGGTTGTATTGGTGTGCTGTTGCTCATAGGATTCTCTTATAATTCTTTTTTATGTCTGTAAGGTCATTAATAACGCCTCCTATTTCACTCCTGATTTTAGTAATTTCAATCTCCTCTTTTTTTTTCTTGGTCTAGCTGGACAATTTTCTTGATCTTTTCAAAGAACCATCTTTTGTTTTCATTGATTTTTCTCAATTTTTGAAATTCTCCGTTTCATGCATTTCTGCTCTAATATTTATTACTTCCTTCTCCTTGATTTGGATTTAGTTTGCTCTCCTTTTTCTAATTTCTTTAGGTGGACGGTTAAGTTACTGATTTGAGATCTTATTTATTTCCTTCTAAGTACTGCTTTGCTTCATCGCATAAGTTTCCATATGTTGTGTTTTCATTTTCATTTATCTCAAAAGTATTTTCTAAATTATAATGTGATTTTTTTCTTTGACCCATTGGTTACTAAGGAGTATAAGGTTTAATTTCAATGTATTTTTTAATTTCCCAAATGTCTTCCTGTTACTGATTTTTAATTTCATTCCGTTGTGGTGAGAGAACGTATCTTGCCTGATTTCAATCATTTTACGTTTGCTGAGACGTCTTGTCACGTGGTCTACTCTGGAGACGCTCCGTGTGCTGAAGAACACTGTTGCTGGGCCGAGTCTACACTGGGTCTTCAGAGTAGCTCACGTCCTCTGTTTCCTTTTGATCTGCTGTCTTGTTGCTTTATCCGTCATTGAAAACAGGCTATTGAAAGTTGACAGTCCCCAATGATTGTTGTTGAATTGTCCATTTCACCCTTCATTTGTCTGGTTTGCTTCACGCATTGTGGGACTCTACTGTGAGATGCACATACTTTATAACGGTTATGTCTTCTTGATGGATTCGCCTGCTATCATTATAAAACGCCCTTCTCTGTCTCTTGTAACCACATTTGTCCTGAAGCCTCTTTTGCCTCATATGGTAGAGTTGCTCTCATTTTGTTTACCGTTTGGTTCATCTGGTTCATCCTTTTACGGGTGGGCTCCGAATCAAGTCAAATACAGACAGCCTTGCACGTGGGGGTCTTCCAGGAAATCACCGGACAGGTCAAATAATGACAAGTTTCTGGGGACACTGCTTTGAAAGTACTCGGTTCCATTCTGATCTCTCCAGTGGCGCTGGGTTATTGGTTTTCACCATGAATCTGGGTTGTCAGTTTTCAAGGCTACTACAGAGCTGGAGGGTGGGGCATGGGCCTAGGGCAAATTAAAACACCTCACAGCTTGGAGAGGCTGCGGGGAACCTGGAACCCTTGTGCACTGTTAACAGGAATGTGAAATGGTGCAGCAGCTGTGGAAGACAACGTGGCTGTCCCTCAAAACATTAAAAACAGAGCTACCAACTATACTTCGACAAAAAAAATTAAAAAAAAAGAATTTCCATACGATTCAGCAATTCTACTTCTACCCAAAAGACTTGAAAGCAGGGTCCTGAAGAGATATTTGTGCCACCTTGTTCGGCAGCTAAGATGTGGAGGTGCCCATCGTCAGATGAATGAATGAGCAAAGTGCGGCACATACGCAGAGCGGACTATTATTCAGCCTTAAAAAGGAAGGGAATCCTGTGAAGGAAGTCAAACACCAACCGGCCATTATGTGACTATTTGTATCAAGCATAACAAGAGGCAAAAATAACTGATAAAGTTGGAAATTAGGACAGTGCTCACTTTGCGGGTGGTAGTGACTGGAAGGTAACAGAAGAGGGGGTTTCACGTGTTCTTAAATTTCTACTCCTTGATCCAATTACTGATTACATGAATGCCTTCCATTTCTGAGAATCCACTGGGCTATAGTCAAGGAAAAATGTAATTTTCTTTATGTCCGTTACACTTTGTAAACATTGACTTACAGGAAAAAAAAATTACGGGGACATCAAAAGACACCTGCTACAACATGGATGAACCCAAGAACGTTACGCTGAGTAAATAAGCCAGATAGAAAAGGACACACACTGCATGACTGCACTCAGATCATGTCCCTGGAGTCGTCAAAACGACAGAGACAAAAAGTGGCGTGAGGGTTTCCGGGGCTGAGAGGAGGGGCCGGGGAGCCATTGCTGGAAAGGGACAGAGTTTCAGATTCAGAAGATGGAAAGTTCTGTGGACGGATGGTGGTGACGGCAGCACAACAATGCGAATGTGCTTAATGCCACTGAGCTGTCACTGAAAAATGGTTAAGATGGTAAAAAACAAAAACCTCATAGCTGCTCTTACCAAGATTCAGCTAGTTTTCTTGATTGAAAAACAGAAAACAAAAAACAGCTCTCCAAGGACTGCTGCAAGCTTCTGGTTAATTTCCAGAGTACAGAAAAAGTCGGCTCTGACCGTTTTCGCCTATTTTCTCCTTGCTATTACAACGGACAGTGTTTTCAGAGGTCCTCACTCTGCCATTTTTGCTGAGGTCCTGGCATCTTAACTGGGATGGAGACACAGCAAATTTTGCTGCACAGACAGTCCTGTGTTTCTGGAAGCCGGCTGCTGAGCAGAGGAGGGAACGTTCATGTTTACAGCCAGATGGAGGCATATCTCCTCCCAGGCCTGCGGTCGGAGGCCATGGAGGCCTCCTCCGTGCAGGTGAGGCTTGGCGAGAGCCCTGGCTCCCCTGGCCCTTCTGCAAGCCAGGCTTGCTCGCAGGGGTGACACCCACAGAGGCCGAGCCAGTGGCGAGGCCCCCGCTGGGTCTCCCTGCACGGGCGCGGGGAGCCGGGTGCTGTTGGGGGGGCTCAGCTCGCCCAGCACCCATCCTAGTGCCTCCCGGACCCAGGGTTCCCTGACCTGACTCAGGCCCCACCAATCAGAAGTGCTAAGAGACCTGAACCCAGGATGGAGTGAGGTGAGAAGGAGGGAGGGAGCGAGGTCTCCGGGCAGGTGGGCAGCAGCTCACAGCTGCATTCCTCAGACTCTGGGCTGCAGGACTCCCGGGGCAAATCCCTGTCTGCTCGGGCAGACTTACTTCTCTGGAGGAGCCAAGACTGTAAACAAGGCAGGGCCGACCAGGCCTTCCGGGGCCCTGTCAGGAGGGGCTCTCCCTGAGACCTGAGACGGGAAGAGGCCGGCCTGGAAAGAGCTGTCCAGGTAGAGGGAGCCACAGTGCAAAGGCCCTGGGGCACACGGGGAGGAGGTGCTGGGACAGGAGGGTGGGGGGGCAAGGGGCCAGCAGGGCGCTGGGAGGGCTCAGCCTCGGCGATGGGAAGCCCCTGTGTGCGGGCTGTGGCGTCTGGCAGGAACTTGGCCCTCGGTCAACGTCTGGTGAGGGGACAGACCAGCAAACAAACGCGTGCCTGTCAGCCGGCCCCTGAGGAGCCAGACTCCACGCCAGGTCTGGGTGCTCCCAAGGAGATGGGCGTCCCCACACCCAGGGCCCCACCTGAAAGAGCCCTTGTTACCCCGGCCTCAAGAGCCCCTTGGCCAGGATACAAATGGAAGGTCCCACCGGAGCCCAATGCCCCTCAGGCCCCTTGGGTTCTGGGCCGTGGCAGGGCCCCAGCCCGGGGCACGGACATGACCACTGCGTCCCCAGCATCCCGTGTGCCTGGCCCATCCTCAGTGGCTCACACAGGGACTCCTGCTAACTCCACGCCCCACCGGGGCCAGTTGGGGCGGCCCAGACCCCGCCCCAAGTCCACCACAAGCAACAATCAGCTAGAAGACACCTTTGAGAACCGCCAGCCCCTGGGAGGACAGTGTCAGCGGCTCGCCCTGCGCTGTGCACTCATTTGAGATATGGGGTGGGGGTCTGGGGTCAGGGTGCCCGCTGCAGCCATCGGAGTCGTGGGTGGACGGGGGATGCAGGCAGGCCTGGGAAGCGGGGCTTGGACAGGGCTCTGCCACTGGGGCAAGCGGGGAGGGGCAGCAGTCAGCGAGTGTGGAGTCTGCAGAGGCCTGGCCACAGCACAGCCCTGAGCCTCGGTCCCCCGAAGCCACCTCGGGGTGACTGACCATAGACTGACTTACGGGAGGGGACCCTGGCCTCAGTGTCGGCCAAAGAACCATGCAGTAGCCGAAGAACAGAATTCCACCCACAAATGCACCCAGGTCCCCAGCCCCACAGCCTCGGGGAGCAGGACTTCTGTCCGTTGGGGTCACTCCCGTGTTCCCAGCGCTGAGACCTGGGAGGCGCTGGCCATGCGTTTGCAAAGGGATGACTTTACCCGGTGGCGGGCACCTGTGTGCAGAGAAGCCTGCTGTCAAGTGCTGTCCAGATGCCACCTCACCTGGTGCCTGTGAGGGACAGGGCACCGCATCCTGGTTGGTGGAGGAGCCCGAGAGTCAGAGTGGTTTGCAGTGCGCCCGGGGCTCAGAATGTAAGCTGACCCCCGACTGGCCAGGCTGCCCCGCCGGAGACCCAGCCCAGGCCAAGGGGCCACAGGCCGCCGGCTCCCAAGGCTCCCTCTGCATCCCTCTCTGAGCAGGGCACCCTGTGCCCCGCTGTGTCCCAAGGACTCCTCAGGCATGCTCTCAGGGTCACTCCAACACCAAAGGAAGTGCCTCCCTGTTCACCCTCCCCCAGGCCCCTCCCAGGGGAGCCCTGAGCAAACAGAAGGTCCAGCCTTCAGTCCACACTGGCCGCACGTCGAGGTGGGGCCCCGGGAGGGCAGAGCTGTGGGTGTGAGGCGTAGGAGGGGAGCCTCCTGTAAAATGGGGTGAGCCCTGAGGCCCCCGCGGCCACTGGACGGCGGGCCAGGGCTGCACAAGCACGTTCTCACTTCCTGGCACGAAACGGCCCAGGCCCACCTCCCACTTTCTCTCCTCAAACCCGGATCAGCCACTTCTCCAAGGACACGGTGTGAGCAAAGACACCCCTGCCCGTTTTGCTGGCGCTCGCAAGGGTGTGGGGACGTCCCCAGAGGCCACGTGGCACATACATGTGTGACGAGCCTTCCGAGCTCCAGCTGCGTCCCTGCACGGCTGGTCTTTCTGCGCGGATGCCAACTAGCATGACACGCACCTCGGAGCGACTGCAGGGTGGCGGTGACCGTCCCACGTCTCCCAGGAAGCCAGACAGAAAAAGATCTGCACTCCCCACTTTTTTCACAAAGGTTTTCTTTTTGAAAAAGAGTTGTTTTTCATAAAGCATTGCTATTTATGTTAATGTGCAATAGGTTTATTTTTGTTATTTTTAAGTGAATTGATAAGTATTCCAAGCATTTCCATTAGGATCTCAAACACGGTGAGATCGATGGATGTCACCCACACAAACAGAAGCTCCTTGTGGGTCTCAGTGACTTTTCAGAGTGTAAGGGGTCCCGAGACCAAAGTGTTTGAGAACCACTGCGTTGGGCTCTGTCGGGAGCCGGAGGACCCGCAGTCTGAACGCGGTGCTCACAGCCGCTTCCCGGCGGTTGTGTTGTTTACTTGAAATACAGGTTAGGTCATTTGTTTTTGTTTGCGTTCTATTCTTGTGGGTTCTGTTTATTTTTCTCTCTTTTTTGGAATGTGTAAAACATTAACGCGGTTTCAAAACTCCGAATGCTTTCTTTTAAGCTTTAAAGCTCCCTGGGCGGTTCTTACAAGCCAGACCACCCCACTGTCCTTGTCCTTCCCGGCTCCCAGGCCCCGTGATGAGGGTTCTGGAAATGTTCTCCTGACAGGGAGCAGAGATAAGAATCCGCTGGTATCTTCTTCCGTACGCCACGCATCCTTGGAGCTCTTCCCCATGGAGGGAAGTTGGGGGGCCCGGGGTCACCTCCTGGCCCTTGGGGAAGGCAGCCTCATGGCTTCCACTCCCCTCGGGGGGACGGTCCAGATGCCCTGGCCACGGCGTGGACAGCGTGGCTCCTCCATGCAGCTCTGTACGCGGGAAGAAGGCAGCTGTGTCCGCTGAACCCAGGACCCCTGCTTCCCCGCCCGTCCCCAGCACTCGGACAGACGGACAGATGTCAGGCCTGACTGTGGCCCCCACGTCCCAACCTGCCCTGCGGGCAGTGCACGCTGGCGGCCCTGGCCCAGCTCTCTTCCCAGCAGCTGGCTTTGGCACCCCCTCCGGGGAGACACCAGGGAGGGCCTGATGGGAAAGGAGAGAACTGGGGGGAGAGGGGGGCGGGAGGAAAAGACAAAGGAAGGGGTGCGGCGAGTGGCCGGCGCCCAGGGGAGGAGGGGCCTCAGCGCTGGAGCAGCATCTGCTCGCGTCAGAGCAGGCGGGCGGCCAGGCCAGCTCCAGCGCTGAGGCCCCTTTCTCTCCCTCTCCCTGCGTCCTATCTGCCGCTCCTCTCCGGCCACGGTGGCGGACCTGGGGCCTCATTGGCCGGCTGGGTGCCGCGTCTGCAGCATAAATTGGAGCTCTGGGCTCTTGCTGGGACGTTCGGCTGCCCACAGCCTCCAGTCGCTCTTGCTGGGTGAGTACTGTGTGCGCTGGCCCCGGCCCCGCAGCCGCGCTGGCCTCCTGGCGCTGCTCCCGCCCAGAAACCCGCAGCACCCCAAGAGGGGCAGCACCCCAAGAGGGGCAGCACCCCAAGAGGGAGGCCCATCTAGTCCGGGGCACGGCGACCCTCCTGGTTCCCGGGGTTCCCTCAGATGGCAGCGCCAGAGGTGTTTCCCCCAGGAAAGCCGCAGGGCGCTGAGCTGGCTGTGAGCTCCATGCCAGGTGTAACCGGCCAGGCACCTTGGGTTCCTGTAACCGAACACGGCTTGGCTTTCCAGCCACGGGGTCAGGCCCAGCCGAAGCCTGGAGAGGGAACGTGGAGGGAGGTGCCCGGCGTCCTCGGGGACCTGTAACCAGGGGCCGTGCGCAGGGCATCGGGGACCAGCGGTGCAGCATGTGGCCCCCCCTTCTCGTAGGTGATGGGAACCCCGAGTCCGGCTACCCCCTGGGGCGGAGCCCTCTGGGCCCTCCTCCTGGCCACATTTGGCTGCTCAACCGGCCAGCCGCTGGGGGGAGAGTCCATGTGCACGGCCCAGCCCCTGGCCAAGTACAGCATCACCTTCACGGGCAAGTGGAGCCAGGCATCCTTCCCCAAGCAGTACCCGATGTTCCGCCCACCCGCGCAGTGGTCATCCCTGCTGGGTGAGTGCAGTCCCTGCCGTCCCGTGCCCGGCAGGCCTGGCGGTGACCCCCACTGCTCGGGAGGGTACGGTCATCTGACCGTGGCCCCGCGCTTCACAGCGTGGAGGGGACCTCACCCAATTCACTTCAGTGCAGGAGGTACTGGCTGAGTGCCTACTGTGTGCCAGCAGCAGTGTCCTGGGCTTCGGGGACGTGGCGGGGCAGGGTGGCCTGGGTCATGGGAAGGGCCAGCCGGTTGCCCGTCCTACCCGCGAGGTGCCGGGCAGTGTGAGGCCACCTGTGGGACATCCCGCCCGGCCCCACGAGGGGCGGGACGGTGTCCAGGGGTGATGCTTACACGGGTGGGTGGTGCGCAGGGGCAGCGCACAGCCCCGACTACAGCCTGTGGAGGAAGGGCCAGTATGTGAGCAATGGGCTGAGGGACTTCGCGGAGCGCAGCGAGGCCTGGGCGCTGATGCGGGAGATGGAAGCTGCCGGGGAGAGGCTGCAGAGCGTGTACGGCGTGTTCTCGGCCCCAGCCGTGCCCAGCGGCACCGGGCAGACGTCCGCGGAGTTTGAGGCCCACTCCAGGCACTCGCTCGTGAGTGGGGCGGCGTGGACGGTGGGCGGGCGGGCAGGAGGGGGGCGCGGGGGCTGCCGCTGAGCCCTCGGCCCCCAGGTGTCCTTCGTGGTCCGCATCGTCCCCAGCCCCGACTGGTTCGTGGGCGTCGACAGCCTGGACCTGTGTGACGGGGGCCGCTGGAGGGAGCAGGTGGTGGTGGACCTCCACCCTTACGATGCCGGGACCGACAGCGGCTTCACCTTCTCATCCCCCAAGTTCGCGACCGTCCCGCAGGACACGGTGACCGAGGTGAGGGGATGGCAGCTCTCTGGGCGGCCGCTCCCCGGGAGGACAGTGAGGGGGCGGGGCTGGCCCTTCCTGACCCATCTCCGGGCCGGGCCCCTCCTCCAGATCACGGCCTCCTCTCCCAGCCACCCCGCGAACTCCTTCTACTACCCGCGGCTTAAGTCCTTGCCTCCCATCGCTACGGTGACCCTGGCGCGGCTCCCGCACAGCCCCAGGGCCTTCCCGCCCGCCCCGGGCCTCGGGGTCGGGGGCAACGAGGTCGCCGACAGCCTGCCAGGTGAGCCCAGCTCCCACCCCGCCGTAGCGCCCACGGCCACCCCCCAGCCCCGCTTCACACGCGTGCTCCCGGGTTGCAGGCGCTCGGGCTGGCGGGCAGCCGCGACATTCACCACTGGCTGCGCCGGAGCAGGAGCAGCACTTGGGTTTGGGGGTCAGTCGGGACTTGCTCGGACATCACCTGGCCCTGAGCTCCCGCTCCAGCTCTTACCTCTCACCCTAAATAACCCTCGAAGGCCAGTGCCCGCCCCAGAGGGAACGCCTGTGAAGTGACACCCGCTGCTTTCACAGGGGCAGCCCCGCCCCCGCGTGCGCCCCGCCCCCAGGGCCCTTGGTCCAGGGCTCAGCCCCGCGCCGCCGGCCCGCCCCACGCAGAGCACCCGTCGCCAGGCCACAGAGCTGGGTTGCGTGGCCGCGTGGAGTGTGAAGACGGGTCAAACCGGGAGAGGCTGCCGGTGCTCAGAGGGCGGGGCAGCGCCGTCGGGGCTGCGTGAATCCGCGTCTCTGAGCGGCTTCAAAAGCAGGATGGGAGCATTTGGTTGGGGACGCTGGTTCTGAGAGATTTGGGATTTGGTTCATTCAACTCCAAACTGAAGAGTTAACTCTTGCCCAGCATTTTCAACTGAAAGCCTTTCACACTTCTACAGCCCAGAAGTGAGTCGGAGAGGCCTCAGGCCCCGCCCGGTGTCCCTGCTGACCCTTGTGTGCCCTCCTGACAGCGGGTCGGTGGGGGCGGTGCTGCCTGCGGGGGAGGGGCGAGCGGTGTGCAGGTGCCGGGCGAGCGAGGGGGTTCGCGCCCCCAGTGTGGCCAGCCTCCCGAAGGGTCCGCACCTGGAACAGCAGCGCAGCGGTGGAGACCCTGCCGGTCTGTGCCCACGTCAGAGAACGTTTCACGACAGGATCTCCTCTCTCCCCCCGCCCCCCGCCCCACGCCCCGCACCCCGGAGAGCGGGGATCCAGCCGGCATCGGGCTCTCAGGGCGGAAACCTTCACCCAGTCGCTCGGGGGTGGCTTTTCGGGAGTGTGCTTGGTGGCGTCGCCCTGGAGGTGGCTGGAAAGCGCGCTGATAAAATCAGAAGTTTCCTAGCCAAGTTCGGAGGCGGTGTCGGGAGAGGGCCCCCTTCCTCTCCCGCAGCCCCGCCTCGCTCACCGTCCTCCTTGCGCCCCCAGCTCCGGAGACGCCACTGGACTGCGAGGTGTCGCTGTGGTCGTCCTGGGGGCTGTGCGCAGGCCCGTGCGGGCGGCCCGGGGCCAAGAGCAGGACGCGCTACGTCCATGCGCGGCCCGCCAACCACGGGGCGCCCTGCCCGGTGCTGGAGGAGGAGGCCCCGTGCGTCCCCGACAACTGCGTCTGACGCCGGGGCCTCCGAGCCCCCTGAGCCCCGCCGCCCGCGACCTCCGCGCAGAGACTGGCCCCCGGCCCGGCGGCCGCGCTGCACGAGAGCCACACCCCGGCCGTGAAATACCTCAGACCTGGTCGCCAGGCAGCCGCCCGGGGCCGCCGGGTCGCCGGCGCGAGACCAACACCTGCCTCGTCGCGTTCCCATCCCAGCTCTTGAATAAAGACCAGCGTCTCCTGACACCCGGTGCTGTGGTCTGTGTGTCCTGGGCAGGGCCGGGTGAAGGTGGGGCCGGCAGATGGGCCACCAGACTTCCCTGATGAGCAGGCGTCACCCTGCGGGGAGGAGCCAGTGGACCACCGCGCGCACACACACGCGGCGCGCACACACACGGCACACACACACACACACACAGAACATACACGACACACACACACGGCACACACGGCACACACACACACACGGCACACACGGCACACACACACACGGCACACACGGCACATGGGGAACTCAGAGGACCAGCATTACTGCCCCCCCAGGCCTCTGACCATCGAGGCCCCTGGCCTCGCAGGGGGGCCCTGCGGCCTCACTCCTGACCTGCCCTAGCCCTTGTCTGAGGTCGGGGTTCACGACCTCGTCCTGCTGCTGTGGATCCCGGCTGGTCCCTCAGGGGACTGCCTGCTCCCTTGACGCCCCCAGACCACTCTTTCTCCTGCTTGGCCTCCTTAGACGCAGAGCCCTCGGCCACCCACCGCCCAGCGCCACGCCCTCTGCCCGCCTCAGCCTGCTCCGGCCGGTTCTCGGCTCTCGGGCCCTTTCTCTCCCTCATGGAGACCCACTCGCCCACCCTCTCCATTCCCTTAGGGTCACCTGTCCACCTGAAGGTTGCTCTGGGCGGCCCCCCGGGCTCCCCACGGCCTCGGTCCTCGCTCGAGTCAGCACAGGTGACCCTCCGTGTCCCGTCCAAGCGGCTTGCTCAGGCCCTCCCCCGAGCTCCGCACACCTGCCGTGGGGTCTCCGTCACCAGTCTCCCCTCTGTGCCCCCTGTCCCTCTGCCCCGGCAGACGTGCTCCCCCTTCCACCCAAGGACACGGTTCTCTTGGGCCCGCCCCCGCCGGCTTGCAGACATGCCTGGAAAGGGCTCTCGCGTTTCCCACCAGCGCCTACCCGTCCTCGCAGCCACCCCCCTCTCCCTGCTGTCCAGGGCCCTGTCTGCCCGTCCCTGCACCTGGGGGCCCGTGACTTTGCTCCTGTCCCTTGCCCCACATGTGCCCTTGACCCCCAGGCTCCCACCCCAACCCCCCACTGGCCTCTCTGTCTCCTCTGATGGTGCCCCTCTCCTCCCTGACACCCCTCCCCACGAGCTCGACCTCGGACACCCCCAACCCATCCTCTCCACAACAGACTTCTATCCCCCACGGTCATCTTGACCCTTGACCTCAGGGAGGAAGGAGGGAAAGCAGCCGCCCGCAGTCAGGGGTTGGAAGCCCAGCAGAAGCCCTGCTCGACAGACGGCACGTGCGCTAGGAGGGGACTCGTGTGCCCGAGGCTCCCCGCAGACGTGCTCCATGGACTTATGGGCACAGGGTCTTCGGGCACAGCACTCCCCAATGGGGGTGCCAGCCCGCACCCCACCAGGCACCGCACCCGCATCCCGCATACCTGGCTCCCTGCACGTCACTGGAGCGCCGCCCTGTCCAGATCCCTGGGAGTCCAGGGGCACAGACGTTCCTGCCCCTGGGCAGCAGCTGCCCCGCAGGCACCCAGCAAGCGGCCCTGGGGTGCGGGGCAGGGGCAGGGGGACTTCAAGTGACTGAGAAGCTTGATTTGCTTCATGTATATGGCGGGAGCCCTGACACTGAGTACCAGACAGAGGAGCTGGCCTGGTTTGGCAGAGGGCGGCCACTGGTGAGCAGTGGTGCAGGGGCCAGACTCCACCCTGAACAGCCCCTCTGACCTCTGAACCCTCTGCCTGGTGTCTGAGGCGCTCGCAGCGGCAGCCCCAGCATGGGAGCCAGCACACAGCCAGCCCTGCGAGAGCACAGCCTCCGGCATGGGGCTCTGCACAGAGAGCACGATTCCCGAACGCACCCCGACGCTCGCCGGGGCTTGCGGTCTGAGACCACAGCAAAGGTCTGAAAACGCCAATTAACATCCTGAGGCACCGAGAAGAAATAAGCATAGGTGCTCCCTGCAGACCGCACTGTGGACTCCGGACTCAAAATCCCCACCTTGATGTGCACTCAAATCAAACCCACCGAACACGGGAAAATGACGCCCCTAAGCTGGAGGAGACATCAAGCTCCAAAATCAGACCACAAAGCCGTTGACCTTGGGATGATCACGTGTGAGACGCAGTGAAGCAGGGTGACTGTGTCATCCACACCTGGGCTCAAAACTCAAGTGTACCACTGAACCGAGCATGTAACACAATTACAGATTGAAACCTGAATCAATGGGCTAAACGCTCTAGTCAAATGAGAGACTGTAGGCTGGACTCACAAACCATGCGCCATTTACAGGACAGGGGATATCCTGTGAGAACACTGAAAGGCCGGGGAAAGATAGTGGGGGGCACCCCTGGGACACCCATGTCCACCCCCCTCCTTCTGGAGCACAGGCTTGGGTGGGGCCTTGGGGGGAGGGGGAGTGTCGTCTTTGGGGCCAGAACATCTACTGCCCGTGTGGGAGCACAAGTCAACATGGAGGTGCCTGTGCAGAAGCCTCCCGGGCCGGCACCCGGAGGACAGCACCCTGGAGAGTGCCCAGGACTTAGAGCGGACTCAGAAACAAGTTTGGTGTGTTCAGGAGCGAGACTTGAAGGAAGCACACGATGCAAGTAAACCTGTAAAGGGATCCTGCACTAGGTGACACTCAGGCTCTGAGGAAGAGGGGCTGGGGCGCTGCTGCCGCTGGTGCTGGTGATGTGGGTGTGGGGCTGGCGGGGCCGCTGGTGCTGGTGCTGGTGCTGGTGATGGTGTTGGTACTGGTGGTGGTGGCGGAGGTGATGCTGATGGTGGTAGTGGTGGTGGTGATGCAGGTGGCGGTGCTGATGGTACAAGACGCTCTCTCAGGAAGGTGGTTGGGGACGCCCTCCTGACAGGCCCCTCCAAGCAGAGCTCTGAAGGAGGGAGGGAAAGCCTTGCAGAGATATGGCAATGAGTGTCCGAGCAGAGGAACAGGGAGAGGCAGAGGACACGGCCAGGGGGCCTGTGTGGCCGGCACAGAGGGCAGGGGTAGCCCGGCAGGAGGCCGGGGCAGACGGGCTGTGAGCTTCTGCTCCTGGAGAGGTGAAGAGTGGATGGGGCGTCACAGGAGGGCTTTGAGTAGAGAAATCACTCATCAGTGCACGTTCTAAATGGTTGTCTGGTCATTTTGAGAGCAGAGTGTAGGGGGGCAAAGGCAGAAAAAGAGAGAGTTAGGGGCCACTGCACTAACCCAGAGAAGAGGGAGGTTTGGGCCGCAAGGATATGGTGGAAGGGGTTGGAAGTTAATGAATTCCAGGCTTACTTTGATGTAAAGGCAGTAACGGTACTCACAGACTGGAGGCTAACAGTACGTCCCCCAGTCGGCTACGTCGGCCCAGCCTACCTCAGAGCATTAAGTTCAGGAGGGTCTTGGCTTGGCTGGGTCGGCCCGGGTATGGGGGGACCAGTGCGGACAGGCTCCCTCCTGCGGCTCCTATGGGTTCTGCAGTGCATCACATGTCAAATAGATGAGGGACACTGGGCCAAGCAAAGTGATCCCAGCATCTATGCTAATGCCTGAAGGCCCCTCACATGGGCTAGAAATGCGTCTGCTGGGATTTCAGGGGGCTGCTGGCTGGGCCAGACACAGCCAGCAGCCCTCTGTGTGGGTGGCCGGACACAGAGCCAGCCCATTGCAAAGGAGGCAGAAGTGGTGAGAATGTCCACTGCTGGAGAAGGAAGGGGAGATCATGGAAAGCAAGCAGGTAACGGGGATGGGGTGAGCGGTGGGTGGCACTGGGGGGACGGAGGCAGAGGGTAGGACATTGAGGAGTGACAGGAGGGGTCTTCCTGGCAGAGACGGTGGGCTGAGAACTCACATCTAACTATTCCCACCCACACCCCACTGTTTAGATGGCATAACCCAGATGCCTGCCTTGGGTGCTAGGTCTGCTCGCACACCCTGAGGAGGCTTTTTCCACCACCGCTGCACAACTAGACCCCACACTCTGGATGGAGACACCACTTGAGACACTGCCCTTTTCATAAGAGGTAGGAGAGAACTGTCACCTCCTCATCCACTTCTACAAATAAGCAAACAAAAAGCTGAACGGGGCCTGGAGCAAAGAGGAGCTGGGGTTAAGCCACATTAAGTAAGCGCATGAGCTGCGGGGTGAGGGCTGAGGGCTGCGGCTGAGCTTAGGTCAGCGGCAGGATGGGGAAGACAACCAGTCTCCTGCACCAGGTTCAGCCCTCAAGGTCAGCAGCAGCCCCTTGAATAAGGGAAGAGCAGAAATTAATCTCTCTGTAGAAAGCTTTCCCAACTCCCACCCATCAAAACCAAGCAGTGAATGCAACACAAAAATCACCAATTAAACAAGAAAGCAAGTCACTAAAATTGAAGGTCAGCAGAAAAAGACCCAAGACCACAGGTAATGAAATTGTCAGAAATAAAATATAGAACAATGGCAACAAAAAATGACCAATCAACACGGGATAATTAGAAACAAGCAGATAAATCTGGAAAGGAAAAACTGTACAGAATGACAAGTCCTCAGTCGGTTGAAGAGCTGAGCTAGGCGTAGCTGGAGAAAGAATTAGTGAACTGGAAGATATATCACCCAGAATGCAGCACATAGAGACAAAGAGATGGAAATATTCAAAAAGAGATGGGATATAAAGTTATAAAATGTTTTAAGTTAAACACTCTGAAGGATATAATAGGGATAATGGAGAAGAGATAATATTTAAAGAAAAAACAGTACAAAAGTTACAGAACTGGCTAAAATAAAAAACACCTTTTAGACCACGTGCTTTCGTATTTAAGAACCAGTGTTATTCTGTCCAACGGACACAGGAACCAAGAGACAGGAAAGATGGCAGAGTAGGAGGCACCTGTGAGGTGAGCCTCCATCTCCCACCTGGACAGCAACTGCAGGGGAAGAACCCTCTGATGTAACCGTCTGGGAACTCTGGAGTCTGCTGATGGCTTCCAGGGGAAGCCTTGGATGGTAAACCACAGTTCATTTTGGTCAGTTTCAGCTCTCGGTACCATAGAAGCTACCCACCCCACCTCCCCCAGACAGGAGGCCCGAGGCCAGGAGGCCATGCACCTGTTTCTGGAGCAGCCTCCCCACAGCCTGCAGGAACTGGTGGGGCAAAAAAGACCCTGTACAGATATTGGGGGCCTCTGCTCTGGTCACTGGTTGCTGCTTCTGGTCACAGAGGTGCAGATGAACGGGCCCGCAGCCATTTCTGTTGCACCTCCCCCATTGTTGCAAGACCCTCCCCCTCCAGCTGAAGTGACTTCCAGGGGACTTAAAGGGCTAGTGCCTTTTTTAACCCCTCTGCATTTTTTGCTTTTTCTCCCTTTTGGGAACCAAACATTAAAGACAAGGACATTCAAAAACAACTGCAAATGCAGGGAAAATTATTGATAGAAACTGACCATGCACGCCCAGAAGTGACCTGAGAAGACCTTAGGTTTACACCTTAGGCTGGTCCTCAGCACAGAGACAGCCTACAACTACGAGCAACAGTAACACCAAACAGCAAACTCTGGGGAAGGGGGAGAATCTGATTTCCAGAATTACCACATTATTAGATCCGACTGTCCAGTGTTCAACAAAAAAGAATAATCACAAGGCATACAAACAAATAGGAAAGGTATGGCCTACACAAAGGAAAAAAATAAATCAACAGTTCCTGAGAAAAGATCTAATGGCAAACACACTGGACAAAGGCTTTAAAACAACTGTCTTAAAGGTGCTCAAAGAAGTAAAGGAAGATATGGAGAAAATCAAGAAAACAATGTGTAAACAAAATGGAAATACCAGTAAAGAGATGGAAAACCCATAAAGAAACCAAAAAGAAATTCTGGAGCTGAAAAGCATAATAACTGAAATTTAAAATCCACCAGAGGGATTCAAAGGCAGATTTTAGCAGGTAGAAGAATCAGTAAACTTAAAGCTAAGACAATGGAAATTATCAAGTTTGAAAAACAGAATGAAAAAGATGAAAGAAGAGTTAACAGAGCCTAAGGGATGTGCAGGGCACCATCAAGCGGGGCAATGTGCATGCTTGGGAGTCCCAGAAGGAGAAGAGGAAGGAAAGGGCAGAGAGAACATCTGAACAAATAACGGCTGGAAACCACTGAAATCTGATAAAAGACATCAATACAAAAATCCAAAAAGCCCAATGAACTCCAAGTAAAATGAACTCAAAGAGACCCCCACTAATACATATTATAATCGAACTTTCAAAAGACGAAGAATCTTGAGATCAGCAAGAGAAGCAAACTGTCACATACAAGGGACCCTTAACAAGACTGTGGGGGCCAGAAGACTAATGTATTAAAAGTGCCAAAAGGAAAAAAAAGCTATCAACCAAGAATCCAGTATCTGGCAAAACTGTCCTTCAAAAGTTAGGGAGAAATTAAGACATGCCCAGAAAAACAAAAGCTGAGGGGGTTCATGATTACTAGACCTGCCCGGCAAGAAATATCCTTCAGGTGAAATGAAAGGACATCTAAGCTCTATGGAGAAATAAATACCCCAGTAAAGGTAAATACACGAGTAATTATAAAAGCTAGTATCATTATAACAATGGTTTGCAACTGCAACTTCATTTTCTACATGATTTAAGAGACTAATACATTTAAAGAAAAAAATTGTTAGTGTAAAATCTAGTAATACTATAACTTTGGTTTGTAACAACAAATCTTGTTTTCTACATAATAGAAATAAGAGACTAATGCATTTAAAATAATTATGAGCTTGTGTTTCGGGGCATACAATGCATAAAAGTGTAATTTTGTGGGACTTCCCTGGCGGTCCAGTGGTTAAGACTCTGTGCTTCCACTGAAGCAAACAGCAAAGTGACAGTAGTCCCTCCCTATCAGTAGTTACTTTACATTTAAATGAATTAATTTTTCTCATCGAAAGACGCAGATTGGCAGAATGGATAAAAACACATGATCCAACTTTATGCTGTCTGCAAGAGACCCACTTTAAATCCAAAGACACAAATAGAGTGAAACTGAAAGGATGGAAAAAGATGACATTCCTTCCTGATTTCCTGCATTACTGTCTTTTCTGTGTGTTTAGTTGATTTTTCTGTAGAGGAGCGTTTACATTCCTTCCTCATTTCTTTTTCTGTGTACTTTATATCTATCTTCTTTGTGGTTATCACAGGGATTACATTTAAATCCTAAAGAGAGCAGGGGTGGCTATACTAATATCATATAAAGCAAATTTTAAATCAAAAATAGTTGTAAGAAACTAAGAAGGACATTATACATTAATAAAATTTTCAATACAACAAGAAAATATAGGGACTTCCCTGGTGGTCCAGTGGTTAACACTCTGTGCTTCCACTGAAGGGGGAGTGGGTTCGATCCCTGCTCAGGGAACTTAGATCCCGCATGCCATGTGGTGCAGCCAAAAAATCTTTTTTTAAAAAAAAAAGAATAAAAAAAGGAAAATATAACAATTATAAACATTTACACACTTAATGACAGAATATCAAAATATATGAAGAAAAAACTGACAAAATTGAAGGGAGAAATAGACAGTTTTACAATAATAGTTGGAGACCTCAATACCCCACTCACAATAATGGATAGAACAACCAGACAGAAGATAAGTAAGGAAACAGAGGACTTAACCAACACCATAAACCAACTAGATCTAACAGACATACACAGAACACGCTACTCAATGACAACAGTATGCACAATCTTCTCAAGTGCACATGGGACACTTGAC
The DNA here is from genome assembly GCF_059928025.1 of Delphinapterus leucas. Lineage (NCBI taxonomy): Eukaryota > Metazoa > Chordata > Mammalia > Artiodactyla > Monodontidae > Delphinapterus > Delphinapterus leucas. The sequence goes on along the minus strand of NC_143133.1, from coordinate 681,011 downwards.
AGGATAGATCATATGTTAGGCCACATAGTAAGTCTCAATGGATTTTAAAAGGTGATATCATATAAAATACCTTCTCCAACCACAACAGGATGAAGTTAGAAATCAACAGCAGAAGCAAAACTGGAACATTCACAACTTTGTGGAAATTAAACAACACACTCTTAAACCAATGGATTAAAGAGGAAATCACAAGGAAATTAGAAAATACTTAGAAAGGAATGAAAACAAAAACACAACATACCAAAACGTATGGGATGCAGTGAAAATAGTGCTGGGGGGTGGGGGTGGGGAGTTATAGCTATAAACACATTAAAAAACAGGAAAGATCTCAAGTCATCAATCTACCTTTACAATCTAAGGAACTAGAAGAAGAAGAAAAAACTACACCCAAAGCTAGCAGAAGGAAGGAAACAATAAAGATTAGAGATAAACAAAATACAGAATAGAAAAACAACAGAGAAAAGTCAATGAAACCAAAAGCTTGTTCTTTGAAAATATCAAAAAATTTGACAAACCTTTATCTATATGGACTAAGAAAAGAAGAGAGAAGACTCAACTTACTAAATCAGAAATGAAAGTAGGAACATTAAAATCAATACTACAGAATAAAAAGGATTACAAAAATACTATGAATAACTGTACACCAATAAATTAGATAATTTAGCTGAAATGGACAAATTCCTGGAAATACAAAACCTACCAGGACTGGATTATAGAGAAATAGAAAATCTGAATAAAACTATAACTAGTAAGGAGATTGAATCAGTTGTAATAATAATAATAAATCTCTTGACAAGGAAACTGGACCTGATGGCTTCACTGGTGAATTCTACCAAACATTTAATGAGGAACTAATACCAATCCTTCTCAAACTTTCCAAAAAAATTTAAGAGGAGGGGACACTTCCTAACTCATTCTTTGAGGCCATTATCACCCTGATCCAAAGCCAAACAAAGACACTACAAGAAAACTACAGACCAATATCCTTTATGAACACCGATGCAAAAACCGTCAATAAAATATTTGCAAACTGAATTCAGCAGCATATTAAAAGGATTACACACCACAACAAAGTGGGATTTATTCCTGGAATGCAAGGATGGTTCAACATATGGAAATCAATCAATGTATTGAATATTATGACACATCAATAGAATGAAGGCAAAAGAAAACAACACATGATCATCTCAAGTGATACAGAAAAACCATTTGACAAATTTCAAATTGATGCAGAAAAGCATCTGACATAACTTCATGATAAAAACATTCAAAAAACTGGAAATAGAAGGAAATTACCTCAACATAATAAAAGTCATTTATGAAAAACTCCCCACAAGCATCATACTCAATGGTGAAAGAAAAAAGCATTTCCTCTAAGATCAGGAACAAAGCAAGGAGGCCCACTTTCATCACTTCTATTCAACATAGTACTGGAGGTTCCAGCCAGAGCAATCAGATAAGAAAAAGAAATAAAAGGCAACTAAATTGGAAAGGAAGAAGTAAAACTGTCTCTGTTTGCATATGTTCTTAAATGTAAGAAATCCTAAACATCCCACCAAAAATCTGTCAGGCCTAATAAATGAATTCAGCAAAGTACCAGGGCACAAAGTCAACACACAAAAATCAGCTGCATTTCTATTCATGAACAATGAGAAGTCTGAAAAGAAACTTACAAAAACAATTACATTTATAGCAGCCTCAAAAAGAAGAAAATACTTAGGAATCAATTTAACCAAGGAGGTGAAAGACTTGTACAGTGAAAACTATAAAATATTGCCAAAAGAAGTTAAAGAAGACATAAATAAATGGAAACACATTCTATGTTCATGGATTGAAAGACTTAAAGTTGTGAGAATGCCAAAACTACCCAAAGCAATCTAAAGATTCAATGCAATCCCTATCGAAATCTCAATGATGTTTTTTCAGAAATAGAAAAACCCATCCTGAAATTCATATGGAATCTCAAGGAAACTCAAACAGTCCAAACAATCTTGAAAAAGAAGACCAAAACTGGAGGACTTAAACTTCGGGATTTCAAAACTTACTACAAAGCTACAGTAATCAAAACAATTTGGTATTGGCATAAAGGCAGGGATATAGACGAATGGAATAGAATAGAGGGCCCCAAAATAAACTCTCGCATATATGGTGAAATGATTTTGACAAGGGTGCCAAGACCATTCAATGGGGAAAGGACAGTCTTTTCAACAAATGATTCTGAGAAAATTGGATATCCATATGTTAAAGAATGATGTTGGACCCTTATCTATACCATATACAAAAATTAACTCAAAATGTATCAAGAATCTAAATATAAGACCTAAAACAATAAAACTCTTAGATGAAAACAGTAGAAAAGCTTCATGACATTGGATTTGGCAATGATCTCTTGAATATGATACCAAAGGCAGAGGCAACAACAACAAAAAATAGACAAATTGAACTTCATGAAAATTTAAAACGTTTGTGCATCAAAAGACACTAGCAACAGAATAAAAAACCATATATCTGATAAGGGATTAATATCCTGAATATATAGAGAACTCCTAAAACTCAACAACAACAAAAACAAACAACACGATTCAAAAATGGGTAAATGACTTGAATAGACATTTGTACAAAGAAGATATCAAATGGACAATAAGCACATGAAAAGATGCTCAATGTAACTAATTATTAGGGAAACGCAAATCAAAACTACAACGAGATACCACTTCACACCCAATAGGAGAGCTACTATCAAAAAACAGAAAAAAATGAGTGTTGGCCAGGATGTAGAGAAGTTGGGACCCTTGTGCATTGTTGGCGGGAATGTAAAATGGTGCAGCCACTGTGGAAAACAGTATGGCAGTTCCTCGAAATGTTAAAAGTAGAACTAGGATCCAGCAATTCCACTTCTGGGTATATACCCAGAAGAATTCAAAGCAGCCTCAAAGAGATATCTGTACACGCATGTTCATAGCAACATTATTCACAATAGCTAAGATGTGGAAGCAACCCAAGTGTCCACTGATGCACGAATGGATTAACAAAATGTGCTACATCCATAAAACGGCTTAAGAAGGAAAGAAATTCCGCAATATGCTACAGCATGGATGAACCTCAAGGGCATCATGCTAAGTGGAATAAACCAGTCACAAAAAGACAAACACAGCATGACTCCACTTATCTGAGCTACTCACAGCAGTCGGAATCATAGAGACAGAAAGCAGAAGAGTGGTTGCTAGGGGCTGGGCAGAGCGGGGAAAGGAGAGCTACTGTTTAATAGGCTTCAGTTTCATGAGATGAAGAGCATTATGGAGATGCAAAGTGGTGATGGTTTCACAACAGTGTAAATGTATTTAATACCGCTGAACTGCACACTTAATATTGGTTAAGAAAGTAAATTTTGTTATGTGTAATTTACCACACACACAATAAAAGGACATTGGAGCCAAACTGAAGGGACTGCCACTGGCCAAATGTGGGGTCATGTGCGCATCTAGAAGAATAACGACTGCGATATATGGGGAAAGCATTAAATACGTAACAACTCATGAGTTCATGATGATACGAGACGGAAGCCCCACTGGTCACCACAGGAGGTTACTGAGGCACCGGTGTCTCACTTTGGAAGGTGATAATTACAGGGAAAGAATCAAGCATGCAGCCTGCCTCTGCTGTGCGGACTGTGCTTCAGGGTAACCGGCCAGCTGACGAGGGAACGCTAAGGAGCTTGTCCGAGGTCACGCAGAGGTGCGTGCAGAGGAGGCGCTCCAGACGGGCCCGCGTCTAGGCTGTGGACACCACCCCGTAGCCCTCCTCAAAGGGAAAGCGTGGTGGCTGCTATGGTCTAAATGTCCCATCAAAATTCGTATGCTGGAACCCTAACGCCCAACATGATGGTGTTAGGAGGTCGGCTCTGGGATGTGATTAGGTCACGGATGGGACCAGTGCCTCACAGGAGGCCCCACAGAGCCCCCCCAACTGTTCTGTCACATGAGGACACAGTGTGAGTGTGGCCCTCTGCAGCCTGGAAGCAGGCCCTCACCAGAACCCACTCAACCTCCAGAACCGTGAGAAACAAACGTCTATTGCCTGTGCACTGCGCGGTCTGTGGTGTTTGGTTGTAGCAGCCCAAACAGACTACGCTGGTGGTCAGGGAGGGACATGGCGTGGAGGACACAGGTCAACAGGAAGGGAAAGGCTGAAGCCCCCAATAGAGCAAGGTCCCTGACGACAAGGAGAAGGGCTCCAGTGCCAGGAGGGCTGGGGGCACGGTCACAGGTGGAGACAGAGACAGAGGACCTGTGCCTGGTGGCCACTGCCTCCCACTAGGAATGCACCCAGCAGCCACCCCACCCAGTGCCAGAAAGGCCACCGTGCACATCTTGTACTGAAGGCCTACTGTGTGCCTGGCACAGAGGTAGGACCTCCTACTACCGGCCTCACCTAGGCCCAACCACATTGCTGTGAGGTCAGTGCTACCACTAGCTCCCTGCTTTACGGATGACAACCCTGGGGTCTGCTGGCCTGTCTGTGTTCTCACAGCTAAAAAGCAGGTCAGTGAAACAACCCAGCCATAGGAGCCTAATCTCTTAATCCAAAAGCAATGCTGCATTTTCCCTGTTTTTCTACTTGTTTCAAGAGTGTTCATAATTACTTGCTGAAGCGTTCTTTTGACAGCACACTCACATTTAAAGAAGTGAGTGTGCAAAAGCTGATGAAATCCATGTAAGGTCTGTAGTCTAGTTAACTGCACTCTGCTCATGTCAAAATCCTGGTTTTCTTGATGGCCGCGCAGTCCGTTGGTCATGTAAGATGTTACCGCTGTGGGGATCTGGGTGATGGGTACGATTTCTGCAACTTTTTGTGAGTCTATAAATATTTCAAAATAAAAGGTTTAAAAAGAAAACATTGCATGCCAGAGCTGAAAGAACATAATAAATCACACTGGGCGACTTTAACTGTTTTTTTTTTAATGAGAAAACGGAGACTCAGAGAGTCGTTTGGGGTGAGGACTCTGTTAGACTCCAGCTCTCACCCCTTCCCAGGCCCGGCGGACTTGCGTGTCTCTCCCCGCCCCCCCGGAAGCAGCCTTCACTCCCTCCTCCCCCCACCTCCCGCCAAGCAGTGGAAGCACCAGAGAATGGCCATTTGCGTTTGGTCACTCCCGCACAGCTCAGGCCATCTCTGGGCCTCTGCTGGGTGCGGCGCTTCGGGGTGTCCATGGCTTGTCCCTTGGCCTCACTTTGTCTTTCATTCCATTGGAACATTTCAAAATCCTTAAAAGGAACCGATCCAAAGGAATTCTGATGTCATCACGCTTGGCAAGGTCCCAGGGTTCAGGCGTCTTTTATCTTGTTCTCTGGGACCTGCTGCAATCACCTGCCCAAGTGTAGCCACCATATGTCACTTCTCACAAAAATCAATTTACAAAGCTATCCAATGAAATGTAAGCACTCGGTAAGCAGTATCACCTGCAACTGATCCATTTCAAAAGAAGTAGAACCAGAGGTGGCAAAAGCAACAGAAATGCAATTGTTAACATTTCTTTTGAGTTTTTGTTTTTCACTTTCAACTGCTTTTTATTTCCACGTAGGGGAAAGAGAGGAGAAATGCATAATAGAAGACATTCCAAGTGACACCTTGATAACAGGTGGGTTAGATGAACTCTGTTGAACGTTGAACTCAAGATGTCATCTTACGGTGGTGTCGTGCTAACCTCTTTTGTTTCTAACATCTTTATTGGATGTGCTATCCTCTTGACGTGTATGCTCTTTGGCAGAGAGCTTCAAGCTGTGCGCTTTTCTCTTGAGACACATTAGCAAATTATGCAGAACTGGCTTGAAAACAGCCTTAAGAGGGAATTGCATAATTCGTAAAACAGGAAACCCAAACACAAGACCACAGGATCCAAGCTTGATTTGTTTTTCCAGTTGTCAGGTTACCTTAAGTAAAACCATCTCTGATGCCGTTAATCATGCTAATTGTGGTTGAATTCTCAAAGGATAAGTGAGGTCTCTAGACGGGTCCAGGAACACAAGACAAAGCTGCAGAAGTCAGCGTGTCTTCTGAACTTCAGCTTCCAGAGGCTGATTTAGTCATCAGCCTGCTACTTACATGTGCCAAATGCTATAATAGCATCCCCTCGACACAATTCTTAAACATTTCCTTTAAAAGTCCTTTTTGTAAAACATTTCACTGCACATTTACTCTCTTTTTGTTCACTGCGTGCTGCAAGCCCCTAAGTCTACAGCCAGGACCTTAGCTCAGCCCATCTGCTCTGAGCGTGAATACATTCCCGACCGCTGTGGGCTCTCCGCGCTTAGGCTGCCTGCACCCCAAATAACTCTGTTTCCACTCCTGTCTCACTGAACTATCACTAAACCTTCACTGCCTGTCAAATCCCTGACTTTCACTTAGTGATACTTGATCATAAATGCATGTGTCAAACCCTGCCTGGTTAAGAAGTGTCAATCCAGAATATGCTATATTTAATGTTTAGATCACCATTAAAATGGAAAAACAAATGTTAAAATTTCTGTGGATCTGTAGGGACCTGAGACCATGCCTGGTGGCCCAAGTCTAGGAAAAGTACACGGCAGCTATGCCTTTTCTCTTCACATCTCTGAGTTCCTATGAAGTCCGATGAAACACACCGTCTCGAACGTCCAAGAGAGATGACCTCAGAGCCAGTCATTTAGTCAAATCTACCTAAAAGCGTGTTTTTGCTCCTCGGGACTAAAAGTAGGCTGCCGCCTTCCCCAGGTGGAGGCCGCGCAGGGCACCACAGGAGGACAGAGGTGTGCCGGCCATCGCCGTCATTGCCAGCAGCTTGGTGGCGACTTTGAGCCTCGTCCCCTTATCTATGAGCTGGAGGCAGCACCTGCCTGGAGCACCTGGCAGCCCAGACCAGCTGCAGGCGTGCGTCCCACTTTCTCCCAGCCTCTTGGACTCTGTTTCCAACCTGTCAACTCGGCCTCCCAGGGTCTGTCCGAAGGTACCAGAGAAGCAGGTGTGGCCCTGATTCTGGCTCCAACCCCTCCCTGAAAGAAAGGAAATTCCTGAGAAGCAGAGGAGAGCCTGGAATCCCTCTGCTGGAGGCTGAAAGGGAGACAAACCCACCTGTGCACCTGTGAACCATGCCAGTGCAGGGCACTGCAGCCAAGCGCAGGACTAGAAATCCTTGCTCTGTAAATTTGCTTGGAAACTTCAAAGTCAAATATGTTGTGTACTTTTATACTGTATCTCTTAGTTCCTCTTAGTAATGCTCTTTAATGATAAATTCCAGGTTGTTTTGAATGAACACAGGGGGCGAGGTTTTTAGGAGGAGAGGGACGAGGGAGCTCTGGGGGGCTGTGGGGTAAGTGACCGCCGCCGGCCCGACGAGCTTTACAACCACCTACTTGCTGATCCTTGGAAACACTTTTTTAAAATATAAATTCATTTATTTATTTTTTGCTGCATTGGGTCTTCATTGCTGTGCACAGGCTTCCTCTAGTTGCGGCGAGCGGGGGCTACTCTTCGTTGCAGTGTGCAGGCTTCTCATTACGGTGGCTTCTCTTGCTGCGGAACACTGGCTCTAGGCACATGGGCTCCAGTAGACGCAGCACGTGGGCTCAGTAGTTGTGGCGCACGGGCTTAGTTGCTCCGTGGCATGTGGGATCTTCCCAGACCAGGGCTCGACCCGTGTCCCCTGTGTTGGCAGGCGGATTCTCAACCACTGCGCCACCAGGTAAGTGCGGAGACACTTTTTAAACAAGGCTGTCAGTTCTTATAGAAAGCAGGTGCTGAGAGAAGGCGAGAAGTGCCGTGGAGCACAGTGATCCTGTGTGGGAGGCTGTTCATTAAAAGGAAAAGAAGTAGAATTCAGAAGCAATGAAGTCTTGCTCCTGGTCGCTCCCTTTCACAGGGTCCTTGGACATGACCCTTGCACTCGGCCGAAGTCTCCAGGGTTCTGTAGTTCTTTTTCTTCAGAGTGCAAACCTTCAGCAAGACCAGGAGATGGAGGAGGAAGAAGCAAAGCTAAACGAGGATCATCGCTCATCTCCACACCTCAGGGGGTCAAGGGCTGGGTGCCTGCTGAAGCCCCCCCACCCCGAGCCAAGGAGTCAAGCGCAAGTGATTCATTAAGGGGGCGTGCCCCAGGAGAAGGAGGGAGAGAGGCCAGGCGAGGCGAGCCTCCAGGTGAGGCCAGGCTCAGACTGAGCCCGGGGAGCTCGGGAACGTGAGCCAGCACTGCAGATGCCCACCCAGTGCCCCCACCGCCGAGAGGACACCTGGGAGTGAGGCTGGGGACCCAGACAGACCCTCAGACCCCTCGTTTGGGCAGCATCATTCACAACAGCCAAAGAAGGCAGCGACCCGTGTCCGTCAACAAATGGATGCATGAACAAAATGCGGTCCATGGCACAGTGGAATGTTATTCAGTCGTGAAAAGGAGTGAAATGAATAAAAATGAAATTCAGAACCCACTGTAGCATGCAACAGGACAGATGCTGTGTGGTTCCACTTGTACGAGGTCCCTAGAGGAGTCACATTCAAAAATCCAAAAAGTAGGAGTGACGTGACCAGGAGCTAAACAGGGAGGGGAAGGGCCGCTCTTGCTTAAACGGGTGCAGAGTTTCTGTTTGGTGAAGTTCTGGAGACAGATGGTGATGGCTGCACAGCAAAGTGAACATCCTTAATGCCATCGATTTGCACACTTTAAAATGTTTACAATGTTAAATTTTGTTATATATGTTTTACCACAATTTTAAAAAGTTAAAAAGTAGTTGGCTAAGAAGCCCCCCAGAGTTTTCCCACCTCCCAGCAAAGGAGCTGGCGGCCGGGCCCCACCCCACACGCCGCCTCTGACGCTCTGAACCCCTCCCAGGCCCCGCTCCAGCCTCGGGGCGCACAAGCCACGAGAGTCACGGCCGCTCTTTCTGCCGTCTCAGCGGCACCAACGTCTCTGGACGCCCCGCCTGCCCCAGGCCCTCCGTCTGCAGACACCCGCGGATTCTACGGACACGGGTTCGGGAGACGTGTCTGCATGTCCGGCCTCTCCTTGGTGACACAACTTTGACACCCAGAACGAGTGTGCAACTAAGATGCACACCTCTGCACGGAAGGGACCAGCGTGGAGGGGACCATCCATGGGAGGGAGACGCGAGCTGAAGAGCAGCACACACTTCACAGGAGGCGGAACGCAAACAGCCAGGAGCGGGGGGAAAGGCGCTTGACTCCGTGCCCGCCAGGCAACACAAAGCCCATGAGACGCTGCCACGCACCCACGAGTGAGAAAACCGAGTGTGCCGGTAGGTGTGCACCGCCACCCCCGCTCCAGACTTCACCCCCAAAATGGTGCCCCCCCGAAGATGAACACAGGCCCAGTCCACATGCCCAACAGAAATGCACACACGTGCTCAGCTGCACGAGAATCTTCGAGAGGTGCGACCCAAGATGGCCCAAACCAGGCCCGCCCGGTGCCCATCCACGGACAGATGGAAGAGAAAGCCGACCGTTCACATAACGAGGCACTCGGCAGCAGCAACAAGGGACGGTCTCCGCCACTTGTGACACGGACAGACCCCCAACACACGCTGACGGTGTTCACAGGAGGACACGCACTATATAAAGTACAAAGACACAAAAACGCTGTGTCTTCACAAGCCAGGGGGCTGGCGGCCTCCGGGGACGGGTGGTGAGGGCGCGGGGTGTCTGGGGCGTCAGCAATGTTCTGGCTGGTGAGTTGGTGGCAATTACTCATTGACTGTACCCTGATGGCGTGTGTGGCGTAGGAAGTGTGTGCTCACGTCCCGTCAGTGACACGTCACCTCCTGCACTCCCTCCACACAGGAAGGATCTCAGAAAGGCTCACGGGTCAGAGGGAAGCCAAGGTGCTCGGGGAGCCTGGAACACCTGGAAGAGGCCACTCTGTATTCACAGCGACTCTTGGAAGCAACTGCTTTCTATGCCCACGTTGCACCCGGGTCAACAGGATGAGCTGGCTTTGAACCCCCTCCTGTCAGGCGGCCCATCCCAGTTCCTTCTCTCGTTCCTCAGACACTGCGTGGCCAGTTTGTCTGTAGAGCTCTGTGCTCAGCACTGGACAGACGACACTGGATCTTTCTTCAGCTCTCTGAATAGACCTCAATTAGGTTACAGAAGAACATTTAAGGACATAGAAACATGGTCACGAAAAAATTGGGTGGAAAAACCAAATCAGAGATGTACAGTATGATTTCATTTTTTTATAAAATATACGATGTGTACTTACAGGGAAAAAAGGTTAGAAGGATAATACTGAATACCAAAGACTTCTGGAGGGGATTTTTACTTTCTAAAATTCCTACAAGAGATGCATTTTACTTTTCTAGTATCAGCTCAGATGGCCCTCAGTTCCAGGCTCAAGGACTCACAGGCCGGAGCAGAAGAGCGAGCCGCCTCAGGGGTCGCAGGACGAGCTGAGTGCCTGAATGGGGCGCACACAGGGTCCCAGGGAGGCAGGTGGCCTCCTGTGGCACGCGGCTCATGCCTGGCACCCAATAGCTCCCACCCAGGGTCACTGAGTGGAGCCCCCAGGAGGAAGGGCCCCTGGGGAGCTAGATCAGCACAGAAGTTCTGCCAGAACTACACCTGGGGTTTAACACGCGCCACACAGCCTGGGGCTGCGTGCAGAGCCGGGGTGGAGTTTGTGATGAGGGGCCGAGCGCTGAGTTGGGAACCGAGCCTGCGGAGTTTTCATCCGGGCTCAGCCTTTTATTTTCTGGGTGGCGTTAGACAAGTCCCGTAGCCTCGTCTGCAAAGGTGGGTATTATTATACCGACTTTCCAGGGTTGTAGGCCCTAATGGGCGTTGACATCAAAAGCCCAATAATAACGTAAGGAATAATTCATCAAGTGCTTGCATAGCGCTTACAACGTGATAAGCGCTGCGTTAAGCCGTTTACCAATACTAACTGGGTCTTCACACCCCAAGTGGTATACACCGTTGTCATCCTGATGAGAAACACGTGAGGCAGCCTGGCCCGCTCTGGGCGCCCGTCACATGGGCTGTCCTGTCCACGCTGGGAGGACCGCCGGGCCCATTCACCCGCGAGCAGTGCTACTCTTCTGCCACCTGGTGGTAGCCATAGGGCGTAACACCTTCCTCTGGGCCAGGAACACCGGCGCTGTAACCAGGGGCCAAGGGTGCGCATCCGTTCAAAATCCGTTATGGAGCACGCACAAATCCTCAGCGAGCTCTGCCCTCGCTCAGTCCGGGCCCAGGAGGCCCACAGAGGAAGATGCCGTACGTCCACAGACTCCAGCCCCTCCCAGAATAAATGCGGCGGGGGGTCGGCACTGGGACAGTTGGCACGCGGACAAGAAGAGGGCGGAGGGTGAGTGTGGGGAGAGCGACAAGCGCAGAGCCCTAGAGGACAGGGAGGGGAGGCAGAGGGCGGTGAGCTGCCGGGGTGAGGGTGCTCGTGGTGAAGGACGGAGACGCTGAGTGCGTCCACGTGGGCAAGGCAAGCCCCGGACGGGCGAGGCGCTGGAAGAGGCTCCCGAGGAGACCGTCGTCTCGGAGGACGGGAACCCACGCGGGCATTTCCAGGCGGCTGTCCGCCTGCCTGGCTGTGTGCTTTTCTCCAGGACGTTCGGCTGCTTCAGCAAAGGTGCCGCATCAGGTTTAGGGCTTTGTGGCCTAACTTGGTGAAAGTTCCACGTACGCTTGAAAAGAAATGTGTACCCTGCTGTTTGGGGGCCATCCCAAACGTGCCAAGCCAGGCCCTGCTGGTGGACGGTGCAAGTCAGCTCTCCCACGTCCACCAGCCCTGTCCACGGCCAAGGAGCGCTGACGACCCGTGGGGTGGACTCGTCCACGTCTCCTTTCAGCAGTTTTACTTCATGTGTTTTGAAACTGTTGATGCATTTAGGATGGTTATGTCTTCATACTGAATTGACCCCTTTATCATTACGTTAAGGCCCCGCTCCGTCCTTGGTCATTTCCTTTGCTGTGGAGTCTACTTTATCTGATATTTATAGAGCCACGTGAGCTTTCTTTTGACTGTCGTAATGATGTCTTTTCTATCCTTTTAACTTACCTACAGCATTATACCCAAAGTGATTTTCTCAAAGACTGAATAGTTGGTTCATTTTTTTAAAAATCCATTCTGACAACCTTTGTCTTATCTCCGTTTATACCATTTGCTTGTAATGTAATTATTGATAGGTCAGGATTTAGGTCTGCTGTTTTATTATTTGTTTTCTATTTGCTCCCTTTGGGTTTTGTTCCCATTTTCTATTTTGTACCTCCCTGTGGGTCACTTGAATGTTTTGTAATCCATTCTGTGTTATCTATAGTATTTTTCATCGTATCTCTTTGTATAGTTTTTGTTAGTGGTTGCTCTAGGGATTACAATACACATACTTACCACAGTCTACAAGGATCAGTATTTTACCATATCGAGAGGAATATAGAAACCTTATGACCATGTAAATCCCTCTGCCCCCCACCCTGTAACATAGTTGTTGTAAATATTATGTCTACATACTTTGAGAACACCATCAGGCAATGTTGAATTTTTTTTTTTTTACCTTCAACTGTCAAACAGCTTTTTTTTTTTAAGGGGAAGAGAATCCTCTATTGTGGTTTCCCCGGTGTTGACTTCCCCATTGTTCTCCCTTCATTCCTGCTATTCCAAGTTTCCGTCTTACTGTTCTCTTTCTGTCTGCAGAAGTTCCTTTAGCAATTGTTTTACAGTAGGTGTTCAAGTGAAAAAAATCCTTAGTTTTCCTTGAGCTTAAGAATATTTTGCCTTCATTCTGAAGGGTATTTTTGGTGGATATAGATTTGACAATTCTTTTTCTTTCAACACTTGGGAATGTGCCCCTTCCTTCTGGCCTCCATGTTTCTGATGAGAAGTCTGCTGTTACTGAAATTGTTTTTCCCCATCAGTAATGCAGTGTTTCTCTCCGGCTATTTTTCATAGGTTCCCCCTCCTTTGGTTTTGAGAAATTTAATCATGATGTATCCAGTGGTAGATTTGGGGGAGTCTGGCCTTGTAGGGTTCGCTTAGCTTCTTGAGTATGTAGGCTTATCTCTTTCATCTCTTTCCCCCAGTTTGGGAAGTCTTTAGCCATCATTTCCTCCAGTGTTTACTCAGCCTTACACGCTTTCTCCTTTCTTCGGGGACTCGCAAATTATAGACCTTTGATTATTGTCCCACAGGTTCGTAAGACTGTTTTTTTTTTTTTTTTAATCTATTTTCTCTCCATTGACCAGATTTGATTACTTCCATTGATCTATAGTTTTTTGTTTGTTTGTGGTTTTCTTTGTTGTTGTTTTGGCCATGCCATGCGGCATGTGGGATCTTAGTTCTCCGACCAGGAATGGAACCCACGCCCCCTGCAGTGGACGCGGGGAGTCTTAGTCACTGGACCACCAGGGAAGTCTCCATTGATCTAGTTTCAAGTTCACTGACTCTTTCCTCTGTCGTCTCTATTCTTTTATTGAGTCCATTTGGTTATTTTTCAATTTCAAATATTATATTTTTCCTGTTCTAATGTGTCCATTTATTTCTTTTTATATCTCTATTCTTTTTCTGAGACTTTCTACTTTTCCATTTAAGGGTGTTCAAACTCCTTGTTGATGCATTTTTATGACGACTTTAAAATTCTTGTCAGATAATTTCAATGTCTATGTCATTTTGGTGTGTCTACTAGCTGTCTTTTCTCATTCAAGTTGAGGCTTTCTTGGTTCTTGACATGGTGTGTAATTTTGTAATGTATCCTGGACATTTTGAGTATTATAACTCTGGTTCCTATTCAAATATTCTATTCTAACAAGTAGTCAACCCATTTAGTTTCAGATCACACATCCTAACCTTATTTTTCTGAGACTCTGCACTACTATTCTGGCCTACCCTGCTTGCGTACTACCCAGGGGCCAATCTGAAACCTGGGTGTTTTCCACACCATGGTTGGATTCTCAGTTTCTGCTGTACTTATTCTGGTTGGTCTCATGTATAGGCTGCTTAGGGGTGTGCCCAGGACACCCATACACAGATTTAAAGATCGCCTCTCCAGCTCCCGCCTCTCTGTCACCCTCCCCATCTCTGCCTCTTCACTGTCCTTCACTAAGTGCAGGCCAGGCATCTCCACAGGTCTTCACCCCAGTCCCCACATGAAGCAGCCCGTGGAGAGGGTGCCGTTTCTTTCACAGTGTTCGTCTGGAGTAGGGCGGGTATAGTCAAAGGGGTTCCATCCTGTTGGGTCACCCTATTCCAGATCCTTTTGCACGAGAGAGCAGACTTCTCCTGAGCGGGTTTTCTTTCCTCCTCCCTGCCTCTCTTTCAGTTTGGTGGGGACTGCTGTTTGCTCCAGCACCCAGGCCAGGATATGGGGGTGGGGGACAAACAGGGAACTCACAGCTGAGTCACACTTTGAGTCCTTGGCAGTCACCTTCTTTTCTCCACCTTTCAGAGTCTTCTGATGGCTGCTTTAGACATTTTGCGCAGGGTTTTTAGTTGTAATTAGCGGGAGAAATAGGGTGGAATGGGCTTTACTCCCATCTTTTCTGGTATCACCAATGACACCTTTCTTAAAGATCCTCTTCAGCTGGAACATTCTAAACAGTCTATAATGTACACTATACAGAGTTAACAAACTTGTGGAGACAAGACAACCAGGACTGCTCAGTGAGGCCTGAACTGAAGCCACTCTCAAGTGCAGGCAGGGCTCAGGGGCGTTGCCGCCCGCCCGTCCCAGGAAACCCGTTCTCTCCCCAGGGCTGCCCGTGCAGTCGTGTCCAGGGTGAGGTTCCCGTCAGGGATGCATCTCCCTCTGCCTCCCAGGGAGTCAGTGTGGTTCTGGGCTTCGGGATCAAACCACCTCGGATCTAATTCTGCCCCTACAGCTTATTCACTGTGTGACTTTGGGCTGTGACTCTGACACTCAGTTTCCGCCTTGTAAAATAGGGACAATACAGAATCCAACACTTTTTACAACCTCTGCCGCTAGCACCTGGTCCAAGCCACCTAGACTATGACGACAGCCTCCCTTCTTCCACTCCTATCCTTCTTCATTCCTTACTCCATGCGAAAAAAAATGTTTAAATGAAAGCCACATCATTTCACTCACCCGCCCAACTGCTTCCCCCCAATTTTTTTTTGCGGGGGGGAATAGGGTCTTTTTTTAAATTTTATTTATTTTTGTCTGTGTTGGGTCTTTGTTGCTGCGCACGGGCTTTCTCTAGTTGCGGCGAGCGGGGGCTACTCTTTGCTGCGGAGCGCGGGCTTCTCATTGCAGTGGCTTCTTTTGTTGCGGAGCACGGGCTCTAGGCACACGAGCTTCCGTAGTTGTAGCACGCGGGCTCAGTAGTTGTGGCTTGCAGGCTCTAGCGCACAGGCTCAGTAGTTGTGGTGCTCGGGCTTAGTTGCTCCACAGCATGTGGGATCTTCCCGGACCAGGGCTCGAACCCATGTCCCCTGCATTGGCAGGCAGATTCTTAACCACTGTGCCACCAACGAAGCCTTTCCCCAAAATTTTAAAAAGGATTTGTAGACCATCCACGATCTGGCCCGTTACCCCTTCAGCCTCATCTCCTGTGATTTTCTTCCTGTTAACTTCACTCCAGCACTCTGCTGTTCCTTGAACACTCCAAGCATTCTCCTGCCCCAGGACCTTTGCATGTCCTCCTGCATGGGACGATCTTTCACCAGTGGAGGGAGCATCACGAGGTAGTAAGGAAAAAGGCACTACACTGCCTAGATTGAATCTTGACTCTGCTACTTGCTAGGTACGTGACCTTGGGCAAATTACTTTATGCTTCGGTGTCATCACATGTAAAATCGTCATAAAATATTAGCTACCTACATAGCGCTGTTGTCATGAAAATCCAGATTACATGTGTAAGTTTCTTAGAACGGTGCTTGGCACACAATTAGCACTGAATGTGATGTATAGATAGATATGGATGTAATCTGCATATATGTGATAAACAAATATTATAAAAGCGGATATATTTTTACTCCCCTATCCTTTCAGGTCTTTGCTCAAATGTCAGAGAAGCCTTCCCTGACTTCCCCACATAATGCTTCCAAGTCCCCTACCACTCCCACCCTGTCTGTTGCTTCTTCTTGTAGCATATATAACATCCTCAACGTTATATATTTACTAGTTGTATGTTTCTCAATGGGAACGAAGACGTTGTCTATTTTGTTCACTGTGTCCTCAGCTCCTAAAACAGTGCTATCCCCTTGGGAGGTATCTGTTATACACCTGTCAAATGACCTGTCAACTGTAAAAATACAGTTGACCCTTGAACAAAACAGGTTTGAACTGTGCAGGTCCACTTACACGTGGGATTTTCGCAATAGTAAATACTACACCACTACATGATTCACGGCTGCCTAAATTGGGGCATATGGAACCACAGATATGGAGGGCCACCTATAAGTTACACGTGGATTTCCAACTGCTTGGAGGGTTGGCGCCCCATCCCCTGCGTTTCTCGAGTCCACGCTCTATCCTCAGAGCACATTACGTAAACTGATGCAGATTAAGGGCTTAGGACAGCACCTGGCACATCAGGTATTGTTAGCTACTTTCAATAAACGTTAGCCCTTTTTTCATTCCCCACTTAACTTTCAAGGGCACAAGGGGGAAGTTAAGCCACATGACACTTATCACACCCTAAAGGGATCAAGTGGGAGACTCTCCCAGTGATGCGAACTTTAGCAGGAACATCTGGATGCAGCAAAAGGAAGGATGCGATATGAATACACCTGTTCTTTAGGAAGGAACTCTGCCAGAAGCAAGTAGGTTAAGCTACAGGAGGAAGAAGTGGAAGGCAGGAGATCTGTGGCGGAGATGCTGGGAAGGCCTCTCAGGCCTGACCCACAGGAATTTTACCTTCCAGGTGCAAAGCTTTCATAGGCTGCTTTTTATTATTTTCAACAGTCCTCACAACTCGGAGGCTTAGGAGCGATGTGTATTACGCCCATTTCTCTGAACAGAATGCTGAGGTTTGCAGTGGTGAAGCGACTTATAAACAAGAGTGAGAACAGAACCAAGAACTCTATATTGCAGAATCTTCCTTCTCTGCTACATAAGCTAATCACCAAGATACAAGCTGTTCAAAATAACAGTATTTTGTGATTTGGGTAATTTGAAAAATTCATTTATCAGTGATCATATATAACTACTTCTTAACTTATTTTATAATAAATGTCTTAGGGACTTCCCTGGTGGTCCAGTGGTTAAGACTTTGCCTTCCAATGCAGGGGGTGCGGGTTCGATCCCTGGTCAGGGAACTAAGATTCCCACGTGCCTCGTGGCCAAAAAAGCAAAACATAAGGCAGAAGCAATATTGTAACAAATTTAATAAAGACTTTCAAAAAATAAATAAAAATAAATGTCTTATATTTTTGAAACAGGGACTTTCAAGATACAACAGTGGGACTTGGGCAGACACGAGTTCCTTGAATCTGCTCCTGGTTTGGGAATGTTTGTGACTGTTACAACTTACAATGATGAGGTAAAACACACTTTTTGTCTTGCTACTGAAACTTTTTATTTTCTAAGAAGTCATGTCTCACGTACACCCACAAACTTTACATCTCCACACAGCGCTCACTATCCAGCATTTCATTTTTAACATGTGCAGCCCTGACAGAGGCACTGCACCAAGACACAGATGCCTGCCTTCAACGAGCCTACAGTCCAGCTGAGGAATAGAGACTCCTTAACACACGAGGTAGAAACAGTACAAAGGGCAGGCCTCGCACTCACCATCCTGAGGTTTTGTTGGTCTTGCTGGGCAGAGGGAACCCACAGGGCCAGTGCCTCCCTCTGGTCGTGCAGGGCCAGGCTTCACCTGCTCTGCAGGTGCCGCAGCCTCACCCAGACACGAGGGTCGGGTAGGCCGCCTCTCCCTCCTCCCGTCTGGTGGGGTTTCTGTAGGAATGCTGCCTCTGGGTCTGTCTGGCCTCACGGGGCGCCTCCTCACTGGGAGCTGCAGAGTAGAAAAGGCACCACGGTCAAAGGGAAAGAATGTGGATCTTGGGGTCGGAGCCAGGTGTGAGTGCAGATGGTCATCTACAAGCTGAACCTCGAGTGGTGACTTGGCTGCTTTAGCCCTCCATTTTCTCCTCTGTCCAACGGTCGCAGCAGATGTTGTCCCCACCGTGCCAGCTCAAGGGACTGTGACCTGCTCCGTCCAATAATTCCAACGTGACTGCAGGAACTACTTCCCTTTGGACTCGCTGTCCTGGGGATGTGCTCATGACGTAGCAGGATGGTGGTGGAGCAGAGCCTCACAGAACAGACAGGCATCTCTCCAGCTGGCAAGGAGAGGGTACTTGATGTAGACGGGCCCAATTTCCTGTCCTCATGAGGGCTGCGCTCAAGCCAGACACTGTGACGCCCCCACTCACGTGGAGGCCAGGAGACTCCATTCCAACTGGACCGGACACCTGATTCCTGCCCGCTGTAGCAGCCTTCTCCTGGTACACCAGGCACCTCCCTGACAACAGTTCCACTGGGGCCATTTTCCTAATTCTCGTACAGCTACCCTCTGCTCCTGACACCCCCACCTCCTTCACTTCCTGCCCAGTTAAACCAAAACAGAATTCTCTGCTGTCCTTCCCCGTAACCTTTCATGACTGATCTGGAAATGTCTCCATAGCTTGTTAAACCCAGAACCCAAATTTTAGTTGGACAAAACAGCTTCACAGAAAAACCTGTTCACTGTTTTTAAGACAGAGCTGTTTCATTCTCCAAAAAATACATTTACTCGAAACAATACCCCCTTCTAGATGGGAGGAGAAGTGTTTTCATTCTGCAAACATTCAACAGATATTTGCCACGGGCCTAGGAGAGAGAGAAAATTCTCACCCCGAAGGCCTGATTTTCAGGAAGGCTCTCTCCCTCTGGAAGTTAAGAGGACCAGACACAGCTCTGGTTTAACATTCCTAACAAGCTAAGATCCTCTTTGAAGATCCTGAACAGCACCCCGCCAAGGACTCGGACTGCTCCTACCCAGGTCGATGTGCCTGGACGCAGGGTACTCTCGGATGCTAACCTGAACACGTGTCCCTTCCTACGGCAGGTGACTGGCAGGCCAAGGGGTAACATGGCTGGTAGGGTAGGCAGGGCAGACAATGTCAATATACAGGCACCATTCAAACGATGCGTTTTGTATTCCATTGTCGCTTATTCCGTGTCCAATATTCCTATTCCATTTTGTAAAAGAGAAAACCGTGGTCCTGAGAGGTAAAATGACTCACACAAGATCACATCAGCAGCAAGTGCGAACACTGAGGCCTAAATTCAAGCATGTCTTTTTCCAACACACCAAACTACCGGGCATTGCTGACTAACATGTTTGCTGGCGTGGATATTCACTGCAAGCAGACTATGTAGAACCCTGACCCAACACCAAGGCTCAGAAATGGAATTTAACAGGCGATGAGCCATCACTGCATATTTTTCCAGGGAAGAGTACTCAGTTATTCATAAAAAATTAGAAATCAAATGCAAAATCTGATTCCTGAGTGCAGTTTTATTTAACAAAGTTTCCCTATCAACACTCTGTAAAGTGAAATTAAGTACATGGCAAGATCCTTTAATTTTCTCCAAATCAAAACTGAAAGATTTAAAAAAAGAACCTTGGTTGCATTTTTCCATGTGTAATACATGCCTGTTTTTAAAGTGATTTAACAGACTATGTTCTTGAGCAGTTTTAGGTTCACAGCAGAATTCTGCATGAAGTACAGAGTTCCCGTATGTCCTCTGCCCCCATGTGAACAGAGCCTCTTCCACTAGCAGGCCTGGAATGGCACAGCTGTTACAGCGGATGACCTGCGCTGACACATCACAGTCATTCAAAGCCCACGGTTCACATTAGGATTCCTTCTTGGCGTTGTGCGTTCTATGGATTTGACAAATGTGTGATGACACGTATCCATCATCATAGTATCAACGGAGTAGTTTCACTCCCATAAAAATCTGGAGCCCGTCTATTCATCCCTCCCCGCTCCCTAACCTTTGGCAACCACCGATCCTTTTACTGTCTCCACAGTTTTGACTTATCCAAAATGGCATACAGCTGGAGTCATACAGCAGGCAGCCTTTTCAGAGCGGCCTCTTTCACTTAGGAACACGCGCTTAAGTTTCCTCCGTGTCTTTTCATGGCTTGATAGCTCATTTCTTTTTAGCACTGAACAATATTCCGTTGTCAGGATGTATACCATGGTTTACTGATCCATTCACATGCAGTGGGACATCTTAGTAGCTTCCAAATTTTGGCTATTATAAATAAAGCTGCTGTAAACATTTGTGTGCAGGTT
The DNA here is from genome assembly GCF_059928025.1 of Delphinapterus leucas. NCBI lineage: Eukaryota > Metazoa > Chordata > Mammalia > Artiodactyla > Monodontidae > Delphinapterus > Delphinapterus leucas. The sequence continues at coordinate 660,712 of NC_143133.1, read as the reverse complement.
TTCATGTGGACATAAGTTTCCATCTTATTTGGGTAAATAAATAGTACGACTGCAGAACTGTACGTAGAAGTATGTTTCGTTTTGTAAGAAACCACCAAACCGTCTCCCAAATGGGAACACCGTTCTGCGTTCCCACCGGCAGTGACAAGCGTTCCTGTTGCTCCACATCCTCGCCAGCATTTAGTGTTATCAGTGTTCTGGATTTCTGCCATTCCCATAGGTGTGAAGTATCTCGTTGTTTTTAATCTGCAGTTCCCTAATGACATACGATGGGGAGCATCTTTTCATGTGCTTATCTGCCATCTATATGTCTTCTTTGGTGAGTTGTCTGTTCAGATCTTTTGTCCATTTTTCAATTAATTTGTTCAGTTTCTTGTTGTTTTCAGAATTCTTTGTATATTTTGGATAACAGTACTTTATCAGATACGTCTTTTACAAATAGTTTCTCCCAGTCTGTGGCCTGTCTTTTCATCCTCTTGACAGAGAGACAGACAGCTCTCTCTTCTGCAGAGTAGTTTTTAATTCTAATGAAATTCAACGTTCAATGTTAAACATTAATGTCAAATGTTTAATGAAGTTTAATTTTAATGAAGTCCAGCTTCTCAATTCTTTCTTTCATGGATCGTGCTCTTGGTGTTGTACCTAAAAAGTCATAACTAAATCCACGGTCTTCTAGACTTTCTATGTTACCTTCTAATAGTTTTATAGTTTTGCATTTTACATTTAGACCTATGCTCCATTTTAAGTTAATTTTTGTAAAAAGTGTAAGGTCTGTGTCTACATTCATTTCTTTGCATATGGATGTCCAGTTGTTCCAGCACTATTTGTTGGAAAGACTACCTTTTTCCATGGTATTGCCTTTGCTCCTTTGTCAAAGATCAGTGGGTCTATATTTGCGTGGGTCTGTCTCTGGGCTCTCTGATTCATTGATCTCTTTGTCTGCTCTTTCACCAATACCACACTATCTTGGCTACTGTAGCATTATAGTAAGTCTTTTTTTAAATTAACTTTTATTGGAGTGTAGTTGCTTTACAATGTTGTGTTAGTTTCGAATATACAGCAAAATGGATCAGCTCTACATACACATATAGCTCCTCTTTTTTGGATTTCCTTCCCATCTAGGTCACCACAGTGCATTAAGTAGAGTTCCCTGTGCTACACAGTTATAGTAAGTCTTGAAATCAGGAATGTCAGTCCCCTGACTTTATTCTTATCCTTCAATATTGTGTTGGCTATTCTGGATCTTTTGCCTCTCCATAGAAACTTTAGAATCAGCCTGAAGATATTCACAAAATAACCTGCGGACACTCTGACTGGGATTGTCTCAAATCTATAGATTAAGTTGGGAGGAACTGACTTTTTCACAATATCGAGTCTTCCTGGCATGAACACAGAATATCTCTCCATGTATCTTCTTTGATTCCTTTCATTACAGTTTTTTAGTTTTTCTCATATATCTCTTAAACATACTTTGTTTTATTTATACCTAAGCATTTCATTTGGGGAGATGCTAATGTAAACGGTATTGTTTTTGATTTCACGTTCCACTTGGTTCACTGCTGATACAGAGAAGCTGATTAACATATTAACCTTGTATCCTGCAACCCTGCTATAATCACTTATTAGTTCCAGTAAGTTTTATTATTTTGAATTTTCTACATAGACAATCCTGTTATCTGTGAACAAACACAGCTTTATTTCTTCCTTCCCAACCTGTATACCATTTGTTTTCTTTTCTTCTCTTACTGCATTAGCTAGGAATTGAAGTATGATGTTGAAAAGGAATAGTGAGGGACTTCCCTGGTGGTCCAGTGGTTACAAATCCACCTTCCAATGCAGGGGATGCAGGTTCAGTTGGGGAAATAAGATCCCACATGCAACTAAGCCTGTGTGCCACAACTAGTGAGCCCGCATGCCACAACTAGAGCCCATGCACCCTGGAGCCCGAGTGCCACAACTACTGAGCCCACGCACTCTGAAGCCCGCATGCCACAACTAGAGAGGAGGCCATGTGCCGCAATGAAGATCACACATGCCACAACTAAGACCCAAAAACAGCCAAAAATAAAATAAATAAATAATAAAAAAGAAAAGGAATAGTGAGAGAGGAAATCCTAGCCTTGTTTCTGATCATAGTGGGAAAGCCTCTAGTTTTTCACTATGAAGTATGTTAGCTGTAAGGTTTTTATAGATCTTTAAAATCAAATTGACAAAGTTCCCCTATTCTCAGTTTGCTGAGAGTTTTTGCCATGAATGGATGGTGGATCTTGTCAAATGCCTTTTCTGCACCTATTGTTATGATCAAGTGATCTTCTTTAACTTGTTGATGTGATGAATTACATTAATTGATTTTAAAATGTTGAACTAGCCTTGCATATCTGGAATAAATCTGATTTGGCCATGGTGCGTGATTCTTTTTATACATTGTTGGATTCAATTTGCTAATATTTTGTTGAGGATATTTGTATCTATGTCCATGAGAGATAATGGTCCATAGTTTTCTTGTGTCTTTCTCTGGTTTTGGTATTAGGCTAATGATGGCCTCAGAAAATGATTTAGAAAGTATTCTCTCTACTTCTGGAAGAGATTGTAGAGAATTGGTCTGATTTCCTACTTAAATCTTTGGTAGAATTCACCAGTGAACCCATCTTGGCCTGGTGCTTTCTGCTTGGAAAGTTATTATCAATTCAATTTCTTTACTAGATATCAGCCTATCCAGACTGTCTATTTATTTTTGTGTGAGTTTTCACAAATTGCGCCTTTCAAGGAATTGGTCTATTTCATCCAGGTTACCACGTTTGTGAGCACAGAGCTGTTCATCGTATTCCTCTACTACCCCATTGATGTCCGTGAGACCTGTAGTAAGCCTCCTCTTTCATTTCTGATGTTATTAACCTGGGTCTTCTTTTTTTCTTAGTTAGCCTCCCTAGAGGTTTACTGATCTTTGCAGAGGACCAGCTTTCTGTTTTGCTGGTTTTCTCTGCCTATCTCCTGTTCTCATTGATTTCTGCATTAGCTTTTATCAGCACGGATCTTATTTCTCTTCTTATGCTGATTTTGGATTTAGTTGCTCTTCTTGTTCTAGTTTCCTAGGCTTAGATGATTAATTTTAGACCTTTCTTTCTTTTTAATATATGCGTTCAATGTTATAAATTTCTCTGTAAATGCTTCTCACTGTATCCCCCAAGTTTTGATTAACTTGTATTTTCATTTTAATTTAGTTCAAAATATTTTTTGAGATTTTTAAATTGTGGTAAAATACACATGGAATTCATCATCTTAAGTGCACAATTCAGTGGGATTACATCTATTCTCGATGTTGTATAATCAACATCCTCATAACTCTTTAATCTTGTAAAACTGAAACTCTGCACTCATTAAACAGTAACTGCCCTAGGACGAACTACTCTAAATACCTCATATAGGTTGGATCATACAGTGTTTGTCTTTTTGTGATTGGTTTTCTTCAGTAAGCATAATTTCCACAGCGTCCATCCATGTTGTAGCATGTGTCAGAATCTGCTTCCTTTTCAAGGCTGAATCATATTCCACCGTATGTATGGACCACATGTTGCTTCTTCATCCGTCTGTCAGTGGACACGTGTGCTGCTTCCACATCTTAGCTATTGTGAACACTGCTGCCGTGAACATGGGGGCACAGATATCCTGATACCCTGCTTTGCATTCTTTGGGGTATATATCCAGAAGTGGAATTACTGGATCATATGATAATTCTATTTTCATATTTTTGAGGAGCCACCATAATGTTTTCCACAGCAGCTGCACCATTTTACATTCCCACCAACAATGCACAAGGGTTGAAATTTTTCCACATCCTTGCCAGTACGTTTTTTTGCTTGTTGTATAGCAGCCATTCTAATGTGTGTGAGGTAGTGCCTCACTGTAGTTTTGATTTGCATTTCCCTAATGATCAGTGAAGTTGAGCATCTTTTCACGTGCTTGTTGGCTTTTTCTGGTTGTTTGGGGTTTTTTAAGCACTTTGAATGTATCCGCCCACTGCCTCTGGTCTCCAAAGTTTCTGATGAGAAATCTTCTGTTAATGTTATTGAGAATCCCTTCTATATGATGACATCAAAAACCCCTGACATTTGGAGGACAGGGTCCTTTTTGCCTACCCTGGCTTCTAAAAGATGCATGCAAGCTGCTCCAGGAACACCTGTGCAGCTGCCTGCCATGTGGCTGGCAGGGGGGTGGGGGGTGGGAGGTAGGTAGCTGCTACTGTTCTAAGAGCTGATATTGACCAAAATTAACCACAATTTACCATCCAAGTCTTTCCCTGGAAGTTGCAAGCCTTCAATAGACTCCAGAGTTCGAAAACAGTTCCATCAAACAGATTCTTCCAGTGTAATTGTTGCCTAGAGACAGATTCCTGGTGCTTCCTATTCCACCATCTTCCCAGAATTCTCTTCCAATTCAAAATACTATTAGTTTCTCTTGAGATTTCTTCCTTGACTCATGTGTTACTTAGAGGTATGCTGTTTAATCTCTGAATATTTGGGGACTTTCCAGCTATCTTTTTGTTATTGATTTCTACTTTAATTCCATTATGGTCTAAGAGCATACATTGTATGGTTTCTATTATTTTAAATGTGTTAAGGTGTGTTTTATGGCCCAGAATGTGGTCTATCTTGGTGAGTGTTCCATGTGAGCTTGAGAAGAATGTGTATTCTGCCTTGTTGGATGAAGTAGTCTACAGATATTGATTATATCCAGTTGGTTGATGGTGCCATTGAGTTCAACTGTGTCCTTACCGATCTGCTGCTGGATCTGCCCACTTCTGATAGAGGAGTATCCAAGTCTCCAACTATAATACTAAATTCTTCTATTTATCCTTGCAGTTCTATCAGTTTTTGCTTCATGTATTTTGACACTCTGGTGTTAGATGCATACACATTAAGGTTTGTCTTCTTGGAGAAATGACCTATTTATTACTATGGTCCATTATGTAATTATCTCTGATAATTTTCCTTGTTTTGAAGTCTACTCTGTCTGAAGTTAATATAACTATTCCAGCTTTCTTTTGATTAAGGTTAGCTGAAAGTTGACATATACATCTTTCTCCGTCCCTTTTTTTTTTAATTAAAGATTTTTTTGATGTAGACCATTTTTAGTCTTTATTAAATCTGTTACGTTTTGGATTTTTGGCCATGATGTGGGATCTTAGTTCCCCAACCAAGGGATCCAACCCGCACCTCCTGCATTGGAAGGCAAAGTCTTAACCACTGGACCACAAGGAAAGTCCCTCCATCCCTTAACTTTTAATATATACGCGTCTTTATATTTAAAGAGGGGTTCTTGTAGACAATACATAGTTGGGGTTTTGGTTTTTTTTTTTTGGATCCACTCTGACAATGTTTTAATTGGTGCATTCAGACCACTGACATTCAAAGTGACTGTTGATATAGCTGAGTTAATATTCATCATATTTATTAGTTTTCTAGTTATCACCCTTGTTAATTGTTCCTATTTTTGTTTTCCACTCTTTTTCTGTCTCTTGTGGTTTTAATTATTTTACGATTCCATTTTATCTCCTTTCATAGTTACCAATTATACTTCTTTTAACTTTTTGTCGGTGGTTGCCCTAGAGTTTGCAATATACAACTACTCCAAGTCCACTTTTGAATATCACCATATCACTTCACAGGTAGTACAAGTACTTTATAATAACAAAGTAATCCTAATTCTTATCTCCCATCCCTTGCATCTTTGCTGGTGCTAATTTCATTTATATATAAACTATAATCATCAAATACGTTGCTATTATTTTGAAAGACGTATCTATTAACTCAGTTAATAAGAAAAATAAAAGTTTTAATTTTACCTTCACTTATTCCTTCTCTAATGCTTTCCAATCTTCACGTAGATCCGAGTTTCTGACCAATATCATTATCCTTCTCTCTGAATAACTTTTGACATTCCTTGTAAGACAGGTCTATCAGGGACAAATTCCCTCAACTTTTGTTTGAGAAAATCTTTCTCTTTTACTTTTGAAGGAGAATTCTGCAGGATACAGAATTCTAGGTTGGTGAGTTTTTTTCTCTCAACACATTAAATGTTTACTCTCTCCTTGCCTGCATGGTTTCTGAGGAGAAGTCGGGTGTAATTCTTAGCTTTGCTCCTCTATAAATAAGGCTTCTTTCTAGATTTCCTCTCTATCTTTGATATTTGCAGTTTTAATATGATATGCCTAGGTGTAGTTTTATTGGCATTTATCCTGCTTGGTGTTCTCTGGGCTTCCCAGCTCTGTGGCTTGGTGTCTGACACTAATCTGAAATTCTCGGTCTTTATTTAAATATTTCTTCTGTTGCTTTCTCTTTCTTCTCCTTCTGGTATTCCCATTATGTGTATGTTACACCTTTAACAGTTGTCCTGTAGTCCTTGGATATTGTTCCTTTTTTCCCCCAGTCTGTTTTTGCTTTGTAGTTTTGAAAGTTTCTGTTGACGTATCCTCAAGCTCAGAGAGTCTTTCCTCAGTCCTGTCCAGTGTACTAAGGAGCCTACACTCTTTATTTCTGCTACAGTGTCTTTGATCTCTGACATTTCTTTTTATTCTTTCACAGAATTTTGATCTTTCTACTCACACTACCCATTTGTTCTTGCATGTTGTCTACTTTTTCCATTAGAGACCATGGACTATTAATCATAGGTTTTCTAAATTCCTTATATGATCATTCCAATATCCCGGCCATATCTGAATCTGGTTTTGAGGCTCGTTTTGTCTCTTCAAACTGCATTTTTTGCCTTTGAGTATGTCTTATTATTTTTCTGTTGTTGTTGAAAGCTGGACGTGATGTGCTGGGTAAAAGGAGCCCGTGCTGGTTCCCACAGAGGTTTGTGCTCAGGCTAAGCTGGGACTCTTTGTATTTGCTCGCCTCTCCCATTTTGGTGGCACGTACTGGCTGAGCTGGGACTCTTTGCATTTGCTCGCCTCTCCCATTTTGGTGGCACGTACTGGCTGAGCTGGGACTCTTTGCATTTGCTCGCCTCTCCCATTTTGGTGGCACGTACTGGCTAAGCTGGGACTCTTTGCATTTGCCTCTCCCATTTTGGTGGCAGCAGTTCACCCTGTGACCTCAATTCTCTGACAGATCTAAGAACTGATTTTCTTTCTATGCAGCTTTTTACTTGTTAAGACAGGGGGACAACTTCCAAGCTCCTTATATGCCAGACTTGAAGTCCTACACCTGTTTTTAAAATGCCAAACAATATAGAAATGTACTAAGCAGAAAAGTCAAAGTTCCCCAACAAATATAACTGCCTAATAACTTGGTATATATTCTTTAGAATCTTCTTCTAAGCACGTGTAGTTTTACAAACGATACTTTTTACAAAAATAGGATTCTATACAGACTATCCCTGAATATTGTGGACACCTTTAGTATAGATACGGGTGTAATAGTCTCTTTTACTGCTACCTAGCACTTCTTCATTTGGCTTTGCCTAAATTTAATCAATCCACACTAAAAGGTATTAGTTATTTCAAAACACAAATTTTTAAATAAATAACATCACACTGAATATCCTTTTACATATAACTGTCCATTTGGGCATTCCTATAGGCTAAATTTCTATATGTAGCACTGCTGGGTGAATGGTTTTATACGCTTGGCCAAAGCACTCTCTGAAACGGGTGTTCAACTTACATTCCCAAAACAGTGTCTAGAAATAGTATTTCTCCATACTATCCCCGCCCCAGGTACTTTTAAGTCTTTGCCAATCTGAAAACCAACAAGGACTATCTTACTGTGGTTTGTATTTTTTTGATTACCAGCAAGACTGAGTATTTTTCATGTTATTGGCCACTTGATTTCTTCTTTAAGAAGTGCACAATTTTCACTAGATTACATGGGGATGATTTTTTTTTAATGGAAAGTAGAGAATAAGAAATTTAACCTATGGAAATCCTCAATCCTAGGTATTACTGTCAAAGTTATATGGCCCACAAGGAACATTCTATTTCACTTCACATTCACCTGGCGAACACATCATTTGCTTAGAATCTAATTCTACGAGGCTTGTGTCATTTGGAGGGAGTAAGCTGGTAAGTATGTGCCTCCCTGTACTTGTTGACGAGCAGCGTCAGCACTATTCAGGCGCGACAATGATATGCAGACCATTATACCCAGATCTCAGCACAGCAGCCAAAGAGGGAGCTGGAGAGCTTGGAAGGGGTTCAAAGGAGAGCCACGGAGTTGATTAAAGGGCCTGAAAAATGAGAACTGGGAGGGAAGCTTAAGGGAACTGTGATTATTCAGGCTTGAAAACAATTGAAGGCTGAAGGGTGAATTAATAATGGAATTCCAATAAATAAAACTCTCACATGGTAGATGGTGATTGGCTATTTTCTAAACGTGCTGAGAACAGATGAAGAGAATTTGTACTTTAGCATCAGAAATTTAGTTATATGTAAAGAACATTCTCCTGAGTAAATCAAATTCTCTCAGGGGCAAAGGCTCCTGCCTAACAGTCTATTGTTAGTATAAGTACTCTTTCAGGTCAGCAGGTACTGTTCAATGCATTATTATTACAAAGGAAGACTACTGGGTATAACAGGGAACAGAGTGGCGGTGAAGAAAAATAGAGAGCTCGAGAATGAAGTAGTGTTTGCTCTCAAAAAGGAAGAGTGGAGAAAAAGGAAGGAATGGGAGGACATAAGGAGGGAAAAAGCAAAGAAAAAGAGTGAGCCACGTTAAAAACATGTTTCTTCCTTTTTACTGTTTGCACAGCGGATCCACTTAGATATTCGAGTTGGAGAACATGACCTTGATGCAGCCATTGCTCAAGCAAAGGACAAAGTTAATGAAGTTAGCTTCAAGCTTGAACATCTAATTGAGCAAATGGAGCAAATAGTCAAAGAACAAAACTACCGAAGGGTCAGTCTGCCTATTCAGCTTATGCTCCCTCTTCCTGCCCAGTACGTAATTCTCCACGAAGCCCTCGAACCAAGGAAAGAGTAAGCTGCCTGTTCCCCGGGCCTCCTCTGAGCTAGGACTGCGTGGACATGCAGGGGATGTGGGGACAGTGCTCTTTCACCGTTCGCTGGACCATGAGCTCCTCTAGGAAGGGGACCGTGGCTCACTCGCCTTGGGGTGTGAGCTTACAGAATGAATCAATAAGCGTTTCCAAACACACCCCACATGGCCGCAGCGTCTCAGTGTGCCCACTTTCTAAATCACCATTTTGTTCTTGTGACATTATGTGTTTCCTGGGTCACTGTGTTCAGTGGACCCTGGTCAGACGTGGGCTCAAATCTGCCCCCCCCCCCCACTCACTAACCTTCTGTCGTCTCTGAGCTTCTGTTTCTTTATCTGGAAAATAAAATGAGCACAGTGCCCAGCTTAAAGTAAAGTAAGAACCTGAATGATGAACATCTGTCAATTAGGTAATGTTCACTTTGTTTGATGGTAACAAATAAAACATATAAAGTAATAGATCAAATACCTGATACTTTACGCCAAAACACAAAAGTGTGTTTTATAAGGATGACTCTTCTTCCTTGTCTTTGACTAACAACACCCCTTGGCTTAGAAAATGATACTGCACTTTGGCATAAGAGATTACCTGGGTGACATTAAGTACCTTGAATGCATACAGCACCTTCCCCTCAAATTCATGCATGAAGTACCTTAAGAAACTTAACCTGCCTATTTCTCTTCTGCGTAGGACCGTGAAGAAGAATTTCGAATGACCAGTGAAGATACAAACAGCAACGTTTTATGGTGGGCCTTTGCACAAACACTAATCTTTATCTCAGTTGGAATTTTCCAAATAAAGTACCTTAAAGACTTCTTCATAGCTAAGAAACTTGTTTAAAAATATTAATAAAGGCAAATAACTACCTTCTACCTTGCGTGTTTGAGTTAATATCAAAATATATTCATAAGTGTGCATAACTTTTCTGATTTCAAAGACATCAGAGGTTGGAACTGATGTTATATCATTGTAACACTGATAAAATATCACTTTAACAATGTGGCTTCTGAGTTGGATAAAATAAATACATGATCCAGGTCTTATTTTAAAATTGGTATAGGTCAGCACTGTCCAACGGAAATAAATGTGAGCTATATGTGTAAATTTTAAGTTTTCTGGTTGCCACATTAAAAAAGTTTTTTTTAAAGAGTAAAATTAACCCTAGTGACCTATATTTAACCCAATAGATCAAATATATTACCATATTAACATATAATCAATACATAATTTTTTTTTTTTTTTTTTTTTTTTTTTTTTTTGCGGTACGTGGGCCTCTCACTGTTGTGGCCTCTCCCGTTGCGGAGCACAGGCTCCGGACACACAGGCTCAGCGGCCATGGCTCACGGGCCCAGCCGCTCCGCGGCATGTGGGATCTTCCCGGACCGGGGCACGAACCTGTGTCCCCTGCATCGGCAGGTGGACTCTGAACCACTGCGCCACCAGGGAAGCCCCATACATAATTATTAATAATTATTAATGAGGTAGTTTACATAATTATTGAGGTAGTTTACATAATTATTAATGAGGTAGTTTACATTCCTTTCTTGATAGGAAGTCTTAGAAACCCAGGTGTATTTTGTAATCAAAGCACATCTCAATTTGCACCAGTCACATTTTAAAGGCCAATGGCCACACAAGGTTCATGGCTACAGCACGGGACAGAGGGAGTACCTCGTTTCCCCACGGCGTTCCACTTAGAGTGGTCCTGAATCTCTGCATTTCTCTATTTCCCTGAAAGATGGCCACTTTTCTCCACACAAGTGAATGGCCCAGAGACTTTCTCTGAACCAAGTTTTCTCAGTGGGTCCCACTCTGATCCACCTCCACAGGCGGATGGAAACTGCTCTTTGGAGAGGATGGGGCATCCCGCGAGGAGTGTAACTCTATGGAAAGCAACTTCCATTTATTTCCTCTAAATTTTAAAATAAGCGTAAGCTCACTAGAAGTTACAAAAAACAGTACAGAGAGTCCCTTCCACCAACTGCCCTATCCACCGTTTTTAAAAGCGAAATAACCTCCCCCAGGTCAAGCCTTTTCACATGTGCGTGTTAGAGGCAAGCAACGGCGCCTGGCCCCACCCGGCCCACCTCGACCATGGGGTCCAGACTGTGGGCCCTGGGCCCCACTCACACCCCATCCTGATCCTGACATTCGTCCTGGGCTACCAGGTCTCCTAATGCCCCGGCCCCAGAGCTTCCCAACCCCTACCTCCGACGGCCCAGACCCCCTTGCTGTTCCTCTGGTCCCTCCTGTCTCCTGGCTCTCATCCTCCGGGGCCCCAAGGACCCTACGCCTCCCACTCCCAGTACAGCGAGCACCGAGGGGCCCTCCCCCTGACCTCCCCCCCCTGCATAATGGAGGACACGAGGGGCCACCTGGTCCACCTAGCCGGTGCGCTCAGCTCACCGTGTCTCAAGGTCGATGCACATCCCGCCTCCATGTGATTACTTCCACCCAGCCCTCAGGCGTGGGCCTCACCTGACTCTGTCGGCCCGCTGTCGGTCTGTGAGGTGCAGCGGCCTCCCACAGCTCTGCGCCTGCGCCGGCGTCCCGGCGCACCCACCTCGGCGCCGCCCGGGGGCCCACATAGGTCCTGGACTACAACGCGCTGCCCTCAGGAGAATCGCTGGAGATTGCAGCGTTGGAAAGAGCGAGGCCAGGTCCTCGCCTGTATGTTCCTCCTCCCCGACGTCCAGCCAAAACAACCCTCAGAGAGGAAAGTCTAATTCTAACCTCCCTCTCTTCCCGGGTTGGTACCTTCCAACACATGAGTTTTGGCGGTGCGCAGGCGTGGAATTGCAGCCCTCGGGCCGCGCCCAGATCCCGCGTCCAGGTCTCGCGTGGGTCTCAGGAAGGCTTCGGTTGGGCAGCAGCATTGGCGGCAGCGGAAATCGCTGTGGAGCATGGCCAGCTGGGTGTTCTGTAATCGCTGTTTCCAGCCACCCCAGGGGACGGCGTGCTTCAGCCTGACTAACTGCGGCCACGTGTACTGCGATGTCTGCCTGCGCAAAGGTCAGGGCTGGGTCAGGGCTTTGAGGGCCCTCGGGCCAGGCCCACACCTGGACCCCTGGGCTGGTGGGGGGGCGGGGGGGCTTCCGGGGGAGGGGCCTTGGGGGAGAGAGTCAGCGGGCCTGGAGGGTGGGGAGAGGACCTTCGGAGCAGGGGGCCTTGGGGGAGGGCGGTGCGTGCGGGGGTCGGGGGGCAGAGGCCGACAGGCTCCGGTTCGCGACTCTTGGGTGCTTGCCTGCGGGCTGGGGGGGCAGGGACTGTAGGGGCCACAGGGAGGGCGGGCAGCACCCCGGCCGAGTGTCTCAGTTCCGGCACTGGCCCGCCTGCCACGTGGGGTCCGACCTCAGGCTGGTCCCTGTAAGGACAAGCGCAGCCAAAAGCGGGGGTGGGGGAGATGCAGAAGTGTCCCCGACAGAGGGGGTGGGAGGAAGGGGGAGGCCTGAGGCGGGAGAGGACTGCGAGGGAGGCCCCGGCCCCCCCTGTGGGCAGCGGGCAGTGACGTGATCGACGTGTACTTTTTTTCTTGTGAAATGTTTTTATTGACGTATAGAGTTTATACAGGAAAAAAGCCTAAATGGAAACACAATGAATTCTCATAAAGTGACCTACCTGTGAAACCAGCTCACAGATTAAGAATCAGGACATCTCACACACACACACCCCAGGCCTCCTCAAGGAAAACCACTGTCCTGACCCGTGTTAGTGTCCATCGGCTTGGACTGTTTAACGCCAAGCAGCAGGCTCCCCACACACACACCCGCCCCGGGTGGCCCCTGCCTGGGCCTCTCGCTGCGGGATCCTCCGTGCACACTTGCCCCTGGTGCCCCTTGCCTGCTGCTCGGGACCGACGCCGTGTCCTGGTGTATTTCCCAGCTCGCGGCTGACCCTCGGGCTCTTCCAGGCTTTGGCTGTCACCGGTGGTGCTGCAGGCATGTTCATGCGGGGTCTGGGGGTGAGCACCGTCGCGTGCCCAGGGGTGGGCTGGCTGAGTCTCAGTCTGCGTGGCTGGGGGAAATGGAACCTGGCGGGCGGCAGGACTTGGGGAAGAAGCGGCGCCCTGCACAGGGGAGAGGTGTCAGAGCCGGACAGCCGCCCACGGGGCTGGACAGAAGCAGCGGGCAGGTTGGGCAGACCTGGGTGCAGAAAGGCATCTCGGTTTCCAGCGTGTGGAGCTCGCCAGGGTTGGCAGTGGGGTTCCCGTGGCCATCCAGGACACTGCGGGGAGACAGCGGGTTTGGGGCGAGGCCCAGGACCTTACCTTTGGACACGGAGGTTCCAAGGAGAGCCATGCAGGGGGAGACCGAGGGGCTGTGAGGACACGCGAGGGTCTGGGAGTCCGGGCAGCTGGAGCGCAGCAGGGAGAGGTTAGTGCAGAGAGGAGAGTGGAGATGCTGGGGTGACGGGAGGGCTGAAGGCAGGGGATGCAGGAGCCCGTTCTCACCTGGGGAAAAGCATTTCCTAAAGAAGGTGGGTGGAGACGGGAGGAGGCTGTGAGAGGAAGAGAAAGCAGAAGCGTCAAACCAGGCATCCCAGCGCAGTCAGCCAGCGCATCTGCATGTGGCCCTGGCCTTAGTGGCTGGGTGACCTGCGTGATGCTGTGGGGATGGTGGGGACAGGCTGGCTCGGGGCCGGGAAGCGCCAGGGAGGGCTAGGGGCGGAGCTTAGTGGGAGGGCATCTGAGCCAGGACAGGAGCCCTCGGGGCTGTGGGAAGGAGAGGAGGTGAGCACAAGGTGGAGGGTTAGGCCTGGCCTGGGGGGCCGTCGGCCTAAGACAGAGGAAGGAGGCCAAGTGGTGCAGGCGGAGAGAGGTGCGCATGACGGGCCTCTTCCTCAGTAGACGACATGGGGGCTTGTTTGAGTACCCCCTGCAGGGAACTGGGGGGAAATGACCAAGAAAAGCAGAGGGGTGCCCAGCAATGCTGCAGATTCCGCAGTGTTGGAATCCTGCTTCTCAGCCGCGTTGAGCTGGGGGGGGGAGGGGGAGGCAGCCCCGGGTTTGGGCTGCTGTGCTGCCTGGAAGGACCCGTGGCGGTGGATGTGGACCGCCGGCTGGCCTCCAAGCTGCCTAGTGGAGAAGCCAAGATCAGAGGCTGCGAGGACCAGGCAGGGCCGAATCAGGAGCTGGAAGCGAGGGGGACGGAGTGGGGGGAGCCCTGGGAGTGCGGGGCCAGCCGGTGGGGGAGGAGCCTGGGGAGGCGGGCACCCCACAGGGAGGAGGCCGAGCGAGGGGTGGGGGCGGCCCGGGGGACGCGACACCTCCGTGCTCAGCCCCCGGCACTGCCTGGCCTGTCTCAGGAGCTCAGTAAATGCTCCGACGCCAGGCGAGCTGTCCCAGCTGCCACAGGGGTGAGGCCGCAGGGCAGGGCAGAACACTGTAGCTCCCAGGTGGGTGGGAGGAGCTTTTCATTTTGTAGAGTTTAACATTTTAAGTTAAGTTATTCCTGTAAAACCTGATGGTAAGAAATATCTGGGACTGATCTAAGTTTGTGTTGTTGATCTTTATGGCCACCATTTTGGAGCATATTTGCAAAACAAGAAAAAAAAGATTGTTACTTATGTAAGTCTTTTCAGCTACGTGCATGCCCACAGGCATGTCCACTGCAAGCGCTGCAATCCTGTGTACTTTTGCAAGAAGGCCTGCATTTATATGTATTTAAAAGCACTGCTCGCTCTAATAGAATAAAATATGCTTTCTATTGCAGGTAAAAGGGATGAATGCTTGATTTGTAAAGTTCCATGTCGTACAGTTCTGCTTTCGAAACGTGTAAGTTGAAATCTGTAGTATCTGAAAGTTAATCGCAGTGTTTCTTTTTAAATGTGATGTTCAATTTTTAGTCATTTGCGGTGTCTAAAACTTCTGTTTGTTTTGCTACGTGCAGTAGGAGATCTTACAAGCTTTCTGCATAAAGTCCGATAGCGTGGTTCTGAATACCTTGCACAACTTTCTCCTTAGCCAGAGCCTGGCCCCATTAGGAGGTGTGGTGCTCCTGGGAACAGAAGTCGGGTGCCTGTGTTTCTTCAGTACAACACCAGCTCCTCAGGAAGGTGGTGCAGTTTGGTTTTCCTGGGGTCATTTCCAATTAAGAGGGCTGAGGGAAAGTCGCTGAAGTTGACTCCTTCACATTTAAGGTCTAAGATGTGTATTTGATCTGATGTTTAATCTATAAAAATTGCTTTTCTGCTTACAAATATAAAATTACACAGAACTCAGACGTAACAGAGAATCATAACAGAGAATGTGCAAGTCCCCCAGACCCTACTTCCCGCTGATGACAGCCAGGAGTGTGGGTCCTTTTCTGGATCCTTCTCTGCGTGTTACTGTGATTTACCTTTTATAGGGTGTTTCCCAGTTGACACTACATTTTCTAGAATGTACACACCCACATTCTCTAGAAGTGATTGCATGGTATGACAGTATTTTCCTATTGGTAAACCTTTGGGTTTTTTTGGTTTCTTTACTATTTCAAACAATCTTACAGTGAACATTTTTTTTTTAACCATAGTTCCGCATACTTGTAAGACTATTTCTAGAGCATAAATTCCTAGAAGTGGGAAAGCGAGGGCTTTCTGTTGGGGTCTCCGTGCGTGTGGAGTGCAATCACTCCCTCTCCCTTCTGTCCCATTCGGGGACTCCATCTGTATTTCCCCTCAGGAAGGCCCTGGGCCTTAACTACAGTGAGGTATCACCTCACACTGGTCAGAATGGCCGTCATCAAAAAATCTACAAACAGTAAACGCTGGAGAGGGTGTGGAGAAAAGGGAACCCTCCTACACTGTTGGTGGGAATGTAAATTGATACAGCCACTATGGAGAACAGTATGGAGGTTCCTTAAATCACTAAAAATAGAACTACCGTGCGACCCAGTAATCCCACTATTGGGCATATACCCAGAGACAACCATAATTCAAAAAGACACGTGGCTTCCCTGGTGGCTCAGTGGTTAAGAATCCACCTGCCAATGCAGGGGAAACAGGTTCGAGCCCTGGTCCAGGAAAATCCCACATGCTGCAGAGTAACTAAGCCTGTGCGCCACAACTACTGAGCCTGTGCTCTAGAACCCGCGAGGCCACAACTGCTGAGCCTGCGTGCTACAACTACTGAAGCCTGCACTCCTAGAGCCCGTGCTCCGCAACAAGAGAAGCCACCGCGATGAGAAGACCACGCACCGCAGCGAAGAGTAGCCCCTGCTCACCGCAACTGGAGAAAAGACCTCACGCAGCAACAAAGACCCAGTGCAGCCAAAAATAAATTAAATAATTAAAAAAAAAAAGACACATGCACCCCAGTGTTCATAGCAGCACTATTTACAATAGCCAGGACATGGAAGCAACCTAAATGTCCATCGACAGAGGAATGGATAAAGAAGATGTGGTACATATATACAATGGAATATTACTCAACCATAAAAAGGAATGAAATTGGGTCACTTGTAGAGATGTGGATGGACCTAGAGACAGTCATACAGAGTGAAGTAAGTCAGAAAGAGAAAGACAAATTTCATATGTTAATGCATATATGTGGAATCTAGAAAAATGATATAAATGATCTTACTTCTAAAGCAGAAATAGAGACACAGATGTAGGGAAGAAATGTATGGATACCAAGGGGGAAGGGGTGGGGTGGAAGGAATTGGGAGACTGGGATGGACACACACACACTCTTGTTACTGTATGTAAAATAGTCAGCTGACGGGAACACACTGTTTAGCGCAGGGCACTCTACCTAATGCACTGCAGTGTCCTAAAAGGTGGGGATATATGTATACACATGGCTGATTTATTTTGCTGCGCAGTAGAAGCTAACACAGCATTGTAAAGCAACTATACTCCAATAAAAATAAATTAAAAAAAAAAAGGAAGGCCCTGGGCCCTGACAGGTCAGTGCTGACACCCTCGCCTCCCTCCTGGCCCATGGAGGTCTTTGTGTAGAACCGGGTTCTATGTGGGCATCAGTCTGGTCTCCACTCACTGGGGCCCCTGCCCCTAGTGTGTAGGCCTCACCCAGGCCCTCAGGGGAGGTGTGGCTTCTGTCCTGTTTCCCTTGGAAGATGGGGCTCGAGACATTGGGTGCTGTCCAGGGTCTCGGGTAAAGGTCAAGCGCGGGGCTCACCTGCACACGGAGCCCTTGCCACGGGCCCCCTGCCCTCTTGGCGCCCTGCTCAGCCCTCCTCCGAGCCGGCAGTGGATTCTGGAGCCGCTTCCCCTGCAGCCGCCCCTCCACAGGGTCCTCCAGAAGCTCCTCGGGGGCCCTGGCCCTTCGAGTGCATTTCCTAGTTTCTAGCTCGGATCTCGCTTTCCCTAAGTGCAGTGTTCCTGTCGTTTCAGCGGAGATGGGGAGCGGCTGGGCCTGTACGCTTGGTACAGACTGGGAGGGGCCCAGGCTCCTGGTCTCATTGGCCTGTGTGTGTCCTTGTCCCGGCCCTTCTGTGTCTCTTGTGCTGCTGTGGCCGGGTGGTGGGTGGCGGTGGGAGGCAGGTGTATCTGCACGAGGAGTGTACGTGGGCAGGTGCCAGTTCGTAAACCCTACTTTTTCATGTTTGCTTTTTAAATAACTCAACACGGGGCTTCCCTGGTGGCACAGTGGTTAAGAATCCTCCTGCCAATGCAGGGAACATGGGTTCGAGCCCTGGTCCAGGAAGATCCCACATGCCGCGGAGCAACTAAGCCCGTACGCCACAACTACTGAACCTGCACTCTAGAGCCCGCAAGCCACAACTCCTGAGCCTGTGCACCACAACTACTGAGCCTGTGCTCTAGAGCCTGTGAGCCACAACTACTGAGCCCGCGTGCTACAACTACTGAAGCCCACGCACCTAGAGCCCACGTGCCACAGCTACTGAGCCTGTGCACCACAACTACCGAGCCTGCGTGCTAGAGCCCGTGAGCCACAACTACTGAGCCTGCGAGCCACAGGTACCAAAGCCCCCACGCCTAGAGCCCGCGTGCCACAGCTGCTGAGCCCACGTGCCAAAACTACCGAGCCTGTGCTCCGCAATTAGAGAAAGCCCACGCACAACAACGAAGACCCAACGCAGCCAAACATAAATAACAAATTTATTTTAAAAAATAAAATAAATAACACGTACTTGTGAGCAGTTTGAAGTCATGCCCATCGCTCTTCCCACTTCTGATTTCACTGTTTCCTTTGTACGCGGCTCCCCCCAGCTGCCTGGAGCCCCTCAGCACTGCCCTTGGTCCTCGAGGAGGGGGCACCGTCCCTCACCCACGCCGTGGAGTACTCGGTGCCCCTTGGACGCAGCCGTGACGTCCTTGTGGCTGAGTCTGGGCCCTGAAGCACGTAGAGCCCTGGCCCGTGGAGGCAGTGGCGGAGGAAACAGCCTTTTCTCTTTCAGACGGACTCCGACATCCAGGCGCTCTTCATGGGCATAGACGGCCTGTGCAGGAAGTACGCGAGGGAGACCTCCCAGGTGAGTCCTAGGCTTTGCCCTCAGCCGTTGGAGACTTGGTGTTGTGGAGACCAGTCCACTCTGGACACACGGTTGGCGAGTGTCTCCCACCCCCGCTGTGGCGAAGCCGCGCTCTCTGTCCCGTGGTCTCTGTGCCTTTGCTGGGTGTCAGGACACAGTGGTCGCTTGGTCAGGACGCCCCACTGAGCCTCACGATGTGAGGGATGGACCTTAGATCTGGGGTTTGGAAGGTGGGGCTGGGGCTGTCTGGACTCCGGGCGGTGGGCCGCTTTGTGACGCTGTCCTCTCCTAGGGGTCACCTGTGCAGCCCTCGCCCACCCCGTGGCCCCCGTGGCATCCGTGCCTGCCCAACCCTCCTCGTCGCCGTGCACGTGCCCCCTTTGCTGCTTCACACATTCGCCCCGCCCCCGTGCCCAGCCGCTAGTGCCGCCATCCGTGCCCTCTGCACGTTCCTCCCTGGACGTCACTGGACAGCCTGTGGTCCCCCCGGCTGTCCTTCTGTCAGAGGCGCAGCCCCCACTGCTGGCTGCCTGCCACCTGCCCTCGGAGGCCGTGTGGAGGAGCGGCCGGGAGCTGCCTGAGGCCGAGGCCCTTCCCTGGGGCAGCGCCGCTCGCCTGGCCGTTCTCGCCCTTTGGCCTGCATGTCTGGAGGCCGTGGTCAGCCAGCTTGCAGAGGCCACCCCCTCCCCTGGGAGGCTGCTCTCTGGCTCCGACGTGGCCAGAAGCACCGGTGGGGCCATGGCTGTCCCCCATCCTCCCGGGACTGCTCCAGGGGGGCGCAGGGATGCCCCAGGACTCAGCATCAGCCCGAGGTGAGTGCTGGGGTCGGGGGCCGGGGACTGCCCACATCGCCCCTTTTGCAGTGGGACCCTCTTTCCAGCCAGGTCCCCGGGGCCAGAGCTGCGTGAGGACTCGAGCCCTTTTTCATTTTGTTTTGTTGGAACCATCTGACCCCTGCCGAGGCCGCAGCGCTCAGCCTCAGGCGCCCCAGCCAGTGCAGATGGCGTGTGGCCACAGGGTCCGGGCTGCCCCCGAGCCCGCGTGAGCCTTGCGCCCTCAGTGGGGCTGCTCTCGCCTGCCGCTCAGGCACCCCACCGGCCGGCCCCTCTCCCCGGGCCAGCTTTGCCCGTGGCCCCGCCCCTGCTGCGGCCTCACCTGTCCTGTTGCGTCTATATCAGCCACAGAGGGCCTGCACTCTTGTCCTCACCAGGGTCTTCATTCAGAAATGGCCTGCCAGAGTCGAGGTAGCCACTGGCCTGTCCACAGGCCTTGCTGAGCCCCAGTGCCTGCGAGGCGGGGTCCCGTGTGCCAGCCGCTCCAGAACGGCCCGGGGCTGCTCCCAGAGGCGGTGCTGCCTGTTTCTCAGTTTGAGCCCTGCACCAAGACACGAGGTCAGGGGTCAGCGCGGGACATTAGTCTCTCGCTGCAGGCATAGGACACACGGAGGAGTGAGCTGTGGAGACAGGTGACTGTCACTGTGTCTTGCTGAAGGTGATTGGGGAAGGCGGCTTGAGAACTGTCTGTACAAAACCCCTCCCAGCTGTGCACGGCCCTGCCTCAGTGCCCTGCACGCTGTGAGGAAAAGGCACCCGGTCATGGGCTGACGGGGGCTTCACCTCGCCCGGAGTGAGGACTCAGAAGTCTGCCTGCTGAGGCCCAGGGGCAGCAGGACTTGAGAACCGTTGGTGCGCTCCCGAGCCTTTCTGGGACAGGACCTCGCAAATCATGAGGACTTTGTGCAGCGGCGGCATTGGGGTCCCCTTGGGGCACCCCTTCCACAGGCTGACGCTCTGGGCAGAGCCTGTGTCCGTCACCCCTCCCCTGGGTGGAGACACGCGCCCCTGGTCTCATGGAGCGGGGGGGGGGGGGCTCACTGGAGCACTGTGGAGTATGTCCCCTGCCCCAAGGGCTCTGAATCCCTCAGGATGTAGGAGCCAGGAGGTCAGGAGACTCTGAAGAGGGTTTGTCCCTCCTGACCACAGCCCCACCCTCTGGAGGTGGGCTGGGCCAGCCTCCTTTCCCTCAGTTTGGACCAGGCCAGTGAGCCCCAGGGAAAAGGCCACCGTCCCTGGATGTTTGCACTCACGTTGGCAGATTCCTGGGGGTAGTGAAGTGGGTGATGCGTTTATACAATGTGGACTTCAAATCCCAGTTTGCCCCGCACCCGGTTCTGCTGTGTGTCAGCTGTGTGCGGACGGCGACAAGAATTAGCTTTAAGCTATTCAGTTTAGTGTTTTGAGAGAGTGGGTGTCGTTGTCTGAAACTCCAGTGGTGAAAATAGCTCTCTTCCCTTGAGGAAATCACAGTCGCCGTCTTCTAATGTACGCGGGCACTCTCAGGGACCGGTCCAGGCTCTGGGCACCACAGACAAGGAGGTTGGGGCTCGTATAAATGGAGGACCAGGGACGCTGCTGGTTGCAGGTGCTGCTGGCCCCGGATGTCCAGTCAAGGTCGCTGGGCTCCTGGAATGGCGCGGCCCTGCCTGTCTGCCTGGTGGCCTTCTTGCCCGGCGCAGGCCCAGTCGGGGTGGCAGGTCAGGGGGTTCCTGGTCGGTCTGTCTGGTCAGGAGGCCATCTGTGATCCAGTTGCTGTTGCCTGAGGGACAGCACATGGTGATCGGCCCTCGTGGAATGTGTCGCATCCCACGGCCTGGGCCCCAAGGGCCGCTGAAGCCACGCGGAAGGGAGGCACAGCAGCCCCCTTGCCCACGCGATCCTCACGTGGAACCCGCGGCCCTCGCTGCCTCTGGTGGAGTGCGCTTGGCCGTGACCATTCTCAGCCTGGGCTCTGCCGGCATCTGCTCTGGCTGCCAGGCTGCAGCGGGGCCACGGCCTGGGAAGAGCCGGCGGCTGCAGGAAGCGCCCACCGGCCTCTGCGGCGGCCGCCGCGCACACATCACCCGCTGACACGGGTTGTCTTTGCAGGTTTTAGAATTTCAGGAAAAGCACAGGAGGAGACTGTTAGCCTTCTACGGAGAAAAGGTAACTCCAGTTGGCTGGCAGTGAGGAGAAGAGCGGTCGCGTCACCCAGCGCTTATTCCCTACACACCCGGTGACCTGGACTTGGTGCGCGTTCAGTCATAAATAGTGTGAGGGCCACTGCCACATAACTCGCGTTCTGATTTGTGGTTTAAGAAATTGAGGATCCACGTGTTGCGTCTAAACTGTCGCTTGGTGTAGCGCGTGTGGTAACTGGAAGTCGTTCAATTGTGTTTAGATTTCTCAGCTGGAAGAGTCCCTCAGGAAGTCAGCGCTGAGGATGGGGCAGCCGCAGAGGTGAGGCCCGGGGCGCGAGGGTGGCGGTGGGCCTGTCGTGACTGCTCGTCTGTCTCAGCCCTGTCGTAACCAGGCGTGCAGAGGAAAGAGCACTTCCGTTGGCTAGAAACTTCTGTCAAAGCAAAAGTGCAGGAAACTGGAGGGGAGGAAAGGGAGCCAAAAAAGAAGAATTTTTAAAAACATGAGTGGTTCCCCTTGGGGGGCCCCCCAGTGATTCCTGGGGTGACGGGAGGGGGCCTGGGAGGAGAGTTAACCCCGCCTGCAGTTCCCTGGAGAGCGCATGCAGCACACCCATCCCCTGGTCCGGGCCCTGTGGCAGCCCTGGGCCCACTGGCCCCCGGGGGTCAGTACGGCACCACCCGTGTTCAGCCACGTTCTCGGTTTTATGAGACATGGTATGAACGCAATGGACGTTCAGAAGTCCCAACTTGGGGGCCACAGGTTAACCTGTGGGATTACTGTCTGCCCAGCAGTGACCCCCCTGCCCCAGTGCGTGGACTCCTGCCTCCTTGCTGCATCGGGCAGCTGCGGGCAGCGTGGGCGCCCAGGGGCCACCAGCCAGAGTCGGAGCTGGGCGCCTGCCAGTGTGGACTCAGCCTCGTCTGGGGTGAAAAGGCCTCCACCCACCCGCCTTCGTGATGGGGCATGAGCTGCCGGTGCCGCCTGTGAAGGCGTGTTTGGGGTCAGCGAGCTGCGGGCCAGCGCAGAAGCAGAGGAGGCCTCTCCCTTCCCTGAAGGACTGCGGGGAACAGCGCGGCCGAGACCTCCTGTGGCGGGCGAGGCCTGACCCTGACACGGGGACAAGAGGCCCCCGGGCCAGTCCCTGGGATCTGTCCTCCTTGGTGTGCAGTTTGCTTTCTTTCTGTGGAATCATGTCTTTCCTTAATTCTGGAAATTTTCCAGCCCTTACCTTTCCCATTCTCCCTCTGTGGCTTTGTCCCCACCTGGTGTCTGCACCTGGTGACCTGCTCCTTCAGACCCCGGTACCTGCAGCGCCCTCTCTGCCGCACCGCGCCTGCCTTCTCCCCGCGTCTGTCTGGCTGCTCTGTCTCACCCTTCCAGCCCGTCCCTGGCCATTTTTGGTGCTGTATTCTCGCTCTGCCTCACAGCACTTTGTTTCCCACCTGGTGGCTTCAGGGTCCAAATCTGCCTGTTCCCCTTGGGCTCCAGGTGGAGTGTTCCTGGCGCGGTGGGTTCTGTGCCAGGCCCACCCACTGACCGCTCTGCGTGCACCACGTGGCCTGCGTCTCCCTCTGGGGGGAGCCTGTGCCCCCGACGCGGCACCCTTGCCCCAGACCACGCCTGCCTGGGTCTGCCCCGCCAAGCACGGCATGGTGTCGCCACTGCTGACCCCGTCACAGGGCCTGCCTCGGCGGGGCCTTGGACACTCGCCCTCCCCACACGCCCAGCGTGGCACCCAGTTTGTTCCACTGAGTCACTTGGAAGCGGGAGTGAGTGCCCTTCAGGGAGCTGGGCCCCAGCACGGCCAGTCCCCCTGCCGGTCGGTGGGCCGGTCGGCAGGCCTTTATTGAGCGCCGGCTTTGTTCTCAGCACTGTCTTGGGCTCTGGCGAGTCAGAGGGAGCTCCCTCCATTCCTGTGCTGTGCAGCCAGGCGTGTGCAGTAACTGAGGCTGTGGAGGGGGCCACGGGGCAGCGCCACGGAGAACAGAGGCTGTTTCTGTTTTCTTGACCTTCAGGTTGGAAGGAATTACCTGGAAGTAAACGTTTATGGCTCAATTAATGCCTTTTCTCCATCTATTTAGTGTGAGATTGTCACAACAGACGGCTTTCAGCACAATGAAAAGTCCAGTTTCAAGTAAGTAAAGTGTCGCCCGGAAGGGGAGGGTTGTGACGAGGTGCGGAGTGGACCCGATTGGCTCCAGCACCAGGTTTCTCGCCACAGCTCCTTCCACAAAGCCCAACGGGCCTCTCTTCCTGCCGTCCGGCTCATTAGCCTCTGCAAGGTGTGCACCCCCAGCCCCCAACCCCCGAACGCCAGCGGGCGGTGTTTCAGACGCAGGGGTATGTGGCCGCAGGCATCGGTGGGGGGTGGTCACGTGACCCGGGCTGGGCAGCTGGGTGTCGTCCCCAGGACCCTCCTCTGACACTGGGACAGAGGGATGTGGAGGAAACAGGACGAGAGGGGGGTGTTTCTCTTGGGAGGTTGGAGTCGAGCCCACGGGCAGCAGGTGTGATGAGGGCGCCCGAGGCCCCATCAGCCTGGCCGCCCCCGCCCCAAGCTCGTTCAGAAAGTAGGGAGCACGCCCTCTTCCCGCCGCCTTGTGCTCCTGCGGGGACGCCCGGCCACATCCCATGCCAGCCTTTGGGCTGATTAATCAGGGAACTGCCGTGGGTCGAGCCCTACCTGCATGAAACGTGTGGGCCCGGCAGTAGGGTGGACGGAAGTAGTACTCCTGCTTCCGGGAAGCCCTGCAGGAAGCGGAGGGGCCCAGTGACAGCGGCCGGAGGGGGGCAGCCAGCCAGGAGGTGGCCACGCGGGGCTGTGATCACCGGGCTCCCCGGGTGCTCAGCAGCTGCAGGAGGGAGAGCCGCCCGCGGGGCCTCATGTGTTTTTGTTACTTGGTCGTAACCAGGCCCGTGACCGTGTTTCGCTGTCTGTAACAGGGTGGAGTCCATGGAAGTTGACCTCACACCCTCCCCGAGGAGAAAGGTGAGTGCACCTGCCCTCCGCGTGCCTGGTTCCCACATGCTTCGCGTGGATGGTTTTCTCGTCACTGATGACCTTCGAGCACGCCAGCTCCGCTGACTCTGGGCAGCCAATCTCCAGGCAGCTCCCAGGAGGGACCTGGGAGGGAGGCTGGGGTGCGGCTGTGGGGCCACTGGGCTCTCGGGGCTGGGGCGGGGTGGGTTGCCCTCCTCCCACCTCTGGCGTCTGAACTCAGTCCTGCCTGGAGGCCTCGTGCTGCTGTGGTCACCGAGTACACACGACCTGTGAGGTGGATGCCAGCATGTGGGCTGGTTGGCGAGAAGCGGTGCTCTGGGCGGGTGGGCAGCAGAGCCGCTCCGGGCTCCGGTGGGGAGACGCTTCCCACCCACTACCCCTCGTCAGCCGTCTCCCATCACCAGAAGGGGGCGTGGGTACACCTCCGCCCTGCCCCAGACCTCAGCCGCTCATGAGGCAGTCCCCACAACCTGGAGCTCACGGGTCCCTGCCAGCTCGCCTTTGCCCCAGGAGCTGGACCTCGAGCCTCGGCCCACATGTGGCCCCATTCTGGAGGTTAAAGTTTCCGGAGGTTAAACGTTCCAGAGATTAAGGCTGACGGCTCAGCGATGATGTGTTCCTGGGCGGCACATTGGAAATTGTGCCTTGGGACCAGAACGCCACAAACTGATTTGAGATTCTAAAGTGAGGTTCTAGACCAACATCTACATGGGCTTGTGGACCCATGTCCTCGTGGACCCATGTCCCCATCTCAGCACTCACTCCTCGCGGTGGGGAGCAAACAGGCACAGCCACGTTCCAGGAAAGCCATCAGTCACAGGCTGTGGCTGCCAGAACAGGACGCGCATTCTCAGGGAAAGCTTGTCCACCCAGTGGCCCACCTCCCGGACACCCCATCAGCCCTGGGGTGGGTGTGCACACGCCTCTCTGGTGGGGCTGCCCTGAGACCCCGAGCGGGGCGGTGAGGTGTCTCCTTGAAACCCCAAGACCCCCCAGGAGGTCCCGCAGATGGCATGG
Source organism: Delphinapterus leucas (assembly GCF_059928025.1). Taxonomy (NCBI): domain Eukaryota; kingdom Metazoa; phylum Chordata; class Mammalia; order Artiodactyla; family Monodontidae; genus Delphinapterus; species Delphinapterus leucas. The sequence continues at coordinate 635,306 of NC_143133.1, read as the reverse complement.
CTGGGCCCACCCTGTGGCCGTGGAACAGAGGGCAGTGCCCACGCTCCCTGAGGTGACCCTGGAAGGAGTCTGGTGGCCTTGGTGAGGGAGATCCTGGAGGAGGAGAGCGGGATCCTGTCCCCCTCCCACCCCCCTGCACTGGGCCTGGGTCCTAGGAGGGAGGGAGAGGCAGAGCCTGCCACCTGCCCTCGGCTGCGCCTGCGAGCAGAGGGGCACCCGCCGGTGAGGTTCCGCGTGGGGACTTGGACCGTGGATGCTCGAGGGCTAGCTCGGCAGGTGCTGGTTCCCCGGAGGGGGTGACCCACGTGTACAGTGAGGGCGTGCTTGAGCCCGTGAACCGTGGGGAGGCGGCACTGCGGGCAGCAGGCAGGGGCCTCCCGGTCGTCCCCTCCAGGATGTGGCCTCCAGTGAGGATGTGGCCCCGTGGAACCCTGAGGGGCTGCACACGCGCACGGCCCCACCACACCTTCCTGGCACGGGGCCTGGGCCTCTCCAGGACACCCGTCCTCCGGTGGCAGGAGCTCCCCGCGGAGTGAGGTATGTGGAGGAGGCAGTGACGCAGCGTGTCAATCACATCCCACAAGCCAGTCCGGTTGCATTATGGGGACTTGGTGGCTGATGGGCCGGTGGAGGGCAGGGGACCCACCCCAGAATGCAGCCCAAGGTTGGGCCCATCCCTGGCCTTGGCTGCCCTGGTCGGGTGTGGTCTCTGCCACATCGGCCTAACCACCTGGCCGTCCACGCAGAGATGTGCTCGCGGCCGAGCCCGGGTGACCGTTGAAATCCTGAGGGCAGCCGAGTACGGCTGCCAACAACCCAAACCCTCGACAGCAGCTCCCCGGCACGCTCGAAGAAGCGGGTCCTGTGGGGGCCTGTCTCGGCACCTCCGCTTCCTGGAGCTGCTGCGCCCGCGCCCTCCCCCGGCCTGGGCCGCGGCCAGCGCTCACCTGCGTCACAGCCACCATCCTGGACACTCCGCATCTTTAAACTCTGTCTCGCCTGTTACTGGAGCCTCCCCCAGATAGGTGCTAACCCGACAGGGGCGATTTCGTCTCCTCTCTTCGATAACTTTTCAGAGTTGGCCTGTGCTGGACACTCGTGGCCTGACATGTAGGATGTGCCAGAGGTGGGAGGAGGGGCAGGGGCCGGTGCACAGGCGGCCGCAGAGGGGCTGGGGAGGGTGGCCGAGCTGGAGGGAGGCTCTGAACGCAGCCGAGAGACAGCAGCAGCAGGAAGGGCTGTGAGGTCAGGCCCCGCTCACCACGAGCCACGTTAAAGCCACTGCAGCAATGGGATGAGGGCACCCTGAGCAGTGAGCGTCCCCAAGCCAGCCCTGCCGTTCTCGCAGACCCTGGAGAGGCCTTCGCCTTGGGCACGAGCCTGGAGTGGTGGGCCAGGGAGGGAGGCCAGAGGGAGGGGAGGCTGCTCCGGTGGGTGGGCAGCAGCCTGCCAGGCAGTGCGACGTTCGAGGGTGGGGGCCAGTCCTTCCAAGGTCAGAGTCTTGCCAGCAGGCGTGAGCCGGAGGCAGGGCCGGGGTGGGGACGTTTGCAGAGAGTGCCCTGAAACGAGGCCGCCGCTGAGCTGGCGGGGAGGCTGCTTGACAGGAGCAAAGGACCGTCGTGGGCGCGGGAGCTGGGAAGGTGGGCCCGAGGTCGCAGCAGGGGCGCAGGTGGGGCGGTGGCCAAGTCTAGGGCCCCAGGAAGGGCCAGAACGGGCTGTGGAGATGAAGAGATGGGCACAGAAGCAGTGCCAAGCCTGGGTTCCTGGCAGCGGCTGTGTGCCCCGCCCCAGGTCCCACTGCGCAGTTACAGTGAGGGGGGCAGAGCGGGTGGGGTGGGGCGCCGCCTGGCGGACATTGCCGCGTGCGTGGTGTGCAGCAGACCTGGTGCCGGGCACTGCCCGCCAGCCCTAGCCACGCCCGTCAGCATCTGGATTTCAAGGTGACAGGACGCTCCCCAAGTGATTTACTCAGGACTTTGCAATTCCTAATGTCAGCCAAGAAGTTGGGTTACTTTTCCTCTTCTGAGACTCTTAAAAGCACTCCGTGGGTCCTTCGTCCACTCACCACCGTGGGCCCTGCCCACTCGGCCACGTTCCCGCACAGAACGCGGTCAGACAGGAGCTCGTTTCTCAGGCAGATGAGACTGAGGCTGTGTTCTTAGCAGAGGAGATTCTCTCCTCCAGAGCGGCAGCTCTGGAACGGTACTAACTGTTTTCCTCTTACAACCTAGCGTGAGGCAGCCACCGGCCTGACAAGGATCTCCCTGCTCAGCCCACCTCGGGATGGACGCATGGGTAAGTGAAGGCCCGCCACCTTACCCCGGTCCGCACGTGCTGAAGGACTTACCCAGTGGGTGTGGGTCCATGTGGAGGCACGTTTCCCCCAGAGCGGGCCCCTCCTGGGTCCATCCAGGGCCCCACCTGACCCGGCACGGGGAGGCGGGCCCTCGTGGCCTGTCTCCTGGGCTTTGAACAGGAATCCTAGGGCCTGCCGTGCTTACTGGTGCTTGCTGGAGTGGCTGCTGGGGGAGCACCCAGGCCCTTCCCCGGGGGTCAGCGTGAGCCTGCCCGCTTGCCCAAAGCACTAGGCTCTGGCGCACGCCCATCTCCACCCCAAGCCCCTCCCTCAGCAAACTCGGGCCAAGGCCCTGGAAGTTTCCTCGGTGTGTGTCGTCATGGAAATATTTACATTTGAGATAGATGCTTATTCGTTCTTAATCGCCAGCCCCTCTGTTTTCCTTCCTGCCACTGCTTCTTGCACCTCCGTCCTTAGGTTCGCTTTCTTCGTGCTGAGGTTGAGATTCTGATAGTTGCCTCTGAGGTGTAGGCTTTCTGAGCCGCGGCTGTCTAGGGCCTCTTGCTGCCGCCCTTGCACCTGAGCACCCGGCTGGGGCTTGATTTGCTTCTGCACTTTGGAATCGCTGCTGCACCTGCCCCTTCCTCCCTTCCCCTCCCCTCCTCTCCCCTTCGTGGACGCTGTGCTCCCAGCCTCAGCTCACAGGTCAGGCCTGTGTCTTCCTGTCCCCCTTCCCTGCCCTCCCCTGGGATCCCAGGCCATCTGTCGCTCCAGGGCCCTTTCCTCATGCTTCCCGCCTCCGTCCTCCTGTGCAGCTGGAGTGTCCGCCCATCAGGGTTCCCTTGGTTTTGGAGGTGGCGTTTCCCTGGGCCCTGGGGTGTCCTGTGGGCGTCAACGCCCTCGTGCCCGGCCCAACGTCCCTGCCTTGTGCCCCCACTGTCATGCTGCCGTGCGGGTGTGGGTTTCAGGTCAACGTCTGCAGGCCGGCCTGTGGGGCAGAGCCCGGCGCTGGGAGCATCTTTCCCTCAGGAGACGGGCGTCTGGTGGATACTGAATGTAGTTCCCTGTGCTGTACAGTAGGACCTTGTTTATCCATTCTGTCAACATCCTGTAACAGCCTGAAATGGAAAAGCATCTGAAGAAGAATATAGATATATGTGTGTGTAACCGAATCACATAGCTGTACACTTGAAACTAGCACAGCATTGTAAATTAACTATACTTCAGTTTTTTAAAAAACAAAAATGCAGTTTAAAAGAGGAACTGAAATAATTACACTGAAAAGCATTTAGAAGGCGACATGGGCAGACTAACAGAAAAGAGAGTGAGGTGCAGCCAGCAAATAGAATGGCAGGTGCAGGTGCGCGTCAGCCACCCAGTACCCGTGAGCAACTGGCCACACCAGGGAAGAGATGCCCCGCACGCTCCCCAGGAGAGACGTGCTTGAACTACAGCAGTACAGACACGTTCCAAGTGGAAGGACACCGTGCGTGTGGCAGCCAGATGAGGGCTGGGGCGCGGCATGAGCACCAGAGAAACAGACCGGGACGAGGACTGTTCTGGAGACCAGGAGCAGAAGGAACACCCCGTGGTAACAGGGTGTCAGGAAAACAACAGTTACCAATGTGTATACACCTGACAGCAGAGCAGGTACACGGAGCAAAAGCTGCCCATGGAGAGAAGAGCCAGCCATCCGGTCCTGGGAGCTCAGTGCTCTCCCTTCAGAGACGGAAAGCTGTGAGGGAAGCAGGAACGAAAAAGACACGAGACGTGTAGGGAACAAAGAGCAAAGTGGACACGCTGATGTCAGCCACGGGTGTGCAGCAGACACAGAGACGTCAGACTGCTGCAGGCTGTCTGCGAGGGACACATCTCGGAGCCAGAGGCACCAATAGGCTGAGACAAGATAACGTACAGGGTGCGTCAAGCCAGCAGCCAGTACAGAGCCGGAGCAGCTGTCCTCACATCACACACACGGGTCGTAAGATAGGAAACGTCTCTAGAGACGGGGCATTTCATGATGAGTAAAGGTCCATTTATCAGGAAGACATGACCGTTAGTGCAAACACGCCACAAAAGAAAGTCCCCAACTGCATGAGGCCAGAGTTAAAAAGAGAAAGAATTAATTCAACACATGATTTGAGCACTGCAGTAGCCCACTATCAGTAGTTGATGGGACAACCAGACAAGTGATCAGAAAGAAGACGAGAGACCGCCTATCTGACAAACGCGACACCACCAGCAACAGCAGAGTGCACAGTCTTTCCAAGTGCAAACGGGACATTCTCCAGAAAAGGTCACACAGTGGCACGTAAAACAGGTCCTGATACTTAGGACTGTTCATGTGGAGTGTATTTGGGGGCCACAATGGAATTAAATTGGAAATCAACAGAAAAAAATTCTGAGAATAAAACAAATATTTGGAAATTAAACAATGCAATTATAACTAACTTATGGACCAAAGAAAAAACGTCAACAGTAATATCAGAAAGTAGCTTGAACTGAGTGGAAGAAAATACAGTGTACCAAATTTATAGGATGCAGGTAAAGCGGGGCTTAGAGGGAAATGTATAACTTTAAACGCTTATATTAGGAAGGAGATCTAAAGGCAGTAATCTAAGCTTCCACCTTAAGAAGCTACAAGAGAACAGAGTAGAAATCTACAAAACAGGAAACAGAAACAATAGAGAAAACCAATGGAACCTAAAGTTTATCCTTCGAAAAAATTAGCAAACTCTTGCCTAGACTGACCAAGAGAGAAAGAGAACACAAATTACTAGTATAAGAAATGAAAGAAGGAACATCATTACACATCCTACAGATAATAAAAGGATTATAAGGAATGTTATGAACAACTCTGCCAACGAAGTAGATGACTTACGTGCAATGGACACATTCCTAGAAAATATCAAAACTACCTCAAGAGGAAATAGTAAGTCTGGGTAGACCTCTATCAAGTAAAGAAGTTGAATTAGTAATTTTAAAATCTTTGCACAAAGAAAAGCCTAATTCTCACTGGCTTCATGGGTGAATTCTTTGAAACATTTAAAGAAGAACTAATACCAGTCCTGCATAAACTCTTTCAGAAAGTAGGAGAGGATCAAAAACTTCCCAATTCATTTTATGTCAGTGGTGTCTTAATAACACAGCCAAAGATAACATGAGGAAAAAACTGAACAATAATCTTCGTGAATATTGGTGCAGAATTCTTTAAAAATGTACGAGGCAATCAAATCTAGCAACATATAAAAGGGTTTATATACCATCACCAAGTGCGGTTTATCTCAGGAATTCAAGGTTATTGACATCTGAAGATCAATTAACTATATTAGTAGAATGAAATACCTAAAAAACAAGATCTTTACAACAGAAAAAGAATTTGATAAAACTCTGCAACCATTCGTGGTAGAAACTCTTAGGAGACACGCACTAGAAGGGCACTTCCTCAGTCTGATACAGAGTGGCCAAGACCCTAGAGGTGGAACCTTTTCCCTGGAGACCAGGAACAGGGCAAGGATGCCCACAGCCGTCACGTCTACTTGCCTTGTCCTGGAGGCGCTAGTGGAGCAGAAATTAAGGCGCATAGGTTGGAAAGGAGGAGGTGTAACTACTTTGTAGACAGCTGGTCTTGCTGTAGAAGATCCCAAGGGATCTGTAAGAATACTGTCGAGAATTATAAATGAGCTTGGGGAGGCTACAGGGTGCGAGATCCACACGCAGAGCTCCGCTGTAATTCTGTATACTAACAACCAACAGGCCAGAATTGAACGTAGCTGACAGATCGTAACTGTCAGGGCTTCCTTCTGGACTTCCTGTTCCGTCAACGAGTATATTCCATCCTTCCTTTCCTAAATGCCACATTGTTATGATTACTTGTGCTTTACGGTTAAGTTTTGAGATCAGACACTTTGTTCTTAATTTACCAAAGTAATCTTGTCTCTTCTAAGGGCTTTGCATTTCCATATGAATCTTAAGATCCACTTGTCACATTCTACCAAAAAAGCCTGCTGGGGTTTGATAGGAGCTCATCGGTTTGGGGGGAGTTGCTCTCTCAACAGTCCTGCGTCTTCCGGTCCATAGACCTGACGTGTCTGCCTCTCCGCTTGCCGGACCCCGATTGACCTGAGGAATCACCGTTTTCAGTGTATGGGTCTTAGGCATTATCCATAAACCGGTACCCGAGTAGTGAGTTGTCTTGATAGTGGAATTTTCTTTAATTTCAGATTGGGTACAGTTTACATGGGGCGTCTTTTCGTGCCTCTCTTTCGCCTGATTGTGTCTTTGAAGCCAGAGTGTGCCTCTTGTGGACAGTGTGTATCTTGTGGACAGTGTGCCTCTTGTGGACAGTGTGTGGTGGGATGCTGCTTGTAATCTCTGCCTCTGACTGGAGTGTCCAGTCCATTGAGTCAGCATGGTTACTAATAGGTTTGGTTTGATGTCTGCCTCTTTGCCATGTGTTTTTGGGATTTTTTGTTTATCTGTTATCTCCTTAACTGCCTTCTTTGGCATTAACTATTTTTAGTGCCCCGTGTCCCCTCAGAGCTGTGAGTGCATTCGGAGTCGGGGGTCTCTAGGAGGTCAGCGCCGTCCTGAGGGTGAGACCTAATCCGATAGGATTCGTGTCCTCACGAGAGACGGCACGCGCGCGGGAAGAGGTCACGTGCGGACACAGCAGGAAGGCACCGTCTGCAGGCGGGAAGCGGGATCACCAGGAGTCAGGTCTGCCGGCGCCTTGACCTTGGACTCCAGCCTCTGGGACTGTGAGAAATAAGCGTCTGGGGCGTGGCGGCCAGAGCGGACTGGGAGACTCGACCTTCCGTTGATATTTACGCTGTCTCGTTGTTGTCTTGCCTCGGGGGTAGCCTTGCGCCTCTTATCGGCCACCCAACTGGATTCTGGTCAAATGCAGCAGCTTTGCCCGTGCAGTCCATTTACTCGCTGCTTTGTGATGCTTTGTTTATGTGTAGCCACTGAGGTTACATAGAACCCCAGCGATAGGCCTGTAATGACGTCCCTTACAGAAGCTCACGTGCCCTAAAGATCAGGAGAGGAGGCAGAAGCACATGCGCCCCTCGCGCTTGTCAGGTTTCTGGGCCCACGTCTTCCTGTGGAACCGAGTGCTTGTGGGTGGGTGCTCCTTTCAGACCCAGGTCCCGCTTCCTGTGGGACCGAGTGCTTGTGGGTGGGTGCTCCTTTCAGTCCGTTTTATTGTGGGGCAGTTCGGCCAGCTGTGATTCTCCCAGTTTTTGTCACCTTTGAATGATGATGTGTTCATTTTGAGGATAATCTCACTGGGAAGAGAATTCTCAGATGACTGTTCTTAGCACTTTGCCGAGTCGTCCTGCTGCCTCAGGCCCCTCCTTTGTTTCTGGTGAGGGGTCGCCGCCCTCAGCCGTGTCCTCGTGTGTGACGAGTCGCTTCTCCCCTTTGCTCTGAGGACTGTCTCTGCCCTTTGCTCACTGTGGCTTTGGAGGACTTTTCGAATTCGTCAAGTGTGAGTCCTCTGACCTCGCGCTTCTCCTCCAGGGTGACCGCGGCTGCTCTGCGGGTCTGCGCGAGCTGGCGCCCAGGCGTCTCTCAGGCAGGGCAGCCTCTCTGTGCTCAGCCTCTGCTCTGCACGCAGCAAAGCTGTGCCCTCCCAGGCCCTGCAGGCCACCCCCGGCTGCGCTCTTTCCTCCTGCTCTCACCCCCAACGCAAAGGCGCAGGTGCACAGGGGCCCGCTCACGGCCCAGGCAAGGAAGCCCCCCTCCCAGGCAGGCGGCAGTGGGCATCTGGGCACAGACGCTGTTGTCTGTCTTAGACGATGTCCTAAAATGGTCCCGTCTCATGCTCGGTCTTGGGAAGGAGCTTCGCGGATTTCAGCTCCATCCAGCTGGAGGCCCCTTCTCGGCAAGCACTGCCTGGGTGAGTTGACGAACCGCGGGCACCTCAGCCTTGCCCCCCTGCCGGTCTGTCCCACGAGCTTGTGCGCGAGGCCGACCCGCTCCCACGTCTCGGGCCGCCCAGCCGTCAGTGCCCAGGTCTCGTCCACAGGACGCAGCCTGTCCACGTGGCAGCAGAGGGACACGAGCGTCCCCACATTCTCCACCTGGAAACTTACCCTCTTTAAATGTCAACATGTTTTCCATTTAAATTTTTCAATGGAAATCTTTCCAAATGCATTGAGCCACACCGCTTTCCTGAACAGAAGCTCGGCCCTGGCTTGGATGTGTCCTGTTGGCTGTGGAGCCTTGTCCGGTCATTGGCTTTCAGGAGCACCGGCCCAGGGGGCGGCTCCTCGGCGCTGCCCGGGCCTCCTGCGGCGCCCGGGGTCACTGCCCTCAGGACCGAGACCTGCCGTGGCCCATGGTTCTCAGGCAGGACCTGAAAGACCCCCTACTGAAGGCCTGGCACCCGCTGTCCCTGTGGCCAGAGTGCTGCCCACACGACCCATGAGCTGTTGACTTCCTGAGGCCTCGGTAGCCTCAGCTGTGTTGACAGCCGTTGTCCCCATGAAGTCCTGTAAAGCGTACGTGAGAAACTGCTGCTGTCTGCCGTCGTGGGGCCGAGCGTGTAGTCACTGAACAGAGGACTGTACCCGGGACCCGTCGGGTGTGTGAGGCCGACAGATCAGGAGCCACCGCCGTGCAGGAGGAAGGTGGACTCACGGTTCCTGGAAGCAGGCGGCACGGCCGCCAGGAGGGGTGAGGCGGAGGCCTGGGCCAGAGCCTGGGCCGCGGTTTTCAAGGGAGGAATGGCAGGGCCGCGGGAGAGGCTGGCAGGCTTGAGGTTGGCTGGCTTGAGCCGTCTCTGTGGTCGCAGATGTGGGAGCCGCCCCGCTTGTCTGAGGTCCAGCCGGGCTGATGAGGGCCGAGTGGGGCAGCGGATGGAGGGGGCTTTAGAGCTGGCTCTGGATTGGCAGCTCTTCACATCAGAGGCACGCTGCGCTCGCTCACAGGCAGACTGGCGCCACCTCTGGGAGTCAGCCCGCCCTGCTCCGGGGTCAGCAAGGCCCTCCGGGGTCAGCAAGGCCCCCAGACGCCAGACCCTCATAAAGTACAGAAAACAACAAACACAGTGAATGTAGCTGCCGAGATGGTTTGTCCGCCTGGCTCTCAGCTGTTCTCTGGGGCTTCCTGAGGGTCACCTGCAGTGGGCAGTGTCCTCACAGTCCGCACGGCCCAAGACAAAGAGATGAGACCCCCATTGCCCACTTCGTGCTGTGCAGCCTTGGGAAAGTCACTCACCCTCTCTGGTCCAGGTTCTTTGGTTATGAAAGGGGCACCGTGAAAGGACACAGAGGGAGCCTAACCTAAATGCTGTCTACCCTTCTTTCCCTGGCTTCCTTCTGTTGAAACTCTCCAAAATTTAGATGCAGAGGGATTCAGGTATTGAGGAAGAGCTGTCTTTTCACGTCTGCTCCTTGGTGTGACTAAAGCCTACCAGGGATCATTTACATCTTTAAAAGAAGCTTCTTATTAGCCCAGAAGCTGTCAACGGGCAGAAGTCGAGCTGTGTAAAACTCCTGTGGTCTGGGTGGAGGTGACATGGCTGTCCTGGCGCCAGGGGTCGCCCGCAGCCCCACGCCCTCCCTCTTGTCCCCCGAGTGGTTGTCAGAGTAACAGGAGCCAAGGCTTAAAGCAGGTGTCCAGACATTTATTGAGCGCCTGCCGCATACCAGGGGTGGCCCCCAACGGAGTCCGCGGGCAGTGTGGGTGTGGGCGGTGGCTGAAGGTCAGCCCCGGCCGGTCCGGGCATGAGACTGCGCGGTCAAGGACGGCGCACGTGGGTGAGAAGATGGGGAAGAGGGTGGGGTCCGCACCCTCCCGGGGCGGGGGCAGGGCTCCACCTGTGGCAGGGATGGGGAAGCAGCTCGTTCACTTCTCACCCGCCCCCAGGCAGCGTTGCCCACCGCCCTCAGCACCTCGGCCTGACACCGCGTCACCCCAGCGAGCCCCAGGCACTCAGGTAGGTCCCGCTCGTGGCTCCTGGGGGGGCGACAGGGTTAGGTGGGGGCGGGAGGGACCCGCTCGTCCCGGCGCCGTCTGCAGGCCCCGAGTGAGGCGGTGCCCAGAAGACCACGTCATGTTCTTGAAGCTAAAACGTAACTTAAGCAGGTGCCCTGTCGCGAAAAACCGCGGAAGAGCCATTACGGCTGCAGGACGTTTTACTCCAGGACAGCCCGGGGTCGGCAGGGTTTCCTGAAGGGCAGGTGGCCGCTGTGGCCGGTGCTGCCCCTCTGCCTGGCCAGGTCCCAGCGCCACCATTTGCACAGGAGCAGCCGTGCCCTTCCTGGACGCAGGGCCGCCTCCACGCGGGGCGCTGTCCTCAGCGCTGGGCACTCAGGTGCTGTCTCCAAAGGTGGACCCTCTCCTAACCCCGACCCCTCTCCCAAAGCCTGTCCACGCTTTGCGGCTCGGCACAGTCCAGCCACGGGCCTCCAGACCGCGTGCCCACCGCCCCTCGACTCACAGAGCCACCCACCTACCTCCCTGACCGCAGGCTGCGCCCGTGACCTCTGTGAGGCTGCTGCACCCCACTCCACGGCAGGAGCCGGCCCCAGCTCCGTGCCCTCTGACTGTAACTTGCCTCTTTCAGCGTCAGCACAGAGGGGCCCTGTGGGAGGGTCCAACGACACAGGTCCTGGGCCCTGGTAACGGGCAGCAGTTCTCGGGGGCCCTGCCACGGTCCCCACGGCCCAGAGAAGCCCTCCTGTGGGGCTGCCTGCCGTGCACTGCGCGTGAGCTGCTCCGTTCTACCTGCGGCCCCAGGCTGGCCGCGCCACCTTGAAAATGACCTCGTGGCCAGAGGCGGTGGTGATTTTGTCTGTTGAATTTACCGCTAGGATCCCAGCCCTGCAGACGCCCTGGGAGTGGCCCAGCCAGAGCCCTGCGCCCCAGGCAGCAGGCAGAGCCGGGACAGGGGCGGCACCCAGGCAGCCCCTCAGCATCTCGGGGCTGCTGCAGAGGCGGCATTTAGGTAAGTGCCGCGGGGAAAGGCAGACGCTGTGTGAGGAGCAGACACAGCTTGGGGTCCCCGAGAGCTGTGCTTCTGCGCCCTTGGCAGCGGTCCAGACCCCAGCTGTGCTCACCTGTGCGTTCCCTGGGGCTTGTGACTCTGCCGCTTCCCGCAGGGTCTGCCGGCCGAGGGGGGCTCGTGCACGAGCACTGAGCAAGCGCCCGCCCGCCTGGACGTCGGTTCTGCGCCCGCCCGCAGCACGTGCACGCATCCAGTACCGTGATTCTGCGTTTTCCTGATGGAGTGACTCAGTGATACGAGTGAATAAAGTGTTTTTTGGACTCTCTTGGGGCAGCAGTGTATGATGTGTCTGCAATTGGTACCTTAGAACTTCCTTAGGGGCGACCGTCCCCTGCCTCCTCCCTGCTGGGGGCTTCCAGCCTCGGCTCCTGGGTAGGCGAGCGGGGGTCTGGGCGCTGACCACCGAGGCCTGCGGGTGGCCACGTGGGTCAGACCCGCCCCAGGGCCGGGGGTGCCTGTCACGTGAGGCTCATCTGTCTCCAGGCCTGGGCTTCGTGTGTGGCTTCTCCCTGCAGGCCGATGCACCCTCCTCATCACCCCAGTGTCGCTCTGGACAAGGCCGGCTGCAAAGACGGTTATAATTATGATCCTTCGTGGTGCGGTTACCTGAGACTTGCCCCCAGACTCCCGGCTCCTCTCGCCTGGGTCAGGCCCACAGCCTAAGGGCGGGAAGCAGATGCCACCCGCTGCGCACTTGGGAAGCTGAGGCTGGGCAGGTTGCACTTCATAGCTTTGTAGCCGGGCGGGGCAGGGAGGAGCCCTCCTTCCCCAGGGCTCTCGGTGTGCAGCCCTCCCTGCCGCGAGATAGCAAAAGCCGAGGGGCGTCTTGTAAAACCCCTGGCCCTGTTGTGCCCCCTGTGTGCATTCAAGTACGGTGAGCATGACGGCCTCAAGCGGGAAAGTGTAGGTACGTGCGCAGAGCAGAGTTCGCCTGTTTGCCGCTCGGCAGCGGCAGCGGGGGACGAGAGGGGGCGCGGTGGCACCTAAGAGGAGTCCCATGTGCTGCCGCCCCCCGGCTTCCTGCAGATGGAGCCCTGGCTCTGCGGGTTTGGGGCCTGCTCGTCGGTCCACGGTTCTGAAACCCCACTCTCTTCCATCACCTCACCTCGCTTTGCAGACAAAAACTTTGATGCCACGTTTTTAGCATTTTCTGTTCTTTTATCTTTGCTGTTCTTCCCAGTTGGGCTTCAGTCCCGTGGGCATCTGGTCAGCACTGGTGCCACCTGCCCTTTCAGCTCAGCTGACCACTCACGTCAGCACATCGCTTTCCTTTTTCAATTCTTCTCACCGGAGAGGCAGAATTAAATAACACATCCAAATAGTAGCGCACCCCCTGCTGTAGACAAAGGTGACGTCGCAGCCCAGCACCTGGTGTCACGCCAGCTCAGACCCTCTGTGGACGCACGGACGTCCAGATTCAGCCTGGACGTTGACCGACAAAGGGGAGTGTGAGCGCAGGAAAACAGGTGGCAGGGAAGCCCAGGGCCAGCGGCAGGGTGAAGGGTCGTCGTGCGGTGGCATGAGGGGCGGGCCACAGCCAGGGCCTGGGGATGGGGAGACGGGGGCGCCGGGTCTGCACGGGCCGTGTCGGGACCTCAGTGTCTCGTCTGCGACGTGGAAATTAAGTGAGACCGTCCCGCCCCATGTGTCACACAAGGACAGTGGCGGGCGTCTCGACACCTGTAGCCTGGGGGGGTCGTGTGACCGCCAGACTCACCACCTGGGGCCTTTCTGTTCCTGCAGCCGCCGCGCAGACGCGTGGGCCCTGTTCTCGGGAAAGGGGGCTGCTGCCAGGGCTGCCGGGCGAGTCTATGAGAGCTTTAGGCCAGAAAGAAGGAAAACCAAAACCACACAGACAGCATGGGCGACGTGGCTACGCCCCGAGGCTCGGTCTGCGGAGTGAGGACCACGGAGCAGGCTGGCGGGGATGTGCCCCCGAGGCGAGGGGTGGGCAGAGCGTGCCACAGCCGAGAAAGCGCCACAGCGTCGGCGGCAGCAAGGAGCCCGCACAGCCCGGTTCAGTCTCGGTACCAAGAGTCCCGTGCAGAGTGCGGATGTGAAATCACGGGCCTGACCACAAGCTCGGGGGCGGAGGGTAGCGCTTGTTTTCCTTTCTATGACGTGTTCTAGTCAGAGGTTCCGTTGCTGTTGTTTGCGTCCTATACCTGATCCATTTAGATACGGCGCACTCAGTGGTGCTAAGTTCTTGACGGTGTGTCTACCACGTGGTTTTATCTTGTTTCTCATCTTCTTTTAATTACAAGGTGATACCTATTCGTTCAGCCCCAGGACGGAGTGAGCGGAAGCGAGTCCCATCAGGCGGACCCCACAGGCACCTGGGCAGGGCGTCTGGCTGCCCTGCCCAGGCAGCACGGCCTCTTCCAGACACGGCCCATCTCTCAGAACCCGGCTCAGTGGGTGGGGTCGTTGGTTGTGGTTTTAATAAAAAATGGGATCCCACTACGGGCCCCTGGGGCCGGCTGGGCCGTGAGCTCCTCCCGTGGCTTCCGTGGCGGCCTTTGCGCTTGCTGTCCCGCTCTCTACAGCCGTGTGGCTTCCGCAGCGTGACGGTCAGCACCACAGCCACACTGCCCTCAGCACCTGCGACGGGGATGAGGCCGGAGAGGGACGTGGAGGCCCCACGGGCAGGGGCGCGGGGCTGAGGCCCCAGCAATTCGTGAGCGTCCTCAAGCCCGTGACCCAGGAAAGCTGCAGGGCGGGAGCATTTGGGGGATGCGGAGGGTCTGAGGACGACAGGTTCCCAGAGTTCTGACGGGGGACTGGGCTGGGGGAGCCGGACTGGGCCCCCCCATTAGGATCCCCCTCCCTAACAGGAGACGTGGGCCCAGAGGAGGCCCACGAGGCCGGCGGGTGAGGTGGGACACGGTGAGGGCTGCGCGGGGTGAGTCAGAGGGCCAGGCGAGGGGCAGGTGAGGATGCGCCGCAGGCCGCGGACACCTGGTGGTCGCTCCTGCGGCGGAGACGCTGGCCAGCTTGGCAGAACGGCCCCCTCACGAAGCTGGAGAGGCCACCCGGGGCAGACACACGGCGTCCCACAGGGACCCCCGGGGACACGCGGAGAGGCACACTTGTCTCCTCGGACCCCCTGTTTTTAGGGGGTGCTTCAATCTGATCTGTTTATAACTGCATCGCGTATTTCTGTGCTTCTAAAGTCAGACCTACCCAAAGAGAAATCTTCCAAAAGGCCAGCGTCTGTCTGACCCCCGCCTGCTCCCCACTCCCCTGGACAGAGCTAGTCTTAGGTTCGGGCTTCCATCTTTACCACCTGGAGGAGGCATTCCTGCCCCTCTTCTCCTTGGATAAAGACGTTTTCACTTCCTGCGCCCGGGGCGTCGCGGGAAGTCAGCACCCAGATGGGTATTCCCAGCTGCCGCCCTTCCCTCGCCGCTGTCCTCGGGCGTTTTGGGCCCTTCGTGGGAGGAGAGGCCAGTGCCTCGGGCTGTGCAGGAGCCAGACCCTCTCAGTCTGGACATCGCCGTCTCTAAGAGACAAAGCTGAGGCCAGCTGGCAGAAAGTTCATTTTCAGCCAGAAGATGTCCGTGGGCAAATAGTGTCGAGTTACGTATTAATTTACAGGCGCTGGATGTGTTTTTCAAAGGCGAAAGAAAGGGTTCCGAGCAGCACACTGTTTCCCAGCACACAAAGCGAACTGCAGCCAGCCAGGGCGCCAGGGGCCAGCCCTCCGTGGCTTCCACCCGCCAGCCCACAGCGAGTTTTACAGAATAATCCAGAAAGGCCTCCAGACAGACAGGAAGCCCCAGGAGGCGCTGAGCTCTGGAGAGAAGCCCCCTGCTGCCCCGGGGTCGGCCCTCCCAGGGAGCGTCCATCCACCACCAGGGCCCTCCCCGGACGGGCCTGGCCCCAGGGGAGTGGGAACTGCGGCGGGGCACCTGGGAGCAGAGCCCCCACCCCCAGACACAGGCACACGGCCGCACGCATGGAGAGCACCGAGGCCCCTACACGCCCCTCGGTGGGACACGAAGGAGGTTTTGAAGGAGTTTTCTCTTCAGACTAAGAGGAAATTCCTAGAATTCTTCGGTGGTAAATCCAGGCCCCTGCGTGGAGCTTAGGGAGCAGGCGTAGCCAGGATGCGCGTGGCGAGAGGAGGCCGGGCATCCCGTACTCCCTGTTTGTGCCTCCTGGGGACTCCAGACCGACCCCTGGGGGTCTGGCCGTAAAGGAAGGCACCCAGCGGGTCAGGTCCTGTGGCCAGAACGTCCACAGTCCTCGGCGGGAGCAGCCTGACGCCACCCTCGGCCGGGTGACCCACCAGGCTTCAAACTCGGGGCCCCACCCGCCATCTGTGTGAGTCAGTGCCCAGCACCCGGGAGAGGCCCCGGGAGGGACGTCCACCAGCCCCGAGTCATGGAAACCACACATCACCCTGTAACAGGGATGCAGCCGGCACGCAGGCGAGCGCTCTGGACTCCGCCCGCCTGGACACTGGCCGTTCACCCCCGAGTCTGCTCAGGCCCCACGGTCGAGCCTTCATCCGAACTTCCAACTTGGAAGGAATCTCACACAGAAAAGTTACAAGGTAACATGGATGCCAAGGGCAGGCCACTCTCTCCCCAGACTCACCCGTCGTGGGCAGCTGTCCATCTCCTTCAGCACTCGGCTGCACACGTGCTCTGCACACGCACGCCCAGGGCTGTTCTTCAAGCGGAGTGGTTCTCCTTCTGGCTTCGTCTGACGTTTTCTCGTGGCCAGTTGCAGGCATCCGGACAGAGACCTACTCGCCTGTGCTTCCAGGCACCGAGGGTCGGCGCCCCTGCTGGTGACCAGCACCGTGCGGACGCACCTCCACACTCAGCACGGCCCCTCGGCCTCCTTGGATTTCAGGGACGCGAGCACGGCGCGGTGGAGTCCTCTGCGGTGGGGGTCCCGACGCCCCTGTGCAGACACGCACGGGCTTCAGGAAGGTGAGCGTCGCCAAGCCCCTGCCCGGGTCTGGCAGCCGGGCGGGAAGAGCCTCAGGAGCTGCAGGGGGAGGCGCCCGGTGCCGTGAGACGGGACACGGGTGCCCCGCGCTCCCCACGCAGAAGGGCTTTTGCTCTGAAACGGCCAGCCTGTCACAGGGCCATACTTGGGTAAATACGGCAAAGAAAAGAATCGCTAGAAGATGAAATTTTAAAAAGTTTTAGATGACCAGAAGATGAAATTTTAAAAGCACAAGCCTGTTTCCTTCTTATGAGATCCAACAGATGCACAATCTCCTGACCGACTGCGACAGAAGTTTCCAAACGCAGGCTCACACTGACCCCTGCACCCCGAGCATTCTCCAGGGACGGTCACCAGTAGCTCAGGGATGAGGACCACAGCAGCCTCCTTCCCCCCGCCCTCCGACTTCAGGAGGCCCTGCCCCCCACAACCCCATGGTAAGAAGTGGAAAGTCTGAGTGTCCTGAGGGAGACTGTGGGCCGGCCGGGAGATGGGGCGGGGCCCCGGGCTCAGCCAGCTCTCCGGGCCTCGGAAGGAGGAGGCCGGGCAGAGCCGGCCCAGGCGTCGCTGCAGGGTAGCTCCGAGGTGGGAGGCTTTGCAGCCGTCGTGCAGCCACTGAAATCCTCGAATGAGGGCCAAACGTATCCACAGGACTAACCCTCCAAAGCTGATGTCAGGTGGATTTTCAAATGAGGATAACACTTGTGTTAACGGCACACAGGCCATGGGATGGGTGCCGAGGGCACTGCACCTGCCTCAAATGGGATGTGTCTCCAAACCTGGACACAGAAGATGCGCAGGGGCACAGAAAGCGGCATTTCAGAATAAGAAGCCAGAGGGTGCTAAATAAAACACCGAGCGCACGCACATTTTCATCCGCGACAACCTTGAAGCTGGCGTGCGGCGTGCTGTGCAGACACGCCAGTTAAGTTTTAAGGCCTCGGGGCCTGCGGCAGGGGGACGGGGCAGGACTGCCAGTTGGATAGGTCTGTGCTTGGGGTGATGAAAATGTCCTAGAGCTGAGGAGACAGCTGCACGGCGTGTATGTGCTGGAGGCCTCGGGACTCTACACTTGAAAATGGTAAACTTTGTGATACGTAGAGTTTACCACGATAAAAAAAAACCTTAAGGCACACTGAAATTAAAGATGCTCGCACGTAGAAACACCATTTTCACAGTTTAAAACATTCCATGTAAGTTGCACCAATGTGGAACGCTAGCTCTGAGCCTGTGCTTTTGAAGTCAGGTCACACGCCTCTTCCAGTGCCACCACCATAAGTGGGACAAAAGGCTGCTGGCCAGGTGAGTGATCGAATCCCGGACAAGGGCTGGGGTGGGTCCCTGCCTGGTTTGGAGAGGCCCTGGGAGACCTCAGCTGCTCGGCCACCAAGGCCCCAGGTCTGCACCTCCGTGGCACTACTACTACTACTACTACTGAGCCTGCATGCCACAAATACTGAGCCCACGTGCCACAACTACTGAAGCCCACGCGCCTTGAGCCTGTGCTCCACAACAGGAGAAGCCACCGCAGTGAGAAGCCCGCGCGCCGCAAGGGTAGCCCCCATTGCTGCAACTAGAGAAAGCCCGCGCGCAGCAAGGAAGACCCAAAGCAGCCAAAAATAAATTTTTTTTAAAAAAGAAAGAAAATCTGTTCTTACACAGCACACATTGGTGCCAGGGGAAACGCGCCCCCAGCCCGGTGCCTTCCCCGCCTGCGGCCAAGGGCCAGGCTGGTGGCTACGTGGGCCCAGAGGCCGGAGGACGTGCAGCTCGCGCGTCTTCTAGAAGCGAGGCCCTTTGCCCACGGCACCAGGGTCCCACGGGAGCTGCCCCAGCACGTGAGCACTGTCCACAGCAGTGGAAATCAGGTGACGCCACCCCTATGGGGAGCTGCAGGGCCCATGTGTCGCTAGTGGTCACTGCTCTGCCTGCTGGACTCACGGACACAGGACTGGCTGTGTCCACAGCCCAGGATATCGGCACTGGGTGGGGGCTGAGCCTCAGGACAGGCACGCACAGCCACCTCGCAGGAGCCCGGCACGGAGGGTGGCTGCAGGTCCGGCCTGCTCCAGGCGGGCGCGGGGGAGTGGAAGGCACTGGACAGGCTGGCGGAGTCCAGAGGCAGCACGAGTCCCCGTGAGGCTGCGCATGAGGCGGGGCTCGGGCTGCAGAGAAATCGTTCCTCGTCTTTCTGAGTGCCGTGTATTTCAATGACCATCCTCTCCTTTTGGAAAATTGCTCTCAGAAGGGCCTGCCTGACCTGAGAATCAGGGAACACACTCAGTGACGCTGTCGTCTGTTTGGCAGGTGCGCTCGGGGCTCGCAGTGCAGGACTCAAGTCGGGCGGCTCGGGCGCCGTCCAGAGCAGGGAAAGGGGAGGCCCATCATGGCGGTGGTCTCGGGGGCCCCCCCTTGGGCTCCACAGAAGATGTGTGGGCCCACAGCGGGCAGGGCCTTGCCCACGTGGGGACTGGACCACTGCCCTCTGGCAGCAGGCGGACAGCTCTGCGCCCTGGAGACATAGGGCGCCCTGCCTGTTCCCCTTGACCGCCTGCCCCGGCAGAGTCAGCACCAGGCACTGCCCGGGGGGGCCGGGGGAGGGCGCTGCAGACTTGGGCACGGCGGCACCAGGTGGGGCTCGGGCAGCCCACTGAGATCTCGCCCGCTCCCGCTGACGTGAGGATGGCGCCCGGCACCCTGGAAGCTCCAGGCAGCGGCCTGGCCCCCAGGAGAGGCTCCAGCTCCAGCGTGGGAGTGGGTGCTCGGACCCTCAGAGCCTCGGAGGAAGGGAAGTTTGGTGCCGCAGAAGCACAGGAGGAGCAGGGAGAATTCCATGACTCAGGTCATAGCCCGTTTGCAGGAAACGTGTTTTCTTCCTGAATCCATGGCACACAGCACCGTCTGCAGGCCAGACTGGGCAGCTCCGGGCTGCGTGCGGACCCCCGTGGCAGGGCGGGACTCGGTCCAGGTGGCCAGGAGCTCAAGGGGACACCAAGCAGAGTGCCCAGGCCCAGAGGCTGGAGCTGCCCCACTGGCCTCCCCGCCCCCGCCCTGCTCCCGTGGAGGCACGGCTGGCGACACGGTGAGCTGAGTCTGTGTGTCGCCAACCAGGGCAGCGTCGCTGGTGTGCCCGGAGCCCCCGCAGAGGGTGGGGCTGACTGGGAGGGTGGAGAGCGCAGGAGTCGGGACAGGACTGAGGGTGTGGGCTCGGCAGGGGGCACAGCGCTGCCCGTGCTGAGCAGGGCAGGACCCTGCTCTGGGTGAGGCGCCCTTCACCCCCATGTCCAGAGCGGCATGGGCCCCCGGGCGTGGCCCTCGGGACACACTCCAGCCACAGGTGCCACATGTGAGTGGGCCAGCCTGGGTCGCTGTGTCCAGGAGTCCAGCTGGTACCTTCCCCAGCCAACTCTGCCACCTGTGGCTAACCCCTCCCGTCTCCGGGCACCCACGACACTGTCCCCCAGGCCCACGAGGTGCAGGACCCCTGAGCAGGGGCCTCCAGCCTGGCCTGACGTGGCACTGGAGCTGGGCACACTGAGGGACCAACAGACGGACGCCGGGACGGATGCACAGGTGCGCACGCATCTGTGGGAATGTGGGCGGGGACCCCTGCTCAGCCCCTGCTGGGGGCACCCGCACACCGTCCTGAGGCCCTGGTCTGGGTCGGCAGCTGCTGTTTCTGGCCCCAGGTGGCTTGGTCCTGACTCCGGTCTCAGGCCAGCAGGGAGTGAGCCTGGCAGGTGTGAGCAGGACCCCGGCGACGCCCCCAGTCCCGAGGCCCCCAGGCAGGTGGGCGGCACCCGGGCCCTTCCAGATCTTCCTCCCGAGCTGACTCCTCCAGGCATCTTCTTACTTTTATTGCTGCTGGTTTTCTGCGTTTTCTACATCTTCCCCCAGAATTTGGCAGAAAGACAATCTGCCTCAGGGCTTTTCCCACCAAGGCCCCGGTGGATTGATTTGGGAGCATGGCGGCTGAGCCGGGGAGCATCCTTGGAGCGGAGTTTGTTTTCTTTTCCGTGGAGCTGGAATCGGCAGCTTCCGCGTAAACCCGGAGGGCGTCGTGCCCCTGGTGAGGAAGCACAGCCATGGTTTCCTGCCTTGTGGCCTGGTGCTGGGGGCCCCCTCCGGCCCCTCTGCTGGTCCCCCACCCCGGGGAGGAGCTGGGGTTACCGAGGCTTCTAGAGTCCCCCACAGGAACACTTGGCTCCCCCAGGGCTGAAGGGCGGCCTCGGCTGGCTGTCCTTCCTGGGACCACCTCCAGCTCCTGCCCGGAGGAGCTTCCACTGGGCGTCTAGACCTTCTGCCCAGGCCCCCGGCTTGCTGTCCGCACCGCCAAGCTGGGAGCACCCTTCAGGCAGTGCCGTCGTCGGGGGCACAGGTCGGAGCTGCCAGCCTCCCATCCTACACGAGTCAGCCCCACTTCCAAGTGTGAAAAGCTTGAGTCCAGCCCTTGGAAGCGTTTCCAGAGGTTTTTGGCATCAGAAAGAGCCTTCTGTGAACCTGGAAATGTGGCCGGTGGACGCAGGGGTCCCCAAGGGCACTTCTGGATGGGCAGCCGCACTGCACCAAGAATGTCTGCTGCTTTCCAGAGCAAACAGGTCTGCACTGGGCCGCTGGGTACCCCTCACCCCTGGCGGGGGGTGTCTGGCATGGATGACACACAGGGACCAGGGCAGCAGACAGAGGAAGCCCGGGACCTCTGCATCCTCCCTGGAGACCTGTTCACCCTGTTTTGCCAGGGCACTGGTGGCTGGAGCCCTGCCCTGACCCCTGAGTGCGGAGGAGGCTGGGGACACGCCCAGATGCACACCGTGTGCACACTTACGGAGGCACGGACACGTGCGTGCACACCCAGCCCGGCCCCATCTGCTCACACCGTGTCGGCAACACCAGGTGACAGGTGACAGCTCACCGAGCCCCAGAGCAAACCCACCGCCCTGCACCCCGAGACCCTGGGAGCCCGGCTTTGCACCCGGTCCTCATGTCCAGCCTGGGACGTCCGAGCACACACGGGACCGAGACGGCAGCTCCCAGGGCTCGGCCTCCCTGACCTTGGGGCTGGGTGCAGCCCACGAAGCCCTGGGCGGTGGATGACCCCACGGGACAGAGAAGCCCTTCCTGACGTCTCCCTCCTACTCTGGCCACAGCGGCCCCAGCTCCCCCACCTCCCCGGACCTGGGCCCGCACCCCAGGTGCCCCTCGGCCAGGCCGACGGAGGTGTCCCCCCAGAACTGCGGGTCAGCCTGCCGCCTGGCCCTCTGTCAGCTGTCCTGGGCCTCAGCCATCACCGAGTGAACGCTGGTCAGGAAACTGGATATATTTGCAATTATTTAAAAGCTCAGAGCCAGCATTCAAAATGGGGCTGTTTTTCCAGTGGAAACTGTAACGTGAGCCCAGAAGCTTCCCACTAACCCCCTCGGTGTGTGAGGCCGACACCCCACTCGGGGCCACGCCAGGCCAGCCGCCCCCCCGGCCGGGGTGGTCCCACTGCAGTGCCTGCCCTGCCCCGACCCGCCGGGAGCCCCCTTCACACACCGGCCCGACCCTGGAGTGAGGGCAGGGCTGCCCACCCGGCCTGGCCGACACGAGGGCCAGGAGGAAGACCCTGCGGCTGAGCGCCGTGCCCTGCAGCCTTCGCTTTGCTCAGACCCCAGGTGGCACCGGACCTGTCCTCAGCCGGCCGGCTGGGGCGCAAGAGACAGCACAGCACTTGGCTCCCAACAGCCAAGCCCCGGAGCCCAGCGCCCTCAAGCGCGACTCCCTGGACCGCCAGGCTGTGGTTCTCGCTCACCCTCCCCAGGGACCCCCAGGCTGGGCCCCCCTGCACGCACCTGTCCTCCTTGGAGGAACGGCTGTCCCCACTTGCATCGGCCTAAGCCAGGGAAACGCGGGACGGTGCTTATGGCTTCGTGGCCCAGAGGGCGGCACCCAGTGGTGCTTCGGGGCTGTTCACGGAGTGGAGCCTCCAACCGTTCCAGGCGCCGGCGTCGGGCAGACAGAGGAGGTCCCCAGCCCCAGCCTTGAGCCCCTGAGCCCAGCGGGGCTGCCCTCACCCACCACTCACTCCAGGACCTGGGCCCTAAAGAAACGGGTGGGAGCCCCAGCCCACTCTCCCCGACCCCACAGGGGCCTCTGCTCCCCACTGCTTCGGACACTGAGCTCCAGGTCCTTGACACAGACGTGCCCTAGAGGATAGACCCCCCCCACGGGCTGGACACACCTGGGCGCTGCCTGCGGGTCCCTGGAGCTGACAGGAGCCGGCGGGCAGATGGGTCCCCACCACGGCCGCCTCTTCCCCAGAGGGACAACACACCACTTTCAGCCCCTAGCGGGGGAAGGGCCACAGGAGGCGGACACTGGGGGGTACACATGACCCAGGCTCCCTGCCTGAGCTGAGGGCCCCCTCCAGGCCCAGAGGGCCGAGGGTGGGTTGGGTGGTGTCAGGGGCCTGGAGCCACAGGCCAGCATACCTGGGGGGCCAGAAGAAAACCTGCTGCCCCCCGCCTCGAGGGCTCCAGGGAGACCAGGAGGCCGTGGGACCAGCCGGCGCGGGCGGCCACTCCCCTAAAACGGCGGACACGCTCCTTTGTCCTGAGTGTGTGGTAGCCCTGGCCAGACAGCGGGAGGGGACGTCGCTTGGGGAGGCCCTGGTGGACGGGAGGGGCAGCCCAGGACCGCACCGCTGCGGCCCCCTCCCGGGCAAGCGCCGGTGGCCAGGGGCACAGGGCAGGCCGGGGGCCACGCTGGGGCTGGAAGGCCACGGGAAGCCAGCCCTGCCAGGGACAGGAGCCACAGGTCCGGCCACCCTTCGCGGAGCCCAGCCTCCTCTCCGCCTCAGGAGGGAAGCAGAGGGGCCTGCACAGCTGAGGGACGGTCCAGGTGTTCGCTGTGGCCCAGGCTGGGGGTGGGGGTGGGGGCGGGAGTGCCTCGGAGCATCAGAGTCTCCCGCAAAGCCACAGGGCCGCAGGCTGAGGTGCCGGCCACTGCCGGGAAGGCTGGCGCCTCAGCCAGGGCAGGCGGGGCTCAAACACCACAGCGCCCTCTCCCCACCCCACGCCCAGCAAGGGGCCCCAGCTCTCGTTGTCTGTGTGGGACTGTGCAGCCCCCGGTGAGTGATGGCTGGCATGGTTGTCACACACACACACGCATGTGCACACGCGCCTCCCCAGGCACGGAGCCCCTGCCCCTCGCAGGGCAGGGCGGCCAGGTTCCCAGGCCTCAGAGTCCCTCTCCTTGCCCTGAGGACCCCAGCCCATGGCAGGTCCCTCACCCTAAGTCCCACCCTGCTGGGGGCTGAGACTGGGCCCCCAGGAGTGGACTCAGGTCTGGCATCGGGTGGAGGAAACTACCGGCTGCCCGCCGACCCCTGCCCTCCCTGGGCCCCCATCCTGGCCACCTGGCTGAGCCTGGGCCTCAGGGATGTGGTGACAGCCCCGTGCACCCACAGCCTTCCCACTCTGGGTGGGCTTCAGGCCCCAGGCCGTCTCAGAGGGTCCAGCACCCGGACCTGAGCCGTGGGTGGGCACCAAGGCCGCGTTGGGGGATCACCGCAGGTGTTCCTGCCAGGCGACCTGGAAGCTGCTGTGCCTCCCGTGGGACCCCAGGCCAGCACCTGCTCTGGTGTCTGGACTGGTGGGATCTCTGCCTGCGAGCATCAAAGCTGGGCCCCGCCGGGTGCCCCACCGGGCAGAGTCAGCCCTTCCCAGGGGAGATACTGATCTCGGAGCAACAAAGGGGCCTCAGGGGTCACCTTTCAGCCTCCACACAGGCTAAGGAGAGGCTGAAATGCATCCGAGATGGAGACATCAGGCAGCCTGGGCCCCCAGCCCACTGAGCCCCACTGGGGCTGGCCTGCCCTGGAGACGCCAAGGGAGACCCCACCAGGCAGTCTCACAAACAAGGCTCCCGGCGGTCCTCTGGCCTCACACCTCCTGCCCCAGGCCCCTCTAGGAAGGGTGCATGGAGCGAAGACACGTTTGAGGGAGGGGACGGAAGGGGTGCCAAGCCCCTCACACCCATACGCACACTTGCACGTGTGCACAAACACACAAGTGTGCACGCGCTCCCACCGGGGCCCAGGCTGCCTGGATGATGCTCCAGGCCCAGAGCATGACCCCCGGGGGGAAGGGAGAAGCTTGGCTGCTTCAAGAATGGGCCACAGACCCTTCGGTCACGTCCAGGAGGCTCTAGGGAGCGGCGAAGTGCAGGGTGGGGTGTGGGCCAGCCCCCCAGCCAGACAGACCCTGCCTCCCCCCATCCACCCTCGGCCAGGGAAGACACGGGCGCTTGTCAGCGGCCAGGAGAGGAGAGAGGAGGGAGGGTGGGGGGAGGCCACGGACGGGGGCCAGCCTCAGCCTGGAGAGTGGCTGCCTGGGGCCTGTGCTCCGGCCGTGGACCTCTGCAGTGGCCAAGCATTCGGGGTGCAGGGGTGGGGCCGCGGCCAGGCCTTCCTGAGGTGGGCGTGCAGGGTGCAGAGCGGTGTGGGCCTCCAGGTCCAGGCCACTGGGACCTCCAGCTCCTCTGCTGGGCCCGTCCCTGGCGTCCGCGGGGCCCTGGCGGCGAGGGCTGCTGGCTGGCGCTCCCCTCATTTCCTCTTGGCCCGAAGGCTCCAGGCGGCCGCGGGAACAAAGGGTGGATTGTGCCTCGTTCTGGGCCCGCTCCCCGCCCGGCCACTGCCCCTGCAGGGCCCCATGGGCGACGCTTGTGTCTGTAGCCAAGCAAGCCTCCTCCGACCACGCTGCGAGGGCTCAGCGAGCGGGCGGCCACGGGCACCGGCCGCGGCCCGGGAGCCTGGGAGCCTGTCCCGAGCCCAGCTGGCCTGCCACCGGCCCTGCCGGCCTCCCTGAGTCCAGCGGCAGCAGCCAGGCGGTCTCGGCTGTGCCCGCCCCTCACCTTCTCCTGTGCAGACACTTCCTGTCACCAGCGCACGGCTCTCCAGCCCCGGCCCCTGCCCAGCCCAGGCCCCCCATGTCCTGTGACTCTCACCACCACCCATCTGCCCCGCTGGAGCAGAGGCAGACACCCCCTGCTGTCCGTCCAGCCAGGCCTCCCCGTCACTGGGCATCTGGGGATGCCCAACGCTCAGGGCTGGCTTCTGTGGGGCCACGGGGGCCAGGCCCCTCAGTTTCCAAGTGGGCAGAAAGGAAGCAGAGGAACTGTGCCCGACGTCCTGCGTCCAGCACCCCTCCGGCAAACATTTAATGAGCGCTGCCGTGTGCACGTGTGGGCCCCAGAACCCCAGCCCTCCGCAGCCTACAGATGGGGACGGTGGCAGGGTGCAGACAGTCCGAGGCCAACGCCATCCCGTTTGCCCGTCAGGCCCAGGGTCCTGTGGCGGCAGACCTCCTAGCAGGCGGTCCAGTCCCTGCCCGGCCGGCACCCACACCCGGGAGATGCTGGTGGACACAGGGATGTCCGCAAGGCCTCCCCCAGAGCAGCCGGGGCCGGCGGGCCGCTCAGAGCAGCACTTCAACCAGGGGAGACCGGAGGTGCTGGGCTTAGGCAGGCAGAGGGGGCCGATGTCCTCCCCACCAGAAATGGGGCTGAGCCGGGGCCTGGGGTCCCAGCGCGACGCCCACCCCCGTGGAGCCCTGCCCCCAGAAGACGCCCAGAGGCCTCCGCTTGGGGCATCCCGTGTCCCCTTCCTCCCTCCCTCCTCCCCCACCCCCACTGTTGGTTTAGCTCCCGCCGCTGCTGTCAAAGGAGCTTTGTGGCCGCGAGTGGAGCCGGTGCCCATGGTCTTGGAGGGGCTCCAGGAACGAACAGTGGAGGACGGCTTTTGGAAGAAACTGGAAAAAAAAAATAAGAGGAAAAAGTTGTGAAGGAAGAAGGAATTTGCCTCTGCTGAGCCCGGTGCCGCCCCAGCCCTCCCTGGGCCTGGGTCCAGGCTGAGGTCCTGCCCCCCCCCACCCCCCGCCAGGGCCATTCCGTGCTCAGGCCTGAGCTCACCTCCTACCCAGGCAGGCCCCAAAGGCTCCCACCAGCCCCTGAGCCAGGTCCTCTCATCCAGGCCACAGACGAGGAGACTGAGGGTCAGAGTAGCTGGGTATCTGCCTAGGGTCTCATGACACAGAGAGGCTGCTGGCCCGAGAAGACGGCCTGTGCACGCTGGGTGGGAGGTGCTGCTGGGCGCTTTCAGGCTGCACAGAGCACGGTGAGGGTTGAGGCTGGGGTCCTGGCTCCCTGCCTCCCAGGGCCCTAAGAGGATAGGGTGGTCACCCCCGGACTCTCACCTTCCTGTCCCCAGGCCCTGGCAGTTGACCGCAAGCCACACTTTCTGCCAGTGGCTGGGCCACACGAGCAGTCCTGGAGTCTGGCCGTGACTCCCCTGTGATCCGGGGGGCAGGGGGGCAGGGGTGTGTGGCCACCAAGAGCTCACTGCCCCTCGCTCATCAGGTCCTGCATAAAGCTGGGTGGCCCTGGTGTTGCTGGGAGCGTAAAGCCATCCCAAACCAGGTCCCCACGGCGTGCCTGAGGGGAGGCTCCAGCAGGGAGTGGGCAGCTTCAGCACTGCCCTGGGCTGGCGGGCTTCGTGAAGAGGCCACTGGGACAACATTGGGGCAGAACTAGGGAGGGCCTGGAGGGATGAGGCAGCGGCCCCAAGCGAGAGTCCAGGGCTCCAGGGACCCACTGACGGGGGCTGCCAGTTTTCCAGGAAGCTCAGGAGTCCGTGAGCTGGGGGAAGAGACAGCGTCAGTGCGCGGCCTCCACCCTCCCCAGGGCCTCCCCACCAAAGTCCACCTGCACTGCCTACCGTCAGGGTGGACACTGCTGGGGGGCGGCTGCTGCTTTCCAGCAAAGACCCCCACCCGCTGGCCTTGCCCACCCCCAGCACGGAGCCCCCAGACCCTGGGGACCCCGCAGAGGCAGATGGAGCCTCCGGGGCTCCGCAGTCCTGGCACCAGGGCCCAGATACCCACTGCCTGTCCTCTTCTTGCGAGCTGTGCTCTTCGCCAGGGTCTCTCTAGGGCCCAGGGATGGCATTTGGGGACATGAGGCGGACAGCTCGGCCTTCCCTTCAACGGTGGAGAGTCACCCCAACCAGACCCTCTCCATCCCCCACCCGTGACTCAGGATAAGCGGCCCCGCCCCTCTGGCCAGCTGTTGGCAGCTGTCACCACCTGCCGGCCCAGGGCCAGATGCCCCACGGCTGTGGAGCGAGCGGGGGTGGGGCGTACAGCTGTCTGGGTGCTGGGTGTCTTGCCCCGCCTGCGCCCTTACCGGAGCTGCTGGACCTTTCATGGATCCCCCCACCCCATCCTGGGATCAAGTGTGTGTCGGCGCCCAGCCACCATGGGGCGGTGGGGGGACCTCTGGTCCTAACCTGAGTCTGCCCCATGCAGCCAGGCCGGCCCGCGCTCCCCGCACAGGGCTTGTCTGGGTGGCTGGCGGGGCCCTCAGAACCGCACTGCTCATGCTTCCGGCTCAGCTTCCCTGGGGTCTGGAAGGTGCGGGGCGGGGGGGGTGGGGGGAATGTGGGTCAACGCAGCCTCTGGGGCTGGACGCCCGCGGCCCAGGAGACAGGAGGGAGCCAGCCCCCGAGCTCTGCACCCAGATCAAGGAAGGAGGGGCCGTGTGTATCTCAGCCCGAGACCCCCTGCCCCTTGCATTGGCCACCGGCCTGACCCAAGCACTCTGCCTTGTCACCCCAGACGAGTGCCAGAGACAAGACCCCTGGAAAGGAGCCAGCCTGCGCCCTGAGGAGGAGTGCGCTGAGAACCCCGACCCGGGGCCTGATTCTGCCCCGAGCTGGTGCAGGACGGGTGCTGGCAAAGCACCCTCCCCCCGGCTCCCCAGGCTGCCCAGGGTGCCAAGGCGGGGGCATGAGATGCCGGGCCTGGTCGTCAGTAGCCTTGGGGTGGATGGGCACACCCAGCTGGGGCCAGTGCAAGTCCTGTGTCAGCGGCTTCCACGCCTCAAGTCAGTGGTGCCAGGGGTGCGGGCCGCTGACTGGGGTGCCACTTGCCGCAGGGTCTGGGCTGGGCTGCTCGGCAGACACTGGGGGGTGGGCTCTTGAGCCCACCGGGCATGACCCCAGGTGACCCCAGGCAACACTGCCAGAAAAAGGCGTCGGAAGCTGCTGACCCAGGGCTCCATTGGGTGCCACCCCCTGGGGGGTCTCCACAGGAGAAGCCCCTTGGGAGGCAGATCCCACCTCCAGGGCCCTACATTCCCAGGTCTGGGGACCCTTGCAATCTCCCACCTGGGGTCACTGACACGTGCTGGCCTGAATGGGAGGTCAACCCTCCCTTCCACAGACGGCGGCAGTCCAGGGCTCAGGGTGACTGGGCCGGGGGAGCACCGGCTTGTGGAGGTCTCCGAGCCAAGGCAGGACCGGAGAGGGCTCAGCGGGGCAGCCCCTGGGTGGGGCTGGCAGGATGGGGGTTGAATCTGGGGAAGGAATGCACGGACCTCCAAAGGGCTCCCAGGAGAGGCCCTGGCCCTCAGCTCCCCTGACGCCCGGCCCATCTTGTGAGGGCCCTGAGCCCTGCCAGCCCTGGGCGGTTGAACAGGACGGGCACCGGGAACCGGGCGAGGTCAGCACGGGGCATGGAGGGAGCCCCCAGCTGCCGGGCCCGCCCCCTGCCCTGCCCAATCCCCGCCCCTCCCCGTGATCAGCAGACTCTGTCCCTGCCCACCAGATGCAGCAGGGACGTGCCAGGTGCTGGGGCCAGGCGTGGGGTGGAGGCTGCTTCCCAGCCCAGCCCGGGGGCCCGGCCCCCGCACAAACTTGACCCTGTGGGAGTCCCCTGTCTCCGTACCCCACCTTGCAGCAGCCCACCTCACAGGCCTGTGTGTCCCAGGGCAGTCCAGCCCACGCCCTGGGTCTGGGCAAGGTGCGCCGGGGGCGCTCACCTTTCGGACCCTCGGGTCCCAGCCCCTCCATGCCGCCTCAGGCCCCGCAGCTGGTCCAGGGCCCTGCAAGCCCCAAGCAGCGCCACCCGGGGGGCTGGGGCAGCCTGGCTGGCACCTGCAGGTCCTTAACCCCATGCCCCGAGTCCCAGGTTGAGCCTGTGCTGGTCCCGACCCCACGTCCTATGTTCCTGTCCCTTTTCCTGTGTCCTACATCCTGCATTCCTGTCCCAGGTCCCCTGGCCTGGCCCCCAGACAAGGCCCTGATCCCCTGCCCGGCCCTCCCAACCCCAGGTCCACGGGGCTGTGGTGGCCCCACGTCCCCTCATCTTCAGCTCCTGTCACATGGCCTGGTCCCTGGACATCAGCCTCGGCACCCCCCCCCACCGGGACAGCTGCAGAAGACTCTCGGCCACCCCTTTGAAGCCAGGAGGGCTGGGCTGTGGGGCTTGGGGGTGGAGAGGGAGCGGTCACACCCGAGGGTGTCAGAGCCTGGGCCGCCCTTTCAGGCTCACCAGGCTTCAAGGGGACCAGCTTAACACAGCCCAGATCAGAGGGAAGATGCTGGCCTGGCCCTGGGGCTCCTCCCTCCTGGCACCCACCCACCCAGCACCCACCACCCCCACCACCCACCACCCACCACCCAGTACCCACCACTACCCAGCACCCACCACCCAGGACCCCCACCACCCAGCACCCACCCACCCAGCACCCAGCACCCACCTCACCCAGCACCCACCCACCCAGCACCCAGCACCCCCACCACCCAGCACCCCCACCATGGACATCAGGAGTTTTGGCCCAAATGGCTCTCAGAAGCCCCAACAGCACGAGCCATTAGTGGCTGTGAAATCAGATCAAGACATTGACTCCAGCCCGGCCTGGGAGTCCCTCTGAGACACAGCTGGATCCCCCTCCGCTCCCTTGAGACTGGGGGCCCCCACTCCCACCCCACAGGGAACCCCACAGAGCTGGGCATGGGAGGCATTTCTGTTCCTGTTGGGGGTCCTGGTAGCGTCACGGGTGGCGGTGCACTGGTCTTTCTGCCTGTGACCAAGGGCACATTAGGGCCTGGCCTTGGTGTTTGTGGAGGGGCAACTGTGGCAAGAGAAGCCAGGGCGCGGTGCCTCAGAACCCAGGAGGTGAAGCCCTGCCGCGGTGCCCCTCCTCGTGCCACTCTGGGCTCCCCCGCTCTGAAGCCCAAAGACTCTTCTCTCAGCCTGGTCTGCCACCTGGCCCCGCCTGCCGCCTGGCCCCGCCCACTCGCGCTCCCATTGGCTCCGCCCCGGCACAATCTGGGAGCCCCCAAGCGGGGCGGGGCGCCAGGGAGAGGGAAGGAAGAGGGGGTGTTGGGCAGAGGGAGTGGGGCCGGTCAGTTGGAGGCCCAATGAGTAGACATCTGTCCTGGTGGGCTTCGTGGTGGCCAGGCAGCCCCAAGAGGATGGGTCTGTCTGGTCGCCCAGACCCCCCGCCCAGCCAGGCGCCCTAACACGTCCACAGAACGACCAGCCCATCAGCAGCCCTCTCTCCTGAAAGGGCACTGGGGGATGGGCCCGGAGCCACTGGTCATTGGCCCCCAGGCTTCCCTGGGGCAGATGGTGAGGGTGGTCCCCACGTGAGCCCAGGTGGACAGCACTGTCCCTCAGGCCAACAAGGGCACAGGGCTGGGAGTGGCAGAGTCTCCTTTGAGGTTCTGGGGAACTGTACCCTCAGGGGTGCTGGGCAGGGGGCAGCTCATCCCCTGTGACCCAAAGATGGCCCACAGCCTGAGGTCTCCCCACTGCCCAGCGTCTGCCCTCTCCCCACCCTTCCCCGCTCAGACTAAAACCCAACCAGGCGTCGGATGCAGCCTGTCCCGTCTGGGGAACATCTGTTTGGTCACCAGCTACGGGCTGCCTGCAGCCCACACTACTCCCCTGGCCACTGCAGCCCGGCTCCCCACAGCCAGCCAGGCCCTAGGCCTCCCGCGGTGTCCACTATAGGTGGTCTCCATCACCAGGCCAGAGCTTGGTCACTGCCCACGGAGTCAGGACCACCCCAGTGGGGCTTACCTCAGAGCTAGCCCCTGCCTCCTAAGAGACAGGAGTGGGGTCCACCCTGGGAAGCCAAAGAATGGGGGGAGATTGAGAAGGACAGGGGATCCCACCCTGCACTGCATGGGGGTCTCAGTGGAGGAAGGGCAAGGGGACTGGGGACTGAGCCCTGGGAGACGAGAGCAGAGGGAGGTGACCCAGCCCGGAGCTGGGGAGGAGGCGGAGGCGGACAGCAGCTCACTGCCAAGGCACGGAGGAGGGGAGACTCGGCCCCAGCCGTGGGCCTGGCACTGCCTGGGCAGGATGGTGGGCATCCCGACTGGCAGGTCAGGCAGAGCCTGGGCTTGTCTCCTGAAGCACTGAGAACCAGCGGCTCAGCCTCGCCCCTCCTGCCGATCTTTGGACATGCTGCGCTGGGGGCTTTGCTAAAATCACACCAGCTCTTAGTGCCTTTCTTAAGATGCTCCAGAACCTCTGGGCCAGGGGCAACCCAACCCCTGCCTGCTGGTTGGGTGAGGAGAGCGAGGCCACGGTTGCACACCCAAGGTGGATGGTGCCCTGCAGGCAACTGGCCCCAGCCCACCTCCCCACCAAGGCCACGCAGGGAACCCCAGAATGTGGGACGGGAGAAACACGGGCCCTGCACTGAGGGCTGGGGGACCACACCAGTACAGAGAGGGGGGCCCCCCGGGCCAGATGTGTAGGACTCTGGCTGGCCAAGGAGGCGCGTGCAGGTTGAGTGGGGAAGAGTCCTCCGGCTCAGAGCGCTGATGGCGGGCCCTGGGGACCCTCAGGCCTCGGCCCCCGAGCCTAAGGCCTGGTGATGGGGTTCCTGAGAGCGCCCCCATCCGTCCTGTGAACAGGCACACGCGCACGCACAGATGCAGACACGGGAAGAAACACCAGCTTAGAGGAAAGGATGCACATTTTCTTGTTTAACAAAATAAATTAAATATGAGGAGCTTCAGCTCAAGCTCTGTATAAAATTATAGGGGCCTGGGGCCGCCACGGGCGGGAGTGGGTGCCCGGCCCGAGGTGGGCATCCAGTGTGGCCAAAAGGCCAGGTGGGTCCTGGGCCTCAGGAGAGGCCCAGTCTCTGTGGCCCAGCCCTCCTTTCATCATTATTAATATTATTATCTTAATTTCTTAAATATAAATATCAAGGGCCCCTTCTCTCTGGCAGTGGGACGGGAGGCACCCCCAGCCAGCTCCGGCCTCTCAGGACGGAGCCTGGGCTGCTCCGCCCGACCCCCCTGCCCAGGGCACTGGTGGGCTCCTGGACACCCAGGACAGGTGGTGGCAAAAATAGCCTGGGCAGGGACACAGGCGGGCAGGCGCAGGGAAGGGGTCGGAGTTTTTGGTTTGCAAAGCCAGGGTGCCTCTCAGATCTCCTGCCAGGCCGGGGTGGGGGGGTGACCACGGCCCCCATGAAATCCTTATCACGGGGCCAAGGGATTCCTTCATGAGCTAGCCCATCGCTACATGCGCACTGCAGAGTTACAATACAGACCTTCCCAAAGGCTTTAGTCTGAGTGTGTGTGTGTGTGTGTGTGTGATTCTGTGTGTGTGTCCAGAGGTATGTCATGCGTGTGTGTGCGTCCAGGTGTGTGTGTGTCTCACGTGGGGCGCCTCGCACCCGCAGTCCATCCTCCTCTGTGGCCCTCGCCCCGGGCCTCCGCAAGCCCACCCCGAGGCACCCTAGCACTGGTAGTGGATGTGTTGATGCTGGTGGACTTTGCCCTCCACGTGCGAATGCGTGTGTGAGTGCGTGTGCGTGTGCGTGTCCGTGTAGAGTTTGGGGTAAAGCTTGGGGCCGGCGGCTGAGCCCGGGCCCAGCAGGTGCTGGGGGGCCGCCGGGGGCCCGAGTTCCTCACACAGCCCCACACCGGGGCCGGCACCGAGGGTGGGGGGTGCCGGCAGGTCCTTGTCCCCGCCGCGGTCGCGGGCCGTCGCGGGCGGGCGATGTGCAGGCACCGGAGGGGCAGGCGCGGGGGCGCATGGCTTCTTCTTGGCCTGGCAGAGCCACAGGAGCACGGTGCCCAGGATGAACACGGCGCCGGCTGGGATGCCGATGACCACTGGCCACGGCAGGCTGGTGGTCGAGGACGAGGGGGCCACGGGCGGCCCTGGCGGCTTGGGGTCTGCAGGAGAAACCGAGGAGGGGGCGGGGAGGGGAGCGTCACGTGTGGGCGTGGCCCGGGTGGGGCAGGGCGGGGCAGGGCGGGGCCCACGCACCGGGCAGCACGGTCAGGAAGGCGCTGCGAAAGCTGTAGCCCATGGTGTTGGCGCCCAGGCAGATGTACATGCCCGCGTCGTCCTGGCGCGCGCGTGTGATGAGCAGCTTGTTGAGGTAGGAGCCGTCGGGCCGCGACCACACGTCACCCGTGGGCAGCACCACGAACTTCTGGCCGCCCACGTCGATGGTGGAGTTGTAGCGGCCCTCGGCGCCATACTCCACGCGCTTCAGCCACTGGATCACGGGCTTCACGTCGCTGCGCACTTTGCACTGGAAGGATGTCGTGCCTCCGAAGTCCACCGTCGTGTTCACGGGGTGCGTGCCCGTGAGGACAGGCTTGGAGCGCGTCCGCTCTGCGCAGGGACATGCGTTGGGCACAGCCCCCAGGCACCAGCCCACCCCCACCCCCGGCCCCGGCACTCACGGATCACGTCCACCTTGTAGGTGGCGTTGATGGCGCCCGCGCGGTTCGACACGCGGCACGTGTACTTGCCGCTGTCCTCGGGGCGCAGGTTCTTCAGGCTCAGGGTCCACTTCTTCTTCCTGTGCTCACCAGCCTCCGGGCGCGTCAAGGCCTGGTCATCCTTCATCCACATGATGTCGGGCCGTGGGTGCCCACTGGCCACGCACTTGAGCCGCACGGAGCTGCCCACGGGCCGCGCAATCACCCGGCGCCTCATCTTGGAGGGCTGCGTGAAGCGGGGCCGGGCTGCGCGGGGTGCAGGGGAGTGGGCGGGGCATAGAAGTCAGCGGGCACTGGGGTGGAGGCACAGCCCCACCCCCCGACCAAGATGGTGACGTCTGTCCCTGTGCTCACCCCATTGCTTGCTGGCTGGGTCTTCCTGGCCCCCGGAAGGGCCGTCGTGCCCCGGACTCTCCCTTCCTGGACTGGTGTCGTCTGCAGAGGGGAGGGTGCATGAGAGGGGCCTCGGCAGCCCCTGTAAGACCCCAGGACTGGCTCCCGGGCCCCAGCCTCAGGCCCAGCTGGGAAAGCTCTAGAAACGCCAACAGGAGGCCATGGGTGCACACCCACGTCTCAGAATCCCAGAGACAGCTGGGCCGGAGCCGCCCACCCGGCGCACTCCCTGGGTGCAGGTGACCCCGACAGGCGCGGGTGGAACGGAGATCTGGCTCCCCCACCCTGGCTCCGGGGGGTCTGCAGGGCCGGGGGGAGGTGGCGACCAGGCCCAGCCGGCAGCTGCAGTAACCCTAGCCCACATCAAGGGGCCGAGGGCTTGGTGAGCTGACATGGCTCGCATACCGCCTCGTCGTCCTGCCCTTTTGAAAGGACGCTGGGGGGGACACCCACAGTATTCCCATTCCACAGCCCAGAGAAGGCCTGTGGGGCCTGAGGGGGGCGCGGCGTGCTGAGGAATGCCCCCCCCTCCCAGTGACAGCCGCAGCCTCCACGGCCCAGGACCAAGGCCAGGCGCTCGGACCCCACCCCGGAACCCAGTGGAGGGGTGCGTGGGTCAGGCTCCTCCTTTGTGCTGCCAGGGAGCCTGCCCTGAGGGACCCGCCCGGGAGCCCATGGGGGAGGGCCAGGCGCCAGCGCCTGGTACCAGCGAGTGGAGGGCGTGTTCCTGGGGGCGCCGCCCAGTCCCCAAGCCCGGGCCCCAGAGGCAGAGAAGAACAGAAGGCCCTTCCTGCCCAGCGGCCCCTCTGAACTCCGAAACCTGAGCCTCAAAGTCATGGCTGACGCCAAGGCTGCCGGCCCGCCTGCCCCACCAGGCTGCCCTTCAGTGGGACCGCCACCTGGGGCCCCCATACCCACCCCTGCCGCCACCCCAGCCAGCCCTGGCCCCCAGGTCAGCAGAACTTTGGGGGAGAAGGGGTCGGAAGAGGGACCCCAAGGTGAGGCCTGAGGGGGCGGGGCCCGGCCTGGGGGTGGTGTCCTGGGCTCAGAGGCCGGGAGGGGCGCAGGGCGGCTCTGGTCCCGGGGGCAGTGGGCCGAGCTCATGCAGGGTGAGGGGTGGGCACACAGGGAGGGTCTGCCTCCCCGCCCGAGCTGACTAGGCGCGAACAGCAAGGCCCCGCCCTGGCACGGCCAGCACTGACCCATCACGATGAGGGTGTAGTTGACGCTGAGGCTGCCGAAACCGTTGGTGGCCTTGCACACGTAGGCGCCGGCGTCCTCCCGTTCCACCTCCTTCACCTTCAGCCCCTGGGGCAGCACGCGGAAGCGGCTCCAGCCGCCGTGGATTGTCCGGCCGTCCTTGGTCCACATGGTCAGTGGCGGCGGGTCCCCCTCCACGGGGCACTGCAGCCGCACAGTGCGGCCCAGCCGGGCCACCTGCCGCGGGACTACCTTGTCCGCCATCCTCGGGGGGCCTGTGGGGGTCAGAGGGCTCGCTCAGGGAGGAGGGGACCGGCAGGTGGTCGGTCAGGGCCAAGGCAGGCGTGGGCACTGGGAGCCGGCCGAGGGCTGTCCCTGCGGGGCCCCCACCCCGGGACTCCACCCAGATACGCCTACCCAGCTCCCAGACCACAAGAGGCGGCGTTCACCCAGGGCCCACTGCGCTCCCGCATGGGAGCCGGGATGCGGCTCGCCCAGGACGCATGTCCACAGGCGAGCGAGGGCGGCCCCCACCGCCTCCCTGCAGGCACCCCGTCTGTTTGTGTGTGCACGTGCGAGCATCCCTGCGTCTGGTGGCCCATGTCTGTGCCGTGTGTGCATGGGCGGCATCAAACCAGGTCTGCCTGCCTGGACAAGAGCCTCCCTGCTGCCAGCCAGGCCACACCAGGTCACCAAGGCCCTGGAGTCAGAGGGCAAGCAGCTGGGCCTCCCAGCCCTGGGTGACCACTATCAGCCCTGGGAGAAGCCTGAGTCCCGGGCTGAGGCCGTGGCGCCCTTCACCAGCGGGAAGAAACCCATCCCCGTCCCCACCGGCCCGGGGCCACCCAGGGACAATGGGGATGACCAGGCCTAGAGGGCGCGAGAGACGGGCCAGCTGGGAAGGACGCTGCGGACATCAGAAGGCTATGGAGCTATCTCCTGGTAGACCCTCAGTCCCCTCCCGCCGTGCCCCCGTGCCTGACGCCCTGAGCTGGGGCTGGTGTGCAGCCCCTACACCACGGGAGGACCGCGAGGGTGGAGGGCTCTTACATGGTCACCCACGGCCCCCCCGGACCAGGAGAGGCAGCCACGGGCACCCAGCTGCCCTTCCCAGGGGCTTGGCTGGGCCTGGCTCCCAGGACTCCGCCCACCAGCCACTGGAAGGGGCACCCACCCCACACGGCAGCCACTCCAGGCCGGGAAGGCCACGCCCCGAGCCCTGGCCACACGGAGGTGCAGGGGGACGGCTGCGCTGAGACGCTGTCGCTCCAGGGCCTGAGAGCGGCATGTGTTTTTAATAACCAGCTGGTGTTTCTTCAACGTGCAATCGCCGCTGATTCTGTTGCCGCCTCGCAGCCAAAGTGCTCCTGCGGGTCCCCCAGAGGCTGTAGCTCCCAGGGGCTCACAGAGCACGGGCCCCCATCGCCTCCACCTGGGGTGCGGATGGAGGGTAGGGGGCCGTCCCCGTTTGGATGCAGGGAGCTGACAGCCCAGGGCTCAGCTTCTCTGGGGCCCCAGGTGGGGAGGGGGTCCCGAGTCTCTGATTCCAGGGGACTGGGGTGTGAGGGACACAGAGACACTAGGCACCTTCCCTCTACAGCCTCCCCCCTCCACATCCTGCCCCATTCAGGTGGCCCCACCCCCTCCATGCTGCCCCTGGACAGTGGGCCATGCCAGAGGTGCCAGCCAGCCAGCCCTCTGGCTTCCCCCGATACCCGCCTCTCCCTAATCACTCACCTGTCTCCAGGGCCCCCCAGGCACCTACCCAGCTCACAGTGGGAGAGGCTTCAGGGCCCCCAGACAAGTGGACCTTCTGAGGCCCCCCAGGCCGCCCAGGGTCCGGGCCTCATTCCCAGGCGGACCCTGTCCACCACCTGCCACTGCCTGAAATTCCACCATTCACAGGGGCCTCCCAGGCTGCAGGACAAAAGGGCACCCCCCAGCCCTTCCCGGGCTGACACCTGGGTGCAAGCATCACACACACACAAGCACAGGCACACGGACCCACACGTGTCCACACAGACACACGCAATGGCCCGGAAAGCACGTGGGGAGGACGGTGCCCGCACGAGGAACAGCATCGCTCCCTGCTGGGGCTCCGCCTCTCCCAGCGGCATCGTGGGGGCACCGCTGGCGGCTGGTTCAACACCCCCGACCCCCGAAGGAGCCCGCCTCAGTGGCAGAGGACGCGCCCGCCTGACATTGCGGCCCCTCCCTCTCCCACCCGCCAGAGGAGACCTTGTTGGGGGGCACCTACTGGGTGGCAGGGACGCCACCCTCGGTCCTGCGGAGTGGAGGGACAGGGCCAAGTGACCGCCAGATGGGCCGGAAGTGTGGCCCCGTGGGCCGGCCTGTGAGCAGTGAGGGGGACGAGGCAGCGCCCGCCCAGAGGCCCCGGCTGGAGCCAGCCTTGTCCTAAAGCAAACAGCCCCCCTCCCCTCTGTGGCCAGCCTCACCCCTCCCCACCCCCACCTGGGCTCCGGGGGACCCAGACACGAGGCCGGGGCCCTGCCCCCCCCACCCCAGCCTCTGCAAGAGACCCCCCAGCAGGCTCACCAGCGGGAGGCCTGGCCCCCCAGATTCCTGGGAATTTTGGCCGCCAGCACGGCTGCTGCAGCTCTATATTTAGCCTGGGAAACAGAAGCCCTGCTGTTCCACCTGGACAAGGCCTCCCACCCCTCAGCCACGGGGAAACTGAGGCCTGAGCTGGAGACCCGCAGGCCCCTGAAGGGCGTGTGGGTGGGGGCAGCCGACGCAGCCTTAGCGCCTTCCCCGTGAGCACCTCCTCCAGGAAGCCCCAACCCTGCACCCACCGGCAGTCACGGCCCTAGGAGGCTGCGGGCACAGGCAGGATGCACACGACGCAGGCAGGGCAGACACGGGGCAAAGGCAGGCTGGGGCCGGGTCTCACCCCAAGAGGGGGGCTGAACGTCAAGGTAACGGGCAGGGAAGGTGTCGCCCCTTCCTCTCCTCCATCCTCCTCCACCCTCAGCTGTGAAAACATGGTCAGGAATGGGGGAACTGGGGGGGATGGGGGGCAGCCGCTCCGAGGGCCCCACAAACCCAGCTTGGATTCCCAGCCGCCATCCAGAGCTGCTGTCACACACAGACCCTGTCACACCGACCCCCAGATGCACACCCCAACAGTGGGTGCAGACTCCCTGCCACACACACCCCACCTCTGAGCGCCCCGGACGCCCAGGCCCACAGCCCCTCCCCCTGCCTGGCCAGAAGCACCGCTTTCCCCGTTTAGTATAACAAGACCCGGCTGCAACCCCAGCTGATACCCCTCCTGCCCCGGGGCCCAGGGAGGCAAAGGTGCTGGCAGGAACAGAGAAGGGACCCCCAGCTGTGGCCCACCCCATGCCCACCCCCCCGTACCCCCAAGCCGTCTTCACAGGCCCTCGGGGCCGCCCCGAAGCTCAGCACCCCACACCTCACCGCCCCGCGGCCTCCGCGCAGCCTGGCGCACCTTCCCGACACCCCCTCCTCCCTCCCCGCCCCCAGGGGCACGGTGGTCTGCCCTGGCCACTCCATCTGGACCCACGCTGCCGCTCTGTTCACGCCGTGGCAGGGGTGAGAGGGTTCCCAAGTATCGGGCTGCACCCCTCCCCACCGCCCGGGGCGTTCTGTGGGCCCTGGCTTGCTGACCCCAAGCTCCCTTCAACAGGGGCCGGGCCAGACGTCGCCCCTCTTCCAGGGCCCATGTGTCAGAGACCAGCAGGGGCCACAGAGGCACCGGTGTCTCAGCCGTCACCCCGTGAAGCCGCAAACACAGCTGAGGTCGAGGGTGCGTGAAGCACCGGCCGCCTCGTCAGGGCAGCTCTGTCCCCCACAAGCCCTGCAAAGCCCCAGAAATTTCCAGCCTGGAAGGAATTCTCTGGCAGGCGGCGGGGGAGGTGGGGGGAGCATCGGGCTAACCAGCATGGGCCTGGCCATGGGGTGAGGGCGGCCAGCCAGGAGC
The DNA here is from genome assembly GCF_059928025.1 of Delphinapterus leucas. Lineage (NCBI taxonomy): Eukaryota > Metazoa > Chordata > Mammalia > Artiodactyla > Monodontidae > Delphinapterus > Delphinapterus leucas. The sequence continues at coordinate 595,888 of NC_143133.1, read as the reverse complement.
CACCGTCCTGCTGTGCAGGACAAGCTAAGTGAGAGGCGTGGGGAAGGGCGCTGGGCCCTGGCCGGGGGGCCGGAAGCAGGCAGGTCCACCCGGCCTGCCTGGGTACCTGACGCCAGACAGGGCAGGTAGGCACTCTCTGGGGGGAGCGGGCGCCCAAGGTGTCCCTCACAGTGGGGACCGGGTGCAGCAGGGTGAGCTGGGAAGGCCGCAGGGCCAGCACCCTCCCCAAGAAGGCGAGGCCTGGGGGGAAAGGACAGGAACACCCCACGGCGGGGGCACAGGTGAGGCCCACCCCAGGGCTGCCACGAGGGGGGCAGGCTCGGCACACATGCACACCCACACTCGCATACAGGCTCCCGGTCAACAGCCGGCCCAGGGCGGCCCCGGGGGCTGGACCCACGGGATCTGTGGTGGAACTGGTAGGACCCGCAGGACAGGTGGTTGCCCCAGAAACCAGGCCATTCTGGGCGTGGCAAAGGGACGGCCTGACCCACCGAGCAAGCCGCCGGGAGCGTCCCCTCCACCGGCTGCCCAGCCGCGCACCAGGGGGTGGGAAGACCGGGGGTCTCCAGGTCTGTCCTCTTCTCTGGAGGCCCCCAGATGGACCTCCAGTGGCCCCCCCCAGCTTCAGGGCTCCTCTGCCTAACCCTCACCACCCCCAGGACCGACAAGTGAGGCCCAGAGCATCATCCTGACAGGGCCACTTCCCTCGGGGGGGACCCATGTGAGCTGCCTACGGGACAGTGACCAGAAAGCACCCAGACCCACCGCCCGGGCCTCCCCAAGGGACTCAGCTGGACACCGGGCAGCCCCGTCGGGTGTCCAGATCTCACTAGGCCCACCAGACTCAACGCTGTCTCACCCCGACCCTGCCCACCCCGCCATCCACCCCCACCTCACCAACGTCACTTGACCCAGACCCTCTCTCAGCTGCCAAAGGACCGAGAAGGGCCTTGTCCAGTGAGGCCTCCCACACCTGCCGGCACCGGACCCAGAGCACAGGGTAACGTGCCGCGGGGCCCAGACCACCCCAGGGGCCCCGCCCCAGGGGGCCCCGATCCAGGTACCAGAGTCACCTCGGAGGGGAGACGAGGACATTTTCCTGAGCCTGGAGCCCCTGGGCGTTTAAGCAGAACCTCGAGGGTGAGGGCGATGGCTATGGCAGCAGAAGATCCAACGCACCCAGCAGCCTGGCCTGCGCGACCCCAGGCCAGAGTCCCTGCCTCCCACCCATACCTGCTCCACGACAGCCCACGCCCACGGCGGGCTTCTTGAGGCGAGGACTGAGGCCATGGGGCCTGAGCAGGCCAGCCCAGACTAGGCGCCCCCAGGCCCCCAGAGGCCATGGGGCAGGCCACCTGGCCCTCAAGGCGCACACGCTGTCGGGCTGAGCTCCAGAGTCAGCCCCAGTCCCCGCCGGAACCCGGACAGGCTGCTGCACGAGTGCAGAGGGCAGCCCCAAAGCCACTGGCAGTGGCCCTGGACCAGGAGAGCGCGCTCCGCAGGCCCCGGCTCCTCCAGGGTTCAGGATCATGGGAGCCAGAGAGGGTCCCTCCGCCCCGCCTGCTGCCCCAGGTCCCGTTATTCACTCCTCAGCCACTCAACAGCGCACAGCTTGTGTAAATCTCTCATGAAATAAACTCCCCGGCAGGAAGAAAAGCAATTGTGTTTCCTGCCAAGATGGGAAACCCTGGATTTCAGCAGCCCTTAGGCTGGAGCAACTCCTGCAGTGCTTCAGGGACAGCTCCTAGAAACCCCACCCTGGGCCAGTTCTCCTCAAGGGGGCCAGTCTGCGCTGGATGGGGGGGTAGGCACCTACCCCACCCCCTGCCTGCCTCCAGGCCCCGCCCCCAGCCACTCAGTTGGGGCACAGGGTGTGGATGGAGGCCTCGGGACTCCTCGCTGGAGCCAGGAAGGCTGGCCACAATGTCCTGGTGGAAAAGGCCCCAGGACACCCCCTCAGCTGACCAGCCTCTCAGCCCAGCCCTTCCCCACTCAAGGCCCCTACCCCACTACACCAAGGCGCCCGTGTCCACCGGATGTCCACTCTGGCCCCGGTGAGCTGCTCACCTCTGCCCACAACATCCCCCCAGCTGGAGGCCTGTCCTTGCCTACCCTGACCAGCACCCATCTCTCCTTCCAGGCCCCGGGGTGACGCCCACGCCTCTGCGTTCAACCTCCCTCCAGTGGACCCCGGGCTGCGACCCCACCTGAGGTAGCCCAGGTGGCCCCTGCTCTCCTGGGCCCCGAGAGAAGCGAGGCTGGGACTGACCAGGAGTGCCTGGTGGCCACCACTAGGAAGAGCGGGTGATGGGCAAGGTAGGTGGGGCCACACTGGCTGCAGCGTCGCTGAGGTCTGGGGACGGTGGCATGGGCACGGGCACGCCTTCCTTGCACATGCTGCCCTGCTGACGGAGGCTGTCACCTGGACGCACCAGGGCTGCAGTCACCAGGCGAGGCACAGCGTGGGGCAAAGGAGGCCAACGTGGATGGCCACACAGCGGGGAGGCGGCCACAGCCCATCTCCCCCGGCACGTCAGTGAGCCCGAGCCGCCCAGGTGATCGGAGGCTGAGGCTGCTGCTGGGGAAAACCAACATGTACCACGTTAGGGCCGCGGAGCCGGGCGGGAGCCGGGGGCCCACTGATCCCCCCACAATGGAGACAGAGGCTGCGGGCAGCCCAGGCTCAGCCTGGCCCAGCCAAAGGCCACTTTGTTCGGCTCCCTCCTCCCCCCCAGAGGAGACAGTGATTTATTTTCCCTTCCAGGAGTGGGGCCCAAGACAAGACGTAAATGGGGCCGCTGGCCCACATCCCCAGCTCGCAGAGCCTGGGCCGGGCTCCCACAAGTCCACCTCAGCCCTGGCCGCGCACTGGCCAGCACGGCCTGCAGGGACCTAGAGGGGAGGAGACGGCCCCCTACAGCCTGGCCAGAGGCCGAGGTCAGACAACGCACATGCACACGCCACAGCCGCCCTGACGGCCACATGCTTCGCCAACGACTCACACACCCCATCAGACCCTTCGCACCACAGCCCCAAGGCAGGGCAGCCCCAAGTCCTCTCCATCCCACGGGAGGTAGGGCACCCGGGCACGCCGGCCAGGTCCAGGGGACAAGGAGGGGCCTCCAGGGCTGCCTGCTCAGAGACCGTCCACTGCACCACCATCCTCAGAGAAGTTCACACGTGGCACTTCTCAGAAAACCCTGAAATGACTTCTTCCAAAGTAATTTGTAAAAGGTATTTCATTCGGAACCTCTCAGAGCTCCCACTGTGAGAAATAAAATGGAAATGGAGAAAGCCAACTTCTTTTTTCAAATTTGAAAAAAGAAAAAAAACAAACAGTTTAAGACAAACCCACCAAGATTGTGAAACTTTGGGAAAAGGGGAACTTTAAAAATATGATTGGAGTCTAGAAATGTACCGATTCCAGAAATTGTGACACCACGGGGAAAACGGCTTTCAAAAAACCACCCAAACTCTCTCTGCGCTGGTTTGTCAGCCTAAAGAAGGTCCACGCTCAGGCTGTTCACTCGCCAAGTGGGAAGGGCCTGCAACGACTCTGCCCTCCAGTCCAGGCCTGGCGGAGAAGCCAGCACAATTCAGGAAGAGCACTGACCCCGCACCCCCAAAACCACAGAGGCCCTTGCCCTTGGAAAGGGGCTCCCACCCCCCTACTGCCGCCAGGGCCCTCACCATGCAGCCCAAGGCCTCAGCCAAGGGGCACAGAGCAGGGTGTGGTCCCTCTGGGACCCTTCGGCGCCGAGGCAGGCCCTACCGCCCACTGCCATCCACGGCCCGCTGCCACCCGCCACTCCACCTCCGGCTCCAGCCAACGACCAGGCCAGGCCAGTGGCCTCCAGAGCCTCCCTGGCCAAGTGGCCAGAGGACAGGCAGGTGCGTGGATAGGGGAGTCCAAGCAGATAAAAGAGCAATCAGAGTCCAGGCCGCTGGCCACCGGCGGAGGGGGGGCCTTGCTGGGCATGACCTGAGTGTCCGCAGTACCCTGGACACTGCCCGTCCCAGCCACGCCTGGGCAGCCCCCACCCTCAAGTGAGCCAGCCAGTCCCTGGCGGGGCAGGCGGGGCCGGGGGGGTGGGGTGGGTACTGTGGCATGAGGCCCACCTGGGCCGCCGCCCGCCACCCCACACCCGAACGTGGCCATATAAGGCCGGGTTGGTCTCAGTGCGCCCGCTGGGCGGCAGCGGCGTGGGGGAGGGGTGCGAAGCCTCAGAGGACTGGTAGACAGGGCAAGGACGATCCTGAGTGGTCAACACACCCAAAGGGCTGGCCTGGCCGCAGGTCCCGCCTAGCTGAGGGAGGCCAGCACTGAGCATGGCGGTGGGAGTCTGCGGGCACGCATCACCCATCAGCCAAGGACGCCCCTTGCCGGGGCTGGTTGCGGGGGCAGGGGTCCCTCCGGAGGCATCTGGGCCTGCCCGCTTGCACAGCAGGTGTGTGAGCCCACGTCCAGGCCCTGGTGTGGTGCACGCCGAGAGACGTAGTGTGTAGCTGGAAGTAGGTGGTCTCAGGGTCTGCATTAAGACAGGCCCCTACCCTCCACCATGCAGTGACCCCATGCACTGGGCACTCAGTCTCCCAGCCCCCACCCTGTACCTTCCTAGAGATGGGCAGGCTTAGGGTACAGGGCTGGGTCATTAGTCCCAGAGGCCAAGAATGTCCCCACTGTCCCCACACCCAACCCTGGCCACCAGGGGGATCTCTGCAGGTTCCCAGGGGCCTAATTGGGTCCAGTGTGGCCAAACAGCCCATCACTCATGAATCCGCCGTGAGCAGCTGCCCGCAACTGCAGGGATGTGTGTGTGGATGTGTGCGTATGTCCTGAGGGGAATTGGGGCCAGAGCCCACCCGGCCAGCAAGTGTGGGGCCCCACGGATGAGCTGGGGGTGCCCTGAGAGTGAGGGGTAACCCTGTGGGAGAGCTGGAGGGGCCTCATGGGTGAGATGGGGATGCCCCATAGGTGAGGGGTGCCCCACAGGTAGCTGGGGAGCCACGTGGGTGAGGGGGGCCCGCGGGTGAGCTGGAGTGTCCCATGGGTGCACCGGGGCTCCCCGCGGGTCAAGGGCGGGCAGAGCCGGACCAGCAGGGGCGGGGCGCAGGCACGCGCGCCAGGCGGGCACTGTGGCAGGGTTCAGGGCCGGAGGGAAAGGGGCGGCGCTGGCGGAGGCCGGGGCGCCGGGCTGGGCGCCAGCACTCACCTCGGGCGGCGGTGGCCGGCGGGAGGGCCCCCAGCAGCAGCAGCAGCGGCAGCACCAACGCGGGGCTCGGCGTCATCTCGGCCAGTGCGGACCTGGGGTGTATTCGGAGGCCGGTCACTGCGTGGGGGTGGGGGTCGCCCCGCCCCCCGCCTTGCGCCCCGGAGCCGCCCGCACCCCAGCCCTGGGTCGCGGGGACCGGGGTGCGGGCCGCCCCGCCTTCCCTGCCGCGCTCCGGGCGGAGGAAGCGGCGGCGGGGGAACCGTGGTTATCAAAGGCAGACAAAGGGTTTACACTAATTACCGACCTCCCCCGCCCCCCCTCCAAACACCGTCTGGATTCCTGGCTCTTGTAACTCGGGCCCTGCCCGCGGGACACACAACACCGGCGGCCCCGCAGATAATCGCCTGCGCCATTAGCGGACAAATTTGCGTTGGGGGGGCCCACGTGGGGTACAGGGGCGGGGGCGGGGCACTGGCAGGACCTCGGGCCAGGCGGGAGCGGCGGCGGCGCGTGCCGGTGCCGGCGGCTCCCCACCGCAGAGCGGGAACCCGGACGCTCTCAGCCCGGGCCCGGGCCCCCGCCCCCGGCCCCGGCCCCCGGCCCTCCCGAGTCGGCCCGCCCAGTCTGCCCCGGGGATCGCGGGCGCGCGGAGGGGCTCACCTCGGCGGTGCTCGCGGGCGGCGGGGCTCAGGGCCGGGCCCGCGGGGCGCGCTGCGCGGTCATCGCCGCCCCGGGCGCCGCACCCCGCCGCCCCGCGCCCCCGGGCCCGGCCTCGGGACGGGGCGGCGCTACCTGGGCGCGGGCGGCTCGGGTCGGGGCCGGGGCGGGGGCCGGGGGCTGGGGCCTGGGGGCGGGGCGGGCGTCGGGGTCGGTCCGGGGGCCGGGGCCGGGGTCCCGGGGCGGCGGGGCGAGGGGCCCGGGGCGCCGCGCCGCGAGGCGTCCTTCCCTGCGGGGCTTTGTCAACTCTCCCGGAGCGAGCGCCGAGCCCGCCGCGCGCCCCGCCCCGACACAACTTCCTGCCAATCGGCATGCCGAGGCCGCCGCGTCCCGCCCCTTTGTCCCGCCCATCTCCCCGCCCCTCACCCCGCCCCCCGCCCGAACTTTTCGCCAATCGGCGTGCGCGCCCTCCCCGCCCGCCTGGCTCCCCGCCTTAACCCTCGCGGTGCGGGCGGCCCGCGGGCGGGTCGGCTCCCCGGGGCGCGGCCCCGCCCCCGCCCCGCCCCGCCCCGGCCGGGCCCTGGCCCAGCCACGCCCCCGCACGGCCCGCCCCTAGCCCCGCCCCCAGCCTGTTCCCACCCTCCCCGGCCAGGTCCAACACACCGCGCCCCCTCACGGCCAACCGCCTAGCCCCGCCCAGGCCCAGCCCAGCTTTGCGCACCTCCAGGTCCCGCGGCGTCCACCTCACAGCTGCACCCGTTGGCGCCCGTGTTGGAGCACACAACTTCAGGCCACCAACACCCCGCGCACCTCCAGAGCTGGCCCTGATCGAGCCCCAGCTGGGCCGTCAGGGCTCCGAGGTCTGAGCCCCCGGCTGTCGTGGGAGCGGAGGGGAGATCCAAGACCCCGCTCTGGCCCCAAGAGACTCCAGGGTGGGCCAAGTCGCAGGTGATGTGGGGTACTGAGGTCCTGTACAGATGAAGAAACGCAGTCAGAGAAACAGAGAAGTCAGGTAATTTACCCAAGATTTCCCAGGCAGCACTTGGCATGCCCAGGACTGGAACCGCACGCTGCAGAATCCAGCTCTCCTGTGGATCTTTCTCCACACTGCCCCACTGCCCTTCCCTTTCCTGTTCAGCAACGTGCACACACTGGCTCCCGTGCCTCCCCTATTTACATCCATCAGGGTCTTCCAGAGCAACCCCCATCCTCTCTGGCCTGAATCAGTGGGCCAGGCTCCTCTGGCTTCCCCTCCACTGTCACATCTCTGGAACGGAGAATCATTTAAAACACAGCCTTGACAGGTCTCTGGCTCCCCAGTGCCCTCAACACAAACCCCACCACCCTTGAGGCCCTGGATGCCTGGGTCCTGTCCAGCTCCCACCCCCACCCCCACCCCCTGCAGCCCTCCCTCCATCCCCTCTGGACCTTTGCCCATGCTACTCCCTCAGGAACCCTGCCTGGAACAGCCTCTCTCCTCTCAGGAGTTCCCTCTCCCAGGAAGCCTTCAGGGAACACTGGAACTGGAGAGGCCTTGCAGGTCCGAATTGCCAGGGCAGAGGAGAGCTGGGTGAGGGTGTGAGCCATCAGGGTTTGGGGCCCGGTGAGACACTGGCTTCGCACCTCTTCCAAGCCAGTGAGAAGGTGGTTCCCAAATCCTGTCTCTGGGCCCGGATGGGCACCTCGTGGGAGGGTGGTGGTGAGCCAGGCCCGCCCCCCATCCTGCCTGCACGCGGGGTGAAGGCCCAGACGTTGACAGACCCGAGTAGCCCTCCTGCACTTGGAGTCAGGCCCCGCAGCGAGAAGGAAGCCAGGAGAGCGGGTTCAGTGTCCACCTAAGGACTGTGCCAGCGGCGCTGGGGGTCACAGACAGGTGCTCTGGGACAAAACGGGCATGTGGGGGAAGAGGTCCGGGGCTAGTGGCGGGCTGCGCGGGCAGGGTTATGAGGAGACGCCACCGGGGCGTGAAGAGCTGCGGCAGGTGGGAGGCTGCCAGGGGCAGCTGTGTGAAAGGTGGCTCTGAAGCGGGGTGGGGGGTGGGGTCGGAAACAGGAAGCGGGCCGAGGGCGAGGCGGCCCTGCGCCGGTGTGCGGGATGAGGTGGGCCGTGGGGAGGGGTGTCCGCCAGGTTAGCAGCGGCAGGTGGGGGCGGCAATCCCTGCTGGCGGGCGAGGGGCCGTGGCCTGGTGTGCGCGTGGGAAGTGGCGCGTCCCGGGCGGGGCTCACCTCCCTGAGCGGGGACGCGCTGCCCCCTGGCGGAGGCTCGGAGCGTGGCGGCCCCCGAGGCCGCCCGGCTCCCCTCCCGCCCTCCCTCCTCCCTCCCTCCTCCCTCCCTGGGACCCGCGGCCGCCTCTCCGTGCAGGACGCGATGCTCCCCACGGCGGCGCCAGGCCAGCCTGAGCGCATCTCCAAAGCCGCCTCCTCCACGAAACCTTCCCACCAGCGGGCTCCCACTTCCCCTTCATGACAATGGGCCCGGAATACGCAACCTGTTCAAACACTGTCCTTTTAACCTCCCGGTCTCAATCCTCCCGTCTGCAATCAGACCCCATGGAATTATCCTAGGGATTGCAAGAGTTTCTGTCTCCCACCTGCCGGACACAGCGAGCCCCAAAAAGTATTTATTTGCTCTTCATACAATCGTCAGTCAACCACGAGAAGCTGAGCCCTGGCTCTGTGAGAGACCGGGACGGGTGAGGGTGGGCAAGGAGGGCGTGTCCGCAGCCCTGAAAGAGGAGGCATCTTAGTAGCAGGTGTAGGGACTGAGAGAAACGCCTCTAATGATGGAAAGTGCTTGCCAGGGAAATGAAGCCCCTGACATACAGGCTTCTGCTTCTGCTCCAGATGAAACGACAGAGACCAGATTTACATGCTCTCCGCATGTTAAAAAATAAAAAAATTCAGAGATAAATACATGTGAAAAGCAGCAGCTTTTTTTTTTTTTTTCACTCAACAGGAGACAGCGATCCTTGCGAGATGGCAAACAAATGAAGGGAGACAAATAGTCCCTGCTCCCCCCTGCAGTTTCCAGGGCGCAGTGCCAGCAGTGGGGACCCAGGCAGAGCCCAGAGGGAGGGGGAGTCCCGGGAGGGCAAGACGGCTGGGGTTCACAGGGCAGAGTCCTGGAGACAGCTGTGCAGACAGGTAGCCCCAGAGGCCCGCAGAGGGTCACCCTCGAGGCTTCGGCGGAGTACAGATCAGTCCAGAAGTGAACAGGAACCGTCCAAGGCTGGGGAAAAACCACCCAGAAGGATGGGAGCCCACAGGGCAGGAACACAGTGCCTGCATTCAACAGCTAGAGCTGAGAACCTAGTAATTCAAGCGGTGTCAGAGTAGAAAGAAGGGGCTTGCCTCAGTAGAAGGGAAAAATCAACTCTAAACTAAATGCATTTCTGGTCCTGCCCAGCAGAGCTTAAAAACAAGACCTAAAGGATCACACAGTTTCCAAGTCACTTAACTGTGTCCCAGAAACAAATGCAAGAATATTTACAGGAATACAAAACTATCCAGCACCCAACAAGGTAGACCACACAATGTCTGACATCCAACCAAAAATTATTAGGCATGAAAAGAAGCAGAAAATGATAACCTGGACTGAGGGGAGAAAAATAATCAAAAAGAACCCAGAAATGACAAAAACAATAGAATTAGTGGACGAGAACAGCATGCACACTTCCTGTGACTATATTCCACGTGCGCAAGATGCCAGTGGCAAGGTTAAGTATGTTAAGTAGAGACATGGAAGATTTTTCTAAAGCCTCCAACTGAACTCCAGGGAGGAGAATCAAAACGTCAGATACAGAATACACTGAACGGGATCAAGAGAACACTGTGAAAGAAAAGGTTGTGAACTTGAAGGCAGAGCTATAGAAACTTTGCAAATGAAACATAGAGAGAAAAATGACTGAAAGAAATGAACAAAGCATCCGTGAGTTGGGGGACAGCTTCAGGTAGTGAAATACACCTGGAACTGGAGCCCGAAGGGAGAGGACACAGAGGTGGAAAAGAAAGAATATTTTAAGAAAAAGTGGCCAGAACTTTTCAAAATGCAGTGAAAAACATAAACCCACAGTTCCCCAAAGCTCGACAAAATTCAAGCACAAGAAGCATGAAGTAAACTACACCAAGGACCGTCCTCCTCAACATGCTGAAAACCAATTCTAAAGAGAATAGCTTAAAAGCACCCAGAGAAAAAAAGGCACATTTTTATACAGGAACAAAGAAAATGGTGATTGGTTGATGTCTTGAATGAAAACAATGCACCCAAGAAGACAGTGGAGCAGTATCTTTAAAGTGCAAGGAAAGGAAACCCACCAACCTCCACTGTTTACCAGCCGAAGTGTCTTCTGAAAACAAGGGTGAAACAGGGCTTCTTCAGACACAAGAAGCTGGAAGGATTAGTCACTGGCAGATCTGTACTACCAGAAACGTGAAAGGATATCCTCCAAGTAGAAGGAAGATGGGACCAGAAGGAAACCAGGAGCCACACAGAGAAGTGAAGGGCACCAGGAAGGGAAGCTATGTGAGTCGCTGGGAGGAACGCTTTTTTAATGATTTAAATTTCTTTAAAAGATAATCGATCACCTGCTCACAGCAGAAATAACAACAATGTATTGTGTGGCCTCTGCCACATGAAGAGTTAGAATGCGTGACCACAGGAGCACAAGGCTGGGAGGGGAAAATCAAATGGTGGTTTAAGGTTCTCTTACTACCTATGAGATGGTATGATCTCACTCAACAGTGGATACTGACAAGTTAAAAAACATATAGTATAGGGGCTTCCCTGGTGGCGCAGTGGTGGAGAGTCCGCCTGCCGATGCAGGGTACACGGGTTCGTGCCCCGGTCCGGGAAGATCCCACATGCCGCGGAGCGGCTGGGCCCGTGAGCCACAACTACTGAGCCTGCGTGTTTAGAGCCTGTGCTCCGCAACGGGAGAGGCCACAACAGTGAGAGGCCCGCGTACCGCAAAAAAAAAACACAAAAAAAAGTATAGTATAAATCCCAATGCAACCACTAAAATAACCGAACAAAGAATTACAGCTAAGAAGGCAACAAAAGAGACAAATGGGATAATTTAAAAATATAATAATCAAAAAAAAAGGTCAGGAAAAAAGGAGAAAAGAACAGATGAGATGAGTAAAAGATAAATAGCAAGATGGTAGATTTAAACCCAATCATATCAATAATCACATTAAATGTAAATGATTGAAACAACCAAATAAAAGGCAGAGGTTACCAGATTGGGTTAAAGAAAAAAAAGCAAGATTCAACTATATGCTGCCCACACAGAGCACACTCCAAATATAGACACAAATTGGTTAAAAGTAAAGGGGTGGGAAGAGATAAACTGGCCAACACTCAACAGAATAACTGAGTGGCTGACGTGTTAATATCAAAGCAAAGTTCAGAGCGAGAGTATGACCAGAGAAGAACTGGGCCATTTCATGATGACAAAGTTCTAATCATCAAAAGGACGTAACAGTCCTAAACGTGCATGTACCTATGGCACACGGTAAGAATCCATGAAGCAAAAGCCGGTTAGGAGAAATGGGCAAATCCACAATCATACTCAGAGATTTCAATACTCTTTGCCCAAATGTGATTCAACAAGTAGACAGAAAATCATCAGGAATATAGAAGATGTGAACACTCTCACCTAACTTGGCCTGATGGATATTTACAGAACAGTCAAACATTTCCTGAGCCACAGGTGGCAATATGTTTTAAATAATTCAAGTTATTCAAAGAATGTTGTCTGACCACATTGGAATTATACTAGAAATCACTAAGAAAAGATATCTGGGAAATCCTCAAATGTGTGCAAACCAATAATCCACTTCTTTTTTAAAATATTTTATTTATTAAAAAGACCCGGCTGTGCCGGGTCTTAGTTGCGGCATGCAGGATCTTTCGTTGCAGCATGCAGACTCTTAGTTGCGGCGTGTGGGATCTAGTTCCCTGACCAGGGATCGAACCCGGGCCCCCTGCATTGGGAGTGCAGAGTCTTAGCCACTGGACCACCAGGGAAGTCCCAGTAATCCACTTCTTAATTTCCCATACACTGAAGAAGAAACCAAAGGAAAATTAAGAATTATTTTGAACTGAATGGAAATGAAAAGAGAACATATCAAAAACTGTGGAACACAGTTAAAGCAGTACTTAGAAATTTATGGCACTAAGCACCTAATTAGAGAAGACGGGGCTCAGATCAATGACCTCAGTTTCCTTCCAAAGGAACTAGAAAACATGAGAAAAGATGAAACCCCACGTAAGCGGAAGAAGGCAAACAGGAAAGATCACGTGAGAAATCAATGAAATAGAAAACAAAACAAAAAGAAAAAAGTAGAGAAAATTAATGAAACCAAAAGCTGGTTCTTTGAGAAGATCAATAAAGTCCATAAATCTTTTATACGTGGATCTGGAAAAAAAAAAAAAGAAAAGACACAGATTATCAATATTAGGAACAAGAGACGCAAAGTTACGACAGATTCTACACACATTAGAAGAAGAATAGGACCAGAATTTGAAAAGATACATGTTCACCGCAGCACTGTTTACAATAGCCAAGACGCAGAAACAACCTAAATGTCCATCAACAGAGGAATGGATAAAGAAGATGTGGTGCATACATACAATGGAATATTACTCAGCCATTAAAAAGGATGAAATCATGCCATTTGCAGCAACATGGGTGAACCTAGAGATTGTCATACTGAGTGAAGTAAGTCAGACAGAAAGACAAACACCATATGATATCGCTTATACGTGGAATCTAAAAAAAGGCTACAAATGAACTTATCTACAAAACAGAAATAGAGTTACAGATGTAGAAAACAAACCCCTTACCGTGGGGGTAAGGAGGAGAAGGATAAATTGGAAGATTGGGATTGACACATACACACTAGTGTATATAAGACAGATAACTAATAGGGACCTGCTGTAGCGCACAGGGAACAGTACTCAGTGCTCTGTAATGGCCTGTATGGGAAAAGAACCTAAACAAGAGTGGACGTACGTATAACAGATTCACTTTGCTGTACACCTGAAATTAAGAACATTGTAAATCAACTATACCCCAATACATTTCTTTTAAAAAAGAAGAAGAATACGGAATATTGTGAATAAATTTATGCCAATACATTTGACACCTTAGAACTGGACAAATTCATTGAAAAACAAAAACTACCAAAGCTCACTCTAGAAGAAGTAGAAAACCTGAATGTATTTATTAAATCATTTGAATTTTTAATTAAAAATCTTTCCACAGAGAAAACACCAGGCCCAGGGAGGGTGGTGGTGGTGTGATGAATTGGGAGACTGGGATTGACATATATACACTAATATGTATAAAATAGATAACTAATAAGAATTTGCTGTATAAAAAGTAAACAAACAAAATTCAAAAAAAAAAAAAGGATATGCCACCCTCATAAAATGAGTGGGGGGCATTTCCTCTTTCTCTGCTTTGTAAAACAATCTGAATAAGATTGAAAACATCTGTTCCTTCAGTATTAGGTCGAACTTACCCAAGGAATTATTTGAGGTCGGACTTTTTTTGTGGGTATATTTATGTATGTATGTGCCTGTGCACATCTGTGCTTATGTGTGAATAAATTTTAAGCTATTAATTCATTTTCTTTACTGATAAGAAAAAAAGAAGAAAACACCAGGCCCAGATGGCTTCACTGAGAAACTCTACAGAACAGTTAAGAAGGAAATAACACCCATTCTATGCAAACACTCGCAGCAAAGGGAAGAGAAGGGGCTACCTCTTGACTCATTCCATGACGGCAAATCCAGAATGACAAGAACAGAAGCCTACAGCACAGCATCGGTCATGACCACAGACGCAAAACACCTGAAGTTTTGGTTAATCAAATCCAACAAAAAAAGGATAATACATCATGATCAGGTGGGGTTTATCCCAGGGATGCAAAGTTGGTTTAACATTTGAAAATCAATCAACATAACTTACCGTATCAACAGAAAGGAAAAACATATGATTATCTCAGTAGATGCAGAAAGATCACTGGACAGAATCCAACACCCATTCCTGATGTTAAAAAAAAAAAAAAACTCTCAGCAAACTGGCAAAGAAAAGGACATCCTCCAACTGAGAAAAGGCATCTACAAAAACATTACAGCTAACATCATACTTAACTGTTAAAGAATGACGCTCACCCCTTAAGTTAGAACCAGACCTGGGGTTTGCTGTCTCCCTGCTAGTCGACATCGTGCTGGAGGGTCAAGCCAGTTCAGACTGCAAGGAAGTAAAACGCCCCTGATTTGTGAATGACAAGATCATCTATGTGGACGATTCTACGGACTCTACAAGACAAAACGTCACCGAAATGAGCACTCGGCAAGGTGGCGAGACACAGCCAGCCGCAAGCAGCAAGTTTCCAGAGCCAATTACACACATGTAATCGAGTCACGTGACATAGCGTCCCACTCGCAGGTATTTACCAAACAGAAAAGGAGGTACATGTCCACACAAATTTGCACACAAGTGTTCACAGCGGCTTTATTTGTAACAGCCCCGAACTGGGAGCTACCCAAATGTCCGTCAACAAGTGACGGGGCAAACCGTTCTAGGTCCACACGATGGGACGTGATCAGCCATAAAAAGCCGTGAACCATCCGTCGACACTTGGCAACGACGCAGGCGAGTCTGAAGGTAACTGTGCTGGTGGAAGAGACGTGCGAACTGTGTGATGGCATCTGTACCACATTCTAGAAAGAGCCAGTGGGTCTACAGTGACCGAGGCAGACGTGGGGCTGCCTGGGTTGGGGCTAGGAGGGGGCGTGAGACGACCTCTGGGGGTGATGGGAACTGCCACTGTCTAGATTGTGGTCAGAGATTCATGGACAGAAACAGGCCAAAACGTGTCAAGTCATATGCTCTAAATAGTGTCAATTATGTCTCAATACAGTTGTTATTTAAAAAAACAAATCAGGTTGATCTGCTAGACAGACAGACAGACAGACGAGAGGCCTGTGTGGAGGGACGGGGGAGGCCACGGAGGTGATAGGCTCGGCCTCGGCTGCTGAGTGAACACACGAAGTGTGAACAGGGGTGACGTCACTTTAAAATGCACGAGAGACCCCTTTTTGGTTTCGCCTTCTCTCCTGGGGCCTCACTGGAGCCTCCCCACGCGTGGGGCTGGCCACTCCTGCACCTGTGCTGGGACCACTGCGGGAGGGACTCCTCCTTCCCGAGGGACACTGGGGGTGCTGCCGGCGACTCGGTCACAGACACCGTATGGATGGGCGGCCTCCAGCTGGGCAAGTGCGGCAGAGGAAGAGGCTGGTTGCTATGGCAACAGCCCTGCTTCTAAAGACTGGGCGTCCCTCCTTCTCCCTTGAAAGGGAAGAGGCAGAACCGAGAGCCAGGGGCACGCGGGGACAGGGGCCTCCTGGCTTGTCTCCTGTGGCCACAGGGCCGGTTCTACGTGCTGCTGCCGGGCCGAACCACCCGCATTCACCACACCCCAAGAACCCGCCGGGGCCCTTGTCTGCTCAGGAGCAGCAATTTGTGAGGAAGGGAAATGGGGACAGATGGGCAGGACAGCCACACCGCCCCCGTGTACAGCCTGTCCACGTGCGCACGCGGGCTGTTCTTCTGCCCGCACAGCCTGTCGGACACATTCTGGGAAGAGGAAGCCCCAACCTTGAGGATCGGCCAGCAGGAGCCTGGTAAGCACCTAGCAGTGCACTGCAGTCACTGGGCCACGGGGCTGGCACTGGCACTGGCCCCTGAGACCAGCAGCACATGGGTGGTTGGAAATGCAGTCTCAGGCCCCATCCCAGACAGACTAGAGTCAGACCCACGTCTTTTTTTTTTTTTTTTTTTTTTTGCGGTACGCGGGCCTCTCACTGTTGTGGCCTCTCCCATTGCAGAGCACAGGCTCCGGACGCGCAGGCTCAGCGGCCACGGCTCACGGGCCCAGCCGCTCCGCGGCATGTGGGATCTTCCCGGACCGGGGCATGAACCCGTGTCCCCTGCATCAGTAGGCGGACTCTCAACCACTGCGCCACCAGGGAAGCCCCAGACCCACATCTTAACAAGACCCCAGGTGACTCACACATGCAAGTGTTCGCAGCCATGGGCCCTCAGGGGACTTGGCAAACATGAGATGGCCGATTACATGCAGGGTCTCGAGAAATAACACAGGTGGGCAGCTTCTGAAGTGCTGCTTGAGGCACACATAGGCAGAAAATTGTAGGTCCGTTGGCAGGTCTCTGAAGCCCCTTGTCATAGCGAGGCTAGGGCCTTGTGTGCAGGACCCAGAGCCCTTGATGGAGGGCAGGCTGGCCCCCCTGACAAAGAACTGCCTATACAGTCACTAGCCTATGGCCCCAGTTACGTAAGGGGCACCTGCGGCACCCTCAGTGACTGCCCTATGGAGGGGATTCCTAGATGACGGCTCTGAAGTGAGGCCAATCCTCACGCACCAGAAAGCCACCATCACTGGTCACATGGGGCGTGGGCCTGAGTCTGTGAGCCCACGGGTTTGCAGACCCTTCCTGTAGGTGTTTCCACCTCCGCAGAACGTAGAGTGCGCCATTCATACTCAGCGAGCAGCCACAGCCCCACACTGGGCCCCGGCTGCCACATGGGGGGCTATGGTGGAAGCCCCCAGGCCTGCCCTCCACGCCAAACCAGAAATAGCACCATGTTCCTGGGGTTGGGTCCAACATCAGGAACCGGGGAGGCGCGAGGGCGGGGACTCCTTCTCTGTTCCCCATATCACTCGCCAGATGGGCGCTGACTGACAGATGGTCACAGCATAACCCAGGGCAACACCAACCGGCTGAGGTCTGGACGTGTACCTTCACTGGACAAAATCACAGTCCGTGGCGCCAGTATGCAGCGCAGCTGGCTTTTCTGTCCCCCTCGAGGAAGGAGACCAGCGGGCTCCCGCACATGGCAGGCACGGCAGCACACTTTCAGAGTCTGCCTGATGGCACCAACGCTCCCACCATCTTAACACGGTCCAGGGATCTTGGTTCCCTTGATGACATTATGCCGATTAGACAGGGCGGCCAAGAGATGACAAGCGCCCTAGAGGCCTCGGTAAAGCCCATGCCTCCCGCAGCGTGAGAGGTAAACCTGCTGAAAGTCCAGGGAAGTTTGGGGGTACGACGGTCTGGCAACGCAGGCGTGTGGAGGACCACTTCTAGGAGGCACAGCGCTCAGTGCGGCTCTGGGTGGGGGAGCGGCCCACGCCACATCTGCACCTGCTGTTCTCACCCATCTCCTGGGCCCCAGGCCACTCGCCCCTTGGGTGGGTAGCCCGTCAGACCCCACGCAGCCTGGAGCATCTGTGGCAGACACCCGTGGCAAACGCCTCCAGCCCAGAGCCCTGGCATCCTGGAGCAAGTCCATCTCCTTCTGCGTCAAACACAACTCTCCACTTGAAAAGCAGCTCCGGGTCTGCCACTGAGCTCTGGGGCAGGTCCAACTCCATTTACCAAGTGGCCACGTGACCCAAGGGCCCAGTGAGAAGACGGTGCACACAGCATTCGGTCCCGAATTTAAACATCAGAGCCTGGGCCCAGGCGCATCCGAAAGCGAGTCACGTGACCGGAGCCTCCAGCTCCTGAGCTGCTTGCTGCCTCTCCCTCAACCCACGGCCAGGGCTGCACGAAGAGCTTCCTGCAGCCGCGTGAGGGATGCGGCTTGCAGGCACGTGTGCACGCGCACCGGCGTCCCCCGGCACGCAGAACCAAGGTGCACGTCCGGCTCAAGCAAGCAGCATCCGACAGGTCAGCCGGTGGCCAGACCCAGAGCCACGAAGACAGGACACTTGGGGACAAAGGTCTGGGGACAGGGACAGAGAGGGTGCCGTGTCCTGCAGGAAAGATACACCGCTCCAGGCAGCGTCCCCGACAGCAGGGGCTCATCAACGCGGCATGTCGATGTCAGCCTCTTTCTGCCATCCGTGACCACTCCGTGGGCCCAGGTGCAAAGTGGCCATGACAGCAGGGACGGAGGACGTGCACGGGCCAATTACCTGGACTTCCCAAACTCCCACCACAGCTCCCAGCCCAAGCCCAAACCAGCAAAGACCAGAACACAGTCAGAGGATGCACACGTGCCAGCAACCCGGTGGCCACCTGACAACACACAAGCCACAATGCAAGTGGAGATGGTGACTTACCCCTGGAGACGGCTGTGGCTTTGCTGTCCTGGCCAAGACGCAGGTGCCAGTGCTAAACCCCCACTGACTGCCCTGGAGCCACACCTGTCTCCACAGGAGGGGCCCATCTGAGATCTCTGCTCAGTGGGGTGTGCGGTGGGGTGTGCAGTGTCCAAGGAAGGAACCAGGGAACCCAGTACCCCTCCCAGTAAGCTGCGAGCTGAGATGGCCCCTGACCATCAGGGGTCCTCAGGCTACCGAACCAGCAGGTAGAGAAAAAGCTGCTTTAAAAAAATTTTTTTAATTGAAGTATAGGTGATTACAATGTTCCATTAGTTTCTGGTGTACCGCAAAGTGATTCAGTTATATACATGTATATATAGGGTTGGCCAGAAAGTTCGTTCGGGTTTTTCCATAAGATGTGATGGAAAAATCCAAATGAACTTTTTGGCCAACCCAACGTATATATTCCTTTTCATATTCTTTCCTATTACGGTTTATTACAAGATATTGAATATAGTTCCCTGTGCTATACAGTAGGGCCTATTGTTTATATTTTATATATAGCAGTCTGTATCCCAAAAAGAAGAGGCTGCTTTAACGCCGGGGTGATGCATTCCTACCACCGCAGAGAAATAGGGTTGGTGCTCGTTACCGACTGAACTGGATCCCTCCGATTCATACACTGACGTTCTCATCCCCAGTACCTCAGACTGTGACCTTATTTGGAGAGGGAGCTTTAAAGAGGTGATTCAAATGAGGTCCTATGGGTGGGCCTGAATCCCACATGGCTGGTGTCCTTATAAGAAGACGAGATCAGGACACAGACACACACAAAGGGACGACCCTGTGAGGACACGGGGAGGAGGCGGCCGTCTGCAAGGCAAGGAGAGCGCCCTCAGGAGGAACCCCTGTCCTCAGGCTGCGGCCTCCAGGATGTGAGAGAATGAGCCTCTGCTGTACGGGCCGCCTGCCCACCATGGTGCTTGGTCACGTAGCCGCATCCAGCCAGAGCTTCCTGACGAGGCAGGAAAACAACGCCCAGAGACCGGGGGCCCACCGGGCACCCCAGCACCCCTTGTATGTAACAACGGGGCCCCAGGCACCAAGCCCTGAAGCCTCCCCAGCGGCCAAGGGCGATGGGGACAGGTGCTGGCTTTGGGGTTCAGGTGGAGAATGCTCACACTGACATCCCCAGCCCAGGATGAGGCTGCTGGTGGGCCCTGGTGCCCCGCCCTTTCCATGCGGACAGGAGCCGGGGGTGACTGGGCCTTGCCTTGCATGTGCCCTGCCAGGCCTGCCTCACCCATCCCTGAGCCCAGGCCGCTCGGAGGGCAGCAGAGAGAGGAGGGTGGGTCGGGGCCCCCACTCCCGCTTGCATCGCTCCAGACTGGCTGCACCCCCGCTCCTCGCCACATGGCCTCACCAGGTGGCCTGGGGTGGGCGTGGGGGGTTGGGGAGGAGCCCCAGGGCTCCACACCACCCCTTGTGGCTTCCCTGCCCCCGTCCACATGTCCATCCACAGTCCCCAAGTCGCCCTCGTCTGGGCGTGCTGCTTTCTCCTGGACCCAGATAAGGAGCCCAGATGACCACAGGAGTGGACACTGTCGGCCTCCCCTGCCACTGGGGACAGTCTGGGCCAGGCAGGGTGCAGGGGGCAGCCTGGCTGGGCCTCAGGAAGTGGGAACCCTCTGGGCCCTCCCGGCGCAGGGGCTGGGAATGGGGCCTGCTGCACCCAGCAGTGACGCCAGAGACCCCAGGCGTGCAGGGCGGGCACCCCAGTGGCAACTCACACCTGTCTGCGCTCGACCCGAGTCCCATCCCGGCTCCCACAGGCAGGGGTGGGGCGAGGCGGGGATGGCCTCACTCCAGCCAGGCCTCGTGTCTGCCCAGTGCCCACCACGAAGGCCGTCCCCATTACTGTGCGTGGAAAGGCACTTTAAGGGGGTGAATGAGGGGCAGGAGGGGACAAACAGAGGGGATGACCGGCTGACGGCACTCTGGCCCAGCATGGCTTCTGGCCGCCCAGGCTTACGGTCAGCACAGGTCCAGTCGCGGGGCAGCAGTGGCCCTCACGGGGCAGGGACCCCCAGGTACCACACGGGGCTCGAGAAGGGGCCTGGTCGGGCCCAGTAATCCACAGCACGAACCCGGTAGGAGCCGGAGACGACAGCCGTGTCTGAGGACACAAAGGTACGTGCCTGCCCTTGAACCTGAACCCCTCTGATCCCCCCAAACTCCAGGTGCCGGAAGGCCCTGGACCCCTCCCCACAGGGACTGTGCTGAGGCAGCAGGCACACCTGGGCTGAACACGAAGAGGTTAAAAGTCGAAGGCTTCCTGTTGATGGGCAGGTACACCACGCCCTCCAGGGAGAACTGGATCTCGTAGGTCCACAGGCACCTGGGGAAGGTCAGGCAGAACCAGGGCTGGGGTCCAGGGGGACTGGCAGGCAGGGGGCGCCCAGAGCCCTACTCCCCTCCAGCCCCCTTCCTGGCCCCTCCCCGGGGCCCAGGACACTCTTTTTGCAATGACAAAGGGCCACACTGGCTGAGAGGAGGGGTCTGGAACACGTGCCAGGGGCAAATGGCCTGTGTCGGTGCCCCCACCCTACATCACAGAGGCACAAAGTCATGAGCCATTTGTGCCAACAGTGGGGGCAGCTGTATGGGCGGCAGAGAGCACAGTCCGCGTGGGGTGACCAAAGGGCCACAGAGAGTGGCCACATGGGCGCTACAGCCCGGAGGATCTGGGGGCCAAGGGCGCGTTGGGGGGGGCAGGGGTAGGGGTGGTGACCGCACTCACGTACTTGGAGCCCACACGCTCATCGGACCAGACCAAAAGCAGCTGCCCGCGGGTCAAGGGGAGAGCACGGAGCCGGGTCACCTGGGGGAGTGAGGCACCGAGACTGGTTGGGGGCGGGGGCGACTGGGGCGGCGGCGGGAAAGGAACTGCCACTTGCCTGCCCCGGCGGCTCCTCCGGGCGCGCGCACACGTGCACCAGCCAGAGCGAGGGCAGAGGAAGCGCTGGGCGCAGCGTCAGGCGGCCGCTGCTGGGAAAAGGGAGCGGCATCACGGCCGCCGGGTCCTGGGGACAGAGTCAGGGGCTCAGGGCCCTCGTACCTCGGGAGCCGCCCCGCCCCTTACCCCACGTTCCCCGCGGACCTCGGCCGCGCGCATGCGCCGGAACTGCTCAGCAGAGGGGTAGACGGGCCTGCCCAGGCGCCGCCACTCGCCGTAGGGGCTGCAGAGCCAGTTGTCCATGTAGAGCTGGACAAAGACGACCTCTGCGGAGCGGGATGCTGGGGCTGGGCTCGCCTCCTCCAGGCCCCGCCCCGCCAGAGCTACCCCCACCCCAGGAGCTGGAGCCCCCTCTCTGGGAGCCCTGCTTACCCGGGCCCGGGGGCACCCCGTACAGGCTCAGAGTCAAGGGTACGCTGCGGTTGGCATGGGCGCGGGTGTCGTCGCTCGCGTAGACCAGCACCGTGGCGCGCCAGGCGTCGGCAGGGCCCATGGGGTGGTGGGTGCTGGCCAGGACGCCCACCGTGTGGTTGCTGTCCAGCACCGTCCCGTCCCGCGACACCTCAGCCCAGAGCTGCTCGTCGTCTACGGGGGTTAGAAGGGTCACCACGCGGAGTCGTCGCCCCTCGACCCTCCCAGGGCCTGCTTCCCACCATTTGCCCTCCTCCACTGGAGGTCCCCGGCCACACCACAAGCTCTGTGACCCACTGAGCTGGGAAGGGTGGGGAGGGACAAGAAACATGCTCCCGGCTCCCCAGCAAGGCACATCCTTTCGCGGGCCTTTGCACAAACTACTCCTGGCCTAGAACGACATCCCCGTCCAACTGAGGCTTCGTCCTGGCCCCGCCCTCGCAGGAAGTGACGCGAAACCCGGCACGCGGCTCACCCAGCAGGGCCAGCAGGGCCATCGCCGTGAGCACCGGCTTGCGCAGCAGCTGCACGTGCGGCGGGCGCGTGTCGTTGACCTGGAAGCGCGCGGTGAGCGTGCGCTGAGAGAAGGGGTGCGGGTGGTAACTCAGGAAGGCGTTGTCGTTGCTTAGGAGCGCGTAGCGGACGGAGGAGCTGGTGTTGGCCACCAGCAGGTTCTGGTGCTGTGCGATGACCTGCGGGAATCGGGGTGGCTGGGAACGCGACCGCGGGGGCCGCCTGCCTGCCCCTCCCACCCGGGAGAAAGGCCTCCCCCGGGGGCGGGCCTGGCGGCGGGCCCACCTTCACGACCATGGCAGCGTAGGTCACGTCGGCCCTCCAGGGCTGCGGCAGGGACCAGCCCACCAGCGGGTCGGCCTCGTCGTTGTAAACGGGGGTGTCCGCGAACTTGGGGAAGAGCCGCTGTATCTGCCGCACGACCGCCGCCTCCTGCTCCAGGATGGAGATGGAGCTGCCCGCGCCCTGCGCAGAGGCCCCGCCTGAGCAGAGGCCCCGCCTGAGCAACCCCCGAGACCGCCGCGGAGGGGCGGCGGAGCTGCAGGCAGCAGGCGGGCATTCTGGGGTTGCCGCGTGCAGGGGACCCCCGCGTAGGCGCTGGGTTGGGGGCGGGGACGGACGGAAGGGCGGGGATCCCGGGCTTGACCTTCTTGTGGAGGGCGATGTAGTCCAGCCTCACGCCCACCTCCCCGGTGAAGAAGTTGGTGCCATTGTGGCAGTGCCCCAGGAGGCCCCAGCAGAGCGGGGAGCGCGGCAGCGGGTGGAAGGAGTCTCCGGGGCCGCCCAGGCGCAGAGCCGAGCTGGCGGCTCGCAGACCCTCGGAGCAGGCGTCGTAGTAGTTCAAGAAGCC
Source organism: Delphinapterus leucas (assembly GCF_059928025.1). Classification (NCBI taxonomy): domain Eukaryota; kingdom Metazoa; phylum Chordata; class Mammalia; order Artiodactyla; family Monodontidae; genus Delphinapterus; species Delphinapterus leucas. The sequence continues at coordinate 573,079 of NC_143133.1, read as the reverse complement.
TGGGCGGGAGGGACACCGAGTCCACACTCCCGCGCCGGAGGGGCGGCTGCCACCCCCTCTCAGATCCGCAGGACCCCAGGAGGCCGGCCTGCCCACCTTGCAAGGTCATGGACACGTTGTCAAAGTCGTGGTGGTCCGGCTCGTTCCACGTCTCGAAATTCCACTTGGAAACGTGCTTGAGGCCGTACCTACCTGCAGAGGGTCCCTACTGTGGCGAGAGGGCCCCTCCCCTGGGGCAGGGTCATGGGCTCATGGGGATCCCCAGGGAGGGCAACCATGGTGGGGGGTTTGGATGTGACCGGAGTGTCTGATTCCCTATGAGCTCGCCCCCCACCGACCTGCCCCCCCTCCCCCATCAGGAGGCCCTGGTTCAGTGGGTTCATGATGAGAAGACCAGGAGGTGGCCTGGGTGGGCGTGGGAGGAGAGCCTGCCCAGGAGTGCCCACCCTGTCCCCGCAGGGCACGCGCCCCACCCACCGATGTATCTCCTGGCCAGGAGGGAAACCAGGTTTTTCCACTCGAACACCTGCCGCTCGTCCTCAAAGTCAGTGAAGCGTCCGGAGGGGCTGCCCATCAGCTCAAAGCCTGCAGCACATGAGGGTGGCTGTGCTCACCTGCCTGTCTCCACCAGGCCGGCACTGAGGTAGGCCCTGAGTAGGCAACCAGGAGGACAGAAGGGCCAGGCCAAGGGGACGGGGTGGGGCCAGCAGTACAGGGGCGAGGCTGGCAGCTTACCTGGGACGAGCTGGTTCTCCCTGAGAAGGTCCAGGTACCGGTCCAGGTGGGTGAAGTTGTAGCTCAGGCCCTGCCTGGCTGACCCCCTGTAGAAGGACACTCAGTGTCAGGATGGGAGAAGGTGGGCCCGGGATTGGAACCGTGGCCACATTCAAGCAGCTAAGAAACCTGCAAGGTGCCGTGCAGGACTAGGCTCCAGACTCAGCTGGCCCCTCTCCTCAAAAAGCATAACTATGTACGCCTATTAGTCACTCACAGCCTAGTATGAACTAGGGTGTCTGTGCTGGAATCCCACCCTCAAGCCTTCAGGGGCAGGCCCACTGAAGCCTGTGGGAGGGGGCAGGCAGGTCTTTTGGTAAAGGTACAACAGGATGGAGGGGGGAGAACAGGCATCCTAAAAACAGCTGACAGTGAAGTGGGAGGCTGTGGGATGAGCCTGGCAGGACCCCGTGGTGCCATATCCTGCTTCCCTGCATCTCCTGGAGCCCAGGGCCCCAGACTCGGCTCAACACTACCCCTACCCGCCTTCCACACTCTGAGAGGCAATGTGGACAGGCAGGAGAGGGAGAAGGGCAGCCTCCCCACCCTGCACTCATCCCTGAGGTGGAAATGAATTCGTGATAAGCAGCAGGAAAGCAGCTAGCGGGCCTGGGGCAGAAGAAGGGTGTGGGTTGTGAGAGACGCAGTCACACAGGGCCTTGTGACAACGGTGAGGATGGGATCCTGACTCGGGATGGGACCCAGGGTGACATGGGGAGTCCTCTCAGGGATCGAAGCAGAGCAGTACCGTGACTTTTTTTTATGTGTTTGTAGGACAATTTTTTTAGAACAGTTCTGGATTCACAGCAAAATTGAGATGGAGGTACTGAGATTTCCCATTTACCCCCAGCCACGCTCTCTCCCCACATGCACAGCCTCCCCCATGATCAACATCCCAGAGTGGGACTTTTGTTACAACTGATGGACCTACACTAACATCAGAGTCACCCCAAATCCACAGTCCACATTAGGGCTCACCTGGTGATGTACATTCTATGGGTTTGGAAAAATGTATACTGGCATGTATCTACCACTGTAGTATCACACAAAGTATTTTTACTGCCTTAAAAATCCTCTGTGCCTCACCTCTTCATCCTCCCCCCACCCCAAACCCCTGACGTGTTTACTGTCTCCATAGTTTTGCCTTTGCCATGTTTTGAAAGGATCCCTTCATCGGCCCATTGGAGCCAGAGTGGGAGCTGGAAGACGGTTCCCCGAAGGAGGTATGGTGCCCAGACTGGGTGGTGTCGGTGGCAGCAGCAAGGGGGAGCTGGAGCGGACGGATTTAGGAGGCAGAGGGGCCAGCGTCCTCTGCCGGACTGGAGGGGAGCTGGGAAGGGGGGGTTCTGCACAACCGTGGATTTCGCTTGAGCACCTGCGGGTGCGTGCAGTTGGCAGAGGCAGGCGGGGGAGTAAGATGGGTCTCGAATGCGCTGGCGTGGAGGTGGTTCACCTGGGGTCGGGGGCTGGGTGAGGAAACTGGTGCTCAGCCGTCAGGCCAAGACAAGGAGGGCGAGGCAGGCGGAGTAGAGCACCGAGCCTGGGGCTGATGCGACAGCCTGGGGTGGCCCAGATGGGTGGGCCGGCAGAGGGTCTGAGGGCTTCCCCTTAGGGCACGCCTGGTCCATCCACAGTTCTGAGGGGGAGGGCGGACACGTTCTAGACGGCGTGCAGCTGCGCCCTCTAGTGGCATCCAGGTGCGTCCCGCCTGCGCGGCGGCGAGGGAGGGGCGACGAGGGATCAAGGTGGAATCTGGCCCTGAACCGCTCTGGGTCTAAGTCTCCCAGTCAGCCCCACGCCAGTCTGGCCAGCCCAGCGCTGTCCCCCTGAGGGACAGCGAGGGTCTGGACAAGTCAGCACGTCCCTTCCTGGCCTCCTCTGCCCCACTCGTCACTGCACAAGGTCAAGGCCGAGCCACCACGCAGACAGGGTGTCTCCGGCTCTCACCAGGCCAGGCCGCGTCTTCCCACCTCCGGAGCCCAGACCCACAGCACGTGCGCAGCGGGGGTCCGCCCCTCCCCCCTCCAAAGGTCACAACCGGTAGCAAAGGAAAAAAAAACTTAAGCGCTCGGGTAAAAATTAAATGCGTGGCAGCGGACGGGTTCCAAAGTCCCACAGATGGGGGTGGGGGAGCAGGCGTGGGAGATGGGCGACGCATGTACAGTGGAGGCCCGGGCACGGGTGCCAGGCTTTCTCTGCAGATCCTGGCAGCGCTGGGCCGACTTGGGGCGGGGGCGGGAGCACAGCAGGCCTCGGGTAAATGCTGTTCCGGCGCTCAGTGTCCTGGGCCAGCGGGGTGTCACCAGGGGAGCCCCAGCTGCAGAGCCGATCTCAGCCTGTCACTCTGAGTAGACTTGAGTGTCCGCTGACCCAGCGTCGGCACCCAGAAATGCCCTAGGAGTCAGTAACCTGCCCCCCGGCGACCAGAAGACCCAACCTTGGGGTGATCCCAGGCCCAGAAACCCCGGGGAGCAGTCCTCAGGCCCCACTGTCGGTGCCTAGGTCTCCATCCGTCTCAGCCTCCGTTGGGAGGGGAATTTGAGAGATCAAAGCTAGTGAGGGGGCTGAGCCAGAAGGTGTAGCGCGCAGCCCACCCCTCCACTCCCCCTGCAGAGGCCTGGGTCACAGACGCAGTCCAGCCCGAGAGCCTCTCCATCCTGCAGCCACGCAGGGGGCCGAACCTGGGCGCGAGGCACAGGCGGCGTCGCCTCCCGCTCCTGGCCCGGCACCTGGGCCGGGGCAGCCGAGGCTGCACAACGACTTTATTCACCGCACGCCGGCGGCCGTCAGGAACGCCTGCACCAGGAACGGCCCCCCCATCCCTGGGCCTGAGCGCGTGCGCCGCGAGGACCCAGCAGCACCCAGGACTGGTGAGTGCTCGGGTGCGCGGGGCGGGGCCCCAGGCCTCGCGTGCTCGGGCGTGGAATCTGAGGAACACAGGGTGGGGATCGGGCCGGGTGCAGATGGGGCCGCGCTTGCTCGTCTGGCAAAGGGAGGGACGCACTCGTGGGAGGGGGCGCAGGGTGTATGGAAATGTGCTGGGTGGGGCCCGGGCCGCGCGTGCTTGGCTTGGGGGGTGCACTCGTGGGAGGAGGCGCAGAGCGGGGGTACGTGTGGAAATGCACGGGGTGGGAACCCGGGGCGCGCGTGGTCGGCAGGGATGGCGGGGAGCGGGGCCGGGGTGGGGAAATACATGGTGCGGGGCGAGAGTGCTCAGAGGGGGAGACACAGACCCGCCGCTGCGGGAAACCAGCAGCCACAGTCAGGGTCCGGGGCTGCGAAGATGCTGGCCAGGGCGGCAGGAGAGTCGCTCTTCTGGAACTGGGAGCGCTGGGGTCTGGTTCTCGGGGCCCTGGAGCCCAGCCTCTTTTCACTTGCGGGGATACATGGCTCCTTTCCAAATAAGTGTACTCGGTGGCTTAAAATGGTGATTTAAAGACCAATATTAAAATAACCATGTGGCACAGGACTAGGCAGGAGGCAAGATGAGGGGGGTTCCAGCAGGCGGAGGTGCTGGAGACCCCACGCCCGTCCTGATTAACCCGTGCCAGGGTCCTGCGGCCCCCCTGCCCCAGTGGAGGAGTCTGCAGTGGGCCCACGGAGGTGAAGGGGGACAGTGGGCCTCGGCCAGCAAGGCCCCAGGACCCAAGACGCTCGCCTGTGTGCCTGGTCAGATGGCAGCATGAAAACCACAGTCCTCAAAGCACAGAGGGACAGGCAGGGTGGGGGGGCGCTTAGGGCCCCGGGTCCTGCAGTTCTCTCTCAGTTGTATCTCTTCGCCTGCTTAGACACCCAGCCCGCGCAGGGGCTGGGGGAGTAGAGGCCCAGTCCCTGCCACCAAGGCAGCCAAGGTCAGGCCCCTTGCGGTGCAGCTGGATGGGGCACATGGGTGCTGCAGCGCTGAGAACAGCCCCTCCCTGAAACATAAATATCTCCACCTGCCTAAAATCCCACCACAGGTGCTCCAAACCTAGGCAGCCCCTGAAAGCCCTGTCCCCACCTCCTGAGAGGGGGAGCGGCCGCCACCCCCAATCACCCCTCCCCTCCCCGACAGTGGGCCCAGCCACCTCTGCCCACACGTGTCACGCAGGGAGTTCCCACAATGCCGCTCCGCCGGTAGCTGGGATGGAAGATAAGCGTGTTATGACCCCTTGGTGGCCCCTCCACTCCAGCCCTGAGAGGAGTCTTATCTGCCCCTGAACTGCTGTGACTTGTCCCGCCAGCCCTCTGAGCGGTGGCTCCTGTAAACCACATCCTTGGACAAACAGCACCCCCCAGGACTGAGTGGGTACCGCGCAGGACTCGGGGGCGGGGGGGCCGTGCCGGGAGGCCCCAGGCTCTGCCCTGGGTGGCTGGGTTCAGACTCCAGAGGGCAGGGCGAGACCTTGGGGCCCAACACAGACTTCAAGAACAAGGAATCGGATGGACGCAGCATCGCAGTGGGGCCTCGGCCCTGACCACTCCTCCCCCTTGATGCAGGTGTGCAGAACCCTCCCACTGTCTGGCTATCCCCCCAGCCACCCTGGGGTTCCACTCCCACCTCTGCCCCCAAATGGGGCCTCTGGTCTTTCCCATCCAGGCCACGGATGTGGCAGAACTTTCAGGGAGGCTCTGGAGGGAAGTCCCAAAGTGAGACTGAATGTGGGAGGTGCCTGGATGGAGCTCCCCCCGCCCCCCTGCCCCTGGCTTTGGGAGACAGCAGGCCCAGGCCAGCTCAGCCTTGCAGCCCTGTCAGAGGGACCCCTCGCAGCCTCTCAGGCCTCCCCTCCAGGATGGAGAACACTCAGGGCTGTGGTGTTCTTTCCCCACGTTGTCCCTCAGGCACTCACTTGTTCATTTTAAAGATGTGAGAACTGAGGTTCTGAGTAATTTTAAAAACAGCAGCGCACTCTTAGTTAACTGTACGTGGGACACGAGGGTGGTCATCTGAAGGGACCGTTTACCTTCACACCAGCCCTATGAGGCAGGTCCCGCTGGCCCTGGAGTTGTGGATGGAGGCGTGGCGAGGCCAGGCGGCCACCCACCGCACCAGGCCAGCACCTGGCTGGGATCCAGGTGGTGGGGCTCCAGGGGACAGAACCAGGACCCCTGTCCCTGAAGCAGGAAGGGCACACCTGGCTGCTAATTGTATCCTGATGCCTGGCAGCCCTCCAGTCCTCGGCCACACACACACCCCGCCCCGCCCCCAGCGGCCTTGCGCCTGCTTTCCACCCAAGGACACAGAGCAGAAGGCAACATGTGGCTACTCTGCGCCCAGCTGGCTCCTGCGGGGACCAGACCCATCTCCTGGCAGACAGGATGTCCAGGGATGGGACTCGGAGACCAGCCCCTCCCTCGGACCCCCATCCTTGCCCACACGCCAGGGTCCTGGGAGCCATGGCACTGGGCCCCAGAGCCGAGGGGTCGCACGCTGCCTGTTCCCCCGCCCCTCCCCCAACACAACTGGCCAGGCTCCTGAGCTTCTGCCTCCCGCAGGGGCCCAGAGTCCAAGCTTCCCGCTCCAGCCACTCAATGCCCCAGCCCACCTGTCCCGCACCCGGAGCCCTGCTCCTGGGAGGCTGGAAGCTTGTAAGAGCCCCACACAATTGTAACTGTCTGTGCGCCTCTGATTACCGCACAACTCCCCGTATTAGCCGCTCAGGTAATGCTCATCTGGGGGAGCCTGTGACTCAGCAGTCTTCGGAGTAAATGATTTAACTGCACGCCCAGCACAGCCGAGCAGTCAGATGCTAAGCGCAGAGCACTGCCCGCCGGTCAGTGCCAGGCCAGCTCTGTGCCTGAGCTCACCGCCTGCACGCCCAACCCGCTAACTGAGCCCAAGGCCCCGGGGACAGACAAGCTAGGTTCGCACTCTCTGCCGAGCCCGCGAGGGGCCCCTCAGGTAAGAGTCCCCCTGGGACCCTGCGGCAGGACAGCAACAGCTCTAGACAACTCGGCCACAGCAGAGGCCAGCTCCCTGGATGGAGCGGAGGGGCAGGACGCTGTTAAGTGGAGAGGCCCGATTCCAGTGTTTCTTTTGTGGACTCCCCGTTGTTTAAACAGTCACTCAGTCGACACACCTGGACCTCGGGGGCTGGCTGAGCTCAAGGTGTCCAGGGACCCCTGTGTGGTGAGGTCTTCAAAGGAAAGAAACAGCTCCCCTAGCATCCCCCAAAGGGCAGGCCTGCCACTCGAGCCCTGGGGGCGGCGTCCGCCTGCCCACACCTCACACCAGGCCGGGACGAGCGCCCATCCTCCACACCCGGGGACACCCCAGGCCCCGCATCCCCAGCCAGTGCACACACCGCGCCAGGGGGACCAGGCTCTGAGGAAGCAGGGACCATCTGCTTCATGTCACCATGAGGGGGGCAGCAAGAGCTGAAGTCCTGGCGGACCTCAGCACAGCTGTGAACGGGACGCCCCGGCGCTCGCTGAGCACAGAGGCAAGGTCAGCCTGGGCCGGGTGGCAGGCTGCCCTCTGGAGAGCAGGGACGGTTGGCACGTGTGTTCCACGGTGTGCCTGTGCGGCCTGAGCCACCAGCCAAAACCCAGAAGCGTTAACACTCACCGGGAAAGGGGCCTGCTGTCCCAGAACACCCTGCAGGCGACGGACACCAGTCACCCCCGCTCCCCTGCCAGCCGGCCCCTCAAAGCACGTTCCGGGAATTCTGCCGCAAGGACCTGGCACAGATTTGGGGTCCTGGCGTCTGCAAGGCTCTTCCCGCCAGCAGGGCCGCAGTGCAGAGGTGATGGAGGGACGGCCAGAGGGGGCTGTGGTGGTCCGGGCGGCGGAGCGGAGGGGCCTCGGGCGCGGACGGAGAGCAGTGGAGCTTGTTCTGGCCACGCGAGTCTGGGTCTCCGTGACGCCCTGACTCTGACACGTCTCGCCACCCCAGCAATGACACCCACTTCTGCCCACTCTGCAGGTTTTCTCGGGGGGCGGGCTGGTGCCCCACGATGGAAGCGTCCCCTGAGTGCACACAGCAGGGCCGGGGGCTGGCGCTGGTTCGCCGGCGGCCCCCCGCACCCCCAGGCCTGCGAGAGGCTCTGAAGGCCCGGCTGCGGCGGAGCTGTTCGTGCAGCGTGCAGGGGGCCTGGGCACTGCTGCAGAACCTGCTCCCCGCCACGCGCTGGCTCCGCCAGTACCAGCCTCGGGAGGACCTGGCGGGTGACGTCGTATCTGGGCTGGTCATCGGCATCATCTTGGTGCCCCAGGCCATCGCCTACTCACTGCTGGCCGGGCTGCAGCCCATCTACAGCCTCTACACGTCCTTCTTTGCGAACCTCATCTACTTCCTCATGGGCACCTCACGCCACGTCTCCGTGGGTATCTTCAGCCTGCTCTGCCTCATGGTGGGCCAGGTGGTAGACCGCGAGCTCCTGCAGGCCGGCTTCGACCCCGCCCAGGACGGCCCGGGGCCCGGGGCCAACCACAGCGCCCTCAACGCCTCGGCCACCATGCCGGCGCTTGGGCTGCAGGACTGCAGCCGGGACTGCTACGCCATCCACGTGGCCACCGCCCTCACGCTGCTGGCCGGGGTTTACCAGGTGAGGAGCTGGGCCTGGGCCTAGACAGGCTGGCTCAGCCACTCAGAGCAGCCCCTCCAGGTACTGGTCGCCCCCCTGCAAGGGCCAAGCCCGCGGGAGACAGGAGGTCAGGGCGGTGGCTTAACCCGCAAGGCGAGGAGAGAACAGGGCATAGGCAGAAGTGGGTGCGTGACAGCACCCCAGGTTGGGTCACCAGAGGGGCTGAGGGTGCCCGGGGTCGGGGGCCTGCCTGGCCAGCTGCAGAGTGTGGCCTCGGGCCCAAATGTGCCCCCACTTGGTCTGCACATCCTCCCCAGCTTCCTGTCCCAAGTGGGATCCTGCGAACTGCCTGCCCACCTGCCTTCCCACGGCCTCCCCGCACCCAGCCCTCACTGGACCAGGGCTGTCCACCCCAACGTCGCCCCCTCCCAAGAGCCACCTCAGGTCCTTCCTCTCAGCTCCAGGTCCCCCGGGAGGGGGGCGGTGCTGTGGACAGGGCTGAGAAAGGAGCTGCCTTCCGATGCCCAGAGCCCGCGTGTGTGAGACCACGGTGAGCGTCGTGGCCACAGCGTGCACTCCGGCGTCTGCCGTGCCTGTGCGCACACACGTATGTGCAGGCGGCCGCGGGTGGGGTCCACATGGGAAATAAGCAATGCGAGGGAGGGAGGTCCAGCTCTGTGCTACGCCCGCGCCCTGCGGCCCTGACCACGCTCTGTCTGCAGGTCCTCATGGGCATCCTCGGGCTGGGCTTTGTGTCCGCCTACCTCTCGCAGCCGCTGCTGGACGGCTTCGCCATGGGGGCCTCAGTGACCATCCTGACCTCCCAGCTCCGACACCTGCTGGGCGTGCGTGTCCCGCGGCACCAGGGGCCGGGCCTGGTGGTCAGCACGTGGCTGAGCCTGCTGCGCAGTGCCGGGCAGGCCAACCTGTGCGACGTGCTCACCAGTGCCACGTGCCTGGCCGTGCTGCTGGCGGCCAAGGAGCTCTCGGACCGCTACCGGCAGCACTTGAAGGTGCCGCTGCCCGCAGAACTGCTGGTCATCGGGGCGGCCACGCTCGTGTCCCACTTCGGGCAGTTCCACGAGCGCTTCGGCTCCAGCGTGGCTGGCGACATCCCCACTGGCTTCATGGCCCCGCATGTGCCAGACCCGGCGCTGGTGTGGCGCGTGGCGCTGGACGCCGCGTCCCTGGCCCTCGTGGGCTCCGCCTTCTCCATCTCGCTGGCGGAGATGTTCGCCCGCAGCCATGGCTACTCTGTGCGCGCCAACCAGGAGCTGCTGGCTGTGGGCTGCTGCAACGTGCTGCCTGCCTTCTTCCACTGTTTTGCCACCAGTGCCGCCCTGGCCAAGAGCCTGGTGAAGACAGCCACCGGGTGCCGCACGCAGCTGTCCAGCGCGGTCAGCGCCGCTGTGGTGCTGCTGGTGGTGCTGGCGCTGGCGCCCCTGTTCCGGGACCTGCAACGGAGCGTGCTGGCCTGCGTCATCATCGTCAGCCTGCATGGGGCCCTGCGCAAGGTGCGTGACGTCCCGCGGCTGTGGCGGCTCAGCCCTGCCGATGCTCTGGTCTGGGTGGCCACGGCGGCCACCTGCGTGCTGGTCAGCACCGAGGCCGGGCTCCTGGCCGGCATTCTCCTCTCACTGCTCAGCCTGGCCGGCCGCACACGGCACCCACACGCTGCCCTGCTCGCCCGCGCCGGGGATTCCAGCTTCTACGGGGACCCAGCAGAATTTGAGGGCCTGGTCCCCGAGCCTGGTGTGCAGGTGTTCCGCTTCACGGGGCCCCTCTACTACGCCAATAAGGACTTCTTCCTGCGGTCACTCTACAGCCTCACCGGGCTGAACGCGGGGTACGCAGCCGCCAGGAGGAAGGAGCGGGGCCCGGGGGTGGGGGCTGGCGAGGCAGAGCCTGTCGAAGGTAGGGACCTGGGTCCCGGGAGCAGCACAGCTGCACTGGTGCCCTCGGCGACCCGCTTCCACGCAGTGGTCATTGACTGTGCCCCGCTGCTGTTCCTCGATGCCGCCGGCCTGGCCACGCTGCAGGACCTGCGCCGAGACTACGGGGCCTTGGGCATCACCCTGCTCCTGGCCTGCTGCGGCCCCTCAGTAAGGGACACCCTGAGGAGAGGCGGCTTCCTCGGGGAGGACCCGGGGGACGCGGCCGAGGAGGGGCAGCTGTTTCCCAGCGTGCACTGCGCCGTGCAGGCGGCCCAAGCCCGCCGCCAGGAGCTGGTGGCCGCCAACTACACCCTCTAACAGAGCCGGCACCTGCGCCAGCCTCCACTCCCACCACCCATCACTGCAATCTTGCTGTCGCCTGGTGCCTCCAATCTAGAGGACCCAGGGAACCCCAAATGGGATGGAGGGTGGCAGTGAACACACACAAGGACCCAGACACTTGAGAACCCTCAACTGCACCTTGGAGACAAACGCTGCCTCAGTGCCAGGCTGGTCCGTGGAGCCGGTCTGACAGTTGGTGTCCCATCTTACTTGAACAAGGACCCTGAGGCAGTCACGTGGCCTCCAAGGTACCAAAAGGACGTTGGTCCCTTGGCCCGCTAGCACCCCCCCACCAAGTGAGAGCTGGCAGCTCTGGCCAGGGGTGTGAGAGTCTCTGTGTCTAGGAAACCCCGCAATGCACACACCCAAGTGTCTCTTACACCCTGTGCCTCAGCCCCCAGAGGGGCCGGCAGGGCCAAAGGCAGATGTGACCAACACGACCTCAGTCCGGCCCCTGGCGTGGCATCCCCACAGTCTGAGCACAGAGCAAGGGTGCCCACTCGCCGTTGCAGGGTCCAGCTGTGCCCGATCCAGGGACTGCCCCAGCAGCCACAGCACCTGTGGCGCCAGGAGGGTGCCCTCCATTCTCCCTGCCCCCAGGATGCTTGGCCGAGAAGCACAGGGGCAATGGCTTCTTGGAGCAGGAGTCCCCCGCCCCGTCACCCCGCCATGGCCCGGTACTTCACTGTCCTCCACACCCAGACGGCACTTCCTCTTAGTCTCCGTCTGCATCTCCATACACTGGGCTCTGCCCAGCTGCCCCCAGGCTGCCCATCCCCTCCATCACCCACCTGGCCGTGATGAGGTCCAGCAGCCAGTGGGTCCGAACCTGTTCGATGCCACCATGAGGGACGGCACCCACGTAGGCCAGGTTGAGCTGCTGGTCCCAGCTGAGGTCATACCGGTCAGCCTGGCTGTGCGGCAGTGGGGGACTGGGCACAAAACAAGGGGAAGCAGAGGCATTAGTCCCCTTGAGTGGGGCTAGCGGAGGGGCCTCAGCACAGGCCCCACACCTACAAACTCAGGGCAAGGACCGGGGCGTGTGTGCTGGTGAATTTTACTGTCTCTGATGTAATAAACTGCCCCCTAGTGCCAGGACTGTGACGAACTCTCAGGTTTATGGGGGTCGGGGGCTCCCAGAGAGATCACATTCCCACCCTGCTCCCTGCCCCACCGGCCGGGAGATATCAGCTCCAAGTCTGACAGAGGCAATCAGGGACACCAGGGACGGGGACAGGTCCCACTGCAGGGACGTCGAACGTTCTGGGGTTGCCCCCTCGAGGGGGGTCCCGATCTGCGCCAAAGAGTAGTGTCCTGGGCCACAGCCCCTCCTGCAGCCTGGGCTGCCGCGGTTGGCCACCAGGCTCTTCAGCCTCTGGGGGATGACCAGGCACACTCAGGACCTGGCCCCAGGCCCCCACCACACGGGGCAGCCGCTCAGCTAGAAAACCTCCGCAGCACCGGAAACTTCTCATAGAGCCAGCGGACAGAGAGGAGATCCCCACTCTGAGGCTGGACCCGAAAGGAAGGAGCGAGCCGCGGCCCTCCTCACTTCGGAGCGCCTACTGCAGGTCTCTCCAGGTGCGACACGGGGGTCCCGGAGGACCGGGCCGGGGTGCGCGGCCGCGGTTTGGGAAGAGCGCGCAGCGAGCAGGGGCGTGCTGGGCCGCTCCGACCTCAGTGTCCCCCGCGGAGCGCTCACCAGAAGCCGGTGCTCCTCCAGAAGGGCTGCAGGGGACGCAACGCGCGGGCCGCGTCCACGCGCACCAGGTGCGGAGCCTCGGCGGCCGCGAGGTACGCGGCCAGGAGGGCAAGCAGCGCGGCGCAGGGGCGAGGTGGGCGCATGGCGGGGGCGCGGGGGACGCAAGACCCGGGCACGGGAGCACCCCAATCGGAGGACACCCACCCGGCCCTCCTCGCTCCGGGAGCCGAGGTCCGCGCCCCGCCCGCCGGTTCCGCCTCCGGGTCGCGCGCCACGTGACCGCCGGCACGGGGCGGGGCCTCGGCAGGACCGGGCCGGGCGGAGGTCTGGGGGGGGGCCGCGGGCGGTGGGCGGGGCCGGAGCGGTGGGCGTGGAGCGGGGCTGTGGGAGGGGCGCGGCCGGGAGGGGAAAGCAGGAGGCGTGGGCGGGGTCTGGCGGGAGCTGGCCGTGGAGGCGGGCCCGGGGCGGTGGGCGTGGGGCTGGGTGGCGGGGCGGGGAGCTCCGGCAGCCCCGGAATCTGGAGCGCTTCTCAAGGCAGTAGGCTCTGCCCAGCTGCCCTCAGGCTGCCATCCCCCGCCCCAATCTGGAGCCCCTTCCCGGTAGTTTGCTCCCCTCCGTTCCCTCCCGCGCCGAGCAGACTGCGGGGACTGGGCGGCACTCGGAAAGCGCTCGGCCTTCAGCCGCTCGAGTGAAAACCGTCGTCTGTTAATGCTTCGGAAGGTCGGCTCGCGGGCCGGCAAGCATCCTAACGCGCGGGCCAGGCGGCTGCTCGGTGGAAGGTGGTCAGAAGTGGGACACATTTGGAAGGTGGACTGGTGGCTCTTAGGAATTTGGCTGGAGCAGCGTGCGGATGTGACGTTTTCTGAGAGGAGGGCTGTTGTAAAGCAACGGGGGTGGTCAGGGGGCTAAGCTGCCTTTGAGAAGCCAAGTGGACATTTCTATGGGCAGATGGGCAGCGCGGCCTGGGTGTTGGGGGAGGTGGGTCAGCGGTGAATGTTTAAGCTTCAGACTGCACATGCACTACGTGTGTGTACACGTACATATACTGTAGGTCGCACAGCATCACATCCTCCACCAATCAAACGTCTCAGGACTCGGGGAAGAGCCTCTGGCCTTGCACTGCCCTCCCTCGGACAGCAGAACCCCGCCCCAGAGTCAACCAGTGTCACCAGTCCCTTGGGCTGAAGAGAGAGGAGCTCTAAAAGTGATGGACGACATCCAGTCACAGAATGAAGACGTGCTCCGTAGCCCGAGGAAAAGTACAAAGGCAGCAGAACCCAGGCGGGTCCTAGTGAAATGCTGAAACCAAAGCTGAAAGGAAAGCCTCCAAAGCAGCTCGATGGGGACAGGACCCGCCACCCTCAAAGTGCAAAACGGCAAGAAAGAACACTGACTTTCCAACAGAAGCGGCCAGAACCAGTAGCCAAGGGAAGGAAAACTTCAAACTAAACCAGTTAGCCAGGACGTCTCGATCCAGCAAAAAGCGTGCTCTGAAATGGAGGTCAAATAGAGACGCTTCGGAGAATCCAACTCTGAGAACGCTTGTCACCGCTGACCCTCCTTTACGGAAACGGTAACTGGTGTTCTTCCAGAAGAACGTGATCCTTGCAGCCCAGAGGGGCAGGAAGGAAGGAAAGGCAGCAGAAAGGTCTATTGTCTATAAGTCTAGGAAAGAGTGACACATAACACGGCAATAATAACATCTCGTGGGGCTCGAAGTATATCCAGAGACTGAAACATGACAACAGTAGTAGCCCAGGGATTGTGAGGGGCACATGGTGTGTGAGCGGCTGGCCCCCCACGTCCTCTGAGTGAGAGCTTCTACCGTGAAGGGACTTCGCAGGTGGGACTAAGTTAAGGGTCTTGAGATAGGGAGATGACCCTGGATTATCCGAGCGGGTTCTGAGTGTCCTTGTAAGGGGGAGGCAGAGGGAGATTTGACACGAAAGAGGCTGCGTGGTGACTTCAGAAGAAAGAAAGCCATCTGAAGATCGTCCTAAAATTTGCACTCAGGACTTGCTTTAATCATGTGTGCTTAGACAGACGGACACAAATCCCTAGAAATAGGAGGCAGGACCACATGGGGAGGCGGAGGGAGGGGATGGGCATTATTAAAGTATCCTCACATGCAAAGAGTCTTTAGTGCCCAAAGGCAGGACAGGTCCCCTTTAACAGAGGAGAGGGCAGTGGAAATGCTTTGGAACTTGGCGTGAGGTGTGAGTTAACCACGGTCCTTGAATTAAGAGAGCTTGAGGGCTGGGACAAGACAGAGGCCCATCTAGGGTTCCACTTGCTGGACTGGAATTTGAAAAGGGGTGTTTGAGGAGACCAGTCTTTGTCTCAGTCACACAGGCCCTCTGGGAGCCGTCAGGGACTATACTTTGAGAAGTGACATGTGTAGCATGTCCTGGCCACACCTCACATCGTGGCCTTAGTGCACGTGGAAACGTGTGATTTTGATATATATTTGGGAGTCTGTGAGACAAGAGATTCCTAGAGTTCTCACCTCTGAAGCGGGCGATCTTTAGGTGATGGCTGGACAGTGTATGATCAATGTGCAGATGGGCCACTTGTTCAGGGCACCCGCGGCTAAGACAGCCGCGTGAAGTCCAGCTGGTGTGCTGAGCTCTGGGTCCGTCCGTCTGCAGGGCTGAGGCACGAGAGGAGCCCCAGCACGTGGGGTAACTGGCAGTGCTGTTCACACAGTCCACGGACTCCCGCCGCTGCCACTCAGGTCATCCCGAGGGGCTCCCCAGGTAGCCAGGGGATCTGGGGGAAGAATATGTGGCCACCAGAACTCAGCAAGGACTAGAAGATGTTGGACCTGTGTGTCCAGTGGCTGTCCTTGGAGGAGGACGTCATCACGGTGAGGCCACACCTGTGCTCCTGGAGAAAGGCGTCTGCCGTTGGTCAAGGTTGGCCAAGGGCTCGCCTGCCAGGACGGTGCGTGCTGGAAGGCAGCCAGGTGCCAGGGTGGCCTGGAGAGGCGTGGCTGTCCCTTCAGGGTGGAGCCAACGATGGGGAGAGGCACCCACTGAGCAAAGTGTCTGGTCGCTGGTCGGTGGAGGCCGTGGTGTTAGCAGTGTTGGATTTCTGGTGTGGAGCCCTAACAGTGGGACCACAGCTGCACGGCGTGTTTTTTCCACCGTGAGCGACCCCTAAATTTTACAGGGAAAAGAACGGGCAGAACTAGGCCTTATTTTCTCCCCTCTGTGCCCTTATATTGGTTTTTTCTTTCATCCTTTTCTCCCTCTTCATTTATTTTTCTGTTAGGCTTTTCGTCCCTGTCTCTGATTGGTAAGAGGACCAGGGGCCCTGCTGGCAGCACCGTCAATCTTTCTCCCTCTTCCTTCTCTTAAACAAAAGCCTGTTTTTTCTCAAATAAAGCCTGGCCTAGGGCTTCCCTGATGGCGCAGTGGTTGAGAGTCTGCCTGCCGATGCAGGGGATACGGGTTCGTGCCCCGGTCCGGAAGGATCCCACATACCGCGGAGCAGCTGGGCCCATGAGCCATGGCCGCTGAGCCTGCGCGTTCGGAGCCTGTGCTCCGCAACGGGAGAGGCCACAGCAGTGAGAGGGCTGCGTACTGCAAAAATAAAATAAAATAGAATAAAAAACCTGGCCTGTATCTCTAAGCAGGGCAGAGCGGTTTCCTTCCCTCCGCCCCCATCCCGTATCTGTCTCTGACTGTATTGGCTACATTCGCTTCTTTTCTGTATTCTTGGTGCTGTGGCATTTGGGGCCTTGGTCCTGGAGAGACAGCCCTCCCAGTGCTGAGCCCCCCCACAGTGAGCCACTCTCAGCCACCGTGCCGACGTGCCCTCTGCCCCAGGCCCCCTCAGGGCTGGGCACTGGGCAAGCAGCACTGCCCCTAGCGCTCAGCCCTGCCAGAATTATTCAAACTGTCCAATCCTAAATCTGCCATGTGTACCTGTGCTGCCTCACCCATTCCTTCCTGTGAAAACCCCAGTTAAGGCTCTGGGCCACGTTCTCTTCACTTCTGCTTCTGCCTCCTGACCCAAACCTATGCTCCTGGTGGAAGGGGGTGGCCCCTTCTCTTGAGAAATGTGAGTAATAAATTCTTCCTTCAAGGCAGACATAGCGAATGGACTTGAGGACACGGGGTGGGGGGGAGGGGAAGCTGGGAAGAAATGAGTGGCATGGACATATACACATGACCAAATGTAAAATAGCTAGCTAGTGGGAAGAAGCCGCATAGCACAGGGAGATCAGCTCGGTGCTCTGTGACCACCTAGAGGGGTGGGATGGGGAGGGTGGGAGGGAGACGCAAGAGGGAGGAGATATGGGGATATATGTATACGTATAGCTGATTCACTTTGTTATAAAGCAGAAACTAACACACCATTGTAGAGCAATTATACTCCAATAAAGATGTAAAAATAAATAAATAAAAACTGAAAAAAGAAAGTTCTTCCTTCAAAGGCAGTTGTCTCCATTTCTGTCACCTTACCATAGGTGATTAAAACAAATCCTGGGCACAAATTTTATTTTATTTTATTTTATTTATTTAGTTTTGGCTGCGTTGGGTCTTCGTTGCTGCGCGCGGGCTTTCTATAGTTGCGGCGAGCGGGGGCTACCCTTCGTTGCAGTGCGCGGGCTTCTCATTGAGGTGGCTTCTCTTGTTGCGGAGCACGGGCTCTAGGCGCACAGGCTTCAGTAGCTGTGGCACGCGGGTTCAGTAGTTGTGGCTTGCGGGCTCTACAGCACAGTCTCAGTAGTTGTGGCGCACGGGCTTAGTTGCTCCACAGCACGTGGGATCTTCCCAGACCAGGGCTCGAACCCGTGTCCCCTGCATTGGCAGGCGGATTCTTAACCCCTGCGCCACCAGGGAAGCCCCCTGGGCACAGATTTTAGAGCAAAGGTGCAGCCCTGCTCAGGAATGCCAGGAACGTGGCTCCGGCAGCTGGAGGCCAGCAGCCCGAGTGGAGGGAATGTGGTCCCGCCCACACCTTGAACAGGCGCAGGGGCTTCTGCTACGGAGACAGGGGCTATGACGCCAGAGTGGTGGGGACAGTGGGGGCCTGGGCACAGATGGACACAGGCACCACAGGGAGGCCGTGGGTCCATGCAGTCGCCTGGGTTCACACAGGGCCTTCGTATGCCCAGAAGGTTTTGTAACATTTGCTAAATGAGGACAACGTGACCACAGCAGTTCCCACCACGCTCTCTCAGGCCCCCCATCACACTTCCCCTCTGGCTGGAGTGGCTCTGGGGGTGGCACTCTCGGGATCTGGCCCAGGGGAAGCTGAGTTGTGGGAACATGGGTTGGGGGTCAGTGGAGAACACACGTCCTCCCCAGCCACTTGGTTAGGAAGTTACTGCCAGACATCCTGGCGTAGAAAACAGCTTCCAGGAACACCCGTGGCAACTAACCAGGAGGAAGGAGTGAATCACCCTAACTTTTGGAAGAGGATTAAACATGCGCTGATTTAACAGGAAACGCTGACATTGACAAGATAACGTGGACCCTAACAGCCAATGTGACAAGGACATGATGTAAGAAGTTTCGTCAGGTCAGCAGGGACATTTTAGATTAGTCGTGGCCCAGGAAAAGCACACGACCCTGAGGCTTCCCAGCTTATGGAAGAAACTTGACGAAGTTCTCTCCGGCTGTGACAGTGGTCCTAACGATGTATGCGATACAACCAGTAACAAGTTGTCAGGCAGAAAGTCTTGTAAATTAGCAGTGACAATTGTTTTCAATCAGTTACGCTGGAGGGACTAAATTATCTTTTTCTTTTCTCCCTGGACAATGATATTGCAAAATTGTTATGAAAAGAGACAATTAAAAATGTAGATGAGAGAATTCCCTGGCGGTCCAGTGGTTAGGACTCTGGGCTTTCACTGTCGAGGGCCCGGGTTCAGTTCTTGGTTGGGGAGCTAAGATCCCACAAGCCACGCAGCAGGGACAATTTTTTAAGAACGTGGGTGAAGAAAGAATCACAGTGGAGCAGCAGGCAGTTAGGAATAAAAGGTGTGGGCTTTTTCTAGATTCTGTGATGTTTGTGCCATTTATCGATATTTTTCATGTTTAATTTGTTGTGATTTTTTTCTCTCATTCTGAATAAGTGTGTTTCTAATTTTATCAAAATCATTCTGCATTTTTTCTTAAAGAGAGTCCCATTGACTTCAGGCTGCCCCACACCTGGGCAGGCCCAGCCCCACATTCACCTGGTGGTACATCGGCCAAGTGGAGACGCGCCCGAGGCTGCACGACACGCCGCCCTCTTCCTGAGACTCGGGCATCTTCGCCATCTCAGGGCGGGCAGGTGCTCGTGGCGCAGGACTCAAAGGCCCTCCCCAGAAGGGAAAAGGCTGCCCAGCTGGCCGAGAGGAAACAAAGAAGGCCTTCACTGAGAACCACCACTGAGCAGGTGGCAGGACCAGCCAGGTGTGGGGGGGATGCAGACACGGTCCCTCTCAATATTCGCGGAGGCTGTCTTTGCGAGTCCGCCTGCTGGCGAAGGCCCACTTGTCCCACCGTCGGCAACGCTCGCGGCGCCTTTGAGGCTGTCCACGGATGGACGTGCGCGGATGGACGGGCCCTGCCTTCTCGCTTTGGCTCACCCGTGAGCGAGCCCTCTTCCTGCCCCTCCGGGGCCGCGTTTCCGCTCCTGTGATTTCGGTGGTGATTCTGCGGCTTCCGCTGCCCCCCGCCGAGGGCTCTTCACATCCAGAGTCCTGAGCGCGGGTGGCCGGGACGTGCCCCGCGGAGGAACCCGTGTGCCGGGGAAGCTCCGTCCGGGCCGAGGGACAGCGCTGCCGGCCGGGTCAGTGCTTAACGAGCCAACGACGGTGTCTGTTCACTAAGTGGTCTTTTGTGTTGACCCATCGGGGAAAACGCCGTGCCGAGAGGCTGGCAGGAAGCAGCCCGGTGTTTCCCCAGGAGCCGGGGGTGAGCGCTTGCGGAGACCACATAGAGCATGACTTTGAGAATACTGACAATTGACTGTAACCAATAAAAGAATCACCTCCAGAATATATAAAGAACTCCTACAAATCAATAAGAAAAAGACGCTCAATGGAAAGGTGACCAAGGCAAGCCTCACAGGAGGAGGTGCAGACGACAGACAGATCCAGGACGAGCTGCAGCCTTTCTCACCAGCGCCACCGGACAAGGGCCAAAGCCGCACACACCTCTGCACCCTGACCAGAAAGGCTGAAATGGTGACACTGTTCGTGTCCAGGGTTGGCCAAGGTCTCCCACATTGCTGGTGGAAGTATGAACTTTTATTTTTGTGTGGAGTCTTGGAAAGCTGTTTGGCATTATTTTCTACAAGTGAACATAGCACGTCCTACTTCAGCAGACACAAGGACATGTATGTGTGGTAACCAAACACATGGACGAGGATGTTCCCAGAAGCATTTTCCATAACGGCCAAAGTCTGGCACCGACACCCAAGCCCGCTGGTGCAGAAGGACTGAGAGGCAGGACCCCAACGGTGGGCCAGACTCTCACATGCCCGCGACGTGAGCAGGAACAAAAAGACCCTCAGTGGAACTCAAGACAAAACGTTGGGTGACACAGGCCAGTCACCAAACAATGCAGGACTGGCTGTTTCTGGGCCTTCCAGGCAGGCTGGCAGGTCTGTGTGTACATTAGTTTGCCTCGGTTCCCACACAAAACACCACAAGCTGGGTGACTTAAACAACATTGATTCTCCCACTGATTAATATGCTGAAACTCTAGCCCCCATGGAATGGCATTTGGAGGTGGGCCTTTGAGGATAATTAGGGTTGGATGAGGTCATGAGGGTGGGGCCCCAGGATGGGATTAGTGTCCCCACCCCCATGTGCCAGCACAGCCAAAAGATGGTGTCTGCAGGCCAGGAAGCGGGCCCTCACCAGAACCAACCACACTAGCACCCTGATCTCCAACTTCCAGCCTCCAGAACCAAGATAAATAAATGTCTGTTGTTTAAGTTGCCTGTCTGGAATTTTATTATGTGTCCCAAGCACAGGTTTAGATTTAAGCTTCATCTAGAAGCTGCCAGTTACTTTGGAAGGTATTCCAAGGAGGCCAGGGGACAGTTTGGTGGAAGTATGTTTGCCATTTTAGTTACTACGCCGGGTCAGAAAGCAGTTAAAGTCTGCGGAAATGGTCAGACGTGGACTTTTCTTTTCAAGATGTTTTTCCTGTACTCCACTTTCTCGCAAATGGAGAAAGATATGTCCTGAAATCCTGAGTCCTTAGAAGTCAGCTGGTTTGAATTACGGGGAGTGGGCTTCAATAGAAACCTCTGCTTCTTACAGGCACCATGGCTGGGTCACAACCCTCCCGGGGCCAAGAAGCAGGTTGGCCTGGGGCTGCTTGGGGGTTGCTGAGGAGAGGAGTGTGGGCAGTCAGGGCCCTGTGGCCTCAGGGCGTGGGGAGGAGGGAGGGGGCTGGCAGTGAGCTAAATGCTCCAGGGCGCAGGGGCCCGTCTGGGGAGCCCCAGGCGAAGGGATGTCCTTGCCTTTTCAACATCACGGCCTCGGGGCTTTGCAACCCATTTCCCCTGTTTGTATGTTTGTCCTCCTGGTAGCTCAGTCCTGGCTCCTTCCGTCCGTCCACGGCCAGGCACTGAGATACCAAGGGGCGTTTCCCGCCTTATTTTTCAGTTTGCTCTTGTCTGTCTGCCCCCTGCCCCAGAACTCAGCCCCAGGGTGGGCAGGGGTGCCAGCCCAGCGCCCCGGTGCACAGCCGGTGCTCCAACAGGATTGGGAGCCCAGTCCCCCCCACCCTCAGGGGTTGGCTCCGGTCTTTGGGCCCGTCCCTGGCCCCGCCCTCCCTCTCTCCCGCCTCCGCAGCCCCTCCCAGCAGGCCTAACACACTTCCAGGCATTTCCTCCCTACTACGCCCTCCCCCGGACATTATCCTCCCCTGGTTGTGTCCCCTGCCCCGTTCTCCTCCTCCTCTGGGGCCCTGCAGCCCCTGCTCACCCTGCCGTGCCGGGGCCTGTCCCGAGGGAGGGCAGCCCACAACGACGCAGCAGGGATCAGGCAGGTCCTCCGGAAGCGCCGTGGCCCACGACGCCCGGCTCGGCGACGCGCATTACAATCCGCGGTCAGGCCCACAGGGGCGGAGACCCCGGAGCGCTGTCAGGCGTTGCGGCAGGGTGCCCCGCGTGGACGCGACCCCCACACGTTCTCGAGACAACGCTGGGGGGCAGGGCAAGGGCTGGATTCACTGCCTTCCCTGGGAGTGCGGTGGGGGCGGGCCTTTCACAGCGGGGAAGGGTCCGGGAGGCCCGGGGTGGGGTCGCTTTAGGTCGCCCACGAGGTCGGGGTCCAGAGGGAAGGATGCCAGTCCCTCGGGCTTCCCAAGTGAGAGATGATGGGAGGGAGCACCTCCTGAAAGGAACCACCCCGTCTGTGATGAGGGCAGGGGCCGGGCGCCGGGGGTTGCTCGCGGCGGGGCAGGGTCCACGCGTCTGAAGACCCCGCAGACTGAGCCGCCCATGCATGGCTGGTGGGAGCACACAGGGCAGACAGGCCGTCCCAGCTCCAGAGCCATCTCCATCGCCTTCCTCCTCCACCATGGACGCCCAGACTGGGGCCCAGAGGGCCTAGCTCCTCCCCGGACCTCACCCTGGGACCCCCCCACCCCGAGACCCCAAACCCTTCCCCGGCCCTCTGACTCCAGACGGGGGCCCCCTAGGGCAGGGCCTGGACTCCAGACCCCACTCTGGGGACCTGGGGCAGTGCCGCACGTTTGCCGGGTCGCCCTGAGCAGCCGCGAGCGGGATCCCGGTGCCGCGTGGGAGGCGTCCGTCTGCGCAGGCGCGTGCCCGGGCGCCGCAGGTGCAAACACCTCGCGTCGGTGTCTGCAGGTCGTGTGCCTGTCTCGTCTGGCCACCGGACCTCGTCGGGCCACCAGACCCACCCACCTGCCCGGAAGGCCGCGGAGCTCGGACCTCGGCCCACCCACTGCTCCGCAGGCCCGCCCCGCTCGTGCCCCGCCCCCATCCCGCAGGCCCCACCCCGCCCCCGCCCAAGGGCCGGGACCCCGCCCCAGACCCCGCCCCGCGGGTGCGCGCCTGCGCAGTGACGGCAGGCGCAGTCGGAAGCACGGCGAGGACCGCGGGGCACGGCTGGGGACGGCTGCCCCTCTTACCCGCAGTGCTGACCCCGCAGTCGTCCTCCACTGGGGCTCGGGCCGCCCTGGCCGGGGATGGCGGCGGCGGCCGAGCCCGGGGCCCGCGCCTGGCTTGGCGGCGGCTCCCCGCGCCAGGGCAGCCCGACCTCCAGCCCGGAGCTGGTCGCCGGAAGCCGCTCGCCGTCGGGGCCGGGGTCCGGGCCGGGGTCGGGGCCGGGGTCCGGGCCGGGGTCGGGGCCGGAGCAGGCGGGCGCTAGGCCCCTGAGCCCCGCCGCGCCGGGTCACAGCTTCAGGAAGGTGACGCTCACCAAGCCCACCTTCTGCCACCTCTGCTCCGATTTCATCTGGGGGCTGGCCGGCATCCTGTGTGACGGTGAGCGCCCGCGACCCCATCGCAGATCCCAGTACCTGGGCCAGAACGGGCACCTCACCTCTGACCTCTGCACTTCCAGCAATGGCCTCCCCAGGATAGAGCCCCTTGCCCCTCGGGGCAGGAGTGTGCCAGGCCCAGACCTCCCCGTGGAGGTGATGAGGGCCAGCTCCTGCGGGCGTCTGGGGGCGTCCGGTGGCCGCGGCCCCTCCCCCAGGCCGGTGGAAAGATCTGCTCCCTAGGCGCCCTCACCTGGCTTGGGACCCAGTGCGGAAAGAACGTCGCGGCAGCGCAGGGCGGGTGCAGTGAGTGCGGATGAGGCCAGCCAGCCCTGAGCAGGTGCAGGGGCAGCAGTGCGGCCAGGCGGGGCTGGCCTGGGCCACTGGCTCCCCTGGGCTGGTGTTGGCCCATTCTCTCCTGGGTGCACACTGCTGCCCACAGGGCCTGAGTGCTGGCGTTGCGCAGGCTCAGACTCCCAGAGAGCTAGCTGGGCCAGGCCTGCCACCCCGAGTGTGACATGCCCCAACAGGGCTCACACGCCGCCGCCAAGCCGGCCTGGCGGGGTGAGGAGGCCCTCCCTCCTCTGGCTCCTGGGCAGCTGACACGTGTGCTGCCAGGGTCGGCTCTTCTAATCCTGCTCGCTTCCGCAGGGGACGGGGCGGGGAGCCTCTGCCCTGCTCAGGGAGACGGGCCTTTGGCTCTGGGGACAGAGGGAGCATTCAGGCTGGAGCCTGCAGAGGAGACTGGGCGCCTCACACAGGATGCCTAATGCCAGGGCAAGTGGCAGGTCCCCCTCGCGGGTATGGCCTCCTGAAGGTGGGCACTAGGTCTGAGGGGCGAAGAAGCCCATGGAAGGGAAATGGGGGTGATGTGGAGGCCTTCACTGGGCAGCTGTGCGGACCTTCTCCCCAACTCTGGAGAAGGAGCCGGTGACCTCAGCAAGCAGAGGGGCCTGACAAGGGCATGGGAGGAAGAGCCCCTTCTCCTGCCAGGGAGCACCCAGCATGTGGGGGGAGCAGGGACTATGTGCATGGGCCAGAGGAGGAAGCTGGGTGCCGCCTGCCCGCAGCCGAGCCAGGCTGGGTGCCTCACCCGGCCCCATGCGTCCCCAGGATGGGTAGGGTGCCCCCTTGCTGCCCCTGTGGGCCTTGCGAGCATAGCTCACCACTGTTGGAGCCTCTGGGCTGTACTCCCTGGGCCGGGGCAGGTGCAGCCCTCATTGGGCCAGCCGCCCTGCCTGCCTCGGGGGGCTGGGGGGATCCTGGTCTATCACAGACTGGCTGTGGTCTGGGCAGGCACATCGTGCGTGGGAGGGGTAATTAGGGGTGTATGCAGTTGTGGGGAGTGAGGGAAGGGTGTCCCTGGTGAAGCTGGTGTAGGGGGTAGGTAGAGGTGCAGGAGCTGGCCAAGTGCCCGCCTGCCCACCCACCCCCAGCAGAGACTTGAAAGAACTGGGCCTGTGTGTGCGTGTGTGTATAGGGCGCTGGACGGGGGACTCTCGGGACACCAGAACACACCGTCATCCAGGACGGTCAGAGCCACCAGGCCCCGCTCCCCGCTCTGGGCCCTCTGGGGTGGGACAGAGGATCAGGTTGTCTCCATGCCCTCTCCCTACCCCTATGACTAGGGTTGGGGTCAGGAAGTTTTGGGAGGGTGGGCCCACTGTGATGGGCCATCTGCCCCGTCACAGAATGCTGGTACCCTACCACACGGCCCTTGGCGGTCCCCCTGGCTGCGGCCTCCCTCCCGCGTGCCAAGACCTGGGGTCTTTTGATTCCCGGGCAGGACGGGGGCCAACTCACGGGGCTCTCATTCCCATAGTCTGCAACTTCATGTCCCACGAGAAGTGCCTGAAGCACGTGAAGACCCCGTGTGCGAGCGTGGCACCCAGCCTGGTCCGCGTGCGTATGGAGCATGGGCTACTGCACCTTCGGGGGGAGTGTGCAGAGGGTCAGGGAGGCCAGCTTTTGTGGTGGGCAGTCAGGCCAGCATGTCGGATGGGGTGGGCAGTGGCCCAAGCACTGGGGGGCTGGGGTGGGAGTGTTCCCTTGTGCTGGTCTGGGTCCCTGAGCTGCAGACTGCATCCCTGCCTGTGAGCCCCTCCCGGGGCAGCAGCTGGGCGTCACTTCCCGATGGTTCTGACCCTGTCTTCTCCAGGGTCCCTGATACCCAGCACTGCTCCTCCTGCCTGTTGGTGGGCCTCCCCCACCTGTACTTTATCCGGGTGGCCTGAAGTGTATCACGGAGGGGAATAGGCCTGGGGGAGTGGCCAGCACCTGTGCAGCTGGATCAGGCCTGGGCAGGACCAGCCGGGGCCTGAGCTGCAGTGGGGGTTGTCTGAGATCACGGCCCAGGCAGCCCTGAGTTGGTCGTGCACAGGGAATGGGGAGGTCAGCATGCAGGGCAGTCCCCGGCAGGACCCCTGGGAGCACCGAGGGGCTGAGAGGCACACACAGCATCCTGTTAATCGTGCTCGGGAGGACTGAGGGGTGTATGGCGGTCAGGCAGGTGGCCAGGGCTGGTGATGGGAGCTCCCTGGGACAGAGAGGAAGTGGGGCTTGGGGACCCGGTTGCCAGGCCTTAGGGCCCAGGCTGAGGCCGAGCTCTGCTCCTTCCAGGTCCCCGTGGCCCACTGCTTCGGCCCCCGGGGGCTCTACAAGCGCAGGTTCTGCGCCGTGTGCCGAAAGGGCCTGGAGGCGCCCGGGGTTCGCTGCGAAGGTACCGTCAGGAGCCTGCCTGGCTCCTCTGGGGTCTAACTCCCTCCTCACCAGGGACCTGGCCTCTGCTGCCCAGGGGCGCCCAGCCCTCCCTGCGGTCAGGCGGTAGCTCTAGGGTGGGGTTCGGGGATTCTGGAGCTGCCCGCGCCGGGAGGCGGGGAGGCGGGTGCAGGGGACCGCAGGGGCGCAGGCTCCGTGTTGAGGTGGGCCCGGAGGGGAGAGGAGCGGAGAAGCTGGTCCCCATCCCGCCGAGGGAGGGGGGACTGCTCCTGTCTCGCACGTCGGACCCCAAAAGGTTAAAGAATGTGCGGTCAGGGGAGGGGCGGCCCCAGACGGGAGCAGAGAGGCCGGCGAGAAGGGGTCTGGCAGGGTCGGTGGGCAGCGGCGACAGGCCCCTAACCCTGCCCGCCCCCCAGTGTGTGAGCTGCACGTTCACCCCGACTGTGTGCCCTTCGCCTGCAGCGACTGCCGCCAGTGCCACCAGGACGGGCACCGGGACCACGTGAGTGCGCTGGGCCGGGGTCCGGAGGGCCGGAGGGCCGGGGAGGTCGGGGAGGCTCCGCCGAGCCTGCTGACAGCCCTCCCGCAGGACACGCACCTCCACCACTGGCGCGAGGGAAACCTGCCTTCGGGCGCGCGCTGCGAGGTCTGCCGGAAGACTTGCTGCTCGTCCGACGTGCTGGCCGGCGTGCGCTGCGAGTGGTGCGGCGTCCAGGTGGGGCGGGGCGGAGGCCCTGGGGGCGGGGCGGGAGAGGCGCGGGTGCGCGTGGGGCGGGGGCGGGGGTCCTGGGGGCGGGGCGGGAGAGGCGCGGGTGCGCGTGAGGCGGGGGCGGGGTCCTGGGGGCGGGGCGGGATGGATGTCGCGGCCAAGACCAGTGGGGCGGGCTGCATCGTCCAGTGGCAAAGCAGGTTGGGGGGCGGGGGTCCTGGGGACAGCTCGTTTGGATCGGGGTGTTTTCTGGCCTTTGGGGTGGGGGTTCGGTTGTGCAGGGGAGACTGAGGTTGGGGGTTGCGTGGGAGCTCAATGTGGCCCCCCGGGAAATCACTGAGGGCCGGCCTGGACCCAGGCCCTCTCCTGTACCAGGACCCCAGGCTCGAGCCCGCGCCCTCTCCCCCAGGCCCACTCGGTCTGCTCCGCGGCTCTCGCCCCCGAGTGCACTTTCGGGCGCCTGCGCACCATGGTCCTGCCGCCGGCGTGCGTGCGCCTGCTGTCCCGCAACTTCAGCAAGATGCACTGCTTTCGGATTTCCGAGAGCACGGCCCCTGAGCCCGGTGAGCAGGGCGGCGGGGAGCGGGCGTCTGGGGTGGGGGCCGGGCCTCGACTGAGGCCAACTGTGACCGTCCCACAGGGGAGGGAGAAGACAGCGTGGACGGAAGCGCCCCCGCCGGCCCAGGGAGAGAGGTGATGGCACTAGAGTCCAGTAAGTGCCCCTTAGCTGTGCCCAGCCCCGCATCCCATGCCCCGTTCCCCCATCCCGTGCCTCGTTCCACGGATTTGCACCCACTTCCCTGTGGCCCAGGCAAGCAGACTCTGAAGATCTTTGATGGCAACGACGCAGTGCAGCGAAACCACTTTCGTGCCATCACCGTCCCCCGCCTGGCCAAGAGTCAGGAGGTGCTGGTAAGAGGGACCCCGCAGCCGCCTTGCAGGCCCGTCCCTGGGGGGCTGCGGGGACCCAGCGTGGCCTGGCTCCGCTCACGCCCACCCCCACCCCCCTCCAAGGAGGTGGCGCTGCGGGCCTACTACATCACGGAGGACCCTCAGGGCTTCCAGCTGCAGGCGCTCCCTGCACCCGCTCTGGCTGGCAACACCGGGGCCTCGGGAAAGGCCTGGAGCGGTGGGACCACCGAGGAGGAGGGCAGTAGAGGCCCAGGGGCCCGAGACGCTCCCAGCATCACTCGCGTTCCCGAGGCCTGGATCATTCGCGCTCTGCCCCGCACCCAGGAGGTCCTGAAGATCTACCCTGCCTGGCTCAAGTGAGACCCAGGTCCCCGGTAGGGTCTGTGGAGGGAGGGGGGGTGGGGGCTGTACGACCCCAGCTCCTGAGCTTGTCCCCTGCAGGGTGGGTGTGGCCTACGTGTCCCTGCGTGTGACTCCGCAGAGCACTGCCCGGACTGTGGTGCTGGAGGTCCTCCCGCTGCTTGGACGCCAGGTATGTGTGCTGGGCCCGCCCTGCCTGGCGTGGTGGCCCCGTGTGGGTCTTCGGGAGGCGGGAGGTGGGGGGGGCGTTAGGGCTGGTGCAGGCCTGATGCCCTGAACTCCACCCCAACAGGCCGAGGGGCTGAAGAGCTTCCAGCTGGTGGAGGTACTCATGGGCAGCAGGCAAGGTGAGCGGGCAGCCTGTCGTCAAAGCCCTGACCAGTCCTGCCCCCAGGCGCCGGGGGCCCAGGGCAGGTGCTTTTGGAGGTGGCCACGGGGCCTGGGGCTAATAGTGCCGTCTCTCAACTTTGCAGTCCAGCGCACGGTGCTGGCGGACGAGGAGCCCTTGCTCGACCGGCTTCGTGAGATCCGGCAGGTCAGTGAGTGTGGACACTGGCCCCTGGGGAACGGCTGGCCTTTGGCCGTGGCTTCTACCTTGTAGAGAGGGAGTCTGTCTCCCCTTAGGACACAAGGCCACGCTGGCGGGCAGCTAAGCGTCTCGGCCAGCAGTGCCTCCCCTTCGCAAGTTCCCCGTGTGTCCTTTCTCTCCTCTCCTTTCCCATCTTGGCGGCCTTCAGCCTGGGGTGTCTTCCCTTCGGCCCCCTTGGTGGACGGGGGGTGGGGAGGCCCGTCCCCTACTGCTCTGCTCGGCGTTCCCCCCTCCCCGCAGACGTCCCTGCGGCAGATGAGCCAGACGCGGTTCTATGTGGCTGAGAGCAGAGTGGTGGCCCCACGCGTCTCTCTGTTCGTGGGTGGCCTGCCCCCTGGCCGGTCCCCCCAGGAGTATAGCAGTCTGCTGGACGAGGCTGTGGCCAGCAAAGGTGCGACTGCCTGGGCCGGTCCGGGGCGCTTGGCCAGGTGGGGGGCAGGGCGGGAGTCCTGAGAGCGGGTGTGCGGGCTGCTGGGCAGAGGCTGCATCCCCCTGCTGCCCCGCTCCCCCCAAGCACTGGCTGAGCCTTTCCCGAGCTGGTTCCTGGCCCAGAGGGTCTCCGTCCTCACCTCTGGGGCCCAGGCCCCATCACCTCCTCTGAGGAGGTTTCCTGCTGTGGGCCCTGGGGGGGGTGCCCTGTGCCTGGAGTGGGGGGGCACTTCCTGGGAGAGCTGCGCTGTTGGGTGGTGTGAACTTATTCCTGGCTTGGGGGGCCGGGTGGGACTGCCTGGGGTGGCGGCCCTGGGTCAGGGGCCTGGGGGGCAGGTCCCTGGCGTCTGACCACAGCGTGCCACCCCGCCCCCACCCCCCCGTCTTTGCAGCTGGCCTGGTGTCCGTGAGCCACGTCTACTCCGCACAAGGTGAGCCCCCACGGCTTGTGGTCAGGTTGGGTCCGAGGTCACTCCCTGGAGTAGCTAGAGCAGCCTTGCCCTCTTGCTTCACCTTGTTTGGGACCCGTGGGCCGGGGAAACGGTGGTGTTTCATTTCCTGGCTCGCGGCTGTGATGCTTTTGCTAAAACGTGACTGAGACACAGAGAATGTTTTCTCCACAACCTCTCGTGCTCATGGGTTCTACCTTTCATGGCGGGAAACTTCAGATCTCCCCAGTGGGAAAACAGTACCGTGAGGCCTGTCTCCCCTCTGTGGGTCCATAGCAGTTACCAACATTCTCCATGCCTCTCGCGGGTCCTGGGGGGGGGGTGCGGGTCTGCTCCACCCTGCCTCCAGGTGGCCTTGCTCTGGCCAGCCAGCATCTCCTGTCTCTGGGCCCGGCTGTCCTTGGAGGCTTCCCCCGGGGGAGGGAGTCACGCACTGCGGGGACGCCTTGGGACGGGCTGGCCTGAGGTGGGCCGTGGCCAGAACTGGGGCCATTCGGCCGCGGGAGGAGGCGAGGCCCCAGCCCAGACTCCGTGTGGGTGGCGGCAGGACAAGTAACCGAGCTCACGGCCCACCTGCCACAGGTGCCGTGGTGCTGGACGTGGCCTGCTTTGCGGAGGCCGAGCGGCTGTACATGCTGGTCAGGGACACGGCTGTGCACGGCCGGCCGCTGACCGCCCTGGTGCTCCCGGATGTGCTGGTGAGTGGCGCTGGGGCGGGGCCTGGGGCCATAGCTTCCATGGCCAGTTTGTCTAATACCTGGTCAGTTGGAGCAAAGTCCGAGTCTGTGTGCACGGCTGACTCACTCCGAGGGAGGGGGCCGAGGTCCGATGGAGAGAGGCCGGCACGCCACGTGACTGGCACTGCAGCGGCCGCCTCTTCAGGGCTGGCCTGTGTTTGTGACTGTGTGTGCGGCCCTCGCAGGGTCGTGGGCCCTGGCCCCGCTTTTCCTGCCCTGGAGGCCTCTGCAGCCCTGCTCGCACCCTGGGCCTCCTCTGGCCAGTAGGTGATGCTCCCTGACCCTGGAGGCTGTCCCAAAGCCCCAGCAGTGCCCCAGACCCCGCCCTGCACTGTGTGCCCTAGTAGTAGCTTCTGGTCCTTGGCCCTGCTGGCCCCCAAGGACCCCCCGAGGTGACCGGACCCCAGTTCAGGCCGAGCAGGATTAGAGCAGAACGAGTTCAGGGTCTGTGACTGGGTGAGCCACGTCTGCAGGTTTCTGCTGCCCTGTCCTACCATCCAGACAAGGAGGCGGCCACTGCAGGTCAGGGTCCCCCTCCGCCAGCTCCACGGGCAGAGACGGGTGGGTGATGCCGACACGCACTTTCTCTCTCCCGGCAGCTGCCTGCCCTGGGCTGAGCAGGTAAGTGGTGACCGCAGGCAGCTCGGCCCGGTGGCTCACACGTCACCCCAGTGTGTCCTCGGCCTTGAGCCACGGCCGAGCCCGTGTGCGGCCGCTGCCCGCTGTGTCTGCGCCTGTTTGTCTCCTGTCACCCAGCAGCCCCCGTCCTCACCACGTGGGGACCCCTGCTCCCTGCCCACTCTCGCGGGCACTGTTTCTGCCATTGTGTTTGGGGGCGGGCTTTGTCCCGTGGCCCAGGGGAGGCCTGGGGCCGCCCTGCGAGCCGGGCTGCCCCTCCTGACTGCCGTGTGGGTGGGCGGGGGCCTGGCAGTGGGCTGGCTCTGAGAGGGGCAGGCGGGGTCCTGCGTGGGCTTCCAGCCTAGGCTCCTGGGCCACGTGGGTCTGGTGACGGGCATGGCCTGAGGACACGTGGCGTGGCAGCTGTGGCGTGGCCGATGTGCTCAGAACTCCAGGCTGGCCAGTGTCGTCCCGCCCCACCGCCCAGGGGTCTGTGGGCGCCCCTTCTGTTGTGGGATGCAGCCCGAGCAGGCAGTGGTGAGGTGGGGTGGCCGCGTGGCCTTCCTCTGGAGGGGCCGGCCCCAGACTGGCTCAGGCAGGTGGGCTGAGGGGCAGGGGCCGCCACTGCCAGGCCGCGTGCTGGGGTAGGCCCGGCTCTGTCTCTGGGGGTCCGGCCAGCCCGCCCTAACGCAGTCCCATCCGTCAGCACCTGAAGTTGCCCCCACACTGCCGCCCCCTGCTGGTGTTTGTGAACCCCAGAAGCGGAGGCCTCAAGGGCCGCGAACTGCTCTGCAGTTTCCGGAAGCTGCTCAACCCCCACCAGGTCTTTGAGCTGACCAACGGGGGGCCGCTGCCCGGGTGAGCCTGCCGGAAGGGGTACCTGCCCATGCCCGCCCCCCGGCCAGCAGGAACAGGTTGGGGTTCGGTGGGTCGGAACCCTCGAGGGCACCCTGGGTGGGGATGAGCTGCGGCCGCTTCTGCCCCGGGGGTGACCTCCTGTCCCTGCTTGTTCGCGGCCGTGGCCAGTGCCGGGACACGTCCTGTCTCCCTGCCGCCAGGTTCCACGTGTTCTCCCAGGTGCCCTGCTTCCGGGTGCTGGTGTGTGGTGGGGACGGCACCGTGGGCTGGGTGCTTGCCGCCCTGGAGGAGATGCGGCACCGCCTGGCTTGCCCAGAGCCTGCCGTGGCCATCCTGCCCCTGGGCACAGGTGGGGTCAGCTGGCACGTTGGGGGATGGGGCCCCGGGCTTGGCGGGGCGAGGGGTGGGTGTGGAGAGTCAGCGTGTGTCTTGCCGCTGTCCAGGGAATGACCTTGGCCGGGTCCTCCGCTGGGGGGCGGGCTACAGTGGAGAGGACCCGTTCTCCGTGCTGGTGTCGGTGGACGAGGCGGACGCCGTGCTCGTGGACCGCTGGACCATCCTCCTGGACGCTCATGAGGCCGGCAGTGGGGAGGACAGCGCGGCAGACGCAGAGCCCCCCAAGGTACCGGTGTGCCCAGGCGGGGGTGTGGCACCCGGCTGGCGTCTCTCTACCACGTCTGTCCAGGCGTTCGTCCTTGTCCCAGCCACGCCTTGGCGTTGGCGCCAGCGCTGTCCCCTCGTGGACACGGGTGCCGGGCCTGGGGATGGCCGGCTCAGAACCTGAGCGTGGGGCAGTCACCGGACAGAGCAGCTCTGTGACAGGAGGCCGGACCCACCGCAGGGGCAGCGGGGAGCACATGGTGGGGGCCGACCGGGGCCAAGGGACAACGCATCTCGTTCTCAGATCGTGCACATGAGTAACTACTGTGGGATTGGCATCGACGCAGAGCTAAGCCTGGACTTCCACCAGGCACGAGAGGAAGAGCCCGGCAAGTTCACGAGCAGGTGCCGCAGGGCAGGGGTGGGTGCAGGGCTGCCCTGGCGACCGTGTACTTCCTGGGGGCTCGCCCGTGACTGTAGGTCCCCCGCCAGGTTCCACAACAAGGGCGTGTACGTGCGGGCTGGGCTGCAGAAGATGAACCGCTCCCGCGGCCTGCACAGGGCCCTGCGGCTGCAGGCGGGGCGGCAGGAGGTGCAGCTGCCCAGCATCGAGGGGCTCATCTTCATCAACATCCCCAGGTGCCCGCACGCGGGGCGCCCGGGCTCCGGCCCCCCCCCGGCCTCCCTCCGGCCTCCCTCTGACCTCTGTGCCTCTCCTTCTTGGTGCAGCTGGGGCTCGGGGGCCGACCTGTGGGGCTCCGAAAGTGACTCGAGATTCGAGAAGCCACGCATGGACGACGGGCTGCTGGAGGTGGTGGGGGTGACGGGCGTCGTGCACATGGTGAGCGCGGGGGCGGGGGACCGGGGGGCCGGGCCGTGGTGCTGCGGCCCTCTGAGCATGGCTCCCCCTCTCCCCCACCAGGGTCAGGTCCAGGGTGGGCTGCGCTCCGGCATCCGCATCGCCCAGGGGTCCTACTTCCGTGTCACCCTCCTCAAGGCCGCACCTGTGCAGGTGGACGGTGAGCCCTGGGTCCAGGCTCCCGGGCACATGATCATCTCGGCCGCAGGCCCGAAGGTACGCAGGCGCAGGCTGGGCAGGGGGATCGCTGCCCGCAGGCCTCGGCTGCGCAGAGTGGCCGGCATGGCCTGGGCACCCGGCGGTCCTGCTGCGGCTGGTTCTTCCCTGACGCGGGGAGGTCGTGAGGCTGGATGAGGCCGGCCAGCCCCTAGGGAGCCCCTCCCCACAAGCCGCGGTCACACCACGCTCCACTCTTTCCCCTTCTGTAAGATGGGCTGAGGGGGCAGCGGCCGTCCTAGGACCCGGCACCAGGTGGCCTGCAGTATTGCACAGCCCTCAGACCTTGCCTGTCTCGGGACAGGTCCACATGCTCAGGAAGGCCAAGCAGAAGCCCAGGAAGGCGGGGACCCCCAAGGATGTGCGAGCAGATGGGGCGCCTGCCCCTGAGGGGGACTCCAAGTAGAGGCGGGTCCTGGAGCAGCGCTCGCTGGTGGATATACTCGCCCACAGCCCTGCCCTTGGGTGTTTCCCTCTTGTCCCGTCCCCGTGCCACACACAACTGCTGGGTGGGTAGTGGGCACTTCTCTGGCCTTCGTCCCAGTGATGGGTGGGCACGGGGCTCTCTGGGGCCCGGGCCACTGTCCTGGAGGGCACACACTCCTCCCCAGGTCCCTCTGCCACCTCTGACCCCTTCAGCCAGGCAGTGCGGTACCTCACCTCATGCCCCTTGGGCTGTCCCCCTGGATGCTCCTACAGGGCAACTGGCTCTCTGGACCCTGGGGTTGCCCAGCACAGACACGGGACACCCTGGCCACTAGCTCTTTGGCCTCACCTCTCCACCGAGGGCTGTCCTGGGGGACATGCCTCTCCAGGCCCGGGTGGTGTCTGGCCGGCCCAGTCGGAACCTGGCTGGTGGCCCCGGAGTGACAGGCCTGGGATGGGAGGGCCCCGAGGAGGCCAGGTGGTGCCCAGGAGGTAGCAGGAGCCTGGCTGGGGGCCCAAAGGAAGCGCGGAGGGCGTGCAGCGGGAGCGGCTTTAATCAGCAGGGCCGACGCGGCACATGACCATCGCGGCGCTCGGCCTCCCATTTGCCGACAGCACACGGGTGCCGTGCCCGCTGCTGGGCAGACGGGACTCGCATGATCTCCGTGCTTCTTCACGCGGAGACTTGGCGAAACAGGATGCAAACGTGGCTGTCTGGTGGGCCACTCGCAGAGCCCCTACCACAGAGCCCCAGAGTCTAGCCAGCCCAGAGTCCCGACCTGGTCCCCAGAAGAGCCCGACCCCAGCTGCCTGGGAGCCCCCAAAGCCCCAGAGAAGGGTCCACAAGCCCCTCTCCTGATCGCCTGGTCTCTTTGCCTTTGGCGCTGTCTTGCCACTGGGCCCTCACACCCTGGGTGGTGGCCTTACCCTGACATTCGGCCCCAACCTCGGACGTGGCCTGCCCAGCCCTGTACCCGCCACGCTCGTGCCAAAACTGTCCAGACACGTGCATCGGAGCAGCCGTGGGTGGCGGCCCGTCCTCGCCACGCGCCTCTGGTAGCTGCTGTGTGTCCCCCAGGTCGGCGTCCCCGGGGGCGGCATCAGCTTTTGCTTTGCGGGCCCCGTTGGTCAATGTGGACCGTCTTGTAAATTTTGGTTCAGGTGAACGTGTCCTCTGTGCGTGCGTGAGTGAGTCTGTGTGCCCGGAGGGGCTGTGTGGGCTCTGCACCGCCCCCCCCCCCCATTTGTAACTTATCACCTAAAGGTGACCGTAATTTATATCTGGGACAAATACAGTCTGGGCGTCCTGTCCTGCTGCCGTCTCCTGCGTCTGTGCCTGAGGCCAGTGTGTTGGGGGAGGAGGTCTGGGATGTGGGGGCCGGTTGGATAGCCCAGCAGCTGCCAGGGCCCTCTGCCCACGGGACGTGGGCTGAGTTGCAGGACGTGCTGCCTGTTGAGGACCCAGGCCACATCGCACACCCACACCCACCACGGGGCTGCGGCCCCAGCTGCCCCGGAACCACCCGCTGCCTGCGGCCCCCCCGCGGCTCATCTCCACTCGGTCGAGGCAGACAACAGGCACGTGGGACACAGTGACGCTCCTGCGAGACTCTTGTCTGCAACAGTGGAAGACAGTCTGAGGGGATGAGGTAGAGCATGAAACTTTACAAGGAAATCAAAACCCGAGGCCGGGCCACCAGCCGGACACTTGGACCTCAGGCAGGGGACCGGGGCCGCACTAGCAGGGAGCAGGGAGGAGTGGGGACTGCGCGTCGTCCGTGGCCCCAGGCACCGGCCGGGTGTGTGTGGGCCGGGCCGGGCCCCGCAGGCCCCGCAGGCCCCGCAGGCCGGCCAGCGCCAGGCGCACCAGAAGCCGCAACAGGAGGAAGGTGAAGGGCACGGCGATCTGCATGGCGTGGAAGATGGCCGTGCTGAAACTGCTGAGCACGCAGGTGCAGGCGAAGGCCAGCAGGCTGGCACCGGGGTAGAGCGTGAGCTTGGCGAACATGAACGCGTGCTCCTGGCCCCCGAACCGCACCGAGGGCTGCAGCGTCTCCCCCTCCTGCAGCAGCGCCGTGGTCCAGATGGCGAACTGGAAGATGCTGGCGAAGAAGATGATGGCGCAGCTGACTCGCACGCTCTCCAGCTCGTCGTGGGGCCGCCTCGCGAAGGCCGACGTCTGCTGGTAGGCCAGGGGCAGCCCGCCCACGAAGGCCAGCGAGAGCGTGTTGAGCAGGCCCATGGGCTGCGTGGCCTTGCGGATGTGCAGGAAGAGCGAGTGGTGGGCGAACCAGAGCAGGCCCACCGTGGCGAAGGAGCCGAAGTAGGCCAGGAAGTGCGGCCCGGACGCGCCCAGCGCCGCCACTAGGCTGCCGTGGAACTTGGCCTTCACGTCCTCGGAGTCTGGGACGTTGTCCTCACTGAGGGGTGAGATACACGGCATCTGCGGCGGCGCCACCTTGGGCGTCCGTCCCGGGCTGCCTGCCCCCACCCCGCCCCAGCCCCTGCGCGGGCTGCCGGCCCCCCGCACACTTGAACTTCAGATGAACGGACGGCGTACACTGAGACTGCGCGCACCTGTGTTCACACAGCGCCGTTCGCCTGAAGTTCAAGTTCAACTGCAGCCTGTGTTTCCTTGGCTGACCGCAGCCCTGCCCGCCGGACCCTGGGTTGGTGAGCGGCACGGGGCCCTGAGCCCGCAGCCCCTCTGGCGCCCACGGGTGGGTGCTCCTGAGGCCTGCCCACCATCCTGCAGCGGCCCGTCCACTTCGGGAGCGGTCCCACAGACCTGAAGGGCCTTGCCTCCGAGGTCCTCAGGTTCCTGGGCAGAACTTTAAGGAGCGATTCTAAGGCACATCTGGCCCAGGCTTCTCCCCACTGAGGTCATGGGGCTGCCGCCCTGCAGCCACGCAGCCCAGACACACCTCTGTGCCTACGATGGCAGCTGCACGTGTGCTGGTGGGGCTGGGGGCAGGAGACAGAGCCTGGGGGCTTCCTGGGGATCCCCACCTGGGTCCTCGGGGCTGTGGCTCTGGGTGGAGGAAAGAACCCTGACCTCCCCCCCCACCCCCGGGGTTCCCAGCCACAGCTGGCTCCTTGCTACCACCCAGCAGGGGACCCAAGCCAGCATGGCCTGGCTGCAGGGCAGAAGCAAAGCCAGATCACCCCAGAACCTTAGGTCTAGGTCTCAGAGATTGGTACCAATGGACATTTGCTCCCAATTTTTAAAAATTCACAAATTACAGTAGGAAAAAGCTACTAAGAGAAATTTAGGAGCATCAAGACCTTAGGTGA
This sequence comes from Delphinapterus leucas, assembly GCF_059928025.1. Classification (NCBI taxonomy): domain Eukaryota; kingdom Metazoa; phylum Chordata; class Mammalia; order Artiodactyla; family Monodontidae; genus Delphinapterus; species Delphinapterus leucas. Next base: position 536,581 of record NC_143133.1, on the reverse strand, counting down.
GGGGCTTCCCTGGTGGCGCAGTGGTTAGGAATCCGCCTGCCAGTGCAGGGGACACGGGTTTGAGCCCTGGTCTGGGAAGATCCCACATGCCACGGAGCAACTAAGCCCGTGTGCCACACTACTGAACCTGTGCTCTAGAGCCCGCGAGCCACAACTACTGAGCCCACGTGCCGCAACTACTGAAGCCTGCGCGCCTGGAGCCCGTGCTCCGCAACAAGAGAAGCCACTGCAATGAGAAGCCCGTGCAGCACAACGAAGAGTGGCCCCCGCTCGCCGCAACTAGAGAAAGCCCGTGCGCAGCAACGAAGACCCAACGCAGCCATAAATAAATAAATAAATAAATAAATAAATTTATATTAAGAAAAAAAAGACCTTAGGTGATCAGTTACAGAACATAAAATCAGAGCATTTTAACGTTAACAAAATAAGAACGTGCTGAAGTACGACCAAGGAATAAAAGGCTTTAAAGAAAAGACGGAAGACTTGAAAAAGCAGCAGATAAAACAGAAATAAAATGACAACAGCTAAGGTTGGAACTGTGACAGACCGCAGAGGCTGCCTGGCCGAGCAGAAGCGCAGGAGGGAAGGGAAGAGGCGGGCTCGGAGCAGGAGAGGGGCGCAGGGAGCCGGGGCCGCCCGCCCTGCGTGTGCAGCTCTGGGAAGGACGAGGACTGGGCCCTTCTCAGGCGGGAGCCCCTCAGGGAGGGTGGGCCGGGAGACCTCGGAGCCTCTGTGGGGCTGGTGGAGGAGTCTTGGCCCAGCGGGTCCTCACCAGATGTCCAGGATGAGCAGCGTGGCCACAATGGCGTAGACCCCGTCGCTGAAGGCCTCCACCCGTTCCTTGCTGAGCGGCTCGTGCAGATCAAAGGTGAAGATCTCCAGGCTGTGAGCCGGGGGCTCCCTGGGGCCTGTGGGAGGGGCAGCCAAGCCCTCAGGGCCTCGGGCCAGCTAGGAGGCCCCGCAGGGACGCCGCCTGCCCGGCCCGTGTTCTGCGCGCCCCGGCGGCAGCCCCAGCACCCCACACTCCAACCCCGCCTGGCACCTACCCACAAGCCTGGCTCTGCACCAGCCGGCGACCTTGCTGACGTAGGGCAGGAAGATGACTGTCGCCATCAGCAGGTACGACTGCACGAGACAGGGCACAGGGCACGTCAGGGCACGTGGTGCCTCCACCGAGGGGCCCAGCCAGGAATCCCACCCCAAAGCTGCCCGCCCGGAAGGGATTGCAGCTCGAGCAACAGGAGACGAAACAGGTGAATCATCCGTCATCAAGACAGAAACCTTCTGTGCATAGAAGAACGTTACCGGGGGCTGAAGAGACACTGCACAGAACAGGAGATGTTTGCAGACCACACGCCTGGTAAGGGTTACTATCCAGGTTTCATAAGGAACCCCGACAGCTCCATGACGGAGAGACAAATAACCCAACTGAGAAATGGGCCATGGACTTGCACTGACATTTCTCCGAAGAAGAGACGCGGCCCCGACACGTGTGGGGAGGCGCTCAGCACCACTAACACTCGGGGAAACGCCAGTCACAACCACGAGGAGAGCAGCGCACGCCTCAGGACGCTCCCAGTGGGAACAGGGAGCAGCCGTGCTGGGGTGGGGTGGGGCTGGAGCCCTGTGTGCCGTCGGTGGGAACGTAAATGGCGCAGCTGCTGGAGAACTGTCGGGAGGTTCCTCAGAAACTAAACGGAATCGCCACAGGACCTGGCAAGTCCACTTCTGGGCACACCCATGCTCACAGCAGCCACCGAGTGTCCGTGGGTGGGTGATGGGGCCCATCCACACAGTGGGGTACTACCGGCTAATGAAAAGGAAGGGAATCCTGACACCGGCGACGTGGATGCACCTTGAAAACATGCCGAGTGAAAGAAGCCAGACGTAGAAGCCCCCTATTTCATAATTCCACTTATATGAAGGAACCAGAATAAGCAAACCCCTACAGACAGAAAGTAGACTCGCAGTTTCCCGGGACTGAGGGTGAGGAGACAGGGAGTGGCTGCTCATGGGCTCAGGGTTTCTGTCTCGGGGGAATGAAAAGTCCCAGAACCAGAGGGAGGTGATGCACGGTGACGTCGGCAGTCAATGCCGCCGAGCTGCACGCCGCAGATAAAATGGTCACAGTGGTCAATTTTTTGCTACGCGGACACCCAGTTATTTTAAACGGAGGCTGGCGGGCCAGGCGTGCTCCCGGGCCCGAGGTGGCCGCAGAAGGCTCCTCGCCCAGCCCTGTCGCCTCGGCCGGTGGCCCATCTCAGCGAAGGGCTTCCACCCCGTCCTTCACAGTCATGCTTCAAGGTCACCTGGCACCTGGCCTGGTGAGGGGACTCAGGAGACGACGGGCACCTCGGGGACAGACGGGGGGCGGCCGGCATCACAGCTCTGCTTACGACCTCCAGTCTCCACACGTCAGAAGGCCACACCATACACGTCACTCAACACACACACACCGAGGGGGCGGAGTGTCCCAGGTGCCTGGCAGGTGAGTGCAGAGGCCCCGGGGGGCGACGGTGGCCACGCAGGATCGGCGTGTGTTCTGTGTGTGCACGTGCGCTGCGGGGTAGGAGGGAACAGAACAGCTCGAGGGGGAGCCTGAGTCCTGGGGCGGGGGGAGATCTAAATGGCCGTGGGGACCTGCCCAGGTCTGGAGGAGCCCGAGTCCCGGGGCGGGGGGAGATCTAAATGGCCGTGGGGACCTGCCAAGGTCTGGAGGAGCACGAGTCCCGGGGCGGGGAGCGACCTAAATGGCCGTGGGGACCTGCCCAGGTCTGGAGGAGCGCGAGTCCTGGGAGCAGCCGGCACAGGAAGCTGGCATGGGAGGCCCTGGGCCCCGAGTGCCACCAGTGGAGGAAGGTGGTCCAGAGGGAGGTCAGGACGGCCTGGGCCAGGGCAGTAAGCAGTGGCTGGCCCTGGAAGGTGGACCCCGCACAGCGTCCCACGTGAGGGAAGGGGCTGGTGAGGACGCCTGGAAGGATGGCCGTGGGCTCATGGGGAGGCTGCAGGGGGTGGGCCTGGGGGCCAGGAGGCTCTGACATGCCTCGTCTCACAGGGGACGAGGGGTCAGACCCCCACTGTGGGGAAGGAGCGGGAGGGATGGAGAGGAAGGGGCAAAAAACGCAGCACAGAGAAACGACCGACCGCTCCCTCCGAGGCCGCAGACCCCCCAGCGCCACCGAGGACCCTCCTCTCCCCAGTGTGGCGGCCCAGCGCCTGCCTCCCACCACTGTCGTCCCATGAGGGTGTGGCCACTGCGCAGGCTCATCGCGGTCCCCGGCAGCGCGCGGGGCCCTGTCTGCCTGCCCCAGGGCTTCCCGGGGCCAGTGTCCAGGCCCGACCAGTGGGCACGGCCCCCGTGGGCCTCAGCTCTGCCTGCTTCTCCTGACCCAGGCCACACGTACCACATCCCAGCTGTGCCCTCCGTCCTCCACGCGACGACCCTCACCGCCCCTCAGCCCCTGACCTTGTCCCCAGAGCCAGGAGGGGCTGTCCCACCGGAAGCCCGGACACAGTGGGCCCCTCAGTCCTGCCCTGCTGTCTCTCCGTGCCTCCCCATCGCCAGCCCCACCCTGCGACACCCCGCCTGACCCCGAGGGCCCCCGCAGCATCCCTCCCGCCCGAGAGGAGCGGGGCCCACCCAAGAGGCGCAGCCACTGTACGGCGAGGGGACCGAGTAGAAGCCCGAGGCCCGGCCCCACCTCACACGCCAGCGTCCACCCTCCCCTTTACCCACCCGTGGCCTGACCTGGGGCGCCTGGACACTGGATCCCAGCCTCCAGCCCCATCCTCCAGGGTGCGGCTCTGCAGGCCTTGCCATCCTGTTTGTTTTAAACTTGGAATTCTCTTAAAACACTTACTAGATGTTTAAAGTAACGTTAACCGTTCATGTTTTCACACGTCTTATTATGCTCTGGGTGTAGAGATTCACTTTACTTCACTAGAGCTCAGTTAAAGGCAGCAGCTGTGCGTCCAGCTTCTACAACCAGCTCTGGGACGGCGGCTCGCTAGAGTTTCCCTTCCCCTTCCCGGATGATGGAAGCTGCACCAGACCAATATGCTCGTCAAGTCAGCCGTGGGCTCAGCGCCGGCAGCTCGGCCAGGACGGACCCTCCGTATACACTATTGCTACCGCGTATAAAACGGAACTAATGAGAACCTACAGGGAACCCTACTCAGTGCTCTGCGATGACCTAAATGGGAAGGAAATCCAAAACAGAGGAGATGTATGTGTACGTAGAGCTGATTCACTTTGCTGCACAGCAGAAACTAACACGACAGTGTAAAGCAACTATACTCCACTAAAAAGAAGTAAATAAATAAATAAGTAAATTTAAAAAAGAAAAGCCCGACCTGCAGGCTCGAGGGCGCCGTGGACGGAGTCCCGCACGGCTCTGCCCGCGCGGCCGCCGTCTCTCCCTGGACGCTGGGGGTGCGTCTGCCCAGCCCTCGCCCAGCTCCATCCACGCCTGCACCTCCCTCTTCTCCACTCCAGTCTCTCCTGCTCTGGAGTTTCTTTCTCCACTTTCTCTCTCTTCTGGCGGCTCATGTTCCTATGCACGCATGTCTTTAGAAGGCACGCGGCCTCCCGGGCCTACAGGGTGTGCGCCGTGTTTGCCCACGCGGGCTCCTCCCCGCAGAGCAGCCCCCCGGTGGGCCCCCCGCACAACCCCCCGGCGCCCCCATCCTGACTCACCACTGGGTAGAAGAAGAGGGAGAAGCCGGCCGCAGCCAAGCACAGCGCCGGGCCCCGGAGAACGATGCCCAGGATGTGCTGCCGGTAGAGGGCCCGGTGGGCCGAGCGCTCGATCTGGGGGCTCAGCAGGTGGGGGCGGTGGAAGGCGTAGACCACGATCAGCGCCTGCGGGAGAGGCAGGCTGCAGGGTGCGAGCGGGGTCTCGGGTGGGGCTCGCTGCAGGATGTTCTGGGGGCGCAGAGTGGACGGGAGCCCTCGCTCTGCGCTGGGGGTCGGGTGTGGGTCTCACAGAGCCCCGCCTGAGGGTGCCGGCGGCCCCGTTTCACTCTCTCTCCCTGTCAGCACAGGAAGCCCAGGCCCCGAGCGTCTCTGGCTTTGTCCTGCCGCGGCCCATGCGGGTGCCCTGTGGCAGGCGCTGCGTGGCAGGTGGCGTCTGCACGGCTCCCGCCACGGGCAGCCCCGCACGCGCTACATCTCCTGCTCCACGAGGACGGGGTGTGGGGGCGGGGCGCCGGTGTCCTACCTGCATGGCCCCGACGGCCATCACACACACACAAAACAGGAGGATGCCCAAAGGCACCTCGGGGAAGGCCACCATCAAGGAAAACTGCAGCCAGAAAAAACCCCAGAATCAGGACCGCGGGGCCCCAGGGCCCGTGAGCCCCGTGCATCAGCTGGGCTCCGCCGCTCGGCAGCAGAGCCGTCTTGGGTGGGAGCGGCCCGAGCCCTGGAGGCGTCCCTCTCACCAGAGCCATCCCACCCAGTGCTGGAAGCCTTTAAAGCTGCGCGCTTATCAGATTCATAGACTCCCCAGACCCCAGTTCTCCGCAATGTGCTACGTACCCAGAGCCCCGCTCTCTGTCAGAACCAGAGGGAGCTGCAGGGTGAGGAGACGGAGGGGTCACGTGCTGGGGACGAGCCCAGGTCGGCCAGGAGGCCGTGGGCTCCGGGGTTCAGGCAGGAGCCGAGAGCCTCAGGGAGCACGGAGAGGGCACCCCTCACTGCGCCCCTGGAGGCCAGGCTGGTCTCTGCCCCTGACAGCTCCGCCTGGGGCCCTGGAAGCCTCCCCACTCCGTCCAGCCTGGAAACCCAGGGTCGGCCCTTCCCCAGGAAACTTCTCTCCTCTCTGCAACCCCGTGGTCCAGGCCCCGGGCCTCCCAGTGGTCTGAGAGCTTCTGAGAAGGGAGCACCTTAGGGTCAGAGCCCTCCTGTGCAGGAGGGCAGGCTGGACCCCCAGGTGGAAGAGGGGGCGGAAATCCCTGGGACTCACTGTGAACGGCAGGAAGGTGATGCTCATCATGCAGGCCTGGGAGGGAGGGAGGGAGGGAGGGAGGGGTGCTGAGGGCGGCGTGCGGGGCCCTGGGAGTGGGCGCGTCCCAGCCCGCACACCCAGGGGCACCCACCGGGGAGCTGAGCACAGGCAGAAGCCAAAGGAGAAACTCACCAGGTTAAGCAGGGCAAGCGTATCGTCTATCTTCCCAACAACCTGGAACAATCTCAACAATTTAAGGAAAACAGGAAAAGTCATGCTGTCAGTAAACGTGGTTCTAACGGCATCAAATAGACACTCATACGACAGAGACGGTCTCACACGGAGACGGAAAGACGTGGGCAGAAGCCTGAAAACGGAGGCCGGAAGCAGGCAGAGCTCCCAAGGCCCCGGCCCCTCCCCGGCCCCCACACGGTCCGCCCCAGGGTTCTGACCCACGAGAATGTGGCCTCCTCCCCGCACTGGGGAGGTCTGCACTGCTGGGGGGCGTTCTGTAACCGAGACGCCAGCACCCCAGCCAATCCCCACCCACCTCCGGGGGTCCTCCTGGTCCTTGCGCCCCGTCGGGGGCTCAGGTGATGCCCACAGCTCTGGGGCCCTGTCCCCCTTGGGTCCTAAGGAACCTTTTCCTCCTTAACCGAGAGCTCGGGCCCTGGAGCGTGTGTCCCGAGGCCCCAGCCTCCTCACCAGAGTCCAGGGACCAGGACGGAGGGGCCGTGCACAGCACGTGTGTCACAATGCAGTAGAGGTGGGCAGCCCACAGCCCTGCCCTTGCCCTGCCCGGGCTCACGGCAGCCCGAGCAGCGCTGCACCCGGCACCCCGTTCATCGTCCCGGGCCTGGGGTGTAAGCCCTGTTGCTGCCGTGTGCAGAGGAGAAAGCAGAGGCCTGACCCGGCAGGGGGCGCCGGGGGAGGGGAGGGGAGGGGCAGCCCACTAACGTGACCCCTCATGACTCAGCCCCAGAGGGCGGGGCCGTCATCCACCCCGAGGACAGCTCATCAGCGCTGAGTGCACCCCCACTGCCACCCTGACCCTCGGCCAGGGCGAGGCCACACCTGCTGGGCACACACCCAGCCAGCCACAGAGATGTGGCTGCCAGCCCAGAAACAGGCCCCAGCCTGCCCGTACCTCGTGTGTGCCGCCCAGGCCACGGTCACGATGAGGAAGGTCATCAGGTACACAGCGATCCTCGTCGCTAGAAGTTTCTGGACACTCTTGTCAAACTCCTGGAACAGAAGAGCGTCACCATCAGACGCAGATTCACCCACGGCAGCCGGCGGCCCCGCCCCCGGGCGCCAGGCCCTGGGGGGCCGGAGAAGTACCTGGGAGCCCTCGCCTCCCCCCACCAAGGCTCAGCCTCAGTCCCGGGCTGTCCCTGAGGCCCCTGCGGAGGCCCCCCATCTTCCCAACATGGCAGGCCCCCAGAAATGCCAGCTCTGGAGGCAGAGAGGTCTCCGTTGAGCCTCTCCCGGGATCCTGGCAGGGTGGCCACAGGCCGTGCGGCCGCACGAAGTCACGGCGTCGCCGGGTAAGGGATCCCGAAGCAACTGCGAGGCCTGGCGAGAGGGCCGCGGTGTCTGGACGCCAGGTGACGGGCTGCGCAGGAAGCTGGGCCCCAGGCCGGTAGAGGGTTTACGCTTTGTCAGCAAAAACTCCAAATGCAACCTTGCCCGTGTCTGCTCCTCCTCTGAGACCACATGGGCAGCACCGTTTCCAGATCCCTGGGTCCCTCTGGCCTTGATGAACCTTCTCCTTCATGTCAGGACCATCCTCAGCGCCTTCCGTGAAGGGGTCTCCCCGCCTCCGCGGAACCTTCTGGCTCAGAGCCCTCTCGTGGGTCAACAGAGGTCACGACCCCGACCACAGAGAGGCAAGGAGCTCCAGGCCCGCGCATCCCATCCCCTCCCGCATCTCACGTGCACACCCACCACCCTGTTCTGAGATTGGTGGCACCGAGGTCCCCAGAAGGCTCTGGAGCAGGCACAGCCAGGAGAGCGTCGAGGCCCCCGGTGGGCACACGGCTTTCCTGAGCTTGGCCGGAGCGCAGCCCCCAGGCCCCCTTTGGGGAGGGGGTGCCCCGGAGCAGAGGAAGCCGCACGGGGCCCTTTGCTCACCGTGCCAGGTGCCAGTTGCCAAGGTCAGGCTCGACCATCATTTCTGTTTAATTCTCATCCAAACGCTACGAGCAGTAGCGCTATCACCTCCCGCAGATGACTCCCGGCAGCGTCCAGGCTAAGTGTGCTGGTTGGCCTGCAGCCAGACCACGGCCACACGTCCTGGGCCAGCACTGCGCATCCTGGAGCCCAGAGGTGACACCCGCTCGACGTGAGGGGCCCAGAGAGCCATGCTCGCACACACACACGCCCGCGAACTCCGAATGTCTCCCGGAATCACGTCCGGTTTCTGAGGTGCTGCGACATGTGGCCATTTTACTTATAAAATGGAAATATTCCAAATTGACTAGCAATGGAAACTCTGCTTTACGAAAACCTCGTTTCCCACTCACCTCCCTGCTCGTGGCGCAGGCCCACGCCCAGCAGGCCGGCCGCCCTCTGCCCCCAAGCACCTGCTCTGAGAGGCACGCCAGTGCGACAGACAGAGAGCCCAGGGAGCTTCCCCGCGACGCCTGCCGGCACAGTCCACACCAGCCTCCAGGCGCTCCTGCATTGCTCAGGGCTCAGCGCGAGGGCCCCGGGGCTGGATGGCATCGCTGGGGGACGTGGCGGATGGCCTGGCCCTCCCAGCCGGGTACGCCCGAGTGGAGCCTGGCCTCGAGCTCAGGGCCTGAGCCTCCTGGACCCTCGCCCGCACACCAGACACTGCAGACTGTTCCCAAGTACCTGTTCCGGGGAGATCTCCGTGTGGGTCACAGGCAGGATCTAGGAGAACAGACACAACACGAACCTGGGAACACTTCTTGGGCTGGGCACCGACTGCTCCCTGGACGTCACGTGCCGGGGGCGCAGGCCAGTGCTGGGCGGCTCCTCCCCACATCCCCAGTGGCCGCGGGGCCCGCACGGACCATTACGGTGGCAATGATGGACAGAAGCGCGTCGCTGAAGCTGAGCATGCGATGCGAACTCTGGATCCCGTCAGCCGTGTCCTCGTCCTGTGAGCCCGTGGAGGAGGCTCCCTGCCCACCTAGGGCCAGCTCTGGGGTCCGGGGCCCAGACATGGTGGTGCCTGGGAAGAAGCACAGGTCTGAGCCCGTGGGGTGCTCCTGGGGGCCGTGACACAGGCTGGGCGGGGCTGGGCAGAGGGGCCCTGCCGCTGCTTCCTCTGCCCTGTTCTCCTCTCCCAGCCAGCCTTCTAGAAGAGGGGCCTGTGACCTGGGAGACACACCCTGCGACTGTGTCCCCTCTAGGGACAGGAGAGGCAAGCGGAGGCACACGGCACGTATGGTGGGTGCTCCAGGGCTGGGCGTGACACCCTCGACCCCAACCAGACACCACCGTGTCCCTGCTCCCACTGCACCCTGCATCACAGCCATGATGCGACCTTTGGGGGAGTCAAGGTCCTGCGTGGAAAGCCAGCTGCCCCGGCTGCTGCCCCACTGGAGGGTGCTCTCGCTCCTCCTGTTGGCAGGCGGCCTGGGGGACTGGTCGGGCACCCGCCAGCGAAGCGCCCACGGCAGAGCTCCCTGGACAACTCAGTATCAGAGGTGGGCTGGGAAGACAAGCGAGGTGCCAGCTGACGGGTTTCCGGGCAGAAGAGATGCCAGTGCCTCCTGGGAATGGAGTCGGGGCCCCGCAGCGGGAACTCCGGGGGGGCAGGCCGTGGCCGCTGGGAGGCACCAGGCTCCTTGCTGAAGGGCAGCACGTGTCCTCTGCCACGGAGCTTGCCTGGGCAGAGGGCCAGCATCGAGAGGTCGGGAGAGAGGTCGGGGCTGGAGTCATCCGCAAATGCTATCAGAGAGGACGGGATGCCCCGCGGTGGCGTGCGGGAAGCACCGCGCCGAGGCGCCCGGGACGGAGCTGGAGGGGGTCCGGAGCGCAGGACGCCAGGGCTCCCTCGGACGGGTGGCCCGAGTGGTAAACCCCCCGAGAGGCAAGACTGGAAGCGAAAGGGCGCCCTGGTCTTCACCCTGAAGAGGACACTGCCGACCCTGGCAAAGCGCCAGGAGCCTGAGGGAGAGGGAGAGTGAGGCGGAGGAGCTCCGAGGGGCGGCCGGATGTCAAAACTAACAGCCGAGCCTCCCAGGACAAGACAAAACCAGAACCCCACCCCCAGAGTGCAGAAGGGAGGCTCACGGGGACTTCCGGACAGGAAGGACAAAGTGCGGATACACGTGCAAGATACGCAGCAGCCCGGGAGGTGCAAAGGGCGCCGATGAGAGGTCAGCTTTGCACAGGCGGCAAGGGCGTGGGGGATGCAGAAGCTGGCAGGGGGTGCAGGGCACCTCAGCCACCGGGAGACCACTCAGCAGCTGGTCAGGGCTGCGGCGCCCACCCCTAGGCGGCCAGCCCCAGGGTGCACACGAGGTGGGGACTGCGGGCCTCGTGGAGCAGTTCACCTCGACACTGAAAGCCACACACGCTCTGACTGACAGGTGGCACATCATTAACCACTAAGGGAGCTGCTACCAAGGGCTGTGGACTGTCTGTGTCCCGAATATGCATGTGTCGCACGTCGAGCCCCACCCCGGGGGATGGGATAGAAGGTGGGGCCTCTGGAGGTGACTAGGTTAGAGGAGGCCGGGAGGGTGGGTCCCAGGATGGGATCGGTGCCCTGACAGGAGGGGACCGGCGTGCTCCCTCCCTCTGCTGTGTGTCTGCAGGCCGGGACGTGGCCTCACGGGAAACTGAACTGGCTGCCACCCTGATCTGGGACTTCCAGCCTCCAGGACTGTGAGAAATGAAGTCCTGTTGTCTAAGGTCCCAGCCCGTGGCATTTTGTCGTGGCAGCCAGAGCAGACTGAGACAGTAAATGACAACAGACGAAACAACCTACATGCATAAACTCAGAGGCACAACGCTGAGAGGGATGGATCAAGTGCAGAAAGACGCACATCGTGTCGCACCACTGATGTACACACATACACCAGTGAGAGCACAGTAACACAAACAGGACAGCACTGCGGTGACCCAGGCAGGGAGGGGTGGAGGACGGGTGCGGATGTATCTCTAATTTCTCTCTCACTGGACCCACTTTCTAAAGTTAACACACAGGAAGAATCACTCCTTCTGGTGCCAGCGCTGAGATGTAGACAAATGCACAAGGCGTGTAACCATGGCCCCAGTCACAAAGCAGTTCTGGCCCCGAGCAGTGCCTTTGTGGGCAGGCCTTCCTCGACCCCAAACCCTGGCCACCGCTTGTGTCTTCTGTTACTGTCGTTTTGCCCTTTCCAGATTGTCCCATAAATGGCCTTGTACCCAGAGAACCTCTTGAGCCTGGCTTCCTTTACTCAGCACAGTGCGTCTGAGATGTGCCCATGTCTCGGGAGTATCAGGAACATGTCTTTTACTGCTGTGTAGTTAATTGTACTGCATGAACGTACCTGTTTATCCACCCACCAGTTGGGAAACAGGTCATTCACGGTTTTAGCAGTTCACAATAAAGACACTATAAAGATGTACACACAGGTATTTGTGTAAACCTGTTTTATTTCTCTTGGGCGAATACCTCAGAAGGGGTCTGCTGGGTCATTTAGTAAGTACGGGTCAACTTTATCTGCCAAACCGTTGACCACAGCACTCTGCATTCCCACCCGCAGCGTGTGAGAGCTGCATCTGCTCCTATCCTCGACAGCACTTGGTTTGGAGGGTCTTTTCAAAATTTAATGATTTTTTTTTTTTTTTTTTTTTTGCGGTACGCAGGCCTCTCACTGTTGTGGCCTCTCCCGTTGCGGGGCACAGGCTCCGGACGCGCAGGTTCAGTGGCCACGGCTCACGGGCCCAGCCGCTCCGCGGCATGTGGGATCCTCCCGGACCGGGGCACGAACCCGCGTCCCCTGCATCGGCAGGCGGACTCTTGACCACTGCGCCACCAGGGAAGCCCCTATTTAATGAATTTCTAATTATAGCTGTGCCGAGAGATGTGCTACCTCACTGTGGTTTAATTTGCACTTTCGTATCGACCAGCTGGGTATTCTCACGTGCCTACTTTTAAACTGCACATCTTTTGTGGCAAAGTGTCTGCTAGAATCTTTTGTTCACTTTTTTGAGGAGTTATTTGTATTCTTACTGAATTTTGAGAGTTCCTTCCACATCGTGGTTAGAAGTTTGGTGTTAGATATGTAATTCGCAGGCATTTCCTCGCAGTTTTGTGGCTTGTCCTTCCTTCTCTTACCTCTTCAGAAGAATGGCAGTTTTAAACTCTGGCGGGACTTCCCTGGTAGTCCAGTGGTTGAGACTTCACCTTCCAATGCGCGGGGTGCGGGTTCAGTCCCTGGTTGGGGAGCTGGGATCCCATGTGACTCAAGGCCAAGAAACCAAACGTAAAGCAGGGGCAGCATTGTGACAAATTCAGCTGAGACCTTGGAGATGGTCCACATTAAAAAAAAAAAACAACAATCTTTATATCTGGATGAATTCCAACTTGCCACCTTTTCATTTATGGATCATTCTCTTGGTGTCATATCTAACAATGCTTTGCTTAACCCAAGAGCACAAAGATTTTCTGTTTTCTTTTAGAAGTTTTAAAGTTTGAGGTTTTACTTTTGATCTACGATCAATTTTGAGTTAATTTTTATATAACATACAAAGTATAGTCAAGTTTCCCTTTCTTGCAGATGGACGTCTGGTTTTTCCAACACTTCTTGTTGAAAAAACTGTCCCTTCTCCACTGAATTGCCTTTGCACACACCCTGGTCAAAAACTAACAGACCACATTTGTGTGGGCCCATCTGGGGAGTGTCCATTCTGTCCCACTGACTATGCATTTATCCTTTGCCAGTTTCACACTGCCTTGATTATAGCTTCATAGTAAGTCTTGATATCTGCTAGAGTCCTCCAACTCTGTTTTTTTTTCCAAAACTGTTTGGATTATTCTAGTTCCTTTGCCTCTCTCTCACATGCCCCTGCTTGTTGGGCCCCTTTCATAGTTGCTACAGGCAGAAAGATGGGGTACAGCAGCCCTCACTGCCCAGGCCCACAACTGGGAACTGGCCTAGGGTCAAAGCCACGAGGAGGAAGAGTGAAAAAATGGAAAACTCACACGTGTGCTCACTGATTCAAGTTCCAACTGCCCTTTCCAACCTATTGCCTTTTGCATACTTTTTCTTTTAATATTTTGTCCAGAGTTTTTACCTGTAATCAGCGGGAGAGGCAGCCTGAAGGGGACTTCCTCATCTTCGCCAGCACTAAACTTAATACTTTTTTCTTTTAATTTTTTTAAAAATATTTATTTATTTGGCTGCGTCAGGTCTTAGCTGCAGCATGAGGGATCTCTCGTTGCAGCGTGCAGGCTCTCTAGTTGTGGCACGTGGGCTCAGTAGTTGTGGCACACAGGCTCTAGAGCGCACCAGCTTCATTGCCCCATGGCACGTGGGATCTTAGTTCCCTGACTGGGGATCGGACCCGCGTCCCCTGCACTGGAAGGCAGATTCTTAACCACTGGAGCACCAGGGAAATCCTTAAACTTAATACTTTACTTTACAGAAGGGAGGGAGAGAGAGGAGCTGAGAAGAGCAGGCAGAGGGGTGAAGGGAAAAGAAGACCATCGGACAAAAATAAGACAAAAGCTAATGTGTTTCTTTAGGCACGGGTTAATTTGGGGAAACAGATGTCCATTACATTGCTTTCTATACTTTTTGTATGTTTAAGTTTCTTTCAATTAAATTTTAGTTTTAAAAAGTCAGTAAATATCAAATATAGACACAAAAATCCTCAACAAAATGTTGACAAATGGATTCTGCAACATATAAAAAGAATTATATACCGTGCTAAGTTTTATTCCAGGAACATAAGGTTGGTTTAAAATTAAAAAATCAATTACTGGAACACACCATATCAATAGAAAAAAGACAAAAACGATCATCTTAATAAATGCAGAAAAAGCATTTGACAAAATATAACACCTCTTCATGATAAAAACTAGTCAACAAAATAGGAATGGAAGGAAATTTCCTCAACCTGATACAGGGCTAATATCACACTCAATGGTGAGACTGAAAACTACCCGCCTCAGATCAGTGACAAGACGAGGATGTCTGCTCTCAGCACATCTATGCAACACTGCTCGGGGTTCTAACCATGGCAACTGTGCAAGACAATGAAACAGAAGGCATAGAGCCTGGAAAGAAGGAAGTAAAACTGTCTCTATTCGCAGATGATCTGATTCTGTACATAGAAAATCCTAAGGAACCCACACAAGAAAACTATTAGAACTAATAAGTGAGTTCAGCAAGTTTGCAGGAAATGAGATCAATATATAAAATAACTGCATTGCTATTCACTAGCAATGACCAATCTGAGAATAGATTTAAGAAAACAATTACGTTTATAATAGTATCAAAAATACTTAGGAACAAATTTAACAAAGGAGTACAGGGACTCCCCTGGTGGTCCAGTGAAAAAGAATCCACCTTACAATGCAGGGGACACAGGTTCGATCCCTGGTCAGGGAACTAAGATCCCACATGCCACGGGGCAACTAAGCTTGCGCGCCACAATTACTGAGCTCACGTGCCTCAACTAGAGCCCGCGTGCCACAAACTACAGAGCTCACACGCTCTGGAGCCCACGTGCCACAACTACAGAGCCCACGTGCCCTGGAGCCTGCGCGCCACAACTAGAGAGGAGAAAACCTGCACGCCACAACTAGAGAGAAGCCCGTGCACCACAACAAAGAGCCCGCGCACTGCAAGGAAAGATCCTGCATGCCTCAATGAAGATCCCGCGTGCCGCCACTAAGACCTGATGCAGCCAAAAATAAATAAATTAAATAAGTAAATAGTAAATAATCTTTTAAAAAAAAGGAGTACAAAACATTGTTGAAAGAGATTAAAGAAGACCTCAATGAGTGAAAAGACATCCTCTATTCATGGATTCGAAAATTTAATATTGTTAACGTGGCAATACTTCCCAAATTGATCTACAGATTCAATGCAATCCCTATCAAAATTCCAGCTGCCTTCCATGTAGAAATTTACAAGCTGACCCTAAAATTCATATGGAAATTTAAGGGACCCCTGGCTATTTAAGGAGTAGCCAAAACAATCTTGAAAAAGAACAAACCTGAGGACTCACGCTTCTCAATTTCAAAACTTAGTGCAAAAGCTATGGTAATCAAGTCGGTGCAGTATCGGCATACAGACATATAGATCAATGGAAGAGAATTGACAGTTCAGAAGTAAACCACTACATTTATGGTTAACTGATTTGCAATAGGGTGTCAAAGCCATTCAATGGGGAAAGAATAGTCTTTTCAACAAATATTGCTGGGACAACTGGATATCCACATGCAAAAGAATGAATTTAGATACTACCTCATGCCACATACAAAAATTAACTAAAAATGGATCAAAGACCTAAATGTAAGAGATAAAACACTGGAGAAAATCTTCATGGCCTCATATTTGGCAAAGAGTTCTTAAATACAACACCAAAAGCACAAGCAACGACAAAAAATAAATTGGAGTTCATCGAAATTTTACCTTTTGTGCTTCAAAGGACACTATTAAGAAAGTGAAAGACAATCCATAGAATGGGAGAAAATATTTGCAAGTCATGTATCTAGTAAGACTCTAGCATCCAAAATATATACAGGACTCTTACAACGCAACAGTAAAAAGACAACCCAATTCAAAAAATGGGCAAAGGATGTGAAAAGACATTTCTCCACAGGAGATATCCTAGTAGTCAATAAGCACATGAAAAGATGTTCAGCATTACTGGGTTGTGTTAGGGAAAAGCAAATCAAAACCACGAGACAGTCACCCTCCAGGATGTGGCCATAATACAAGTAAATGATGGACAACAGCAACTCTTGGTGAGGCTGTGGAGAAAACGGAGCCCCTGTGCACTGCTGGGCGGGAATGTAAATGGTGCGGCTGCTGTGCAAAACAGTATGGAGGGTCCTCAAAAAATTAAGCAGAGAATTAACATAGGATCCAGCAATTCCACTTCTCGGTATATATTCAAAGGAATGGAAAGCAGAAACTCGAAGAGATATTTGTACACCAATGATCACAGCAGCATTGTTTGCAATAGCCAAGAGGTGGAAGCAACGCCAGTGTTCATCTACAGATGAACATCTAAAGAAAATGTGGCATCTCCATCTACAATGATATATTACCAACCTTAAAAAGGAAAGACATTCTCACATGTTATGACATGGTTGAATCTTGAGGACACTATGCTAAGTGAAATAAGCCAGGCACAAAAGGATAAATACTGTCTGATCCCACTTATATGAGGTCCCTAGAGGAGTCAAGTTCATAAGGAAAGAAAGCAGAAGGGTGGTTGGCAGGAGCTGGGGGGAGAGGTGGGAGTTACCGCTTAATAGGACCAGAGTTTCAGCTTTGCAAGATGAAGAGTTCTGTGGACGGATGGTGGGGACGGCTGCACAGCAATGTGAATGCACTTAATGCCACTGAACTGTGCTCTCAAAAAGGGTTAAGATGGTAAATTTTGTTACGTGCATTTTACATGGCTAAATGTTACGTGCATTTTACATGGCTAAAAAAAAAGCACCTGGCACGTAAGTGTTCAAAAACATGTCAGCTACACCTAACCTTCATCACACACGAGTTTTTAAGACATGGTGATGAATGAAAGAACACAAGACTGAAGGTCGAGGAGGAGTTGAGAAATAATTTTTCTTAAGGTGGAAGAGACTGAAGAATTGTTAAATTCCGATGGCAGGAAGAGGGAGTTGAAAATTCCTATAACAGAGAGGAGGTAACTGAAGGCTCGTGACCCTGCAGAGCCACGCAGGGTGCTGGCTACGCCTCAGGGTGTGGTGGGGCAGAGGTGTCCTGGGCGGGCTCAGTCTGGGAAAGCTCAGAATGGGAAATGCCCGAGTGCTGTCTGGAGATATTTATGACAAAATGACAATGAGGACAATATGTGACATCTGTCCAACATTTACTAAGTACCAAGCATTGTTCCAAGTACTTTACATGTCCTGTTTCTTCTAATTCTCAAACAATGCTGTGAGGATTATTGAAAGACAAATAATGATTCTGTGTGTATGTGTGTGTGTCTAATAGTGAGAGCTCGGTGTGCATCAAAGTGCAAGGAGTTTGATAAGGCTGGAGCACAGGCTCAAACTGGGAGGTGTACCTGAAGTATAAGGCAGGACTAAATCACAAAGAGCCTTGTAAGCTCCTTCAGGAGTGTGGAAATTATTGGGAAGACTATGCAGCGACTGTGTACTTTTCTTTACATACATACATATAAACATATGTATGTATTATATTCCGTATACAAGTCCATTATCAGATATTTTCTCCCAGTATGGGCTGTCTTTTCATTCTCTCAACATGTAAAAAAATATATATATATATTTATATATTTATGTGTGTGTGTATATATATATATTTATGTGTATATATATATTTATATATTTTTGTGTGTATATATTTATGTGTGTATATATATTTATATATTTATGTGTGTATATATATTTATATATTTATGTGTGTACATATATATTTATATATTTATGTGTATATATATATTTATATATTTATGTGTGTATATATATATTTATATATTTATGTGTGTATATATATTTATATATGTGTGTATATATATTTATATGTTTATGTGTATATATATATTTATATATTTATGTGTGTATATATATATACACACATATACATTTAAATCAACAGACTATTTTTTTTTTTAGCAGTTTTAGGTCTGCAGAATAATTGAAGGGAAAGTACAGAGAACTCCCATATCCCTGTTCATTCCCCCCGCCCTTTTCCCCACCATTAACATCTTACATTAGTGTGGCACAGTTAATGAGCCAACACCGACACACTGACACATCGTGTTGTAGTTTTATGGGTGCTGACAAATGCATGACTTATATTCACCACTGTAGTACCATACGGAACGATTTCACAGCCCTAAAAATCCCCTGTGCTCCCCCTATGCATCCCTCCCTCCCCCCGAAACCCCTAGCAACCATGGACCTTTCCACTGTCTCCAGTTTTGCCTTTTCCAGAATGTCATGCAGTTGGAATCTAACAGTATGTGTCATTTTCAGACTGGCTTCTCTCACTTGGTGACATGCTTCTAAGGTCCTCCGTGTCTTTTTGTGGCTTGTAGCTCATTTCTATTTATTATTGAATAATACTCCATTTCATAGATTCACCACAGTTTATCCTTCACCTACTGAAGCACACCTGCAACAATGTATTTTGAAGTTCTTGAGTTTGATGAAGTCCTGTTTATCTATTTTTTAAAATTTATTTATTTTATTTATTTATTTTTGGCTGTGTTGGGTCTCTGTTGCTGTGCGCAGGCTTTCTCTAGTTGCGGCGAGCAGGGGCTACTCTTCGTTGCAGTGCGCAGGCTTCTCGTTGCAGTGGCTTCTCTTGCTGCAGACCACAGGCACGCAGGCTTCCGTAGTTGCAGCACGCAGGCTCAGTAGTTGTGGCTCACGGTCTTAGCTGCTCCGCGGCATGTGGGATCTTCCTGGACCAGGGCTGGAACCCGGGTCCCCTGCATTGGCAGGCGGATTCTCAACCACTGCGCCACCAGGGAAGCCTGTTTATCTATTTTTTATGGATTGTACTTTGGTGTCATATCAGAAACTCTCACAGATTGTTTTCTAGAAGTTTTATGGGTTTTTTTCATATATGATGCAATGTATGGATTAACATTCTTTTTTTAAACATATGGATATCCAATTCTTCCAGCACTGTTTGTTGAAAAGACTATCCTTTCTCCAATTACCTTTATTCCTTATTCACAATCAATGGAACATATTTATACTCATGGGCCAATTTCTGGACTTTTTATTCTGTTCCACTGATCTACTTATACCTTTATACCAACACCACACTATTTGGAGCACTATTTGGAGTACTGAAATTAGATCGTATAAGTCATAAAAATCTGTCCTCGTTCAAACTTGCTTTGGCTATTCAGGCTCTTTCGCAGTTCCAAATGAATTTTAAAATCAGTGTGTCAATTAAAAAAAAGTCTGCTGGGATTTTAATTGGAATGGCATTGAATCTATAGATTAATTTGATGTCCTAACGATCCTGAATTTTCTAAATTAATGAATACTGTGTACCTTTCCACTTATCAAGGTCTTTAGTGTCTCTGAGCAAACGTTTTTAGTTTTCAGTTATAAGTCTTGCACATCTATTTCAGATTTATCCCAAAGATTTGGTATCTTTTGATGCTCCTGTAAATAGTGGGTTTTTTTCTAATTTCAACTTCCAATATTTGTTGCTAGTTATTTAGAAATATGCAATAACTTTTTATTTATTTTGCATATTAACCTTGTATCCTGCAACCCTGCTAAAGTCACTAGTCCTAGTAGCTCTTTCTGTAGTTTCCATGCATTTTTTAACCTAGAACAATGATTCTCAACTGAGGGCAATTTTGCCCCTCAAGGGACATTTGCAATGCCTGGAGACATTTTTTTTTCCTAAGATTTTTTTTGATGTGGACCATTTTTAAAGTCTTTATTAAATTTGTTCCAATATTGCTTCTGTTTTATGTTTTGGTGTTTTGGCTGCGAGTCATGTGGGATCTTAGCTCCCCGAAGATCATGTGATCTTCAAATAAACAATCTTCCTTATTCCTTTTCAATATGGAAGCTTTTCATTTCTTTTTCTTTTCTTTTTTTTTTTTAAAGGCAGAGGACTCAGTGAGTGAAGGTAGTGGGATGGAAATTAACTAGGTCATCTTTTTTTAAAAAATATATTTATTTATTTATTTATTTATTTTTGGCTGTGTTGGGTCTTCGTTTGTGTGCAAGGGCTTTCTCTAGTTGCGGCGAGCGGGGGCCACTCTTCATGGCGGCGCGCAGGCCTCTCACTGTCGCAGCCTCTCGTTGCGGAGCACAGGCTCCAGACATGCAGGCTCAGTAGCTGTGGCTCATGGGCCTAGCTGCTCCACGGCATGTGGGATCCTCCCAGACCAGGGCTCGAACCCGTGTCCCCTGCATTAGCTGGCAGATTCTCAACCACTGAGCCACCAGGGAAGCCCCTAATTTCTTTTTCTTGCCTCATTACATTGGCTAGAATTTCTAGTACAATGTTGAATAGAAATGGTGAGACCAGAGACTTGTTCCCAATCTTGGAGGGAAAAAAAACATCCAGTCTTTCATCATTCCATAGGTCAGCTATAGGTTTTTCATAGATGTCCTTATTATGTTGAGGAAGTTTTCATTTTATTCCTAGTTTGCTGAAAGTTGGTTTTTTTTTTTTAAATCAGGAAATCGATGCTGGATTTTGTCAAATGCTTTTTCTTTTTTTTAATTTTTTTTCGTCTGTGCCGGTCAGCATGTGGGATCTTCGTTCCCCCATCAGGGATCAAACCCGTGCTCCCTGGAGTGGTAGTGTGGAGTCAACCACTGGACCACCAGGGATGTCCCCGTCAAATGCTTTTTCTATGTCTATTGAGATGACTGATTTGGTTTTCTTTTTCACCGTAATACTGTAAATTACATTGATCCATTTTTTAATATAAAGCCAACTTTGCAATCCTAAGATGAACCTCACTTGGTTATGTTGTATTATCCTTTTTATATAGTATTGGATTCAGTTTGCTAAAAAATGTTTTAAAAGAATTTTTATATCTTTGTCATGAGGAACATTAGTCTGCAGTTTTCTTTTCTTGTAATGCCTGTGTCAAACTTCGGCATTAGAAAAATGCTATCCTTATAGAATGAGCTGGCGTTCATATTTCCTTCTTTCAATTTTAAGAATCTATATAGAATTGGTATTATTTCTTCTTTAGTTTGGTAGAATTCCCAGTAAAGCCATCTAGGTATGGAATTTTCTTTTAGGAAAAGTTTTTAACTACAAATTCAATGCTTTAATAGTTATAGAGCTATCTAGGTTATCTATTTCTTCTGGAGTGAGTTTTGGCATTGTCTTCCAAGGAATTTGTTCCTTTAGTGCAAGTTGTTGAATTTATTGGCATAAAGTTGTTCATGTTCTCCGATTACCCTTTTGGCAATGATGTCATCACCTTCATTCATGATACTGTTAACCCTTTTTTTTCCTTGTTCAACCTGGCCAGAAATTTCTCTTTTTTATTTATCTTCTCAAAGACTCAGCTTTTGGTTTCATTGATTTTCTCTATTGTTTTTGTCTTCTATTTCATTGATTTCTGCTGGTATTTATTATTTCCCTTTTTGTACTTACTTTGAGTTTCATTTGCTCTTATTTTTCTAGTTTATTAAGATGAATGATTTGAGACCTATCTTCTAATAGTGTTTTAGCCACAAATTTTGAAATGCTGCATTTTCATTAGTTCAAAATTTTAATTTCCCTTTTGATTTCTCCTTTGACCTATGGGTAATTTAAAAGTGAGTCAGTCAGTTCTCAAACATTTGGATGATTTTCCAGAGATATGCTATTGATATCTAGCTTAATTCCACCGTGGTCAGAAAACATATTTGCCCAGAATATGATCCATCTTGGTAAATGTTGTTTATATATTTGATAACGTGTATTCTACAAATGTCCATTAAATCAAGTTGCTGGTGTCATTCAACTCTACCATACGCTTGGTCATTTTCTGGGTATTTGTTCTATCATTATCTGAGAAAGAAGTATTGAAATCTCCAACTACAGTTGTGGGTTTGTCTATCTCTCCTTGCACTACTACTAGTTTTTGCTTCATGTATTTAAAAGCTTTATTATCAGGGGCAGAACTGTTTAGGATTGTTATGTCTTTTCATGAATTCACCCTTTCATCATTATAAAATAATCTTCTTAACTTCTGATTATAGTCTTTTGTTATGAAATTTACTACAAAGGGACAGGTTTGGCGATGAAAACTATAAATTCAGTTTTAGACGTATATATATATATATATATATGACATGTATACATGAGCTATCTCATGTATATGAGAGATACCTAAGAACAAATGTCTAAGAGTTCAGGAGGGAAGTGTGATCTGGAGACACAGATCTGGATTAAGATGGTGTTACTATAGCACCTAGTGCAGTGTCAGTATAAAAAGTGCTCCATCAGTATGAAACACAAAGTCTGAATAGACTCTTGTCTCCAAAGTAATTACACTATTAAAAACCTCAACGCAAATGTAGGTCATACCAGAATAAACCCACAGCCTCCAAACTCAGACGAGCCCTGGACTACATCATGCTTTCTAGTGAGTTATTCACTAGGTTTTCCACAAAAGCTATTTTAGATCTTTCCCACACTGCTCAAATCTTAGTTTTCTTACCTCCCTTCCCATTTTTGGGAGACGTTTTCTTCTCCTTATTCACAGTGAAAACAGAAGAAAACAGAGAATTCCTTTGCTTTCAGTCCAATAAACACATAAAGTTACCTGCAACTACAACCCACCTTCCTCCCTTCCTTTTACGATGAAAAGCAATTTTCTTACAGCCAAAGTGAACACTTCCCTATGCTCTGGATAGCATTCCCTCCTACCGTCTAGGGGACCACTTTGCACCTGTCCCTTCTTTCCTAGCAGACACTGACTGGCCCCCTTCCATCAGCTGGAGGCTGCTCAGCAATCTCCTATCCTACAACCTCTCAACATCCATCATAACTCTAGCTCCCACACTTTCTTCTCCATAGCCAAACTTACTGAGTTACCTCCACTTACCATCTCTCTCTCCATTTCTTTACTCTTCCACTCAGGGTAATGGAGAGTTTCCAATGAAACAATTTATTCTTGGCAAGGTCACCAAAGATCTCATTGTTGCTAAATCCAACACACATCTTTTCCTACTTTTCCTACTTTTAAATGACATTTGACACTTTTAATTACCACCACCCTCCCCAACATCTTTCTTTGGCCCGGTGACATAAAGCTCTCTTAGTTTTTTTTTGGCAGTACGCGGGCCTCTCACTGCTGTGGCCTCTCCCGTTGCGGAGCACAGGCTCTGGGCATGCAGGCTCAGCGGCCATGGCTCATGGGGCTAGCCGCTCCGCGGCATGTGGGATCCTCCCGGACCGGGGCATGAACCCGCGTCCCCTGCATCGGCAGGCGGACTCTCCACCACTGCGCCACCAGGGAAGCCCTCTCTTACGTTTTATTCCTGCTTCCCTGGCTGCTCCTCCCCTCTGAAGACTGTACCCTCTTTCTAACTGCGGTGTCCCCTTGGTGCGCTCTTCCAAGTCAACTACCACCTACATGCTAGGGTCAACCAAATACAGCCTGGGCTCTTTCCTGAGCCCCCAATCCTTGTATTCCATTTACCAGACGAACACACCGGCTGAAAAAGCCACGTAACTTGTGTGGACTTCTAGCTGTACCACTAGCTGTAGCAACAAGACCCTGGCCACCTGGCCAGGTAATGACACTGCTGAGCACATTTTGCACCCAAAGGCGGGGTGTGGGGTGCGGGATTAACTATACTGTACGTTCTCCAAAATAATCTAGGATCATTAAGGCGAATACATAAAAAGATACTGCAAGCAGTAAAGCACTGCATGAACGAAGCTGCTTTATTATAAGGATAACGCACGTTAGCCCGTCTGGAAAGATATTTTTAGTAGCTTGAAATTCTAGGCGGGTTAAGATGCTGTCTGGGGCTTTCGGCTCCAGTTCTCAGTTTGGGGATGAACACTCCACACCAGGACCTACAGGAAGCAGCCGGGCACACAAACGAGCCAAGGGATCAGGCGAGTGGTGGTGTCTTACCTGAGGGGGCAGCTCTAGGTGATGGGTGACACGCGGTATTCTGGGTCCAATGCTGACAGATCTGACTTTTCTACAGAAGCTACAAAACTCGGTTTCTACAATTAACCTCTTCAGTCTTTCAGTAACAACCAACTCGTTAAAAAGACGGACACTGCGGGCCCCCCGGCGCTCCGAGCACAAGACCCGATCCTCCCGCCGTGCGGCCCAGCCCCGGGAGCCCCCGAGCACCAGCCTCCGCGGAAACGGCCACGTGGGCACGGTTGAGCGCCGCGCCGGGGTGCAGACCACCCAGGGACAGCCACTGCCGCCGCCGCCAGCCCTCTGTTAGCGCGACAACCTAAATCCGTTCCGAGGCCTGCGGCACCGCGCACGCGCACCGCCCCTCCCCCAGCCGGCACCCCGCCCTGCGCATGCGTGGCCGCTGGCGCGGCGGAAGTGAGGCGTCGGCGCTCTTCCGGGCGGCGACGCGCTCCCGCCCCTGCGTCGCGGCGTCGGGCGGAAGCTGGTGCGGTTCGCGGCCGGCGGTTGCCGAGTGGACCCGGACGCGGCTGGACGCCGAGCCCTCTGTCCGGCGCCCGCCGCGGGCCGCCACCATGTCGCTGCTGCAGTCTGCGCTCGACTTCCTGGCCGGCCCGGGCTCCCTGGGTGGTGCTGCCGGCCGCGACCAGACTGATTTCGTGGGGCAGACGGTGGAGATGGGCGAGCTG
Source organism: Delphinapterus leucas (assembly GCF_059928025.1). Lineage (NCBI taxonomy): Eukaryota > Metazoa > Chordata > Mammalia > Artiodactyla > Monodontidae > Delphinapterus > Delphinapterus leucas. The sequence goes on along the minus strand of NC_143133.1, from coordinate 512,148 downwards.
CGGCTGCGGGTGCGGCGGGTCCTGGCCGAAGGTGAAGCCGGGGCCGGTGGCATGGGCCCGGCCGGGGGAGGGTCAGGGCCGGGGGAGAATGGCCGCGGCGGGGAGGGTCACGGCCGGCCGGGAGGCCACTGCTGAGGGTGAGGCCGGCCTAGGGTTGGGCACTTCCTTGTTGGAGGCTTGGGGTCAGGCCGGGGTAAGGTAGTCTTGGCGGCAGGTGTGGGCTGACCCGCGGCCGGAGCGGAGGCTGTGGCGGCGGGAAGGAATGGTGGGCAGGCGGGGCCTGGAGCGAGTGGCCACAGTAGAGGCGGAGCGAGGGGGCCCCCGCACGGATGAAGGCTGGAGTCCGGAGGCGGGCGGTGCGGCGGCGTGGGTCTAAGTCGTGGTCCTTCCCTCGCATGGAGGGCGGTAGTGGGGCAGTGGACGTAGGGCTGGCCCTCCTCGGGTGACAGGAACTCCGGCGTGGGTGACCGTAGTCCTACCCTGCTTGGGTGTTGGGACAGACAGCAGCGCAGTGTCCGGTAGCCGGGCTTTCTCTCTTAGCACCTGAGCGTCCCGCTCCCCGACCTCTGTGTGAGATCCCACGGAAGTTACTGCAAGCTGAGCCAACAGGTGTGATCGGAACAGAACCTTGCAGGGTGGGCTGGTCCATCTTTAGTCGGCTGTGTTTCCGCGTGCTCTCTCTAGCTTCCTGAACGTCCTCTTCCTTCTTCACCCAGAATTTGTCACCAGTGTTGGCGCAGTCCTAGTTCCTCATCTGGGTTTTTCTGTTTTGTCTGGCATGGCAGATTTCCCTAGCCCTGGTGCTTACCAGCTAAACACAGCTGGCTTTGGGGCTGGTGCTGAAGCAGAAATGTATCCCCTGCATTAGCACTCTTGCTTCTGTTTGTGCTGCATTTGAGGTGGGAAACTGGCTGACTGTTCTGGCGCCCTCATTCCTAAAGGCCTGAGGTGATGTTCTGGCTTTAGCATCAGAACACACTTTTCCTCCACTGTCAGAAACGAAGAGATTTTGGGTGTTATTTAGTGAGAAAACATCAGGCTCTTCTTTTAGAGGTAGGGGCCAGTATCTCTAGTAATGAGAGTTCCCCCAGATCAATTCACTTATTCTGAAAATACCAGGCAAGCATTTTGATTCTTTTAAGAAATTCACAGGGGACGGTACATGGTTTCTGCCTTGTGGAAGTTCAAGTAAGACACAGGCTTTGATGACCAAAGGACAGCGCAGTGCAGGGGATCCTCTGGGTGGATAGACAGAGGGCGCAGCTGAGGTGGGAGGGTGAGGATGCACCCCTGCTGGGTGCAGTGGCAGGGCCAGGGGGAGGAGGGGTGGGATGGGAGGTGGGTCACGGAGAGAAGGAAGCTCTTGCCTGTGGCTTAACACCCAGGATGAAGAACAAGGATAGGGGAGCAGCCACTGTGGCTGTGCAGAGCACCTGTTCCCTTTGCTCTCTGGGCATGTCAGGAGCTGAAAGTCACCACTGCGATTAGCAACTGTAGATTTCCTCCCCTTAAACTGAACTGGCAGCTCACAGCTTCTAAAGCTTGTGAAGCCTTTTTCTGAACTGGAATGGTAAGAAACCTGTATGAAGTCGTTCACATAAAATAACAACCTTAGAACATAAGCTGTGGGAAATCAGGCTGTCTTGCATAAATATGGGGAAGGTCCCAAACCCAAAACCCTTGGGTACCTATGTTGACAATTCCAGAATTCTTCAGGTTTTAGAAAGATAGTGTGTATCCTGTATGTCCTGGGATACTGCCGCGGGAGTTGGGAAAGTGTCACATAATCAAGTGTGTTACTATATCTGTAATTAAATAAGTAAGCATCCTCACTGTGGGATAATTAAGTCTTCAAATAGCCTCACATCAGTTCATGTCAGGTGTTGCCCCAGGTGAGTTTATAATAGATCAGGTTTTGCTATCAAATGATTTAGGAAAAAACATTGGTTTTCATAGCTTTTTGGAATTTGCACTTGTCTGAAATGGGTTATTGGGCAGAACTGTGGGTCGGGTGATCCAGATAGCTTTCTAACCTTTTCAAAATTTGTTCTAAATTTTCACTTTCTTAAAGCAAATTACTGGGAGTTCCCACAACGTCAGAGATGCCTAGTCCAAGTGGGCTTCAGGATACGTTCTGCATGTCTTCTTGTTTCGGATTCTGCGTGCTCATGCTTCCTTCTGCCAGAAAGGATAACGGGGATGGATCTCTACTGCTTAGGAGCATTTGGTCCCTCGGGCAGCCCAGCTCTGTAGGGCTGCTTTGCTCTGTGGACTTACTCCCGTGAGATGGGCTCTTCTCTGCCAGGGAGGGTTCCGAGGGGACGTTTCTTCTTCGGACACTGCAGAGCACAGATAGCCAGGATCTTTGCAGCAGGGGCTTAGGCTCGGTGGCTGGTTGTGGCCATCGGGACGAGGTGGCCCACGTCTTGTGCCTGAGTGATCGCCCTCTCAGCTGGCCCACCTGACCCTTCACTGGCACGTTGGCAGCTTTAAGGTCAGCCTTTAACCGTGGTGATAGCACCCAGCATAAAGCAGTAATAATCACCATAGCAGTACTTATGGGGTCCTGGCTACTTGGGGGGCACAGTCCCTGGTGCTTCATGTGGATTGTGATCATGGTGGTGCTGAGGTCGGGGCCGTCGGAAGCTTGCCATTGCCCCCGGGGGGTGATGGTGGAGTCGGGCGGCAGCTCAGGGGAGGCTCTGGTCCCAGGAAAAGCCTGAGTCGTCTTAGGTGTGTCCCGGAGGGATAAGTGTCCAGAGGAAATCAAGGTAAGAGAAGCTGCTGGAGTGGTGCCGCTGGGGGGCTAGGTGGGAGCCGAGCGTGGAGGCCGCCACTGGCTTTGCCCTGCCCGCTGGGCGCCTGTGGTGCCAGGCCTGCAGTACTTCTCCAGTGCGTGTCTGTCTGCCGGCACATGGGTGCCTGGAGCGGGACACTGGGGAGGTGGCCCTGGGGCCGGACACTTCGGGGGTGTCTTCCGGGGAGGGTCCTGGGATGGGGACGTCTCCCTGCGGGGAGGTGCTCTCCTTCCTGCCTCTGCCAGGCCTGCTCGTTTCCAGAGACACCACCTGCCGTCTGCGTGAGCAGGCGTCTCTCTGTAGGGTAGGTAGTGATCACGTGTGTGCAGTGGAGCTCCTGGAATTCTGCTCTGTAGGAGTGTCTGCTTCTTACCAGCAATGCTGAGGGAAAACGTGTTAAGATCACCCGGCCTGCTTCCCATGCTGCTGCCCCGCCTGGCCTGGTGCTTGCTGTCCTGCCAGCAGTGCCCCACCTCGCCTGCCCCTGTCTGTGACCCTGCACTGTGGGAGGGACAGTCACCGGCCTCCTCGGAGGCCCTGCCGGACTCCAGCCTCCCCACATCCTCCTCATTGTAGTGGATAAAAGTGGTATCTGGCTCTGTTGGTCTGCGCTTCTCTGATGGGTGAGTTTGAGCTTATTTCAGTGCCTGTTAGCTGTTCTGGCTCCCCTTCAGGAATTGCACGGCCACATGCTGTGCCTATTTTCTTTTATTGAAAATAATTTGAATTGCGTCATTCACCTGGGGTGATGGACTTCAGGTGCTTTGACAGATGCACGCACCTGTGTAGCAGATGGTTGCGCAGAAAGTTGTCACCCCAGAAAGCCTCTGGGCCCCAGTCACCCTCCCGGCCAGGCGCTTGCTGGCTCTGAGTCCCCTCTTCTGGGACAGCGTGTCTCTGGTGTCGCGCCCGGGTGCTCTCACCGGCGGCCTCATGGTTTTTAAGTTCGGTTCCCTTTTCTGCTGCAGTTTGCTGTCCCTCCCCTGCCATGGACCTTTGGGTGTTCCCATTTGGGACTATTGTGAATAAAGTTGCCAACGACATTTTTTATGAGGTTTTTGTGTGTTTTCCTTTCTCTTGGGTAAAATGCCCAGGAGTGGAGTGCGGGCTTTTAGGTGGGATGTAGGGTTAGCTTCAGATGAAACGGCCAAACCCTCTCCACCGTGGCTGCACCAGCTTCCGCCCCACCAGCTCGTGAGCGCCTATCGTTGTGGTTATACCCGTTCTCGAGAGGGTGCAGTGGTCAAATCTGCATTTTCCCCGTGCTCCTGTCCAACGTCTTTTCACCCGCTTATTAGCCAGTCGTGTATCTTTTCTGTGTGTGAAATGTTTGTTAAAATCTTTTTTCCATTTTTTATTGGGCACGAGTTGTGGGAGTTTCTTATTATTCTGGATCTGAGTCCTGTTTTTATATAATACACGCACACACGCACGCGCACGCATGCACGCGCACCCCCCCATATGTGGGGAAGAGGAGGTCAGCCATTTCCCGATTCCAGAACATACACGGTAATGACTGTGTAGGGCACTGTCTTAGCAGTGCCCAACATGGCATTCCTTCATGCATTTTATACGCTAGTGTTACTATTTTTACGTAGACTTTTAATTTTGAGGTCATCATAGACTTATGTGCAGTTGTAAGAAAAGGTACGGAGAGGTCTGCGTACACTGCCCGTTCCCGCTGTGGCAGCATCTGGAAAAACTGGAGTTGCCATCACAACCAGGATTGCATGTGTCCATCCCCACAAGGGTCCCTCGTGCCTTTCACAGCCAGATGCCCCTCCTGGACCCCTGGAAAGCACTAATCTGTCCTCCTCTGTAATTTGTCCTTTGAAGAATGCTGTATAAGCGAAATCACACATCGTGTAGCCTCTTGGAATTGGCTTTTTTCACTCCGCATGATTGTCTGGGGAGCCATCCAGGTTGTTGTGTCTGTAACTAGTTCCTTTTTATTTCTGCAGAGCACTCCGTGGTGTGGATGTACCGTAGTTTGCTCAGCCATTCACCCACTGAAGCACATCTGGGTTGTTCCCGGTTTTTTGGTTATTTGAAATAAAGCTGCTATAAACATTCATGTACAGGTTTTTGTGTGGCTGTGTTTTCATTCTTCTGGAATAAATGCCCAGGTGCTGGGTCACATGGCAGTTGCATGTTTTGATTTTAGAAAACTAGCAACCCGTTTTCCAGAGCGGCCGTGCTATTTTCACATTCCCATCAGCAGTGGCCGAGTGTCTTAGTCTGCTCGGGCTGCTGTACAAACTGCAGGCAAGGTGGTGTAAACAAGTTCATTTTCATTATTTTGGGGGCTTGGAGTCTGAGACCAAGGTGCTGGCAGGGTCTCTGGTGAGGTCTTTTCCCTCGGCTGTTCTGGTGTCTCCTCTTCTTCTAAGGACTCTAGTCCTGTTGGGTCAGGGCTTTAACTTTATCTATCTCCCTAAATGCCCTCTCTCCAGATACAGTCGCATTGGGGGCGGTTAGAGCTTCAACACATGACTTCTGGGGGGACACAGCTGAGTCCATTACAAAGTGTGATGAGTTTCTCTGAGTCTTTGCCAGTATTTTGTGTTGTGTTTTCATTTGATCATTCAGCAGGTGTGTAGTGGTAGCTCATTGGGGCTTTAATTTGTGTTTCCCTAAAGGCTAAGGCCGTGCTTATTTCCACCTCCCACCCTCATAGGAGAAACGTCTCTGCCTTCTGCCTATTTTCGAATCGTCTTTCGTTGCTGAGTTTTGAGAGCTCGTTGTATGTTGTAGATACGAGTCCACTGTCAGATGTGGTTTGCAAGTGTTTTCTCTCAGGCTGCAGCTTGTCTTCCAGCCTCTGAACAGGGTCTGTTGGGGATCTAAAGCTTAACTTTCAGGAAGTCTATTCTATCACTTTTCCTTCCTGAATCCTGCTTTCGCTGTCAAGTCTGAGAACTCTTTCCCAAGCTCTGCGTCTCCAGGATTTCTCTCCTGTGCTGTCCCATGGTTTTGCATTTGTATGCTCTGAGTTGATTGTCGTGTAAGGTGTAAAGTTTACATTGAAGTTCTTTGTTTTGCCTGGAGCTGTCCAATTGCTCCAGCACCATTTATTGAAAAAACAGTGCTTCTAACATGGAATTGCTTTTGCATCTTTGTCAGAAATCATTTGGGCATATTCGTGGGGCTCTATTTCTGGGGTTTTTCTCTTTTGTTCTGTTGCTCTGTCCCTCCACCAGTGCCACACGGTCTTGATTACTGTAGCTATACCACAAAATTTGAAATTGGGTTTTTTTTTAAATAGGAAAAATTTCAAAAATGCAGAAAAGTAGAAAGAATAACAACAGAACAGACACCTTTGTCCCTGCTCTCCAGAATGAATAAACGGTAGCTTTTTAAAAAGTCGTATTTGGTTCCAGACTTTTTCTAAACAGTGAAGCATCACAGATGTTGTTAAGGGTTCTGTTGACCCCCTACCCCCTAGTTGCATTTCTCTGTTTCTCTTCAGAGGCAGCCACCATCATGAATTTACGGCATGTACTTCCTGCTCATCTCTTATTTCCTCTGCATGTGCTGTGTTCACAGACAATGCATAGTCCTGCTTTTCGGGGTGTTAAATACAATACAAGTGACTGTGTTGTTGTTTATTTTAAAAATTTATTTTTTATTTATTTATTTTTGGCTGCATTGGGTCTTCGTTGCTGTGCGTGGGCTTTCTCTAGTTGCGGTGAGCGGGGGCTACTCTGTTGCCGTGTGCGGGCTTCTCATTGTGTGGCTTCTCTTGTTGCGGAGCACGGGCTCTAGGTGCGCAGGCTTCAGTAGTTGTGGCACGCGGGCTCAGTAGTTGTGTCTCGTGGACTCTAGAGCACAGGCTCAGTAGTTGTGGCGCATGGGCTTAGTTGCTCCACAGCATGTGGGATTTTCCCCGGACCAGGGCTCGAACCCGTGTCCCCTGCATTGACAGGTGGATTCTTAACCACTGCGCCACCAGGGAAGCCCGTGACTGTTTTAATAGCTGAAGAGTTTGTTGTCGTGATCTCATTTGCTCGGCACACATTTCCGATTGCCCACTATATGTCAGACTCTGTCCTAAGTGCTGGTGACACGAACAAGCTGGATGACATTTCTGCCTACTGAGCTTGCAGCCTAGTGGGAGAGACAGTAAACAGGTATCCAAATGAATGTGTAGTAGAGCGTCAGGTATTGGAAAGTGCTGGGAAGAAGGAAGGGTGTCAGGGATAGGCCGTGGCTGGGACAGGACTGAGCCAGGAAGGTGATGCAGAGCAGAGCCGGAGTGGCGAGAGGGGGAGCTGGGCCAGCGTCCGGGGCGAGGGTGCCCGTGCAGGGCTGCGGCGAGTGGAATGGCCCTGGGTAGCAGTGGGCTTGGTGTGCTGGAGGAAGCATGGTAGTGTGGGTGCGGCCGCAGCCGAGAGGACCAGTGCTGGGGCTGGGCAGAGGCCAGGAGATGTTCCAGAGGACCTGTGGCCTTGCTGCGGTGGCCCTTCGGTCCTGGAGGTTTTGGTAGTGTCCTTAGGATTGTTTGCTTTATGGGCTTAGCGTCTGCAAGCAAGACCAACTTTAGTTCTTCCTTTCTGACCTTTCTGCTCTTTATTTTTCTAGCTTTCTTTCACTGATTAGGCTCTCCAGCAAAATGTTGTATTGCGCTCTGAGAGCAGCAGACATCCTTGTGTTGTTCTTGATCTTAGAAAGAAAACACTTTTTTTTTTTTTTGTGGTACGCGGGCCTCTCACTGTTGTGGCCTCTCCCATTGCGGAGCACAGGCTCCGGACGCGCAGGCTCAGCGGCCATGGCTCACGGGCCCAGCCGCTCCGCAGCATGTGGGATCTTCCCAGACCGGGGCGTGAACCCGTGTCCCCTGCATCGGCAGGCGGACTCTCAACCACTGCGCCACCAGGGAAGCCCTCATCTATTTTTTTATATTGACTTACTATTTAATTTTATAACTGCTACGTTGAGATAAAAGTGACGTACAGTAACTCTGCATATATGTCAAAACACTTTAAATATGTCCCGTGTGTGTATATATATATATGTATATGTGCGTGTATGTATATGTCTGCATAGCTGTCATTGTCATCAAGGTGGTGAACAAACCCATCACCTCCACAATTTTCCTCCCTCCCTTACAGTCCTCTCCTCCCATCCTCGACCTCCAGGCCGCCGCTGATCTGCTTTTTGTTACTGTAGAGTAGTCTGTATTTTCTAGGCTCTCCTATAAATGAAATTGTGTCTACATATACATATACTCTTTTTCCTGATTTTTGTTCTTCAGCATAATTGTTTTGAGAGTCATCCTGTTGTTGCATGTTAGCAATAGTTCCATCCTATTTGTTGGTGAGTCGTGTTCTGTGCAGGGATGATTGGTTTATCCATTCACTATTGATGGACATGTGGGTTGTTTCCAGTTTGGGCAGTTACAAATGGGGCTGCTATGAACATTCGTGCACAAGTCCTTGTGTGGATGTGTGCTTTTATTTTTCCCGGGTAAATACTAGCAGTGTAATGACAGGGCTGTAGGGTTGGCATATGTTTAACTTTTAAAGACATCTCCAAACTGTCTTCTAAAATGATGATACCGTTCTGCACTCCCATGAGTGGTGCATAAGCGTGCAGTTGCTTCACACCTTAATCACTAGTTGGTAGGTCGGTTTAAGAACTTTTAGATGTTCTAATAGGTGTATAGTAGTATCCTTGTTTACGTGTGCATTTCCCTGGTGGATAATGACACAACATTTTTTCATATGCTTACTTGCTAGCTATTTATCTTGGTTGAGTGTCTTTTCATATACTTTGCTCATTAAAATGTTGTTAAACTGAACTTTGGATTTTCTTTATATTTTCTGGATAGAGGTCCTTTGCCAGGTGTGTGATTTGCAAAGTCCAGTTAGGGGCTTGTCTTTCACCCTCTCAACAGTGTATTCCAGAAATCAGTAAAACCATCTTTAATGAAGTGCATTTATCATACTTTTCACTTATGGATCATACTTTTTTTTTATATCTAAGAAATCTTTGCCTAACTTAGGGTTTGTAGAAATAAAGTTGATTTTTTTGTATGTTGCTCTTGCATCCCACAACCTTTCTATACTCATTTATTACTGATAGTAGCTTTTGGGGTGTAGGTATAAGCTTGTCTACATAGACGATCATGTTGTCTGCAAAGAAAAACATTTTTACTTCTTTTCAATCTGGATGCCTTTTATTTCTTTTCTTGCCTGATTGCACTGGCCAGCACGTCCAGTGTGATACTGAATGGCAGTATCCCTGATCTTAGAGGGAAGCGTCTAGTCTTCCACTGCTGAGTGATGTTTGCTGTGGGTCTTTCAGAGATGCCCTTCATCAGGTTGAGCAAGTTTCCTTCTGTTCCTAGTTTGCTGAGAGTTTTAAATTTCATGATGAAATTTTCCACTGTAGGAAACTAGAAAAAAGTAAGCAAATCAAACTAAAAATAATTGAATTACATTGATTAAACCGACTCTGCTTAGTTGTGATGTATTATCCTTTTTTATATGTTGTTGAGTTTGATTTGTTAATATTTTATTTTATCTAGAATTAATGATTTGTTAAGAATTCTTTCATTCACATTCATGTGAGATACTAGTCTTTTATTTGTTTTCATAGGACTGGCCTCAGTTGTGTTGATTTTCCCGCATTGATCTCGCTCCTATGTTCATTCCCTTCCTTCCTGTGAAGCAGGGTATTTAGAAGGCAGTATTATATAAATCGGGGCCATCATTGTTGCAGAAAACAAACTGCTAGCCACAAGTCCAGTTTGTGTTTTACTTAGTAAAGATATTTTTTTCCCATGCTTATTCCAACTTTATTTGAGACAGGCAAAGTTATTTTTAAAGCTTAATGTTAAATAAAGTCACAGCACTGAACTGATATCTATTTTTCTAATTTTCAGGAGGGTTTGCATTTGTGTATGAAGCTCAAGATCTGGAGAGTGGCAGAGAGTATGCATTGAAGGTAATAAAGGGGGACAAATGCTTTTGTGGGTGTTGGTGTGTTTTAAAAGAAACAGGTCTCTAAGTGACAGTGTTTTCAGAGATTTACCCCTTTTCTTTAGTTTGTTTCTTTTTTGCAGTCTGTATCTATTTGTTTTACTTGTTTCTTCTGATGGTGAAGCCTCACCAGTTTTAGAGGACTGTAAAGCTGTGGTTTCCAACTTTGGGGCAGGGACTCAGCGGGCGGCCAGGGGGAGGAGAGTCAGAACTGCCAAAGTAAGGGTTCCACGAATACCGGGACTTTGAAGGCCACTCGTGTAAAACAGCGTTCACAGTGTATCTATAAATGAGGGTCACGGGGGTGCGGTGGGAGGGGGCGTCCGGGCCACTTGGGGTGCTGGGCACGCGTGCTAGCTTGTCCTGAGGCTCGCAGAGGGCCTGTCTCGGGGGCAGCCGAGCTGGCGGTGTGCACTTGCACTCCGGCATCCAGAACTAGACCCACATCTCTCATTTTCCTCTAGCCTGTTTGGAGAAAAGCCTCCTATTTTTGGTTTTTCTTATGTCCTTGGATCATAAAGGCCCATTTCCAAGGGTCTGTAACCTCTGTCAAGTTTCTCTGCGGGTCAGATGTTAAAGCATAGGCGGGGGAGCCCTTAGATGTGTTGTGTGTGTTCTCTTGGGTACAGAGCACAAAGATAAAGCCTCTACTCTTCCTCGTATGTTATTTCCTGATACAGAGATTACTGTCCAACGAAGAGGAGAAGAACAGAGCCATCATTCAGGAAGTGTGTTTCATGGTATCCTTTTCCTGGTCATGTGGGGAGGCCTGCGTCCAGCTGTGGTTGAGCACGGCCGAGAGGCTGCTCAGTGCCGCCCTCTCCGTGTTGGCTTCCCTGGACTTACCTGCAGCGCGTGTCTAGTAGGAAGGAGTTCTCTTCCTTGTTCTTCACTCTCAGGGTGATGGTAAGAGATCTGTACCCTTGGGAGCGTCGTCATTCCTGCTGAGAGGTCTCCAGGCCGGGGGTGGGCAGCCCCCTGCCTCTGCCCTTCTGCCTGTCCTTCGTGACCTGGTGTGGCCCATGGTGCCCGGCCAGCAGCTGTGCCCCCGGCCCCTCGCCAGGCCTGGTTCCCATGGGCCTCTGTGTCGCTTCTGATCAGCCCCCCGAGTCCCTCTCGCCCTGCCCAGAGCGTGCGGGCCCCCCCCGGGCGTCCGTGCACGGCGCGTCGGTCTGTGGGGCTGGCGCTGCTCTGCTCTCCACTCGCGCACATGCTCTCCTGGAACTGGGGTCTTCCCTTTGCTGTCAGAATCTGTTCTCTTCCGTCTCAAAGCTCTGTCCACTGTGAGCCTGCCGGCCGCCTGGGCCCAGGGGTCCTCACCTCGCTGGGTTCCCGGTAGCCTCGTTCACCTTCGCAGCCTTGCGCGTGCCACGCCCTCCGCCTGCTGTCCTGGCCGGCCTGCGGTCAGGTGCGTGGCCAGCGTGGTGGGGGTCTTTGTCCCTACCTTCCCTCCCGCTCCCCCTCCTGCCTGCGTCTTCCTGCAGTCCTGGCTGCCCCCCACCTGCTTGCTGTCCTCTTCTGGCTCCGACGCGGCAAGATTGCAGGCTAATTGCATTCAGTGTTCTGACCTTAGTGTCTTAACATTATGTATATATTGTTTTAAACGTGCAGACTTACGCATTCTCCTTTAACAAGACACCTGCAGAAAAAACTTTCAGGCCACGCAAATATCGTCCAGTTTTGTTCTGCAGCGTCAATAGGAAAAGAGGAGTCAGACACCGGGCAGGCCGAGTTCCTGCTGCTCATGGAACTCTGCCGAGGTGAGGTTCCAGTGGCTCGGGACCGCCCAGCAGTCGAGAGATGCTCCCGGGTCTTCTCTCCCGGAGACACGGTGGCTGTCACGGAGAGAGCATGGCTCGCTGTCCGGTGGGAGCTCTTTGAGAGGCTGCATCCCCCCTCGTCCCCGCGCTGGGCGTGGGGGCAGAGATGGGTCTGAGAAAGGGATGGAGGCGTGCTGTCAGGGCTCTCGGGCAGCAGGAAGCCACCTCAGTCGGGAAGCGGTCAGGTGAGGCCGGGGAGGTGGGCTTGAGCGGCTGCGCCGTCCTGAGGCTGCGACCTCACCTGCGTCGAGGTGATCACACTTGCACTTGCTGTGTTCTGAAAGGAGGACTCCTGTGTCCACTTAAGGCAGCGGAGAGCCCATGCCTTCCAGAGAGTTCTAGGGGCTCAGCCTCTGTCTGCGGTGGAAGCAGGCCCCCCGCCTGGAGGGTCGGGCTCGGCTCGTCCCCGCACTGAGCACCTGCCCCGTGCCGGACCCGTGTGGGCAAAAGAGCGGGAGCAAGGTGGCCAGAGACCGTCCTGGGGCTCGTGGATGGAAGGGGCAGGGCAGGACTCCTGAGGCCCGGCAGGCGTAGAGGACTGGCTGTGGGGCCCGGAGTTGGGGCAGGGGCCGCCAGACGTCCTGTTTGTCCATCGGTCGCAGGCAGTGCATGTGGGGCCGCCACGAGGCCAGGGGAGAGTGAGGGAGACTGCGGCAGGCGGCTACCCAGGAGGGAAGCAACCCCAGGGGTCACTGCCCCCAAGGAGTGTCCCAGGAGGAGGGGTGGGGGACCGTGAGTGCAGGAGTCGTGCTGCGAAGAAGAGCAGAGATGGGGTGTCGGGGCTGCTAGGGGAGGGGGTGCTGTGGACTGCAGCCGGGAGCCAAGGTGCACAGGATCCCTGCCCCGAGCGAGCGGAGGAGGACGGGGGTCCCCATCCTGAGCAGATAAGGCAGAACCTGGAGCACACAGCGCTTTCCGACGGGGTGGCGTGGGAGTGCCGGGCTCCGGCCAGGAGCGGCGTTGGGATGCAGCCACGTGCTGGCTCCTCGGTTCCCACAGCTGGTGAGTGCCGACCCGCCCAGCCCAGGTCTGGCGCCCGGTTCTCCCACTTAGCGGATGGTTGGCGTCGCTGGGTTCTACCTGCAAGAGGCCTCGTGCTCACTGAAGACAGCGTCACGTGGGAGCTTGTGAAGCAGGGTCCTCTCCTGCGAGCCTGCTGCACCCGCGCTGGTGCCCCCATGTTCACACACGCCCTCTGGAAGGCTCCCAAAGCGCGGGGGCGGCGGGGGCCACGCGGGTCCCACAGGGCCCTCTCTGGGCCCTTGGTGTCCCCGGAGAGCCGAGGTTCGTGTACGGTGCTCCCCGCTTGTCGTTCAGCCGCTCGCTGCGCCTTGGCATTGCTTTGATCTTGGGTTTGGAGGCCGTGGGCGCCTTTCACGAGTGCGGGCCTGCGGGTGGCGCCTGAGGCGGGGGCGGCCCCGATGCGGCGACCTCGGTGAGTGCACCAGTCTTGGCGGTGCTGCCGGGACTACCCATCTGGGCCAGCGCGCGAGGCCCAGGTTGAACACTAGGCATGGCGGTGCCAGCGCCCGGCGATGCGGGGTCTTTGGGAGTGGTGGGGGAGGGGCATGTGGGCACCAGTTCCACTGAAGGTTGGTCTGGTGGTGGCCACCCTGGATACATGCCCCAGGAGCCCCCATCCCTTCCTGGGACCCCAGCTTTGTCCTCCGCGGTGCCCTCTCAGCCGCTGTGCCACCTACAAAATTATCTTTAGAAAGACCGCTCTTGATTTTCATTGAACGTCAGAGGCCAGTGAACCCTGACCTCGTGCATGCGCCGGCTCGTCCCCGTTGCCCCAGACAGCCTGGCGGTCACTGTGTCATCCCTGCTCTAGACCCCTCGCAACACCTCATGGGACCTGTGCCCTGTCTGCGTCTTGGGGGGCTGGCGGTCTGTTCCTGAGGGCCCCATCGCCCCTTGGGGCTCCATCTCTACTGTGGGTCCCCTGCCGCCGCTGAGGGTTAGGGTTAGGGCACAGCACAGACAGAGCCCAGCCCCAGTCCAGAGTCAGGGTGGGGAAGGGCTGCGCAGCTGTGCCGGGAGCTGCAGGAGGGTGTGGCAGGGGCTTGGGAGCTGGCGGGTTGGCAGGAGGCAGGGTCGCAGGGCAAGGGGCTGAGTGCCGGTTGACTGTGGGGCCTGTAGATGAGGTGGCGCCCTTGCAGCTGCATCGAGTGGACCACAGGCCCTAGCGTGCGGAGCTGAGCTGTGGAGCGTGGCAGCCGAGGCAGCCTGAGGCCTGGACCAGGGAGGGGGCAGCCGTGGAGGCCTGGACCAGGGAGGGGGCGGCCGTGGAGGCCAGCCCGGCAGAGACGGCACGCGGCACATGGTCGTGGAGGGAGCTGCCGCGGAGGGGACCGGCCAGCTTCACTGGTCTGGGCTGCGGCCAGTTACAGCAGGACTGGGGCCTGGGCCTCAGAGACAGGAAGGCACAGCCTTGAGGTGGGCATCCTGGGGCCTGGGATGGGGGCCCAGAGCCTCGCTCTCCAAGTCTGTGCTCTTCCCACACCGCACTCCTTGTTGTCTGCGTGTTCAGTGTGGAGATTTCTCCTTAACAGCGGAGGACCGTTGTTACCTAAGGAAACACGGTGATTATCTCCTTAGAGACATTCGGAAAGACATACGCACTCGTGGTTGTTTTTCTTGTAGCTTGCTGCGCCATGATGGGCTCCCAGGGTAAGGACTCTGCTGGTGGCTGGGCAGGCGCTCCCTTGCAGGGCTCTGTGACTCACTGTGGCCCTGGTGGAGGTCACACAGTCCTCTGCGGGGCTTGGTGACCGACGGAGGGCGGGGTAGCCCCTCCCCCCCGCCCCCCGGCCCGCCGTGGGCTTAGGAGGGCAGTGGGCCTGGGGCGGGCGTAGCCTTTACAGCTCTGTGGTGATGTGAACTTAATTGTCTTTTTTAGGGCAGCTGGTGGACTTTTTAAAGAGAATTGAATCTAAAGGTCCGCTCTCGTGCGATACCGTCCTGAAGATATTCTATCAGACGTGCAGGGCGGTGCAGCACATGCACAGACAAAAGCCGCCCATCATCCATAGAGACCTCAAGGTACCGCCTTCACGCTCGCGCTGCGGGACAAGAGCCCTCCGTCCAGATGAAGCCCCTCTTGCTCTGCTGGGTGTTGTCGCCTGCGTGGGTGTGCTCATGGGCACGGGGGCCCAGTGTGGAGCCAGGAGGAGGTGACCGCTCCCCTGGGCTGCGCTCACCACCACCCTTCCCTCACCCGCCTTGGGGCAGGAGCCCTGCTGCCTGGTGCGGGGGCAGGGGTGCTTCCCTGCCGGGGTGCTGGCATGCCCATCCCAATGCACACACGGGATCCGTGTGTGCGTGGAGCTGCCCTTTGTCATTTTGCCGCCTGGTCGGGGGCTTCTTAGTGATTTTGCCTTTTCCTGATTAATGATGTTGAATGCTTTTGCCATGTTTATAGTCATCAGTGCTCTTATTTCCCTCACTCTTCGGTTAAGTGGCTGTGTTTTCGCTGTTTTTCTGTTGTCTGTGGGTTTTATTTATTTATTTATTTACGTTTGGCTGCGTTGGGTCTTCGTTGTTGCTGCCCGGGCTTTCTCTAGTTACGGCGAGTGGGGGCTACTCTTCGTTGCGGTGCGCGGGCTTCTCACTGCGGTGGCTTCTCTTGTTGCATAGCACGGGCTCTAGGTGCATGGGCTTCAGTAGTTGTGGCACGTGGGCTGGTAGTTGTGGCTCGCGGGCTCTAGAGTGCAGGCTCAGTAGTTGTGGCACATGGGCTTAGTTGCTCCGCGGCATGTGGGATCTTCCCGGACCTGGGCTCGAACCTGTGTCCCCTGCATTGGCAGCTGGATTCTTAACCACTGTGCCACCAGGGAAGTCCTGTTGGTTGGTTTTTGTACATTCTTACAAGTCTTTTTTAAGTTACATGTGCTGCAAGTATTTTCTCCTGGTCTGTGGCCTGATTTTAGCAATAATCCAACATCCACAAAGCTAGTGCCCCGACTCTGACCATGGCTCAGGGTAGCAGCACACCAACCCCCTTCCCCACCTTCCCCGCCCCTCCTCAGTCCTACTTGCTAAAAAAACTGTAAAGCAGACCCCAGACGTGCCATTTCCCTCCCAGAAACTTCTGTCCTACTTCCCTCATGTCCAGTCTGTAGCCAGCCTTCCTGGTTTCCTTGCTGGTCTGGAAGAGTGCCGTCCTCAAGTGGGGGCGGGGCAGCTGTGTTTCTTCTCTGTCTCAGGAAAGTGAAAAACTAGAAGGCTGACACTAAAGAATCTGTGTCCGAGAGCTCAGCCTGGGTTGGACTTCTCAGTGCCCGGGTCCGCGGCAGCCGGCCCCGCTGGGGGACTCCCTGCAAGTGCTCCCCGTGGATGGGAGTCCTCACGTGGTGCTCTGTGGAGGGGCAGGAAGGACACAGGGATGTACCAGACACGAGTGTCACACTCAGGGCTGCGTGTCACTCGCTGGGAGCAGTTGTGCACTTGCGTCCTCTTCAGTATGATTTACCTTTCACTCTTTGGGGCGTTTGGGAGTGGAGTCCCACAGTCCATTTGCTCGGTGTCCAGACTTGGAGGCTGTCCATCTCGGGAGCCCACACCGAGTGGGGCTGGCAGACTGCAGATGTCCTGGCCACTGGGTCGAGCAGGTGTGGCTGGGTCAGTAAAGCTGCCCCTCACCTGGGTCACGGAATCCCGATCTTCTGACTTGTTTTGACCATTCGAAAAGTACAGCCCCGCTTAGCATGTGGGCTGGTGGTGGGACCTGGCTTATGGAGCCGTGGCTGGGTCTGTGCCTTCCCGTTAGGAGTGCAGTCTGGGTCCCTGTTGGTTTTGGATTTTAAAATTCATCTCACGTATTCACAGTTTCTGAATAAGAGGTCTTTTGTGTATCTTTTGTTAGATTTCTTCTTTAGTTATTGATGTGTTTGATTATTTTTAAATGGTATGTTCATTTTTTTTTCATCTTCTAAGGTTTTTAAGGGCTTTCATTGTACATCCTACGTTACTAGGTCAAGTTATCTTTGATTTGTGGTGGATTTGAACTTCCGTTTGTGTCTCTGAGCATCCCATTTTGAGGTATATGCACCGACTTTGGTCAGAAAGAAGTGTCCCCAGGCCCAGAAGGCCTCCTGGCCGCTCTGCCTTCAGAGCGACTCCCCACCAGGCGCCACACCCCATGCGTGTCCACGGTCCAGCCTGCACCCCGAGTTCATGAAGACCGTCTTTGGAACTTTGCAGGTTGAAAATTTGCTGCTCAGTAACCAGGGGACCATTAAGCTGTGCGACTTCGGCAGTGCCACGACCATATCGCACTACCCGGACTACAGCTGGAGCGCCCAGCGCCGGGCCCTGGTGGAGGAGGAGGTGAGCGTGGGCCGGGGCAGGGGGCCCGGGAGGCCCGGGAGACACCCTCACTCACTGCACCCCACACCTGCTGTTTCTTCCTTGCCTTTTCTTGTTGCAGCGAAATGTGTAACATGAAATGCACCACCTTAGCCGCTTTTAAGCACATGGTTCAGTGGCCTTCAGTGCTTTCATGTCTCTACGGCACCTCTGTCCTCTCCAGGACTTTTTCATTATCCCAAACGCAGCAATTTAAAAAATCACGTAAAAACCTACCTTCACGGGACATTGGGCAGCTCCCACAGGAGCCGCAGGGGAGACGGGTGGGCATGCTCCGAACACGTGTGAGCAGGGGGCAGCGCTGGGCGGGCGCAGACACCCATGCTTGCGGCCGTGGCCAGGGGAGGGAGGGTGCCACCGTTGGCCCACGCACATAAGCAGCCCATGGAGGCTGCACAAGCAAAGAGAGCGATCCGAGATGGAGCCGGGTTCCGAAGAAGAGTGCTGGGTGGAGGCTCCGCCGGGCAGGTGTCTGTTCCTGGCTGCCCGTGCCCTGCTGTCCCTCGGGACCTGCGCTCCCAGTGGCGCGCCCACGTCTCGGGGCTGTAGACGCATTCCCTGCCCGGTGGTGGGCAGAATTGAGGGGGAGGAAAGCCTTGGCCGCGTGGGCTGGGGCCGGGCTGAGCCGCCTGGTGGGGCTCTGAGTCACGTTTCCCAGGGTGGATCCTCAGAGCTGCGCAGCCCTGCCCCCGCCCCACTCCCACACCTGGTGCCCCGAGCCCCCACCTGTTCGTTGTTGACGAGGACTCGTGGGCGCCATTCTCTTCACAGGTCACGGTTCTGTGTGTCCATGGTTGCTGTGGCACTGAAATGCCCCAGACATGCTTCGTGCTGGCCCCCGTGTTCCCTTTACCCCCTCCTGGCAGGGCCCAGCCACAGAGCCGCTCGTGGGACCGCCCCGGGCCAGGGCTCTCGACGGGCGCCGACTGCCGCGGCACAGGGACCACCGTGCAGTGTAGCGGCTATCACTCATCTGTGACTTTTCCTCTGATACGTTTGTATCCTTTATTTAGATCACCAGGAACACAACTCCCATGTACAGGACGCCGGAGATCGTGGACTTGTACTCGAACTTCCCGATTGGCGAGAAGCAGGACATCTGGGTAAGGCCGCTCGCCCGCAGTGCATGGGCAGCCCCGCCACAGCTGGCACAAGGCCCTGGGGTGCAGGCTCCAGCCTGCTGGTCCCCTCAGCCTCCCTTCTCTTTTCCTCTTGGCTTGTTCTTCCGTTTTTTCAACGGCCCTTGTGATGCTTTTAGCGGAGATGTGCTGACGGGGGTGTGGGGTCAGGGGGTGGGTAGCAGAGTGGGTGCAGGTGCTGCGCGGGCTTTGGGCCTGAGACAGGTCGCTCCTACACCCTTGGACCTGAGCTCTCCTGGTCGGAGCCCCTTCACAGGGCCGGGGGTTCACGAAGCCACAGTTCACGTGGCCAGAAAGAGGACCTCCCAGATGGCCTTGCAGCTGTATGCTGACCTGGTGATGGCCAGAGCGATGGCTGGGCCTGATGCCTTGCCAGGGGTTTCAAAGTGAGGTCAGGCCACACACTTGGGGTGACCCTTCACGTCTCCTGGAACATGTCCCATCGATGGAGGGCAGTCCCTGTATGCAGTGAGTGTGGGGCCTGGCTGAGCAGGTATCTGCTGACGCCTTGGTTCAGAGTCAGGCACAGAGCTCGGGGAGCATGGCGCCGTGCACATGGCACTGCTCCTGCCCGTCTGAGGTGTCCTGCGGCCTCTCCGGTGTCCCTAAGAGCAGGGACAGATGGCCCTGAACCCCCGCGCCTCGAGGCTCATGGTCTAGGCCCATCAGGCCCGAGTCCGGCCTCAGCCCCGCCGTGGATGTGAGTCCCTGTCCTAGGGGTAGGTGGAGACTCTTTGACACACATGAGCTGGTCAACCCCAGGTGGGCGCCCTCAGCCTGTCCCAGCCCAAGAACCACGTGCACGCACACATGCGGGAGTTGGAAAGCAGGTCGGGAGTTGGCGCTGGGGCTTGGCCTGGTCTGGGCCCAGAATGAGCTGCTCCCCCAACACACTGGTCGGGTTTGGTTCCCCATCATGTTCCCGTGGCTGGTGCTGTGGTGGAAACATGGCGGGGACACTGACGTTTGGGTTCAGTGCCGACCCCGTGGAGCCTCGACAGCCCCCAGATTCATCCCCGGCGCTCACGTTAGCCCAGAGAAGCATGGTGGGGGCACCTTCCTTGCAGTCGCCTGGCCACATGCCCCTCTGCACAGCCGGCCGGCCGGTAGATCCCCACACTGGGTTGTAGGAACTTTGCATCTTGGAAGGACCTTTTGATCAGAGCGTGAAGGGTTGGAGTTTGTTGGCCGCTCTGACTGGGATGGTCTCTGTGCCTGGCAAGCGTGGACCACGACCAGATGGGCGGGGGCGCAGGTCAGACTTGGCAGGCCTTGCCCATCTCCTGCAGGCCCTGGGCTGCATCCTGTACCTGCTCTGCTTCGGGCAGCACCCGTTTGAGGACGGGGCGAAGCTCCGCATCGTCAACGGCAAGTACGCGATCCCTGCCGACGACACACGCTACTCCGTGTTCCACGGCCTCATCCGTAAGTCCCACCTGCCGGCGTCCCCCGCACCTCTGTGAACACACGTCCTGAGTGGCTGCTTCCGGCGATTTTGTTCCTCACATTGTCATCCCTCGCTTGCTTTTAAAATCAGTACCGTAAGCAAAACGCAGGGCCTCCGGGGTCCCTAGCCCCTGCAGAGCAGGTGGTGCTTGCTCCCCAGGACCCCGGCCTCGGCGCCCGCGGGACAAGCACACGCTGCCTCTGCCCTAGGTGCCATGCTCAGGGTCAACCCTGAGGAGCGGCTGTCCATCACGGAGCTGGTGAGCCAGCTCCAGGAGATCGCCGCCGCCCGCAACGTGAACCCCAAGTCGCCCATCACCGAGGTAGGCCTCCGCGTGCTGCTTGTGGTCCCACCGTCTCGACGTCGCCATAGAGCCCGTCTCCCCGGGGGCTCACGGCCCTCACTCAGGGGGGAGCCCCCAGGCGGCGGGGTCGCCTGAGGAGAAGTGTGCCGCCATGTGGGGTCTCCGGAGTTCGAAGCAGAGCCGGGGGCCGGGCAGGGGATGGAAGCGGACCCGGATGTCCAGTATGTGCGGTTCATAGAGGCCGGAAGCCGTCAGAGGTCAGCCTGGGCTGCCCAGTGGCCTTTACAGAAAATGTGTGCCCCTGGCAGTGGCAGAGGCTCGGGTGGCGTAGCGAGGGCCGTAATCCAGGGGCAGCCAGTCTGCGCGTGTGCCGCTGGCCCTGCTCCGCGGCGTGGGCAGAGATGCCCATGGAACAACGCAGGCCGCTGGGCAGTGGGGCTCGTGAGCACGTTGTGCTCTTAGCGCTTCTAGAACCCAGGGCCCGCGGGTCAGACGTTAAACCCCTTCTGTAGGGTTCTTCTGCCTGGGGCCTCACGGGGAGAGAAGCCAGCCCCCCACGGGGCAGCACGGGCACACAGGCCCCGACAGACTCTGAAACCAGGAGAGCACCGCATAGGAGATTGGGCTGAATCCACAAACGGGTGTGTGGGGAAGGGCTCAGCAGAACCAGAGGCAGCAACGCGTCCTCCGACGAGCCTCAGGGCGCGTTCCCTGGAACTTTGGAGGAGGCGTGGCGGCCTGCAGTCGCTTTGGGAGAGGCTGTGTGCTGTCACGTAGCTGATGAAACTGCAGAACCGGGGGTTTGTGAGGAGAAGACACGGTCGGCCTAGCAGACACACCTTCACGCCAGCGTGTGTGTTACTTGTAAGACTCCATGGAGCGTTCCCATTAACACTGGTCGCCTCCAGTGCACCACCGGGCACAGAATCCACACCACGTATATCTCGTTGCTGAGCCTAACGTGGTAAAACGTTAACCCGATGAAAAGAACGTTTCTTAAAACCCCACGAGAAACCGCAAAGCGACTTCTATATAACTTATGAACAGAGCAGCCGTGGAGCTACACGTACCTAAAGTGGGACGAGTGTGAGGCCGGCACTCGAGTGGGGCTCAGCCCAGCACCGACGTCCCAGGGTTGAGCCCGGCACCAGGGGTGCCACAAGTCTCCGCAAAGTTTTTGGTGTCATTGCAGCAGGCGGCTCCGGCCCCGGGCTTGGCCCGTGGGAGATGGCGCCTCGCTGTGCAGCCTGCGGCCCCGCTGCTTGGCAGCACCCCACCCGGCTCCTGTGTCGACAGCAGAGCCTGTGGCCTTGGCGGGTGGGGGCGTTCACGGCTGCCGCCTCTGTTAAGGCGATGGAGCCGGGCGACCCCGAGGATCAGCCCTGGGGTCCAAGATTTGTCGAGACTCTGGGAGGTTCCTTCGTGGCTTTTGTAGTAAATCAGGTGGAGGAGGGTGGACTTGGGGGGCGATGTGCCCCAAATGCGTGGCGCCACGCGCTGTGCCTGACCTGCGTTGGGATCCTTACAGCTCCTGGAGCAGAATGGAGGCTACGGGCACGCGGCCCCTCCTGGGGGCCCCACAGGCAGCGGCTGCGGTGGAGGTGAGTACTCCTCGCGTCTGCCGTGCGCCGGGTACCCGGTCTTGCTCTTGCGGGCTTGGGGCCCGGTAGCGAGAGGCAGACTGCACTTCTGGGGTCCCCAGGACCAGTCTCAGGTTCATGGCTCCCTAGCACCCCGAGAACTCAGCGGGGCTTCCACTCAGGCTGCGGTTTAGAACAAGGAAGGAGGACAGAGACCGAGGGCTGGCTGTCCCCTCCCTGTGCTGTCAGGGCAGCCCGGGTCCTCCGAGCCCCGGCACCTGGCCCACAGAGCTATGGGGTGACTGACTGCCTGTGTGGCCGCCTCGGCCTCTGGCCCCTCAGGGACCCAGCTGCCCCCACAAGTCACTGGTGAGCACAGCCCCTGCCCAGGTAGATGGGGGTGCGCCTTCCACGGCCAGCCCACAGCGACCATGAGGGTGGGCACATCGGGAGCGGGTATGTGAGGAAATAGAGCAGCTGTGCGGGGCCCGGGGGCTGGGGGCCAGAGGGTCCGAGTCCGTGGGTTGAGAAGAGGGGCTCAGATGGGGAGACAGTCCTGGCAGCAGGAGAAGTGGGGCTGGGGTGCTTTTCTCGCGACTCGGGCGTGTTTGCTGAGAGGTTCGCGCTCCGATCGTCCGGCGTGCTGGGCGGGTCTGGGCGCCCAGTGCTGATGCAACACGGTGTGTACCGGGAGGTGGGCTGCAGCCAGGGCTCGGCACCCTGGCCCGGGAAGCTTCCAGGAGTCCTGCCAGGACCTGCCTCTGCCCTGTGCCCCCGGGGCCGCTGCCCACCTCGCAGTTGGGGCACGAAGCCCACCTCCCAGGTCCTCCCGCAGCTCTCGGCCCCGGGGGTCACTCGGCAGCTGGCCAGCCCGTGTCCTGGCCCCTTGCCCACCAGTGCTGTGGGGCCACCTCGAGGCGCCGAGACGAGACCACACCGCACGCGCGTGGGGCGCCCGGCGAAGGCGTCGCTCAGGCAGGGCCTGGGCGGCGGAGAGGCCGCAGACCGCCCCCGCTGTCTGCGCCTCCACAGCCACTGCTGCAGCCCGCACCCCAGGGCCCTGGGGTCTCGGGGCCTTCGTGGGCCACCACTCCGGTGTCATCAGGGCGGCGGCCAGGAGGCCGCTCCCCCACAGACCCAGTGAGCTGCGGCTCCCGTGGCCTTTCTGTGCCCGGCCGGGGCCGCCCGCACGGCCCTGCTCCCGTGCTCTCACCTCCGCCGTGCGTCTGCGGTCTCTGTGTGTGCTAGTGTATCCGTACCTTGGGGACAGGCCGGTGGCCCTGGCTGGGCCCTGGCACGTGTCTGTCAGTGACAAGGTCCCTGATGGTGTCCAGCGAGCGCTCTGAGTGGGGTGAACGTCCTGGAGCCAGGGATTCCCACGTGCGCCCAGAGGCTCCGGCCCGCTGATGGTGTCCAGGTCCTGCCCTCGCGAGCGGGCCCGGGGTGCCTGGTTGCGGAGTGCTGGTGGCTGGGTCAGGGGACGCGTGGCCGCTGCAGGTGCTGGTGGCTCTGGCGGGCCCTGCCACATCCTAAGGCTTGTCTCTGTTTGCAGGCCTGGTGGTCGCCGAGTATGACCAGCCCTATGGCGGGTTCCTGGACATCCTGCGGGGCGGCACCGAGCGCCTCTTCACCAACATCAAGGACACCTCCTCCAAGGTCATCCAGTCCGTTGCCAAGTGAGTCGAGGGCGCACAGGCTCGTGGGTTCTCCGCAGTGAGATTTCGGAACCCTGGGTGCGGCCCTGCCTGCACGCCTGGCCGAACCCCCAGGTGGGGCCGTGGGTGAGTGGCCCGTGCTCAGCGCCAGCCTGGCCCCCCTGCGTGGGCTCAGCCATCGGTCCCTGGCTGCGCTTCTGCCCCCTCAGTGGAGGGAGCATGGTGGGAAAGCAGACACGCTGCCTCCGGGCCACATCCCCCTTCCCAAGGGGGGCCCTGTCCACGGAGACTGCGGCCACAGTACACGACCTGTTCATGCTGTCCTCCGAGCGGTCTCGGCTTTGACCAGGGAGTTTCCGGGAGCGTTGGGGGTTACCTCTGGCATGTCACCTGCCTCATCCAGCGGCAGGGGCAGTGTGTTTGTCGTGTCTTTGAGCCCCGTGTGGGCCTTGGCCTCATTTTCTTTGTGCCGTGATCATTGTTTTGTGTCCACAACTGTTGGCGACACAGGCAACAGCCCACGTGTTTGGGCACTAGTGTGCCCACGTGTGAGCATGTGTGTGCATGGGAGCACACGTGTGTTGTGTGTGAGAGCTAGCGTGTGCGTGCACACGTGTGTGTTCTGCTGTCGGTGGGCTCCGGGGCCCCCGTGTGCTTTGCCTCTGATGTGACCTTACGTGAGGAGAAGAAACTCAATTCCCACTGAGCGCAGGGGTCCGGCAGTGCAGGCTGCCTGCTCGCACCTGTGTCTGTGGCCCTTTGCAACATCCCGGGCTGCACCTTGTAGCTGGTGGAAGGGTCAGATGTACAATTGTGCATTTATGGTGCCCGGCTCTCCGGAGTCCTGTCCACGGAGACGGAAACAGTCATGTGGGCCGAGGCTCTGGGTGCGAAGACCAGAGGGTCCCGGACGGGGCGTGGATGGGCGGAGGTGACTGCTCGGTGCTTACCTATCACCTGCCCGTGGTGTTCCTGCAGCTGCGCTCCCAGGGCGGGGTGATCTCACGTGACGGCGCTGAGCAGGCAGCTCTGCATGCGTGTGGCCGCACCCCGGCCCGCGGCCATCCCCATACTTTCTGCTGACTGGGGAGACGTCAGGGCAGCGGGTCCCACGGCCCCACTCATGTCCTCCCATCTTCCTCCCAGCGGGGTTCATCATGGGGTCTCGGGGCTGACCCGGGCTGGAATGGCAGACCCGACAACAATGAACGGGATGTGAGAGAAGCCACTCGGCCTCGCCCAAGGAAAGAAACCAAGTTCCCACACGGCTGAGACGCCATCTCCCCCACCACCACCCCCACCACCCCAGGTCTCTAATGGGCCCAGCGTCCTCGGCCTCGGGGGAGGCTGCCGGGAGGAGAATGGACGCTGCCCCAGCCTCTGCACCCGGGAACCATGATGACAGGCACCTGGGGTTTGGGGGGGCGCGCGCTGGGCATCACGTACCTGCTCGTGTTCAGGAAAGCAGAGTTTCGGGTGAATGGTCGGGCCTGAGAGTTGCCTGTGAGGGTGGGGGTGACGGGGCTCTGCCCGGATTCAGCTACCTTCATGCCCAACTCGACTCACAGCCATGTTAGTGAGCCTGACGTGCCTCAGGCTGATGGCACAACCAGGCCACGCGGTGGCATGGTGCCACACACACCCGAGGGCAGGTCCTCGTAGGAGTAGGAACGGGGCTTTCCTAGAGTAAGAGGAAAGGTGCGTGCGTCGGGTCCCAAGACCACCCCCAGGGTCCCGAATCTCCGAAGGACACATGAGACCCGCTGGCGAGCAGTCCTCGTAGCTGCGAGTTGTTTCAGAGAAAGGACACAGCTCAGCTCCCCGTGGAGTCATGGACAGACAGATGGACACACTGAATTCCCAGCCGAGCTGCGAGGCCGGGCCCCAGAGACAGGGGCCCGTGGGGCTGCCCATGGGGCACTTGAGCCCTCGGCTCCCCAGGCTGCGGGTCTCCGCATGGACCACATTTTCTACAGGCATTTGGGGCGTATGGCCACTCCTGTCAGTCGTGAGAACGGGCAGCGCCCTCCTGCTCTCGCCAGACGCCTGCCGGGGCTAGCCTTGCCTGCAGCCCCTCTGAGGACCAGGGTCAGGCTGGGTACCGCCTTTCACCCAGGACGCCTGCTGGAAGTGAAAGAAGTCTGTGAGGCCCTGTGTTTGTGAAGTTGGTTTAGAAATACCAGTGTGAGCTCATTCGTTTTGGGACTCCCCCCTGAGAAGGCCCAGGAACGGTGACAGCCCCGGCCCAGGACTGTGACCTGTAACTGCCCTTCCTACAGAAGGGGAGGCCTCCATGAGGCCAGGAGGGACCTCGGGTCTTCTCTGAAAGCAGGGAGGCCACCCCACACTGCCATCCCCGTCACAGGGAAGGACCCAGACACGGGGTCCTGCTCTCAAAGGCTGCTGGCTGGAGCGGGGGAGCATCCCAGCAGCGACAGGCTTGCACATGTGCAGCGAACGCTTCCTGTTCTTTGTTACCCACATCCACAAATGAGCAGAAGATCCACACAGAAACGGCCTTCACCCTGCAGGGTCAGACAGGCGCAGCGGCCACGGTGCTTGAGCTCACTGAGGGGGTCCTCCAGGCGGAGCCCCATGTGCTGGGCTTCAGGCCTGCCACAGGAAGGTCCAGTTAGGGCCTGGTGATGGAGACCCTTCAGGGCCACTGCCAGCCCCTCGGCCGCAGGCAGGACCTTCATCTCAGGGTATGTGGGCCCAGGAGTCCTAGGGTCTATCCGGAGGAGGCCCGTCCCTGCGTGTGCAGCCTGTCCCACGTGGCCTCCAAGAGGCGTGGCTGGCTTGTGGGCCTGACCCTGAGCCCTCACCTGTCTGCGGTCTCATTTGTTTCTCACCAGTTTTAGGTCAGACCCTACACGTCCACATGTCCTAGAGTCCCCGTGCCAGGTCTTCACAGACGCCCCCACCAGGCTCCCCGGGTTCCCAGCCTGGCAGTGGCTGCACTCTCCGTGTTGACCTGCCCCACCCCCTACTGCCACGGGTGCTCCGGCCCCTCCTCAGGGACAGCGGGGTGAGTGGCCGGGCCCCGCCCGCTTCCCCAGCACTAGGTATCCCACGCGGAGCCTGTGGCCTGTGGGCCTGGGGACGCGAACCTCTGGCCGCGGGTCCCCGTGAACTGCTGCTCTTATCCTTCTTTTTCATGTTGGGTGTTTGTTTTTCTTACTGATTTTACGTTACATTCTATAGACTAGCTTTTTCATACAGGGTAAACACAGCGAATGCTTTCTTGTCTGTTGCTCGTTTTAATTAAAACACGAGTTTTTCACAGTTCCCTTTCTGTCTTTTGTCTTCTCGTTTAGGAAGGCTTTCGTGCCCCAACTTGTAAATAGATCAGACCTGATTTAAAACACATCTTAGGGACTTCCCTGGCGGTCCAGTGGTTAGGACTCCGTGCTTTCACTGCCGAGGGCCCGGGTTCGATCCCTTGTCGGGGAACTAAGATCCCACAAGCCACGCAGCGTGGCAGAAAAAACACACACCCATTTTAAATGTCTGAATGTATTGTAAATGTACCTTTTAATGCTTGGTTGGCGCACATTTGGCTTTTTAATCCACCTGGACGTCCCTCTGGGGACTGTTCTCGATTCTTGTTCACTTCCCCCGACTGGAGCAGCCCCTCTGCTGCCGACCAAGCCAGGCGCTGTCCCGGCTCGTCCTGCGAGCCCCTCGCGGCCCCGCGCTCTGCTGTCTGGGCGACAGGCCTTCCTCCCTCCCCCCAGGAACACTGGCCGTTCTCACTCATCTGTTCCTGCACGGGAATTCTGGAGTAAACCTGTCCGGTTGCCTGTGCGGCCGTTGAGGGTGTAGTGCTTTATCTACTTCATGGGCAGTTTGGGGACAGTTGGTCTCCATGGTGCTGACTCTTCTGCTGGCTGTGCGGGGCGGGCGGGGGGTGTTCCCGCGGCAGCGCGACTGACCCCTGGCCCGGCCTGGCCTGCGGAGGGCGCCGCGTGCAGCCCCCGCACCCTGCTGACACTGACGACCGAAACATGAGACAGGTGGGGAAGCGCGCCGTCTTTACGTTTAGGAGAATTCGTATCGTGAAGGTCGTGTTGCTCCTCAGTTAATCTATGAATTCTTTGCAATAAAAATAAAAGTCCTGATGTCGTTTCCACAGATTTCAATCTCAAAATTCACATGTAAGTTATCCAAAATGGCTGGCGATGTTTTTAAAAATAAGAAGAGACAAACTCTGTTCTTTACCAATTTTTTTCAAACATCTGTTGTGTTGTTACAAGTGTTTAGACTCACGCTTGACATGTACTTAGGTAGGGATAGCATGAAACACGAAATGTGAGTCTAAAAGAAAATAGCAGACCAATGGGTCTATGTTGCTGAGACCATGGGTAGCTGTGTAGAAGAAGAAAAAATTGGGTCCCGTCTAATAACAGCCAAATACAGTCGTTCTGATTTGTTAAAAGATCTAATTGTGAAAAGCAATTTCTTAGGAAAAACTAATAAAATATAGAGGAACATTTTTATAACACCAGAGTAAGGAAGATATCTTAAATGTGAAAAAATATATATAAGCCATGGAGAAAATGGTTAATAAATTTAACTAACTTAAAAATTCTCTGTTCCTTGAAAAAACATGTTTCTTTAACAAAAAGATGTGGCACTGATTGGGAGTAAATAGGTTCAAACTATGTAACTCACAAAACGAATAGTATCCATTATATACAGTGGATTATGAAAATTAATAGGAAAATGAAAAAACGCATAAAGGGAATTAACAGAGGACAAACTATGAATAAACTACAAGGAGATGCTCAGCTTCATCTTACTTTGTAGATAGCATCGCTGGGCCATATATTTTGATCCACTCTGGCAGGCTCTGTGTCGATTGGTGTATTTAGACCGTTGGGCTTAAAGTGTTTATTGGTACACAGGCCGACCCCGCTTTACTGCACTTGGAGCGCAGTGAGGGTCTGTGACCGCCCTGCATCAAGCGAGTCTGTCGGCACCTTTTTCCAACAGCATCTGCTCACTTTGTGTCTCTGTGTCCCGTTGTGGTAATTCTTGAAGTACTTCAGACATTTCCTCATTATTGTATTTGTTATGGTATCTGTAATCAGTGGTCTTTGATGTTACTGCTGAGACTCACTGAAGGCTCAGACAATGGGTAGCGTTTCTTAGCAATAAAGCATTTTTAATTAAAGGGATGGGCACTGTCTTTTGGGCCTAACGCTGTTGCATTAATAGGCCACAGTGTTGCGTAAACGTAGTGTTTAGACGCGCTGGGAACCAAAACGTCCGTCCGCGTGGCCCCTTTGCTTCACTGCACAGGGCTGCAGCCCAGCCCGCAGTGTCTCCGCGGCACCTGGGGTTGGATTGATAGCCTCCCTATTTGTTACTGTTTTCTAGTCTTCGCCGTTGTTCTTTGGTGCTTTTTTGTCTTCCACTCTTTTCCTATCTTCTGTGGTTTTAATTGAGCATTTTATATGATGCCTTTTCTCTCCTTTCGACCTTATCAGTTATACTTTTTCTTCTGCTGTTTTCAGTGGTCGCCCTAGAGTGTGCCCATTTACCAGCTAACCCAAGTTCACTTTCAAATAGCATATTATCACTTCCCAGGCAGTGGGTGTGCTTCATAATGCCACAGAAATCCTAATTCCTTTCTCCTGGCTCTTGTATCATTGTTGTTCATTTCACTTGTACACAGGCACGTTTGAGTATGTGTGTCTATATGTGAAATATGTACATAGGCATACCTATCGGGTGTATTGTTGCCATTATTATTTTGAACAAACTTATCAGATAAATTAAAAATAAGAAAAATAAACATCTTTTTTTTACTTTCACTTATTTCTTCTTTGATGCTCTTCCTTTCTTTAGTAGATCTGAGTTTCCTACCTTTATCGTTTTCCTTCTTTCTAAGGAACTTTTTTTTTTAACATTTCTAGAAGGTAGATCTACTGGCAACAAATTCCCCCAATTTCTCTCTGAGAAAGTCTTTACTTCTCCTCACTTCTGGAGGATAATTTCTCAGCATACAGAATCCTGGGCTGCTGGTTTTTCTCTCAATGCTGTAAATACCTCGCTTCACTCTTTGCTTGCATGGTTTCTAAGGAGAGGTCAGATGTAATTCTTATCTCAGTTCCCCTGTAGGTAAAGTGTCCCCCTCCCCTCCCACCCCCCAGCTCCTTTCGGGACTTTTTTCTTTATCTTTGACTTTCTGTACGTTGAAACCGACATGCCCAGGTGTAATTACTCTGGCATTTATCCTGCTGGGTGTTCTCTGGGCTTCCTGGATCTGTGGTTTGGTGTCTGACATTGATTTGGGGAAATTCTCAGTTAAAATGTTTCAGTATTTCTTCTGTTCTTCCCTCTCTTCTCCTTCTGGATTCCCCATTATGTTACACCTTCGCCCCACAGGCCTTAGATGTTCTGTTCTGTTCTTTCAGCCTTTTCCCTTTGCTTTTGGGTTTTCAGGGACTCTGTCGAGATGTCCTTTCGCTCAGAGGTTCCTTCCTCAGCCGTGTCCACTCTAATCAGCCCATCAGAGGCAACCTTCATTTCTGCTGCAGGGCTCTGATCTCTGGCGTTTCTTTTCGGTTCTTCCTTAGGATTTCCACCTCTCTGCTCACACTCCCCTTATGTCCTGCATGCTGTCTACTTTATCCATTAGAGCCCTCAGCACGCTGACCACAGTTGTTTTCAGTCCCTGTCTGATAATCCCAACATCCTGACACGTCTGGTTCTGACGCTTGTTCTGTCTCTTCAGATTCTGCTTTTTGCCATTCCATGTGCCTTGTAATTTTTTCTCATTAGCCAGACATTTTGTACTGGGTCAGAAAACTCTGTCTTCCATTTTTGTTGTCATCTCTCTCCCACACCAGCTCCTTATGTCCCACCTTCTGGTAGTAAGAGAATTAAAGACCCTTCCGATCGGGACCCCCGCCTCTCCACCCCTTGCAGTTTATAATTTCTCATCCACCTCTTAGGTAGATGTCAGCTCCACACGTGCCCACATGTGCATGCACGCAGTCACCCAGGTACACACGTGCACTGACACGTGCACATACGGTGTCCCCGGGAGCTGCAGCCTGAACGGTGCAGGCCACCCCCCACACGCCCTGGCCTCTCAGGGACTTGCTTCAGTTTAAGCTCTTGTGAGTTAACCGTAGACATTTCCTATAATAACCAAGTGCCCTTTTGTTTTTAATTCCAGTTATGCGAAGGGAGATTTGGATCTTTCTTACGTCACGTCCAGAATTGCAGGTACGTTTGTTTGCCAGCTTTAAATAAGGATGAACTTCTGGCTCTTTCCTGTGTGAGGGTGGTGTGTGGGATTCTGGCCTCTTGGGCAGCCACTCACTTGCCCGAGATGTGGCCTAGGGTGTCCACCCCTGCATCCAGTGTGCCTCTAGGCCCTGCGGTGGATAACACCAGTGTCAACCCAGCTTCTCCCCCTGGTCTGGAACCTTCTGAAATGCTGAGGTCATGAGGGAAATAATGCGAGGCCATACATATTAAAATCTGGGTCTCCAGGCAAAAACCACAATCCAGATGCTTGGGGAGATCCTGTGGTGCTTCAGGCTCTGTGGCAGAAGCTGCGTCTCAGGAGGGTCTCGGGGCACCATCTGAGGATCCCAGAGGATCTGACGGGCGGTGGGGTGGGGCTTGTAGGCCGCTGCTCCGCCCCTTCTCAGGACTCACTGTACCTTTGGGTCAGTGGCCACGAGGAGCAGGCCCCCCGTGTGTGCCCGACCATCCGGCCTGTGGTTGTAGAGGTTGCAGGGGCTCCTCTCTTGCAGTGATGTCATTCCCGGCGGAAGGTGTGGAGTCGGCCATCAAGAACAACATCGAAGACGTGCGGTTGTTTCTGGACGCGAAGCACCTGGGCCGCTACACTGTCTACAACCTGTCCCTGAGGACGTACCGGGCCTCCAAGTTCCACAACCGGGTGAGCACGGGCTCTGGCTGATGCTCAGCCTAGTGTGGCGCTGGTCCTCCCTTGACACTGCGTAGAAGGGGTGGGGTCTTGAGGATCGCTGAGCCTGAGGTGCCTCCAGAGGGAACGTGAGACCACGCAGTTTCCTTGGCGGATAAATACTCGGGACGTGGACGCTTTTTACAGTATTTATACTGACCCTGAGCGCAGACAGGGCGGGTGCTGCGCTCCTTCTGCCACGTCTGCCAGAGCCTGGCTCCCGAGTCCTGTCGCGCGCCTGGGGGGCGGGGGGCGGCGCTTGGTTTGGGGGTGGTGGGGTGCTTTGGGTGGGGCCCGTGTGTCTGCGCCCCGGCTGGCGAGCTGCCCTCTCTGCAGGTCTCCGAGTGTGGCTGGGCAGCTCGACGGGCCCCGAGCCTCCGTAGCCTGTACAGCCTCTGCAGGAACATGCACGCCTGGCTGCGCCAGGACCCCGGCAACATCTGCGTGGTGCACTGCGTGGTGAGCAAGCTGCCCCGCCCTGGTACACTCAGGGGACAGAGGGGACATGCAGAGGGTCAGGCGGGGACGGCTGGGTGTTCCGAGTGGTGACCCCAACGCCCACCACTCCCGGGAGCAGCAGTTCTGCCCTGGGGTCTGCGGCTGGCGGCCCAGGCCCAGTGCCCCCAGGCGGCTCCTGGCACCTTCTGTGGGTCACGGCCGGGTCCCTGGCAGCAGGGGCTTCTGGCAGAAGACTGTCCTCACTGAGGGTCCCCCCCCACCCCTTTTATGGAAGGTGCGGACCCCCTTGTGGCAGCACCCACGTACGGAGGCCAGCCTGCCTCCTGGGACCCCGTCTCTGAGCCCACGCTGGGGCTGAGGGTTTGTGGGTATCACACCCAGTGTGGCACCTGCCAGAACCCACCCTCGAACGTCAGTACTGCCGTCCTGGTGTGGGTGACCATCACACCAGGGGTGGCGCTGCAGAGGGTTTGTGAGGGTGAGCATGGACGTGCCGAGCGCTGAGGTCGGGTGGGGACCAAGGTCAGGTGGGGACCCTGACAGAGAGCAGCACGTGCCCGGCCGCCTCGTGCCTTCTGCTGCGGAGCCTGTATTCTCTCCGCTCCCTGAATTCTCACCTCATCAGGTGGGTTTTCCTAAGTTCCCTGATGAGCCCCGGCCCCAGGCGCAGGCCCTGACTATCCTGGGGGAGTGAGTGCCGCCTGAACCTGTCCCGTGCATCTGTCCTAGGACGGGAGGGCCGCATCTGCCGTGGCCGTCTGCTCCTTCCTGTGCTTCTGCCGGCTCTTCAGCACCGCAGAGGCCGCCGTGTACATGTTCAGTATGAAGCGCTGCCCGCCGGGCATCTGGCCGTCCCACAAAAGGTATGGCGTCCACCGTGGGGCCTGGGTGCGGCGTCACCGTGGCCAGGCCGTAGCTGTGGGCGCTGGGAGATGGCAGGGTTTCACGCGGGTGTGGACCTCGGTGTTGGGTGGAGCACGGGCCCGCGTGCGCAGTCGGGGCAGCCGCGCCTCTGCCCTGTCGGGGCTCCCGAGCAACGGGGCTGCGCCTCTGCCCGGGGCCTGGGCGCTAGCCTTCCTAGCGCATGAGGCCACTTGCTCGCTGGCGATGGGGCAGCCCCTGGGTGCCACCTCTGCACATGTGGCCCGGTGGCTCCATTCGGCAGAGGAGGTGGCATTTGGGAGCTGTGTGGCAGCACCGCCTCTGCCGTGCGTCCTCCATGTCAGGGTCCGTGAGACACAGCTTCTAGGCTGTCTCTGCTGACGACTTACAGGGGATGGTTTCCCAGGGCTGCAGCTGGCCACCGCCCACCCCCTGCCCCCTGGGGCCACTGCCTGCTCCCAGACTGCCTTCCCCACTTCCATCCACCTTGCAGCGAGGGGGGAGCCTCACGCTCAGGCCTGAGGAGTTGCTCACTCCCCTCGGGTACTGGGGGAGCATCTCCTTCCTCTGTGGGGAGCTTGGCATGAACAACACAGGGCCCGAGAGTGGGGAGAGCCGGGGCCGCCTGGGTCGAGATCGAGAAGGCGTCCAGGCCAGTGAGGGGCCGTTGTGGTCATTCCTCCCGCTCGGGATGGCTGCACTGCCTCGATGGCGGTGTGGGGTGGTTGACCCACTCCTGCTTGTGAGACCCACCCCACTGGCTCGCTGCCTGGGGGCAGGGCGTACCCCGAGACAGCTGGCACGCTGTCGTGTCTTCTGTGTGGCTCGGGGTGGGGTGGGGTGGGGCGGGCCTGTCCACTGTGCAGAAGGCGTGGCAGAGCAAGGGCTGCGCCACCGAGCATGGGTGACAGGCTGCCGACCCTTTCAGCATGTCACCTTCCTGTAATCTGGGCACACCCGGGGTTCCCGAACTGTGCCTGCAGCTTGGGGTGCCGCTCGGGAGCGCTCAGAGTCGGGGGTCAGAGCCAGCAGAGTATCGTTGTTGCCGCTCTGTGCCTGGCGCCGGGGCCCCCAGCAGACCCCAGGCTGCTTCCTTGGAGACGTGCAGGTGTAGAGAGCGTCGTCCCCGGCCCGGCCCAACAGCTTACAAAAGAGCGGTGCCCGCTTCAGATGCGTGACTTTTTCAAACCTGTTGGAGAAGAGCCATCCTGGAGCCATCGGCTCACTCCCAATCCAAGGAGGGACAGGCACCCACCCACAGGGCACTCGGCGGGGGGTGGTCTGTGCCCTGCAGGACAGGTCAGAGAGGGAGGCCGCTGCTCAGGGGGCACGAGGTCATCTCCTGGGGACATACGGATGAAGCAGCCTTCGCATGAGGCTCGGAACCGTGATGGGACGTCTGGAGTTGCTGGTCGCTGGTCTGTGCGTTCAAGACTCTGATGACAGGGGTGGGGGTGGGAGAGAGCAAGGAAGACCCAAACGGAGAGGGCCGCGACCTCGGAGGGGCCTGTAGATGTCCTTCACCGGAACACGCGTCAGGCCATCTCAGATGGTCGGACAGACGCACCACTGGGGCCCCCGGGGGAGACGGAGCAGGAAGGGGGAGCACGGAGGAGGCGTTGCTGAGAATTTCCCCAAATTAACGGCAGACGTTGAACCCAAGAAGCTCAGAGGACACCAAGTGGGATTCAGAACAAAACACACACACGGAAAACCCACTTTGGCTTCCGGCGTTCACACTGCCGAGAGCCACGCAGAGGAGCTCCGGAAGGTGGGCGGCAGGAGTGGAGGTGCAAGCAGTGAAGGTTCTTCTCAAGGGCCATCATTACGTCAGCAGAGGATGTGAGTGGCGGCCTGGGACGTGCTCGGGTGACCCAGGAGATCAGGAAGGAGAAGCCGAGGCTGGAGAGGCAGGCGGGCGGCCGGCTGGCTGGGAAGCCGGTTCAGCGTCACCTGTGTGTCGGGCCCCTCGCCGAGCGCACGCTGCCTGCGGGCCTGCACCGTAGCACTGACGGCGGGGGCGGAGGAGGGTTGTGTGCAGGGCACGTGCGACAGGCCCCCGCTGCTGAAACACCTGTCCCTGCGGGTCAGGCGTCCAGCTCAGCCTTGACTCGGGCAGTCTCCTTCTCCTTCAGTTTTGAATCTGCTCCCAAGCTCACTCAGGTTGTGGGCTGTGGACCTGGGTCGTGGTCCTGGCTTCTTGCTGTCGGCGAGAGGCGCCCGGGTCTCCTGCCACGCGGCCGTCTCCACCGCGGACCTCGGGAGCGGCCAGAGTGCAGTGGCGAGACGGAGTGTCGCCTGCTGTCAGTTTGGAGCCAGCCACGGCTCCTGCCCCTCCCTGGGAGACGGGTTAGACCAGCGCGGGAGATGGACGCCCTGCGGCGGTGCCACAAAGAGGAGCTGCGGAACCACCAAGGGAGCCGGCGGAGCGGATTCCAGGTCCACAGAGCAGGACGGGGGCGGTTGCAGCGTCCCTCTCAGTGAGCAGTGGAACAGGTCGGCAGGCCGGTTCAGAGCCACGGAGTGTACCCACGACAGCAACGTGCGTGCAGAGCCCTTGGGAAGAAGGATCATGTTCCGGGCTCTTAAACCGCGACAGATTGGGAAGAATAGAAGTCATGCCAGATATGTTCCCAGGCCATCGTGGAATTAACCTGGAAATCAGTGACAGCAGGTGGCTTTGGAAAGCCTTAAATATTTCAAAGTGAAACAATCTACCTGTGAGTAGCTGGTGAGTCAAAGAGGAAATCTCAAGGGAAATTTAAAGATTTTTTGAACTGAATGAAAATTACAACATAAGATTCATGAGATGACACCGGAACGTTGCTTTTAGTGACATTTATAGCATGAGATGCTTACGTGTGATTGAGAAAAGACTGACGACCTGATGGGCTCCAGAGACACGGAGCACGGGTGCACCGTGGCATGTGGGCACATATGGAGCACACGTGTGGTGTGGGCTGTACAGAGCATGTGTGTGACGCAGTGCGTGGGCTGAGCACGGAGCACGCATGTGACGTGGCCCGTTTTCCTGCACAGAACACGCATGTGACATGGTGTGCCTCCTGCCCTCCAGGTACATCGAGTACGTGTGCGACATGGTGGCAGAGGAGCCCATCACGCCCCACAGCAAGCCCATCCTGGTGAAGGCCGTGGTCATGACGCCTGTGCCCCTGTTCAGCAAGCAGCGGAACGGCTGCCGACCCTTCTGCGAGGTCTACGTGGGGGATGAGCGTGTGGCCACCACGTCCCAGGAGTACGACAAGATGAGGTGGGCTCGGGGCTCAGGCCCTTCCTTGCCCCGCGGCCTCATGTTCTGGGGGCTGTCGAGGAGGGAATTGTGCTGTGGGGCTGTGGCTGGGCGGTGGGCGTGGAGGCGGGGCCGGCGGGGCCTGTGGGGGAGTTCTCCGGGTCTTCGTGCTGGGTGGCTCCTTGGAAGTCCTCTCCTGGACCATCCTCCCCGCATGCCTGATGTAATTTGGCAGAAAAACCCACGAGGCAAGAAGAAACTGGCGCTGTGGGTCGCAGTTCATCAGAACGGTGCACCTTATACCTAAGTGCACTGCTTTTCTTGGCTCTGTTCTCCAGGGATTTTAAAATCGAGGACGGCAAAGCGGTCATTCCCCTGGGCATAACGGTCCAGGGAGACGTGCTTATCATCATCTATCACGCGAGGTCCACCCTGGGAGGAAGGCTGCAGGCTAAGGTGAGCGGGCGCCGGGCGGCCCCTGGGCGAGCTTGGCTCTCTAAGCACAGTGAGAGCTCTGTGTCCCCACCTGTGTGGCAGAGGCAGAAGGGACTGTAGCCTGAGCCTGCCCAGCTGTGGACCTGGGGCCTCCCCACGGGCCCAAGGAGCCGCTTGTTGGCTAGGGCGCTGCCCCAGCCTCTGTGTGTCCCTGGCCCTGGAGCCCCGTGTGGGGCCTCAGCTGGTCACCCGTGAAGGGCCTGGCGTTGCCCTCCCGGCCTGAGGACCTTCTGTTCGCTTTCTCCCTGCAGATGGCGTCCATGAAGATGTTCCAGATCCAGTTCCACACAGGGTTTGTGCCTCGGAATGCAGCTACTGTGAAATTTGCAAAGTATGTTGGTGTCACACTGAGGGGGGCGGACGAGAGGGGTCGGGGTGCGCCCCCAGCCGTGGCTGGTGTGGAGACAAGTGCAGTGTGATTGATACTGGCAGGGGTCCCGGGAGTGCTGAGCTCTGATGCCTGGGGTCCCGGGAGGGCTGTGAGCTCTGACACACGGGGTCCCGGGAGGGCCGTGAGCTCTGACACACGGGGTCCCGGGAGGGCCGTGAGCTCTGACGCCCTGGGTCCCGGGAGGGCCGTGAGCTCTGACGCCCCGGGTCCCGGGAGGGCTCACACAGGGCAGTGCCGCGCCAGGGCTGCCTGTGGTAAGGGCTCAGGGAGAACCGCCCAGCTGCCCTCACAGCGCCAGCGTCGTGGGCCGTGGGCATGTCTGTGTTTCTGCCTGTTGTTGCTCCTTTAAGAGTTTCCGTGTTCTTGTCTTTTAGTATGTTTTCCACATTGGCACCTCGTGCATTTTTTTTTAACGTGCCAACGTGACAAAGACGAGGAATGCCACGCTTTAAGGTTTCAGGTTTTTTCTCCTTTGGAGGAAGGTAGTCCCAGAGCTTCAGGTGTCCTTGTGTCATCAGACATTTCTCTTCAGAGACCCGATGACTGAAGACCAAGCAGAAGAGCTGGGCGACAGGCCTGTAGGTGAATCTGATGCTGGAGCCGGGAGACGGCATTGACTGTCTCGTGTGTTCAGGGAAGTACAAGGGGGATTTCACCGCAGAGCTGGAACGTGTGAAAAGGAGGCAGGTGTGACTCTCGGACTGAGAAACGTCACAGCTGGAACTGAGGATTGAGCCGTGTGCCCGGTAGCAGAGTAGACACAGGAACGAACAATGGTGAGAGAGAGATGGATACAGAGGGGTCGCAGGGGTGTTGGGGGCTGGGAAATGGTCAGACG
The DNA here is from genome assembly GCF_059928025.1 of Delphinapterus leucas. Lineage (NCBI taxonomy): Eukaryota > Metazoa > Chordata > Mammalia > Artiodactyla > Monodontidae > Delphinapterus > Delphinapterus leucas. The sequence goes on along the minus strand of NC_143133.1, from coordinate 474,786 downwards.
TGCCTTTGTTCGGAGTCCAAGGAGAAGAGGACACACCAGAAACAATGTTGGAAAAATCACCGGCCGAAAATTTCCTTACACTGATGAAAAACGTCAAACCATAGAATCAAAAACTCTGAAAACAGCAAACAGGAGTTTATATAAAAGAAGGAAGGAAACCCCTTCCTCAGCATTTTGCAAATTGCTGAAAACCAAAGACGACCATTTCGGAGCCCCCAGGGGAGGGACCTTCAAAGTAAGGAGACCGCAGCTGCCTTTTAACCAAGGGGTGGGAGCCAGAGTCGGGGGCGTCTTCAGCAAGTGCCTGAGGAGAACGTTGGCCAACTTGAAATTCTGTCTCCTGTGAAGTCATCCTTCAGAAGCAAAAGCCAATCAAAGATGTTTTCGGGCAGACGAGATGTTTGCAGTGTGTGTCAGACGTGGACACATAGAGAAGCACAGAATGAAAAGAGAAAGATGCCCATTAAAAGCAGGCAGGGAACTCTGCTGGCGAATCCACACGGCCAGCAAGCACCTGAGCCAGTCTGCGCGTCCCTCATCACCAGGGAAGCAGGTTAGAGCCGCGAGGGCAAGGAAATAGGGGGGGAGCCCCCGTGGGAGCCACGCGGAGTTAGGTGTTTTCCTGTGACGAGAACTTGGAAGATTTCCTGCCTCAGCGCTTCCCACGTGCACGTGACGTCATTAGCCACGTACCCAGGGCCTCAGGCTCGATGGCTCCAGACTGAGAAGAGGCCCCTGTGGCGTCGGCAGTCGGTTGGAGAGTGAGCTGTGATGTCATGTCCGTGACCCTGTTAACGTCTGCTCAGGCCTCCCGTGGGGCCCCATCCGGAGGCCCGAGGAGTGGCCGCCTCTGGGGGCGTGGCCCTTCTTGGGGTCTGGAAAGAGACAGTGTTTTATTCTGAATGGACTGTTGCCACGAGGATAACCTTTATGCGGTGCGTGCGTAGGCTTGTGCTTCGCTGTGCACGTCGTGCCTCCAGAAGTGGACTCGTCGGTTTAATAGCAGAAAGGCGAGGGGTGCCCCGCGGGTGGTTGAAAGAGGACACTTTGCAGAAGCAATCTGAAATTCCTCGGGTGCCTCCTGTGAGTGTGGAGGGGGTGCCGAGCAGTCCAGGACGAAAGCTGATGCATTTGTTTCCCGGCTGAGCGTGGCAGGCTCCCCCTCAGGGCCTGTCCAGCGGGGCCTGGCCCTCTGCCCTCTGAGACCCCGGACCCTTGGGGGCAGCAGGGCTGCGCCTCTGCTCACAGACCTCATTGTTTCCTCACTGGCCTGCTGGACGGGTGGGCAGACCCCGGCCTGGGTGGGGCTGTCCCTGGGGCGGGGCCGGGCAGGGAGGCAGGGGTGGGTGGCCACCAGCATGGTGCCCGGAGTGGCCCCTGAGGCCCTGCTGCCCTGGAGCTGAGCTCGTAGTGGCCGCGCGCCTTCTCCCTGCTTTGCTTCTTGGCCTCTGCTCCTTGTGGATGGGCCCCTCCCGGGGCCCTCGCTGGCCTCCGGATCCCCTTTGCCAACATCGCTGTCCGGGCTTTCCACCTGTGTCCCCGCACCAGCTGTTCCTGCCCGGCTGAGCCGTCGCCCTTGCAGTCGTCTTCTTGTGGGCACCTGGCCTGGACAGGAAGGAAGCCCGTGGCGGCCTCTAGGCCGGGAGCCTGAGAGGGCCACACGGCAGTGCGGCCACTGTCCCTGTGCCCACCTGGGCCTGGCCTCGCCCCTGCAGAGACCCCTCATTCCCCTCCTTGCACAGGGGCGGCTGCGTCTGTGAGGAGTGGGAAGGATTTGGGGTCACGCGTGCTGGCTCGTCCCATTTTGCTGAATCCAGGGAAGTAAGAACTAAAATGTGCTGTGGCCTCACCAGCACCCCTGACCACTCCTGCGGAGGCCGTTCTTGGACGTTGCAGAGGACGGCAGGGCGCCTCCCTCGACTCCTCACACCTTCAGGGCCCCAGCGTTTTTTGTGTTTCTCTCTTTGCTGCTTTGCGCTTTTATAGGCACAAAGCAGCAAGTGATGCAAACACGTCAGCATAAAATAAGAGCAGCTGGGAGCCCTTTGTCTAGCTGAAGAGCTAGGGTTCATCCATATCGCCACCAGAGGTGATCTTAGGAATTCCCTCGAAAGATGCGGAGCCACAGAACGAGGGCAGTTCAGTGACGTGGCAGCCACAGTCACCACTGCCAGGCTGCCCTGTTACCAGTCTCCCGCCCGTGCCCGGGCCCCCCGGCTCCCCGTCCCACCCAGTGGGAACAGGTTGGTGCCTCTCCACCCCTGCAGCCAGATTGCAGAGGTGTTGGTTTATGGGCACCTGTTAATAGTTGGGGGATTTTGCCAGCGTGGATGGCATTGTTTTTATGGGAACGTGCGTTTAAGCTCTGAGGACCTGATTTGAACTCCAGAGCCTGAGGAGTGAGGGCTGAGCGCTCCCCTGACGGAGGAGCGGGGGTCCTGCTCTGCGGGTGTGGACGGGCCCCACTGCGCACAGACCCCTGCCGGTCCCTCTGACCCTTGGCTCAGTGGCGGCGTGAACGTCCCGAGCATGTAGTTCAGGGGCTGGAGTGCCTGTGGAACACGCGGCCCTGCCCCGCACTCGTTTCCCGGTGAACATTGGGGTGGTACCCGCAGTGCCCGTGGTTGTGCCTAACCTGCTTCTCACCTCCCCAATGCAGGTATGACCTGGACGCTTGTGACATTCAGGAGAAATATCCCGATTTATTCCAAGTGAACCTGGAGGTGGAGGTGGAGCCCAGAGATAGGCCCGGCCACGAGGCCCCACCCTGGGAGACTGCGAGCATGCGGGGGCTGAACCCCAAGATCCTGTTTTCCAGCCGCGAGGAGCAGCAAGACATCCTGTCGAAATTTGGTGAGATCCTTGTTTTCTGGGCACGCCTGCAGGTGGCCCAGTGTCTGTTTTTGGATCCCAAGCCACGTGGCCTGCAGGCCCTGCCGGGGTCATGGGGTGGGGCTGGGACCCCCGGGAGGGTCAGGTTTGAGTCACTCGCTGTTTTGGGGGGGTGCATTTTCTGGACATGTGTCACCTTTGAACATGACCTGGAAGAAGTCGAGGCTTCAATTGGGACCAGCTGGCGGGGCTGCCCCCGCAGCAGAGTTTGTTCCTGGCCAACCCCCACCCCCTCCACCCCCCGCAACTCAGCAGGGTTGTGTCGGCTTATTACATAGCATTTACTGAAAGTAGCATCAGAAGCACGCTGGTGGGTGGGACTTGGGACTTCGTTTGCCACATAACGATTTTCTTCGTGTTCTTCGTTTGCATTTTTTTCTGTTATGTGAGGACAGCTAAGTGTCCCTGAATAGCATGTGTGCACATGTGTGCGTGCACGTATGCTTTCCGGTGTACGCGTGTGCACACGTGTCCCGGGGCAGCGTCTGGGCGACGCTGGGATCCATTCACTGTTGGTTGATTGTTGTGTGGGTTTCTGGTGGTGGTGAGCCCTTCCTGGCCCTGGGTCTGGGCCCCGGAGCCCCACACGGGCTGCTGCCCTGGGCCGGGTGGCCTGACATCCCCCTTCCTGCAGGAAAACCAGAGCTCCCCAGGCAGCCAGGCTCCTCTGCGCAGTATGACGCCGAGGCCGGGCCTGCGGATGCCGAGCCCCCGGAGTTGGACTCACCGCACAGCAGCGGGGACACCGACCGCTTTCTGCACACGCTGGACTGGCGGGGTGGGTAGGCGGGCCTGGCGCTGCCCTCGTGGGCCTCCCCGTGCTGACTCCTCGCACTGAGCCGCAGCCGCCCCACCGTTGTCTTCTTTTCAGAGGACGGGGATTGCGCGACAGCCCCAGAGGGTCACCTTGCCGAGGAGGGTCCGTCTGCTGCGGCCGAGGACGGACGTGTGAGTGAGCCGTCTGACGAGGAAGCCCCAACGCTCTCGGCTGAGAGCGGGGACGTGGCCGACGAGGACACGCCAGGCCCGGACCTGCCGCAGGAGGACGGTGTGGACCTCCTGGGGCTGCACTCCGAGGCTGGGCCGATGCCCCCCATGCAGGCCCGCGGGGGCCCCCCCAGCAACGCGGACCTGCTCAGCCGCCTCCTGGGGGCCCCGGCGGCTGCTCCAGAGGGTGCCGCAGGCGGTCTGCTCGGCAGGGACGCGGCGCTGCTCTTCACCAGCCCGGCCTCTGACCCGAGCGCACGGACCACGGTCCCAGCCGGTAGGTGCCGCCGACAGGAGTGGGCCCGGAGGTCACGGCAGTCTGCCGTTCAGGGAGACCGCGAGCCCCCAGAGGATCTCCTGAGACAGGCGGGGGTCAGCGGGGTCAGTGCCTTGCCCCTCCCTCTCGGAGCCACGGGGTCGTGGGAGGGCCGTCCTGGAGCCGATCCTCTGGGCCGAGGGTGTGCACTGTGGTGCCTGCACTCACGTGCACCTGCTTCCTGGTGTCCTGCCACAGCGGACCCGTTTGACCCTCTCCTGCTGCCATCTGACCCGGACGCCCAGCCCCACTCCCAGCCCGACCTCTTTGGCGAATTTCTTAATTCGGACTCTCCAGCCACCCTGCCTGCATCCTTCCCTGCCACCCACAGCGCTCCACCCCTGGCCCGCGGCACCAACTTCCTGCATCTGGGTAAGTGCGGTCTCCACACTGGGGACGGGGCCACAGGGCCGGGGGAGATGGGCAGTGCCATCCTCCCTCCCCCAGAAAGGGGACGCAGCCAGTGTCCACTCTGTATGCCCTGCTGGGTTTCAGGGGAGGTGGGGAGGCAGGCTCTGGGGCACTGGCATGTGGCCAGCCATGGCGGGAGGAGGCCTCTCTGAAGACCCTTTCAGATGAGGGACCGCGGACGCTAGTCCCAGCATCGCCCTGTGGGCTTCTCCTCTTGCTGTCTCCCTGCATCCACTTGGTCAGTGCAGTGACCGTGTGATGTGTCCTCCGCCCGTGTGGAGGGAGACCGGTTGGAGGCCCCAGAGGTGCGTTAGCACAGCCCTGCCTGGGGCTTCGCTAGGCCAGGAGTGCTGCAGGGGCTGCTGCCCAGCACCTAGGCCCCCCACCTCCCGCACGGGCGGCCGTCAGGTGTGCCTCCTGCCTCCTGCCCACACGTGGAGGGGGGTACGGAGGGCGGCCCCCGAGACTGCCGCAGATGGGGCTTGTGGCCAGCCTGTCCCCTAGGGCCCCCAGGAGGCCATATGAAGGCCATGTGCCCGCCCCCACCGGGGACACACCTGATAGCGCCGCTGTCTTCCCAGGTGACCTGCCAGCGGAGCCCAGCAAGATGACAGCCTCTACCAGCCACCCGGACCTGCTGGGAGGATGGGACGCCTGGGCTGAAGCCCCGGCCCCCGCACCAGCTGCAGAAGGTACGGCACGTGGCGTAACTGTGACCCCGGCCCCCAGAAGAGGAGGAGACAGGAGCAGCGCCCCAGGGGCACTCTGGCCGGGCCTCCTGCCACCGTCCCGAGTCCCCCCGTGCGGCTCCTGTGGGCGCTTATTCGGCTTGTTCTGAAGTTTTCACCCAGAATGTTCCTTAGCGCTTCCTTGTGGCCTGCAGGGCCCTTGAGAGGCTGCAGGCTCTCCTGGTCTGTCCCTTATCTGTGGGGGCAAGAGTGCTTCTGGTGTCTCACTTTCATCATGTCTGTCCTTTCCGTACGTCAGGATTCTGTCCCGTGGGGAAGTTTCCGGTAGTGAGTTGTTTTCAAAGGCAGTGGTGTTTGTGGCGCCTGTGACGTGCTTCTCTCTTAAGTCCTGTTTGTTAACTTATGGGCTGTGATTGTAAACATGCTACTCTGCTGGTTTGATAGGCTACCAGTTCTTTCAATTTGCTTTTCTTCATTATGCGTGAGGTTATTATTTTGTGTGTTTTTGGTTATGTTTCTTTTGAGAACTGTTTCACATTTTCTAATCATTTTTTTGCACGGGAAATTCACCTTTTTTGTATTAACTCGTAAGAGCTCTTTATGTATGAGTTGCCATCGTTTGTAATGACCTCACAGTTGACTCTTGAATGACACGGGAATTAGGAGCAGGACAGTGATTTACTTAGACGTTTCAGTACCTTGTACTTAGAATGAACGAATGTCGTAGAGTGCACTCACACTTTAGATGGATTCGGGAGGTGGTAGGACAAACCCAGGACAGTTTATACGAGCTGTCAGGTGACCTCCCACACGGAGCCATGAGGGCAGCTCGGGCTGCGAGTGTGGCCACGTCCCAGGTGCAGTGACAACGCCGAGCGAGGCCTTTAGGAGCGTGAGATGGGAGGGCAGAAGCCACATCTACTCCAGTGTGCTGGATCTAATGCCCCTGCCCTCCTCCAGGCCCCTTCGTCTCTCCTGGAGGCCAGCCGGCACCTCCTGGCCCCCCAGCCAGCCAGACCAAGTCTCAGAGCCAGGACCCATTTGCGGACCTCGGCGACCTCAGTTCCGGCCTCCAAGGTAACCTGAGGGCCGTGTCGGGCATTTGGAAAGCACCAGGCCTCTCTCTGGGGTGTTGTTTCCACCTACCCGAGGTGGGGCCTCACCCTGTCCGCCAAGGCCCAGGGCACAGCGACACCAGGAAAGGCCCAATCTGCTTCATCCCAGGAGCTTGTTACCAAGATAGCACCAGGAATTGCCAAAACTGGTGCTGGAGTCTGGCCCTCCGCTGGCATAGCGGTGCTTGGGGGTCATCTAGGAGCAGTCTCAGCACAGGAGCGTGGAGAGTGCCTGCCCCGCTCCCCAGGGAGCAGAATTCACTGCCAGTAATTTTTCTGAGAAAACTTTTAGGGACGTTAATTGTTTGGAGGCCAGGAGTGTCTCTCGTCCCTTGGCAGTCGGGAGGCATGTGGAATTTTAGGTGAAAATAACATCTCCCCAGACGCTTCCTGGCATTTCAGGTTTTGGTGTCTCCCTGAGAGCATTCCTGGAAGTTTGGGTTTGCCCTGGGCTTTCTGCCTCTATCTTGGGCTGTCTGAGCACAGGGCGGGGTCACTTGGAGCCTCTCGGGGGCTGCCTGTGGTGAGAAGGAATTCTCGGGATCTGGGACGCCTGTTCTCAGGATGGAGCCCAGCCCTCAGCTCTGCACTGTGATCCCAGACCTCCGTCACACCCCCTCAGAAAACAGAGTCCTGCATGAAGCTGATGGAGCCGAAGGGAGAAACAGACAAACTCACATTCTAGTTGGAGACCTCAGCATCCCTCTGTCAACAAAGATAGAGCCACCAGACAGCAAGTCAGCAAAGCTGTGGGACATTCACAGGACACTGTGCCTGACAGCAGCAGGACACACCTCCTCCTGCACCCAAGCAACCACCAAGAAAGGCCATGTATTGGGCCATAAAAAGTCATCAACAAACTTAAAAGAACTGAAATCATATAGACCGTATCATTCCGTGACCAAATGGAATCAAACTAGAAATTGGTAACAGCGAGATAACTGAAAAATCTTCAAACTCTTGGAAATTGATACTTCTATTTTTTATTTTTTTAAATTTTTAAAAAAATTTATTTTTGGCTGCATTAGGTCTTCATGGCTGCACATGGGCTTTTCTCTGGTTGTGGCGAGCGGGGGCTACTCTTCATTGTGGTGTGCGGGCTTCTCACTGAGGTGGCTTCTTGTTGCAGAGCACAGGCTCTAGGCGCACAGGCTTCAGTAGTTGTGGCATGCGGGCTCAGTAGTTGTGGCTCGCGGGCTGTAGAGCGCAGGCTCAGTAGTTGTGGCGCATGGGCTTAGTTGCTCTGTGGCATGTGGGATCTTCCTGGACCAGGGCTTGAACCCGTGTCCCCTGCATTGGCAGCTGGATTCTTAACCACTGCACCACCAGGGAAGTCCTGAATGACACAGTTTTAAATAACACGGGTTATTTAGGAAGTCTCAAGGAAAATAAAACAGCGTGTCGAAGAGAATGAAAATGAAAACATGACACATCTAAACTTGGGTTATGCAGCTAAAGCAGTGCCAAGAGGGAAACACATAGCATTAAGCGTGTAGTTTGGAAAAGAGGAAACGTCTCATCAGTATTGTGAGTTATCACCTGAAGACATTTGAAAAGAAAAGCAAAGTAAGCTCAAAGCAAATGGAAGGAAATGATAAAGAGCCCAAATCAATGAAATAGAAAATGAAAACTAGAGAAAATGGGTTGATCAAAAAGCTAGTTCTCTGAGAAGGTCGGTAAAGTTGACAAATCTCTGCTAAGATGGATTAAGAAAGAGGGGTTAACCCAAGATGTCCACAGACCCCAGAGGCTCTGAAGGGAAATGGACTTACGGCTTCAGCACCAGTTCTGGGACTGAGGTGAGGTGGACAAGTTCTTCAGGTGTGCCCCGTGTGAGGTAGAGCATTTGAGTGGGTCTGTAGTCATAAAGAAAATGAATTCATAGTTAGAAACCTCCCATAAAGGAAATCTCCAGTCCCATCTGGGTTCACTGGAGAATTTTACCAAATGTTTAAAGAATTCATACCAATTCCACACAGTCTTTTCCAAGAAATAGGAAGAGGAGGGAATATTTTCCAGTTGATTTTATGAATCTGGTATTACTTTGATACCAAAACCAGATGGAGGCGATACAGAAGGAAACTACAGACCACAGGGCAGCGTCCCTCATGAACACAGACACAAAGATCAAAGCCAGTCATCAGCACAGAGAGCTGCACAGAGAGCTCATCAGTGTATGAAAGCATCGCACAGGGGCCTCCCTGGCGGCCCAGTGGCCAAGACTTCGCCTTCCAACGGAGGGGGCACGGGTGCGATCCCTGATCGCAGAGCTAAGATCCCACGTGCCGCGGGGCAACTAAGCCCGCTCACCACAACTGCTGAGCCCGCACGTGCCCTGGAGCCCACGCGCCACAGCTAGAGAAGATTCCTCGTGCTGCAACTAAGACCCGACGCAGTCAAAATAAATAAATAATTTTTTAAAAAATTGTATATATACATATATATATGTATACGTATACACAGCGTTAACCGGCCTAGGAAGGGAAGTCGTGTGATCACATCGGTGGTGCAGAAGAGGCATTCCCCGGAGTTCAACACCTACTTGTGATAAACACTCAACAGACCAGTAATGCGAAGCCCGTGGGCTTGATAGGGAGCATCTGCAGAGTCCGGCCGCCAGGCTTGCGCTGGATTTCAGAAGACCACACACTCCCCAGGGTCAGCCCAGGTGGTGCAGGCAGGCAAGAAAGGGACAGAAGGGACACAGGCAGTGTTGTCATGTGCGGACGCCGTGCTGTCTGTGTGGGAAATCTCAGGGGGTCTATGAAAGCATTTCAGGCCCCAGAGTGAGTTCAGGAGGGTCGCAGGACACAGGATCAACAAACAGACACCACAAGGGTATTTCTGTTTACTAGCAACATGCACAAGGAACCCAAAATTTAGAACAGCGCCGTTTACAATCCCTGCAAAAGAAAAAAAAAAGAAACATATAACATATTACTCTTACGAAGCACATACAGGACTCGCGAAGCTACAAAACCAAACGGGGAAGATCTCAGTAAACAGATGGGCTCGCAGCCCGGTGACCCACATCAGGAAGGTTCTCTTGCAGTGGTCAATGGGGTCAGTACAGTCCTCACCAGAAATGCCAGTGAGGGTTCCTGCAGACATAGACGAGCTTGTTGTAGACTTTATTTGGAGAGTCAGGGGAAATGGGATGGTTAAGACTCAGCTCACCAGGCCTCCTACCTCCTCCATGCCTGCGTGCTGTGGGCAGGACAGACACGTAGATCACCGACCTGGAAGTAGCCCCACACCAGTAAGACCAACTGACTTTTGCCAGAGGTGCAAAACCATTCATGACGGTGCTGGGGCGGCAAGAAAGTGGCCTCACCTGAATTTCACACCTTAAACAGCAGGTAGATGACCATTTTACTCAGAATTGGCCATAGATCTGTAAAGCTTTCAGAAGAAAAGAGAAAATTGTGGGGACGTCGCCTTTAGTGTCTCCTGGACCACGATCCGTCAGCAAACAATGGATAAATTGGACTTGATCAAAAAGACATCTTGTGCCCTGCTAAAGGCTCTCAGCAGGATGAAGAGCTACAGGGTGGGAGAAATAGCTTTGAACCACGTATCTGACAACTATCTAGGATATGTAAGAACAGTAAAAACAGCAAAACACATCCAACTTGAAAACGGGTGAGTGGTGAAGAGAACGGCAGCCTGGGGAGAGGTCTAGTGTCACTGGCGGCCCTGGAGGCGCGGGGGGTCTCGACGGGGTGCAGCGCCGGGCACAGAGCTGGCGGTCGTGCAGGACGGCTACTTGAGGCTGGCGTCGGTTCTCACAGAACCGAACCCACAACCGCCGTCTATCCCAGAGGTGCACGTGGGCTGAGCAGGGAGTCTCTGCAGCAGTGCTCAGGGCGACCCTGTTGGTAATCTCCACAGACTGGAACCCACCGGAGTCCTTCTGTGGCGCATCCACCTGCCAGGCTGCTGGCGACGAGTGGATAGGTGGGTGGGTCCTGGGCGAGAAGAGCCCATCGCAAGGGCCGCCTGCCCTGTGATTCTGCGTCTAGAATGTTCTCGAGGTGAAAGGTCACAGGACAGAGAACGGGGGCATCTTAGCCCAGTGCTTGCGTGGCTGTACGCGTGTGAAGTGGCACAGAACCACGCACGCGTGACGCGGCACATGCCTGCGTGCACGGAGCAGCAGCCTGCGTGGTGCTGCTCGGGGGCCCTGTGGGCTCTGGGTGCTGGTTTGGAGCTTCCTGGACTCAGCCCTGCATTTGAGCGAGTGGGGAGGGGAGCCCACCCGGCCCAGCCCCTGCAGACGGGCCAGCTGTGCGGCTACCTAGAGGCCGCCCGTCCTGGCGGCTGACCTGAAACGTTCATTTCGCGGGGGTGTGTCCTCTGCCTGCAAGGGCCGAGTACCCGCCGGGGCAGCGCCCGGTCCTCAGGCCGTCAATGACACTCCCCACGTGAACTGTCTCCCCAGGCTCGCCCGCTGCACCTACTCCTGGGGGCTTCGGTCCCAAAGCAGTCCCCCCTCCCAAGGCCAGCGGCTCCTGGCAGATGAGTCGGCCCCCAGCCCAGGGCGCCCCGTGGCCCCCCCAGGCCAAGCCAACCCCCATAGCCAGTGTACAGCCACGGCCAAACTACAACTCCAGCTTCAGTGTGATCGGCAGCCGGGAGGAGAGGGGGGTCCGTGCCCCCAGCTTTGGTGAGTCCTTCCTCTCTCGCCGCGTGTGTGGTTTTTTGAGCTTGCTGTGAAGTGGTTACAGTGAAATCCCGTTTTGCCTTGTCCAGCTCAGAGCCCAGTCCCGGGAAAGGGTGTTTAAGGAGACCCAGAGTCTGTTTCCACCCAGCGGGAGCCCCTTTGGATGGAAGTTAATGATTTCAGATGCATGTCTGTGGGTGAGCCTCTGCCCCCAGTGGGCCAGGCCACACTGTCCGGGAACCTTCTCGGCCTCTGCTGGCCGGGCAGCTGGCTGGCTGGTCAGCCCAGGCCTGGCTGCCTCGCTTGTCACGGGGGTGGTGGTCCCGACGCCTGCCGTGACCCCGCCCACACTCGTGCGCTCATGCCTCAGGGCAGCTCTTTTGGACATTTCCCATCTTCTCGGCCGTCCTGCCGTCCCCGAGGGTTCTCGAGCTGGCCACGCAGCACAGAGGCAGCAGGCAGGCTGTTAGGCGGGCACTTAGCACGGCCCCTGAAGCCTCTGCTCTCCTCCAGGTCCAAAGCCAAGGGTGTCGGAGAACGATTTCGAAGACCTGTTGTCCAACCAGGGCTTCTCCTCCCGGGCCGACAGGAAGGGACCGAGGACGATCGCCGAGATGAGGAGGCAGGACCAGGCACGGGACTCAGACCCGCTCAAGCTGAAGGTGCAGGGCGCTCGGGCCGGGGCAGGGTGGGGGGCACCCTGGGCAGGAGCGTGGGGAGAGGGACACAGCCGGCGCAGCCCCGACTCTCACGCACGAGGACCTCTGTCCGACATGCTTGCGGGGACAGTGGCTTCCATCTACGCTTATTTGCTCTCCTGAAAGTTTTGGGGTGAAAGATCAACTGTCCCCATGTGGCTGGGACATGTGGCTTCAGGCTCGTAAAGCTCCTCGCTCTTCTGCACACCAGCCAGGCGGGACCTCGGTCGGGGGGCGTGGGCCGCAGAGACCCCGGGGGTGACAAGGACGTCTGTGTGCCTGGACCCCGGGATGGACAGGGCAAGGCTGTGACGGCGGGTCATCTGTGAATGCCCCACTGAGGAAAGGGTCCCTGAATTCCACGCACCGTCTAGTCCGTGTCCTGTCCGGCCAGACCTAGGGAATGGAATTAGCCATGCCTGGGTGGGGTCAGTGCAGAAACTGGGGTGGGGGTCCACGTCGGGGCCACACATCTCACAGTCAGATCCCTGCTCCGTGGGGCGACCGCCGGCTGCTCAGTGGGTAGAGGCCGGGGCCTGGCACGCCCTCAGCAGTACGGCGTCTCCTTCAGCTCCTGGACTGGACGGAGGGCAAGGAGAGGAACATCCGCGCCCTGCTGTCCACGCTGCACACGGCGCTGTGGGACAACGAGAGCCGCTGGACGCCCGTGGGCATGGCCGACCTGGTGACGCCTGCGCAGGTGAAGAAGCAGTACCGCCGCGCCGTGCTGGTGGTCCACCCGGACAAGGTGGGCACGGGGTGTGGGCTCCGGGCTGGGGGCGGGGTGGGCTCTGGGAGCAGGCCGGGCCCTCACCGCTGCCATCCTGCCTGCCCGCAGGCCCGGGGGCAGCCCTACGAGCAGCACGCCCGCATGGTCTTCATGGAGCTCAGCGACGCCTGGGCCGAGTTCGAGAGCCAGGGCTCCCGGCCGCTCTTCTGAGCCCACGGTCGCAGCTGCACACGCGGCTCGTGGAGCTGGAAGCTGCCGGCTGGCCTGGAGGGTTGCACGTGGGCCGGGGCGGCACGGGCTGGCGCGGCCGCAGCTGGCATCACGTCACGCCCGCCACGCTCAGCGGATCCAGAGCCAGCGCCACTCCCTTCACAGGAAGAGAAAGCATTCCAAAGCCTCCGAGTTCTTTCTTTTTCTCTTCTGGTCCTGAAGGAAAGGTGACGATTTGCACTCCTCCCACACGTGTCACAGTCTGTGATTTGTTTGATCCGTGGCGCGCCCACTGGGGAGATCGCGCTGCTCAGCTGTCCTCCAGAATCCGTTCCTGAACGTTCACGTCTCCCCTCGTAATCAGCCTGGTGACCACCTGTACATAATTAAACTATTTTCTGACGCCCCTCGCCTCCGGGGCTGCACACCACCTCCCTGCACTTTTGCTGTCCCCTGGTTGACCTTGGCTCTGACCGTGAAGATGAGCCGCAGGGACCCCCGCCCGGCGAAGTTGGGCTCCTCTCCACTGCTGGTCTGAGCCCCCGCGGGCCCCCAGCCTGGCCTCGGCCAGCAGCCCAAGCTGGGTGGTCAGGAGCGACAGGAGGGCAGGAGAGCCGGGAGGTGTGGGGAGGGATCAGATGAGCTGCGGCTTTGGTCGGGGGGCTGGCCCGCGTCGGGTGCTGGCCATGCCCTGTGGCCACTGCAGCGTGGCGGAGGCAGGTGGTCTTGCTGCAGGTGCACAGAGGCTGGCCCTCCCCCTGGGCCCCCCGGGTCCCTCCTCCTCACAGCGGGAGGGTGTGGGGGGCTTTGGATTCTCTCGTTCCGGGAATTCAAAGCAAAAGCAATGGCCTTGAGTCACGGCCTGTTAGAGAAGCCCCAGCCGCCCCATGCTCTGGGGGACAACACGTCAGGACAAACGACGGCAGTTACACGACTTGAGGTTTTGGTCGGAAGTGACGTTCCCAGCCTCCTGTGGGTCAGTCCACCATCCCCAGGGCTCGTCCTACTCCTGGCTGCCTGGCGCTGCTGGCCGGGCCCTGGAGACGGGCGGACCTCGACCCTCGTCCCCGTGGTGACAGCAGGCTTGGCCAGGCCCGGCCAAAGCTGCCCCTCGGCCCAGTCAGCACCTTGGCTGGCCTCTGAGAACTCTGTGCGATCTCTTCTTTAGGCAAAACGAGTTACTGAGTGAGATGTGATGCCAAGTCAGGGATTCAAGAGTGCGCCACCTGCCCCTCAGGTGGGCTTGCGAGTTGGGTCACCAGGGTCAGGACCCTCCCTGTGCCGGGCTCCTAGGCACCCATCCTCACATCAAGGCCTCACCTGGGAGGCAGCGCAGCGGTTAGCTGAACACTCTGACTTGAAGCTCGGAGCCCCGCCTTCCACCTCCAGTGACGTCTTTGGTCTGGCAGAGGGTGGGCCTGTACCTCCTGACAGTTCAGAGGAGGAAGGGGCTCTGGCTTTGTGTCCTGAGGCCCCAGGACCCTACGGCCTCTGCCCCTAGGGCTGCTCTCCAGCCCCGCCCCAGCCCAGAGCAGGAGAGGAGGCCGAGGGCCACCTGGACCTATCACTGTCCCCTCACTGAGGTGAGCCACCCACCTGGGCTGCGGCTGCTGCTGCAGGTGGGCAGAGGGTTAAACCCGGCTCTTCCCAGGCTGAGGCCTCTTTCAAAGCATACTCACTCTTTTAAGTAACAGTGGGACTTCCCTGGTGGCGCAGTCGTTAAGAATCTGCCTGCCGATGCAGGGGACACGGGTTCGAACCCTGGTCCGGCAGGATTCCATATGCTGCGGAGCATCTGGGCCCGTGCGCCACAACTACCGAGCCCGCGTGCCACAACTACTGAGCCCACCCGCCTGGAGCCCGTGCTCCGCAACAAGAGAAGCCACTGTGATGAGAAGCCCGTGCACCACAACAAAGAGTAGCCCCCGCTCGCCGCAACTAGAGAAAGCCCACGCGCAGCAGTGAAGATCCAATGCAGCCAAAAATAAATAAATTTATCAAAAACAAAACAATGAACGACCTAAACAGGCCCAAGACTGCACATCAGAGTTGCTCTGGGTCATGGCTCAGGGCCAGTAGCCCCTGGGTCTCTGGTGTGGCGCTCCCTCCGCCGTCCCTACTGGCTCTGAGTTACTATCTTGGTGAGGTGATGGCCCCAGTGGCTCCATCCCTACAGGCCGCAGACCCTGAGCAGGGCTGCTCCAAGGACCACGTGTGTCCCCTCCAGTGAGACCCTCGGGGCCCAGGGAATGACCCTGTAACCCTAACCCTGTGCTGGGCCGCTGCTGGCCCCATCCCCACTCGAAGCGGGCGTGGTCCTGGGGGGGGTCTGCTCCTCAGCAGAGGTCGGGTCTGGAGACTGGCTCAGATTAGGGACCCAGCACAGTACATGCCTCCCGGTGCTGCCCACCCATCCCTCACCCCAGGACCCCCTGGTCCGGCCGCCCCCTGTTCTGTAGAGGACCCCACCCAGCACGCGCCGGACAGCCTGGGTGACTGCTGTCGCGAAGGGACATGACCCTGGTCCCAGCAGTACCTCCCTCGGCCCCCCGCCCCTCCCCTCCTGGTCCCAGAGGCAGTGAGTGCGCCCCTCCCTGGAGTCCTGGCCGGGGTATCGAGTCCTGTGTCTCCGTGAGTCCTCGCCCAACCATCGAGCCGTGTCCCTGAAATCAGGAAGCACTCTGATGGCGGGTCCTTGCTGTGTTCTGCTGCGTGGTTCTCGCTGCTCCTGGGGGCGGTCCCCCACCCCCACCCCAGGGCAGCGCGGGTCTGAGGACGCTTCCGCGTCTCCCTGCCGCAGGGGCCCCTTCGTGGGCTGGGGGTCCTCGGGCAGTGTGGGCAGCGCAGGAGGCCCGTGCGCTTGGCTCCCGCCCCCGCCGGATTCCCGGCAAAGGCCCCTCTGTGGGAAGGGCTCACCTGCTCAGTGAGTATTTCCCGGCGCCGCTGAGCAGGCCCAGCAAGACTCCCGAGGAACGGCCAGCTCGGCCTCGAACCTCCATGGGCTTTCTCGCCTGCCCAGGCCACTCTTCCTGAGCCCTTAGGAACAAACTGCTGCTCGGGGCCCTAGTCCAGGCTCTGCCTTGGGGGGCCCAGGGTTAGATCCCCTCAGGCCGTGCGGGGCACTGGAGTGACCTGGGACCCCTGCTCTGTGGCGATTCCACCACCAGGCCTCCCTTCCTGCCCAGGGCCGAGCCCCAGGCAGCCGGGCAGGTGCTAGTCCCCACAGAGACCCTCAGGAATCACCCTGTCCCAGCCCCGTGGGGTGAGTGTAGGGGACTCGGGCCAGCTCTGGGTCACCAGGCCTGTGAACGATCCTGGGAGATGCGCCTCTGCCCAGGGTGGGGTGGTCAAGGTGGAGTGCGGGGCTGGGAATCCTGGCCCAAGAGAGACCCTCTGTCCAGTATGAAGCCGGCTCAGGCCCCCAGAGGGGTTGGGCAGACCCCTGGGCGCCTTGCTCTGCAGCCACCCAGCCCCCAGGTGCTCTGGGCCCTGCCAGGAGCTGGCCAAGCCCCGCCCTGTGCCCGGTGGTCCAGCCCGGGCCTGTCTTGGTGATGGTGGCTGTCTGGGCTACGGTGCTGTGACAGATCTCTCCCCAGTGTGGCGGTTTCTGTGCCAGAGTGACGGGCTGTGGGAGTGGGGGGCCCTCAGCTGCCAGGAGGGCACAGAGAGGACACAGACAGGCAGACACACTCATCTGCTGTTTTCTCTGTTACAGACACGGCCCCTGTCCAGCCGGAGTACCTGCTGGGCGGTGGATGAGACCTGGGCACCGTGTCTCATATGAAGGGAACCCTGGGGCCTGACGTCGCCCTGCCTGCTTGCGCTGGGCATGGCCCTTCCTGGCCTGGTGTGAGGGCAGGACAGCACCCACTGGGCAGGGCGGGGGTGTGGGGATCCCTAGAGTAAGGAGAGGCTTGCGGAGGGCGGGGGGGAGGGTGCTGCTTTCATTTGGCAGGAGGTTTTCAAGGCTATCCCACGCAGAGCTGCCTCAGGACTCACTGGGTGACATCCGCAGTTTGGAGAAACACCTGTGTATCTGTGGCTGCCGTGGATGCGATGCCCACTCTCGCCACCCGCCTTCGTGCCTCCAGGACGCACCCTCGTCCCTGAGAGCGATGTTTCAGGACCAGGAAGCCCCCCTCAGACCCCACGGGCCAATTTTGGGGTCAGAACCTGCCCCTGCTCCCAGGGGCCAGCCTTGGCTTTCCCAAGAACACGGCTTTAGAACACGGCTACCAGGGAGGGGCGGGCCTGGGTCTGCCAGACTGGGGAGCAGCTGGCCTGAGAGCAAGGACACAGCTGTGGACAGTTATAGACCTGCTCCAACCAGCAGAGTCCGGGGACACCCCTGGGGGTCCCCCATGGGCAACCTGGCGGGGGGGTGTTAGGAGGAGAAAGCGACATTAGGAGTAGGAGGGAGGGAGACAGGAAGGGGACGTTACGGGGGAAGGAGGGGCCCCTTGGGTGGCACGATGAGGCCAGCAGGTGTGTTGCTTGTGGGTGAGCATGTGGGGGGACAGGTAGATTTGGGGGGACTTGGGCTGGGGTCCTCCAGGAGTCTCATCAGGGGGAGGGTATGTAGGTGTGGGGGGCAAAGCCCAGACACAGGGTGGGGCGCTGGGCAGCTAAAGGGCCACTGGTGGAGGGTCCTGCTTCTCATGGAGGACACCTGGCACCTGGCCCTGAACTGGGATTGTGTCCACTGGCCACCTCGGATTCGGGCGGGGCCTGGGTCAGAGAATCTCCCACACCCAGGCCCCCAGGACAGGAAGAAGGGGTAGGAGGGCTGGCTCCCTGATGCCTGGGGGAGGGGAGGAAGTGGTTCCAGACCCTTAGCCAGGCCTGGGCAGACAGCAGGCCAGGCACCAGGCCCAGGGCCTTGAGAGCCTCCCGGCCCGCACCAGGGCCAGCCCCAAGGCTGTCAGGCCATTGCACTGGCCAAGACAAGGCGCCGACCATCTATGGCACAACCCGGATCAAGGGAGACCCCCCCCTTTGCCTTTTCCACAGCGTCTGGGGAGCTGCCCATCCCCCCGCATGTGTGGCCCCCCCAGTGACCCTGCTTATCTGGCCCGAGAAGCAGCATCCTGCAATGGCGCAGCCTGGCTCCCCGGTGACAGTTGTCTTTATTCAGCGACTGCCTGGGCTCCTCTGGGGGCGGGGGGCGGGGAGCTCCTCCCTGTGCTCTGAGACGCCTTCCATTTCTATCATTTTTCCTTTTCTGCATGCGATGCTGTAATTCCGATGTGATGCCTGGCACTAACTTGTCCTTCAGGGATGGAATATTTTACCCAGCCTCTTCCTTCTGGGGAGGGGAATGCTCCCGGGGCCTCCAGGGCTCCCACCCGCGTAAGGTGGACACAGGTCTCACCCATCTGGGCCATGCCATCCGCACCTGTAGCACAGATGTGGAAATCACACCTTCCGGGTGTTTCTCACCCCCAAGAGGCAGTGTGGGACGCAGGCCCTTCTGAACCCCTGGGTACGGGGCCGGGTGGGGGGCAGCCTGGCCCTGGGAGGCACGATCGAGCCCTCCCCCACCTGGCTCAAGACCTCCTTCCCGCCTGCAGGGCTGCTGCCTGGAGCGTGGGACACTGGGTCACTCAGCCCGAGGCCCGGCTTGGCCACCCGCGCTAACAGGCTCCAGGTCTCTCCGGCTCCGCTGTTTTGATTCTGTGATTCTCTGCGTGGCGCTTACCCAGTGGCGTCTGAGAGCAAATTCTCTGAGAGGCGCCGCCTCGACTGCTTTCCTCAGCGGCCCCCGCGGCGCCAGGACAGCCCCCTGGCCGGCGGTGGACCGGTGGGCGACGGGGACAACAGGGGCTTGGACTCTGCAGTGGATGAGGGGTCGCTGTCCTGCATCACCTCGTCGGCCCCTCCGAGGTGGTGGACGTGATCCAGAGAAGCTGGCCCGGGCCTCGGACTCCTCTGCCCTCCCGGGGCTGCAGGCTGACTGCTCCAGGTGCACTGATGAGCTAGCAGCAGGCTTTCCGAGGAAAGAGGAAAGAAAGCCCGATGGGGTGCTTCTTCTGACGCTCCAGGCTGGACAGTCCCCTGGCCTGCACAGGCCTGGCTGCTGCGGCCTCCCTGCCCCCTGGGGCAGGCCTGGGGCCCCACCCTACTCCAGGCCTAGGGGAACGGAGCCTGGATTCAGCCACCCGCCCCTCCCCGCCACCCCTCGATGCTTGACCAGGGCTGCCAGGCCCCCCAGACACAAGCACAGCCAGGAGACGGCCGCGACCCGGGACCAAAGGAAGACCCTTCCCCAACTGAGCAGACAGGCATCTCCCCGTGCCTCCTGGGTGTGAAACCCTCCAGTGGGACCCACACAGGCCTGGCCTCACTCTGGGTGCCACTGGAGGGAGGAGGGGGGCCGGGGGGGTTGGCACTCCTGGGTGGTGTTTTCTCTCTATGGCCTGCCTTTCCGGGAAGGGTTTCTTGAGCCTGAAGCCCACTCCCCCCAAGGGCCAGCTCTGTTGTCCGCCAACTCAGTCCTTGCTGGATCTGGGTCACTGACTGAGGGAGTCGTGGCCTGACCCACACAGAGTGCAGCCACCTCGGGGCCTCGAGGGACACGGGGCGCAGGAAGCTCTGAGCACTGCGTCCGCCTGAAGCTGCCTGATGGCACAGCCCAGACCTCACTCGGCCGGAGCAGGAGCCCTGTGCACACCCCGGGGGCCCTAGACCCTCCCTCGGTCCCGTACCAGCACAGGCCAGCCGTCCTCTGTCTGGGCCCTGAGCCAGGCCTCTGACCGAGTGTCCTGTGAAAGGTCCCCGAGGCTGGTCCGGGCAGCCCATGGTGGGTAGAGGAGGCCTCTGGAGTAGGATGGGGGAGATGGCAGAGCTGATGGGTGGGGGGCATTCACAGAGCAGGGACACCCGGTCTGCAGTTCAGGGAACTCTCCCCAGGAGGGTCACGCGACGCGTTAGAGGGAGTGACCGCTGGACAAAGAGTCAGGGGCCCAGAGCCTGGGTATGGACGCTTGTTCCGCTGGACACCCCTTTCCTTTCGCCTGTGGAGACCCCGACGTGAGGCTTGGGTGAGCCGACCCCAGGGCTGGGGCAAGGGCATCCGGTGGCCTGGGCTCCCACCAGGCAGAGGCCTTCAGAAGCATGGCCTCTCACGCGTCGTCCCCCTGTTGCCTCCTGTTGGTGACCGAGGCCCTCCGGTTGCTCAGGCCACCCTGGTGCTTCTGTGCAGCCCTGCACCGCCACGGCTGCCACCGTCCCAGCAAAGCGGTGAGAAGCAGAATCCCACATGCAGGCCTGTGAGCTCTGCTAGTTTTACCTTGGAGCACAGGGGTGGGGGGTGGCTCCAGGCAGCAGTCAGGAAGGAGAGGGGGGCATGGGAGCCACAGCCCCTCGTGGTCACCGCCCTTTCTGGAAGTCACAGCTCCCCCTTTCCAACACGCTCCCCATGGGGAGGGGTGGAAGGATCAGGGGCCTGGGGTCTGGGGTGAGCAGGGGCAAACTGAGGGGACAGGAGCCACCACTGTGCTCTGAGCCCAGATCCTAGGCCAGCTCCTCAGAAAGCGGGGGGCGGTCCTCAGGGCTCCCGGGTGGTAACCGAGGGGCCCCCTTGTCTCAGGAACTCGAGGAGCAGCCTCTGTGGAGATGAAGAAGAGTGCATCTCGACACACAACCCTGACCCAGGACGGGGCGGGAGTCCGAGGAACGAGCAGGCCACCCCAGGCCGGGCCAGCACCTGCAGCTGCGCCCTCGGGAGCCCACGTGGCCAGGGAAGGGGCCTTGGAGTCGGGGAGCGCGCAGGGTCTCCTCCACACACAGCCGAGACGTTCTGGCCCAGCTCTGAGGAACAGCAGTGATGGTTTCCCGGCTTTGCTTTGCTTCTGCTTTTCACGTGTTACATTACCTGGCAAGTAATGATGAAATCCAGCAGGAAAATGGCAACACAGGTGGTGCTGGTGCTGGGGACTGAATTATTCATCGTGTTAAATTATTAAGTTTGTATTTGAAGTTGCTGGTGAGCCCATGTGTGCCGAGAGCCCATCCCAGCCCTTCCTGCGGGGCCTGCGACCCCCTTGCCAGACCCCATGCCAGGATTGAAGAAGGACTTCAAGTGATCCTGGGCCCTCCCGGGACAGAGGGGACCAGCAGGCGCCAGGCCTCCCTGGAGGGAGTGCAGGGAGCCAGGCAGGGGCTTGGGGTGCGGGGGGGAAGTTGCTGGAGCAAGGCGGCCGCCTCCCCTTCCTGACACCTGGAGTAGTGACCCCGTGGGGGCCGCAGGGGGGACTCTAGGTGGCGCTGTGGCGTCTCAAACCCAGCACCACATGCTCCCGGGCTTCGGCATAGCCCTGCTTTGGGTCAGGGGTTCCCAGCCCTCAGGGGCTGCCTTCTGCATTTGAAGAGCCCGCAGAGCACTGAGCTCAGGGCTCTATCCCTGTCCTGCCGGCCGGCCAGGGTCCCATAGCCCAGACGTGGCCGTGGCCAAACACACACGCCCCGAAGCTGACCCCTTGGTCGCAACACCTCCCCCTCTCCAGCTCCCGGCACCCGCTGCCCAGCCCGGCCTGCCGCCGCCCAGCTCCCCCACCCCGACACCCTCCTGGGTCTTCGGCCTGCTGACGCTGGCGGGTGCCCTTGGCTTGGCCTTTCTTGCTGTTATGGACGTCTCCCGCTCAGCTCCTGCCTCTCTGGCCACTGCGGGCTGGGGCACTGGTCACCGGAACCCAGGTCCTCTTCTGGGTGCTCACGGGGCCGTGAGCGCCCACCTGGGGTGTGGCCCCGAGGCTGGGCGGAGGCCGTGAGCTGAGCTGCCTCCCTGCCATGGGGGCTGGCCTGGCTGGTGGGCAGTTCCAGGCCGTTCCCCTCATCTCCCGCCCAGAGCGGGTCCCCCGCCCTCCAGTCTTCATCAGGTCCCACAGCCGCCCGGCCTCTCCCTCTCCCAGAGTGCCGGTCATCCTGACCTGGGACTGTCACCAACCTTGTCTATTTCTCCATAGGAGGGTCTGAGACCCTGCTGGGTCCCCCAACCCCAGCCCAGGGCCTGGACAAATGTGAGAACTGAAAAGGCAGCTATGTGTGTGGTGGGTCTAAAAGGGGCAACAACACAAACAGACACACAGAGACAGAGACAGAAAGAAGGTGATGACCCCACAGGTGACCTCCGAATGGCGACCCCGCAGGGAGGGAGGAGGAGGGGAGGAGGGCCAGGCAGCGAGGCCCACGGAGGCCTCTGTCCTCTGTCCTCCGACGTGGTGCAGGCCTGGGTCACAGGGTCAGTGGGGTCATGGAAACTGTGGGCCGAGCACGGACCCCTACACTCCTGCCTTGGTGATGGGCACACCCAGTCACACCCAGCCAGGATGCCCCAAGGTCAACGGGGTGTCTCTGTGCTTGTAAGGGCAGCTGGGCTCATGGGTCGTGGGGCTGCTCTGGACTCAGCTGTGGGTCATCCCCCAGGTCCACGTGGTGGTAGAGGCGGAGGGCAGAGGCTCCAGTGGGGAGAAGGGGCTTCTCTTTCCTGGACCCACACCTCTCCCTCCGGTGTCCACACCCAGGTTCTGAGGACACTAAAGGGCCAGGCTGAGCAGACCCTGAGGGCTCAGGCTGGACCCTCAGAACCCCAGACACCTGGAAACAGGCAACCACTCCCTCCACAGAGCACCTGCAAAAGGCCTGGGGCTTCGACCCACGTCACGTGAAGGGTGGCGGTAGAGGTAAAATGAACATGTGCTTCTGACATTCCTAGGGGTCAGCCAGTGCAGGCTAGCAAGAGGCGCTCCCTGCAGCCTTGAGCACCGTGTTCGGTCCCCAGGCCCACCCTTCTGAGCAGCCCCACTGCACCCACCTTGCACCTCCTTGCCCAGATCTGGGTGACAGGAGCTATCGGCAGGAGGAATGGACAGAGCTGAGGCCAGCTCCCACAGCCCCTGCATCCGGGGAGGCTGCAGCTCCATGCGTTCTGGGATGTGAGCCTCCCCCAGGGCCAGCAGAGCCCTCGCTGGCCAGAGTAGCTGCAGAGTGGCGGTGCCCCTGCCAACTCCCAGAAAGCTGTGCTGGCCTCCTCCACCCCCTCCCTTTCCTCACTCCTGCCGGCTGGGGGGCCCTGCCGGGCCATCAGTGCGCACGGTTGGGCCTGCAGATGGTCAGCGAGGGGTGGGCGCTGGGAGCCCAGGCTCCAAGCACATGGGGGGAAACAGGCATGCCCTCTGGAGTTCAGGCGGACTGTCCTGGGGGAGCGGCGTGAGGAGTGCCCCCCCGGGGTGGGGTTTCCAGGATCTGCCCCTTCCACCCCAGGCCCAGGGAGTCCTGATGCCTCAGCTGAGAGGGGAGGGTGAAAGCTAATGCAGCGGCCACCAGGGGTGTCCGCCCACCAACCAGGAGGCCAGCGGAGACCCGGACCCCTCCCACAGCACTCTTGCGACCCCAGGAGGGGTGGTGGGACTGGACGTCGAGCCGCCGACCTTGCAGCGACCCCGGTCTCCCCGCAGCGCGGTTAACGCCGCAGAGGAAATCCCGGAGGCCCCAGGGAGGGGGCGGCCGCGGCGGGGGCGGGACTGCGGGGACACGGAGCGGAGCGGCCGGTCCGCAGTGACCTCTGCGCGTCCCTGCCCGGCGTGGGGCCGCCAGCCGAGGGGGCGAGGGTCTCTCGGTCTCTGTCCCACTAAAATGAAACGGCGTGGCTCCTTCTCTGCGACTCTATTACGCAGAAAAATAGGTCCCGGTCGGTCTGCGGGCTGCTCTCCTCCAACGGTTGGATGGGTTGTCTGGCGTCTGGGGGCTCCCTTCTCACGCCCAGCGGTGCAGGAGGCCCGGTAACGGCGGGGGTCGGGGGCCAAGACAGCGCTCAGGGGCACTCGGCCCGGTCGGGACCGCTGTCACCGGCCGCGCCAGGGAACCCCTTCCCGCGCGCGTCGGCAGAGAGTGGGATGGCGACCAGAGCCGCGACGCCCAACTACCCCCGACAGCGGCTGGACTAGAAAGGGCTTCGCTTACTGGCGCTGCGCACGTATCCGTCCGCACGCTAGGTGCCCCAAACGGGCGGAAGCGGATGGGAGTGCGGGACCTTGTCTCGCCGTTGGGGGGGCGGCCCCCGCCCGGTCCACACAGAGGGGATCGGATGGCGGGGGCTGGGGCCAGTATCTGGGGCTCTGGACTGAGGGGTGGGCCGGGGTCGTGCGCGCTGGCTCGGGAGCTCGCGCCCCGGGATTCCCCCGAATCCGGCCCGGGGGCAGCGCTTTGGAGGGGGAAAGGGGGGCGCGGCTCCGCCCCTCCGGTCCCCGCCTCCCGCGGGAGCCCGCCCAGCCGCCGCGGCCCCGCCCACCTCGTCACGCTCGGACGCGGGCGGGGGGCGGGGAGCGCCTCCATGTGATGCGCCCTCCTCGCGGTGCCCTTCAGCTTCAGCCGCAGTTCCAGGGGCGCCACATGGACCCGGCCGGCCCGAGCGCGCTCTGCCGCTGACCGCCCGCCCGCGCCCCGGCCCCAGCCCCAGGAAGGTAACCAGCGCCCCCGCGCGCAGCTCCTTCCCAGGACCCGCAGGGCGGGCAGTCGGCCCCAGATGCCTCCCTTCCCGGCCCGGGCTGGGCGCTCAGTCGGCCCCCGGCGGGCGCTGTCCGCCGGCGCTGTGCTGAAGCGGCCCAGGGGTCGCGGCCCGAGCCCTCCCTCGTTCTTACTCCTTCTCCGAGTCTCCTGCCTCTCGCGTCTCCCCTTCCCCTCCCTCGTCCTCTGTCTTTTTCTTTCTTTCTCCTGGCGCTCTCCCGCCTGAGGGCCGCTTGGCAGAGCCGGGCAACTCGCTCGCCTGCAAAGCCAAGGGGTGCGGCGGCCGCGGGAGCCCTGAGCCGTGCGGTGGGGCGGTGGGAGCACTAGGGGAGCTCCGGCAGCGCCCCGGCCTCTCAGGGCTGGGCCCTGAGACTCCCTCCCCACCAGGAGGCAGGGGAGAAGTTTGGAAGAGAATCTGCTTTGCGGCAAAGGCGCCCCTGCGCGCCAGCGCTTTGCGGGGAGGCAGGGGTACGCTCGCCCCCCCATCCCTCCCCAGCCTGCACACACGCGGGTCTCCTTCATCTGAAAAGGAAAAACCCCCATAAAACAGTGGATCTCCAGGGACCTGGGTCTCCTTGCCAGGAGAGACCTCACCAGACGGGGTGGGGGCGGGGGCACTGCAGCTGCTCAGTTTACAGGAAGCACCTCCTCACCAGACTTGCAGCTGGCCTGGACCCTGGAGGTCCCCACCCATGCAGATGCAGGTAGAGGGGTGGTCTGCCCCCCGTTTCATTTGTTCCCCGAAGGCTGGGGCCCCTGCAGTTTCTCCCTTCCACCCCAGTCTCTGCTGTGTGCAGGGGGCAGTGGGTGCTGGCCTCTCCCCTGGAAGAAACCTGGTCTCCCAAGACTTCCATCCGAAGCCAAAGGGAGCTCCCACCCAGGTCCCACCCACACTGACCTTTCCCATCCGTTAGATGGGTCTCCGTGCCCGTGGCCCAGGGCTCCACCAGGGAGGCAGCAGAGCCAGTCACCTCCAAACGCCCCTGGGCCTGCCCCCACTCTTCAAAGGCAGCTTCTCCTCGGAGCTGCACGCTCCCATCCCTGCAGTAGCAGCCGGACGCCGGCTTCACAAACCCCAGGGGCCCAGAGAGACCACTTTGCAGGGACCTTCCCAGACCCAGGTGCCTGTCCCATGTTGAAGTCCAGCCTCCAGGTGTTGGGGGGACCACGAATGATGCTTTCTCACACCCCAGACCTGCTTCTAGGAGAAGTTGGGAGGGGACGAGGAAGAAGTCCTCCCCCAGCCCCGTTGGTGACCTGTGACCATTTCCTCTCCCCAAGCAGAGAACTCCTGGCCACATTCGCATGTGAGCTGTGACCCTCCGAGGAGCCGCTGAGAACTCAAAGCCATCGCCATGGAGTTCGTGATGAAACAGGCCCTGGGAGGTAGGGAGAGGGGGGCACCCTGCACACCCAGCAGCACACAGACACACGGGGTCTCACGCAGCACGTGGTCACCGTCGGACTTCACCACACAGTCCCCGCAATCACACCTGCAGGCTGCCTCTGGACCGGGGTTGGGGGCTGGGGCGGGGGGACGAACAGGGAGGGGCCAAAGGCAGTGCGTCCTGAATCCCCTGGCCAGCTTTGGGGGTGGGGGAGGATGCATGCCAGTGCACTGTGTCCGGGCGGAGCCCCCCAGGTGGCCCTGAGCAGCAGTACCTCTGTTGGCCTTGGGAGGACACCCCAGGGCGCACAGGGGTCAATCCCACTGGTCAGATCCGGTGGCCCCCCCACGGGGACTTTGCTTCTGATGTGCAGGGGTGCAGGAGGCCGCAGAGTGGCCACAGCAGGCAGAGTGGGGGTAAGGAGCAGAGCTGGACCTGTGGCCTCCAGCGAGGACTTTGCAATGTCACGAGGGAGGGGCCCCCGCGTGCACAGGCGTAAGAGAAGAGGCCCCGGGTAGCTTGTGTGTACCCACCTGCGTCCCCACCTCCCTGCCCCCGTGAAGGCAGTGCAGCCTCTTTGTGTGTTGGGCGAGGGGACCCCCCTTCCAGCCCTGCTGCTGGTTTTGAAAGGAACCCTGTGCCTCCTTGGGTCAAGGCCATCAGTACAGCCGGAGAGCCTGGCCCAGGAGAGGAAGGTGATGTAGGACAGTGAGCTGAGACCCTGGCCCAGGAGGTGGGCGGGGGAGCGGATCGAGGTCCGCACTGGCACAGTTGCATCCTGGTCAGCCTGGCCCACGGGGCCGGCCCTGTGCACCCTGGCTCCCCTGGTGCAGCGCCAGCTCTGGGAGCTCCCTGTGATGGGAGCCGGCGGCCGCTGCCTGATTCTGCCATTAGAGATGTCTTCCTCATGTGACGGGACCACCCCGGGACCGTACGTGGCCTCTGTGGGTCACACCCTGACCTGACGCCTCTCACAGCCGGGCACGTGTCAGGTGATGCATGACAAGGCCACCTCTTGGCAGGAGTGATGGAGAACTTTTCACCAGAGGTGGGGCACCATGGGGGCTCTGGTGCTAGGAACGAGGGGCAGGATAGAGGGGCCAGTGCCACCGTGCCCAGGACAGGAACCCCACGGGTGGGCTTGTCTCCTGGAGAGTGACTGCATTTCCACTCAGCACAAATTAAATGGAAGGACGTCTGGGCCTGGCCCGGGGCCACATTTCCTGAGACTTCACGGTCAAGGATAGGCTGCGGGTCGCGTCTAGTCATAATGGTTACGTCACTGGCATGTGATTCAGGGACCAAAGCAGCAGGAGGCACCAGGAGGGACCCAGGTTCCACGCAGCCGGTCCCAGGCTGTTCCAGATAATTAACCAGGTGGCTAATTCGGGCCCGAGGTGGGCTTGCAAGAAAACGGAAGTATCTGATTTCGCTGTCTGCGTGGCTGAAATCAGCTGGGTAATTGCCGGCCTGCATTCCCTTTGTTCCGTGTCAGCCCAAAGTTTCTCCTGCGGCAGTGACAGGGCGGCTTCACCAGCGACGTGGGAGCCTGGGTGCCGCCAGCGGAGGCCCCTCAGGCAGCAGCTACTCCCTGGGGCCCCAGACCTGGCGTTCCCCCGAACTCCCACCCCGTTCGCAGCCCAGTGCTGCTGGGGGCAGGGGCTGCTCCAGGTGAGGCCTTGCTTTCTGTTGCCGTGTTTTCTCTCCCCCTGGTGGGCGTCATTTTGGTCTCTCAGGATGAGTGTGGGTGAGAGACAGACAGACGGAGACCAGGAGATGATTCCAAGAGAGGCCAGAGCCCCGGACACGGAGGCGGGACGAACCCCGGACGCCGTCCAGAGACAGGCTAACTCAGAGGGGATACGGCCAGAGACAGACTGAGAAAAAGACGAAGGGAAATGCCTCGGACACTGGAGTCACAGAGATGTGGGGAAACGGGACTGGAGGGAGATGGATGCAGGAGCAGGGCAGCGGGAGCCAGGCTGCGGGGATCAGGCAGGGAAGGCGGCTGGGGGCTTAGAGGCTCAGAACAGGACAGCCGAGGAAAACATGGAAAAGACGGGGTGGCCGAGACGGAGACTGGGGAACCCGGGGAATCAGGTCAGGAAGTGTAAATGCAGGACAGAGAGACAGACAGAGGGACAGACAAAGAGATGTAGACAGAGACAGATTGACACAGACAGAGAGACATAGACAGAGGGACAGACAGGGAGAAACAGAGAGGGAGACAGAGAGAGACAGACAAACAGAGAGACAGAGAAACAGACACAGGGAGACAGTGACAGACATAGACATACAGAGACAAACAGAGAGACAGGCAGACAGAGAGGCACACAGAGACAGGGATGTATTAGAAACAAGCTGACAAATAGAGTCAGGGCCAGAAGCAGAGACACATCCACACACACACGCACACTCAGAGAAAGGCTCACAGCGGAAATGAGGGGAGAGACAGGCCTGGAGGGAGCCCCGGGCAGGCCTTGCTTGCCGCGCTGGGGACGAGACTCCGTGTGGCCTAATTAAGCCGGGCCATCTGCCTGGCCCTGCCTCTCAGGCAGGCCCTTTGTTGGGGCAGAGGTTTCCAGGTGACTGCCTGGTGGGAAGAGCAGCTGCAGGACTCAGGAGTCCCACATCACACAGACAGACAGACGGGACGCCCGCAGCCCCCCAGGCGCATGCCTGTGTCTGCCCAGCCTTGTCCCCTCTGGGGCTTTTAGGAGGAGCCCAGTCTGGGACCTGCCTGGGACCTGCAGGGCTGTGGACAGGTGCACGCCCTCCACACCTCTGGCCCCCACCTGTCTGGCCCTGACGTGTTCACCCCCCCTCCAGCACCCTTGAGCGCTGAGCGTTCCGGGGAGGGCTGACGGGGCTTGTCCGGGGCACACACGCCTCTCACTCCCTCAGTCATCTGGTCTCTGCTCTTCCAGCAGCCTCTGCCCCGTCCATCCTGCTTGTCTGCACGATCTGGGCACCACGAGGCGGGGCTGGGCCATGGGCAAGCCGGCTGTGTGCTGGTGCTGCGGGCCAGATGGGGACGGCGCAGGGTCAGGGAGAGCCAGTTCACACTCGGATGGCCGTGAGTCCCAGGCGAGCCCTGCCCGTGACCCTCTGTAGGCACCTGTCTGCGGCCCGGCCTGTACTGGGGCCCCTGCCCTGCCGGCGGGCTTCTGGCTCTGCCGCTGTGGCTGCCGTGGGGCCCTGCTGAGGGCCCTCTCCTCCACTGGCCTGTCTGGTCTGACACAGAGCCCACCTCTCTGGGGACCACAGGTCACGTGGGAGCTGGCACAGACCTCGGGGCACCTACTGCTGGAGGGAAGGGAAGTGGTGGTTGATGCGGAGGTGTCACGTCATGGTGATGAGGGGCTGCGGGGGGCAGTGCGGGCAGGCCGGGGAGGGCCACTGGGAGGGGCCGGCAGGTGGGCTGCAAGCTGCGGGCACGGGGGCGGGGGCTGTCGGCGGCCCGGCTGTGGGTGGTGAACAGGGGGACTCAGGGGCTGGCACATCAGCTGTCCTGCCTGTCACGTCTCAGCAAGGCCAGCGGCCCCAAACCCTGACTTCACGCAGACTCCCGGCTTCGAGCTGCTCCTCTGAGGGCAGGTGGGTGGCGTGGGCCACAGAGGAAGGGACGGGTGAGATGGCAGGGTCTGCGCGGACGCCCGGCCTCTGGGCCCCTGGAGTGGACATTGGAGGGCTCTGCTCAGGGCCCACCTCTCTCTCTCTCCCTCTCTCGACACAGCCCGCATGGGACCGGGCGGGGCCCCTGGAGTGTCTGCTCTTAGGGCCTGAGTTCTCCGTGGACTGACGGGGCGCCTGGGTTCCTTCAGACTCAGAAGACGTGATCCCTGGGAGGTGGCTCTGCCGGCGTCTGCCCTGAGGCCGGGGAGCTGGGGACACTCAGGGCTGGCCAGGGAGCATTCTTCTGAGGCCAAGTAGTCGAGGAAGGTGAACAGCTATTGGCAAACTTGTTCTCCCCGAGAGAAACGTCCTGGAGGACTTGACAGGTGTTGGGCCTCCCGAGGTCCATCAACACACCCTGACGTTTAAATGAGCCAGCGTTCCGTCCCCAAGAGAAGAAAACATTGACGCACAGTCACGTGATGGCTTGGGAGCTTGTCTGCGGCAAAGTGGCCTTGAGCCAGGGCCAGGCGCTCCGGCCGCGTCTGCACAGATCTGGGACTCGGGGTCCTCAAGGGTGTAATTTGAAGAAACTGTCTTCCCCCAAGACCAGGAAGTGGCGAATGGCCCCGGAGCTATATTTGCCTTGTGGACAAGAGCGTGGGCAGTTGGCGGGGTAGCGTGGTCCCTGTAGACGCTCACCAGACTAAATCAGGAGCAGTGTGTCTATTTTGGCCCAAGTGACCCGGTTCGTAGCTGTCTGTCCCATTGTTCCGCTCAGTGTGGCATGTTCTGTGTCTGGAACACGCTTAGGTCCTCCGGGCTGGTGAGGGGGAGGGGAGGGTTTCCTGGAGGAGGGCATGTCCGAGGTGGGCTCCAAGGAGTAGACGGACTGGGACCCAGTACACGCAAAGGTCCAGGGGCCGTAGGGGCTGGGACGGGCTTGGAGGGCAGCCCAGTGCCCAAGCCTAAGGGGTCTTCTCCCCGAGCTCAGGTCTGCCTGGCCACATCCAGGGGCTCGGTCAGTGTGGATGGTGTCCTGCGGAGAGTCGGCCCTGGGCCCGTCCTGCGGGCAGGGAGGCTGGTCTGGGCTCGGCTGAGAGGCTGCCCTCTCTCCAGAAGCGGGAGGGCAGGGGGCCTGTGCCTGCTGCGTAGGGAGGACGAGGGAATGACCAGCCGCTGTCCTGAGGCCGGCACGTCTGCGCGTGTGCGGGCGGCAGGAGCTCTAGCACCCAGACCTGCGTGGAGGGAGGGAAGGTGCTCTACTGACACCCCCCGGGGAGAGGCTGGGCCGGGGGCCTCCACGCCTTGCTGGCGGTGGGCTATGTGCTCTCGGCCGGGACACCTAGGGGGTCTCGTGGGGATCAGTTCCCAGATGTTTAGGGGCCACAGGGACCAGATCCAGGAGGAGGGAGGGCAGCGTCCTCTGTGAGCCAGAAGCCCTGGGCAGGGGAGCCCCTCCCTCAGGGCCAGCACCTCCCCCACCTCTGGGCTGTTGGGGGCCTCCTTCCTCTTCTGTGCAGCAGCTGGAGCCCCCCTTCCCTGCTGCCAACTCTGCAGCGCCCAGCTGAGGCCTGTCTGCAGCTGCTTTTGGGGGGCCCAGAACCGGGGCTCCCGAGGTCTCTTCCGGTCAGACGTGGCTCTGCCCCAGACCCTCCCTTGCCTCGCCTCCTAGGACCTCAGGTCAGGGCCGCAGAGGCAGTCCTGTCCCGGCCCCCAGTGTCCACCCATGGGACTCTACATCGAGGGCGAGGCCGGGCGTCCCCATCCTGTCCCAGACCCAGGTCCTGAGGCCTGGGCTGGTCGCACAGGCTCCCCTGCCCTATCTGTCTGTTTCAGGGCTCACTCTGCTTATCAGGGGCCTCCCACATGCCCAGGGCTGCTCTGCTGGGACACTGGCCGGGGGAGGCCAGGCTCTCTGGCATCTGGTAGGATGAGCATCGCAAGCTGAGCTGTACTGCAGGGAAAGGAGCAGACTGGGAGGGAAACTCTAGAATTCTGCATTGGGGAGAATGCTTTTGACTCAGATTACAGAGAACCAGACAGAGAGTGATTTGAATCGGTTTGTTTTTTTCACATGATGAGGTGTCAGGAAGTGGTTCAGCTGCTCAGCGGTGCCATCAGGGACCTGGCTCTGGCTTTCATTGTGCTACTGTCATCCTAGTGGAGCGTTCCGCTTGCTCCTCGCCGCCACAAAGTGGCTGCTGCTGCTCCGGCGTCACGTACACAGGGGAGGAAGAAGGAGACAATCCCTTTGCTTGGCGAGTGTGTCTGTGGAATCTCGTAGATGGTTTCCATTTATGTGTCTTGGGCAAGAAGGTCTGGGAAGGTGAGGGCCAAGGAGGCACATCACCCTCCAAACAAGGCAGCTTGCATCAGCTTGGGAAACCTGGGTTTCCAGGTGCAGGAGCCCCAGACCACGAGCTCTCAGAGGGCAGAGATGCCTCCTCCTTCCCCTGCTCACTCTTGAGAGCCGGGCTCCTCCTCCACAGGTGGCTGGCAAATACTTGAAGATAAAATACCAATTTTCATTCAGAATGGGCTGCCCAGATGCCATGTTGGATCGAGAAAGTGCTGGCTTACTTCATGGGGCTCAGTGAAGGCGCTTCTTACCCCTTGTCTCTTAGAGAAAACTGCCTGTTCTCCCGAAGCCCTGGACAGCCCTTCCCTCAGGAGAGGCACTCCTGGTGGTTCAGCTGCCACTCAGTTGTAAATGCTTTAGCCCCAACCAGGGACTAAACTGCATATAACGCGCTTCAACGCATGAAGTCATTTCATTTTGCCTTGGTTGGCGAGGACTTCTGGTTGGGATTAGAGAGCGTGTTTGAATATCTCCTGCGTGGCGAGCTCTCAGGAATCTCGTGCTGACGTGGGAGGCTGCTGGGCTGGCCCGGGTCGCCCTGCATTTGATGCTGGGACATTTTACAGAGCGGGCAGGGACTGAATGAAAACCTCAGAGCCAGCATCAAGTCCAGGCAAATCCCAGTGCTGACAAGTTTCAGAGACCTCAGCCTCGTGAACCCAAACCCAGGTCAAGACGGATCAGGGGAGGGGGCTCCCGGCAGCTGCAAGCGGCCCCTCCCTAAGGCGGCCCCCTCGGGGCTCCTGCCCCTCGTGGCAGAGGAGAGGAGAACGGGGTCCTTCCGAGGCTCCTGCCGTTGGCTGTCGGCTGCTCAGAGCCCCGGATCCTGTCTGGGCGGGGGGCGGGGGCTCTGGCTGGGGTCCGTCCGGAGCCTCCTCCTGGCCTCTGCCTGTGCTCTGGGCTCTGTGCAGATCAGCTTTCCAGCTTTGCCCGCACTTTTCTCGTCCCCTGGACAGGGTAGAACGTGGTTTCTCTCGCCCCGCCGGGGTCAGTCAGGACCTCTGGCTGCTTCTTAGGGGGGCGGCCCTGTGGGTCCCTTTTGGTCCCCTGGACTAGA
The DNA here is from genome assembly GCF_059928025.1 of Delphinapterus leucas. Classification (NCBI taxonomy): domain Eukaryota; kingdom Metazoa; phylum Chordata; class Mammalia; order Artiodactyla; family Monodontidae; genus Delphinapterus; species Delphinapterus leucas. Next base: position 442,151 of record NC_143133.1, on the reverse strand, counting down.
CCGTGAACTGTAGTGTCTGAGGCCAGGCCCCTCCTTGGGGGCCAGTGGAAGGCTTAGGGTACTGGGTGCTGAGTGCCAGGTGCTGAGTTCTGAGGGTGCTGTGGGTTGGATTCTGACTGCTAGTTCTGGGTGCTGAGTGCAGCATGTTGAGTGCTGGGTGCTGGGTGCCAGTGCAGACTGAGACTCAGAAGGTTGAGGACTCCTGGGGTCGGGCAGCTGGCCGGAGCAGCCCTGGGTCTGCATCTTTTGTTGCTAATGGCCGCTCCTAACATTTCCCTGGGAAAGCCGTGTCCGTGTCCGAGTGGAAACATCAGAACTGCCTGCTGAGCTCTGCTTCCTCGGCTGGGAGGTGGGCTTCACCAGGAGGGTGCTGGCCACCGCGTGCGCCCCAGGCCGCCTCAGCCCCGGGCCTCTGCCTTTACCCTCTGGGCCCCTGCGGCCCAAGAGCTGGCGGGAAGGCCACAGGTGCTGGGCCTCTTGGGATAGGAAGAAGTGCAAGGGCTGCGGGCGGGAGGAGGAAGCAGGGAGGATAGAAACAGTTTTAACAGAAGCTGAGGGCGGAGCCCCAGCAAGCTGCCAGCCTCGGGCCCCGGAGGGTGTTTGGGGCCGAGGACCACCTTGCACTTAGCATCCTTCAGAAGGAAGCCTCTGGAAATGGGTCTGCTCTGCGTCTGGTCCACGGGCTGCTGTCTGCCAACACCCTGCTGGCGGGGCCCGCCCTGCACAGGAGCAGACGCGGCCGGGTCCCTGAGGCCCCGCACAGTAGCACCCCGATGCCCCCCTGCCTCGCTGTCCCACCGCAGCTGTGTGTCGGGCTGTGGTCAAGGGGGTCTGTGCGCCTGGCACCGGGCCTGCGTGGAGGTGGCTAGGAGGGGCTGCTGGGGGGCAGCAGCTCGTGAGCCTCTGCTCCCGTCTCAGGTGGCCTCAGGGCCCAGGCCCTCCCCCGGCAGACTGGGCAGTGGGTGAGCGCAGGGGAGCTGGGGTCCAGGCGCGAGGAAGCCGGCGGCCGCGCCACCTGTCTCAGATCCTGGTTCTGTTTGGACTCGCTAATCGGCATTTTCATCTCGCCTCTGTCTCCACGTGTCCCCTCCTGAAGCCAACACCAGACGTGCCACCTGGCACCTGGCTCAGCGGGCAGGGACAGCGGCGGCCTGGGGCCTCTCCCTGACGGGTGTGGAACATCTGACCGGTGCCCCAGACCAGCAAAAGAGGTTTTCCAGGCCACAGAAGCAGGAGGAGCGTCACAGAAGATGCGGGCAGCGCGGGCCGGGGTCTGATTTCGTCAAGACTAGAGCGGGGGCCTTCCACGTGACCAGCCAGCCCCCCGGCCGTGCCCCTGGGCCAGCTTCAGGAGGCGAGGCTGCCAGGCCTGGGGCCAGAGCATGGTGGTCAGCAGGGTGAGACAGGGCCCATGCCTTGGGCCTCCCCTCCCCGAGGGCTGGGCAGAGACGCTCCGGAGGGGGTGGGCTCTGTCTGCTGGCTAGGATGAGGCAGAAAGTCCACTCACCCGCCTCCGGTTCCTTCGGAGCTTGGCCAGCGGGTGGGAGTGCGGCTGGACAGGCGTTTGGAAGCCGGGCCCCGGGGCGGTGGATGATGGACAGTGGATGGTGGCGAGACAGGTTTGGCTGCCCCTTGGACGCTGGTCTACTTCTTGGCCCGGGGTGTCGAGGAGACTCCGACGCAGGCCAGGCAGGCGGTGCCCACGGACCCCAGCCACAGGCCCCTCAGGCCAAGCACCCTCCACAGGGCAGCAGGGTGGGCGTCTTTGAGGGGCTTCGCTTTATGTTTCGCTTTGCAAGAACATTAACTGTTGAATGTGTATCATCACAGTTAACATCTGATCTAACCTGTGTCACCTTGACTTTCACCTTTTTTAAATGCTTCCTTGCTATTTCACTATTTAATCTCAATACATGGACTCAATTTTCTTTTTTCAAAACCTTCTGCAGTGTTTTGGAACCCGCACGCCCTTTGAAAACATTATTCAAGCTTTAATTGTTGCCGTCATGAGCGACGCTGTGTGTTTCGAGCTCTCGCCAAGTCCTTCCGGCAGTTCTGTGAGCTCCTCTGTCCGGCCTTCACCCACACCCGCCTCTGTTCTTTGTGATTCCGATCTGGAGGCTTGGTATTACCGTCGATGTTTTCTTAATACATAAACTTTTTTTTTTTTTTTTTTTTTTTTTTTTTGCGGCACGCGGGCCTCTCACTGTTGTGGCCTCTCCCGTCGCGGAGCACAGGTTCCGGACGCGCAGGCTCAGCGGCCATGGCTCACGGGCCCAGCCGCTCCGCGGCATGTGGGATCTTCCCGGACCGGGGCACGAACCCGTGTCCCCTGCATCGGCAGGCGGACTCTCAACCACTGCGCCGCCAGGGAAGCCCCCATAAACATATTTTTATCTTTGCATTCAATTTGATGAGGTATTTATCCACGTTTATTTTTTAACATGAAAGTGGGTTTTTTTCCTACCATGAAACTAATAAATGTTCACTGTAAGGAATTGCAATAATACAGAAAACATAAAGAAGCAATATGGAAAATTGAGACACCGCATTGCTTTCAAACTCATCTGCTAGAATCACTCATTACTTATGTGAAATAATATTATTTTTTTCCAGGAGAAATGCCTTCAGATCTGTTTCTAATTTTAAAAGACTCTGCAAAGTTCTTTACGCTATCCATTTATTAGAACTAGTTCAGGGCTCAGCTGGCTATGCCAAAGCTGGGGGCCAAGGATCAGCCTGCCACGGTGACTGTGGTTTAAAACAGCTTTAGACAGAAAACGCGGGACAGCCTCATTTCCTGACAGCAGCCCTTTGAACAGTGCGTGTTTCAGGGAAGTTTCTGTCCGCTGTGTAGACAGGTCTAGACGAAACTCGCCCTTTGGGTGTTGAGCTACAGAATCAGGACAGACTTAACTCCAAGTTCCAGGAACAGTTTGTAAATATTTGCCCACCTTCCTCCCATCCTCCTGGCAGAGGTGAACTTGAATCCAGACCCAAGGAGCCCGTTGGAACGGAAAGTACCAGCAAGGAGCGGTCCTGTGGACGCGTCCCCGCTGTTCCTCAGTAATGCGCTCGTGGATCATCTCAGACACTCCGCTAGTCTCCTGGAATGGGTGGGGGCCCTGAGCTGGGACAGACCTCCTGCCCCTCCCCCCATGTCCCCTCGGCAACAGGCGCCTTGACGACGCTCTTTCCTCCTGAACCTGTGGTTTGCCCTGAGTTAACGTATCTGGACTCGGGCACGTTCCGCCCCATGAGCGCTGTGCGCTGTCCCCGCCTGACGGACGAGGCCCCTCTCCTCTCTCCTCTCCTGCTGGGCCGCTGGGAACTTCCCAACAGAGGGCGCGCAGGAGGGCCATGGAGTCTATTGTGCCTTGGGGCATAGCTGCCAGTTGGGCTGGGTATAAAGTTGTAGATTTTAAAGAATCTCCTCCTTGGAACTTTGAAGCCTTTTGTCAGTTGTCTTGCAGGTTCTAAAGTTGCTCTTAAGTCACATGCTGCTCTCACCTCCAGTACTTTTTACATGACCAGTTTGCTTTTCTCTCTGGAGGCTTTTACAGTTTCCTCTTTGACTTGGCATTTTGAAATTTCAAACTCTCAGGACCTTGCTGTGGGTCTTCTTTCACCCCCTGCGGGTGCACTTACTCGGCCCGGGGACAGGGCTCTGGCTGCCTCCTTGCTGAGCCCTCATCTGACCCTCTCAGCTCTGGGCCGCTCTGCTCTGATTCTGTTTCCTTCTGTTTTCTTTCCCGTTGTTCATCTCCTTATCTTTTGTTCTACTTCCTGGGATATTTCCTTAATTTCATTTTCTAACTCTTCAACTGAACTTTTCATTTCTGCATTTACATTTTTAACTTCCAAAATCTCTTCCATGCATTCTGAACGCCCTCCCTTTCAAGGGTTCCCCTGGCCCTTGTACTGTCTCCTCTGAGCACCCTTGCCTGTCTGGGTGCCATCTTTATGCTGGGGGCTCTCTGGGTGAGTTCTGAAAGCCTGGCTGAGGTCCTGCGTGCTGTGGGGGACTTCTGGCTTACCTGTGGGAGAAACATGTGGGAAGCTGGCTTTTATGTTTGGAGAGCCCCAGATGGTAGCACCTTTCGGTCTTGTTGGGAGGCGTGGCTCCATTTCTCCAGAAACAGATTCTGCGTGGCTGGATGGTGGGTTTCGTGAGCAGGGCAGTGGGTGGGAGCTTGGCGAGGTCCCCAATTTCGGGAAACAGATATCCCCTTGACCCCTGTCTGTAGGTGGATGCGTCACCTCTGCCCCCACAGTGCCTGAGACTGGTCTGAGCCTGGAGGGGCTCTGGTTCAGTTTCTCCAGCGAAACGGGTTTTTGATTCCCCCTTGCCGCTTGGGTGGTGGGTCCCCAGGGCGTGGAGCGCAGGTGCCCCTCATGCAGACCTCAGCCCCTCCCCCAGGACCTAGCGCCTCTGATACCAGAGTCGGCCTGGGTTCTGCCTGCACATGAGCTGCGCAGCGGTCTCTCCCCCTTTTCTTGCTTGGGTGCTCCCTGCACGTCTGCTCTCCATTTCCCCAAATTGGATACCTCGGCCACCTTGTTCTCTCCTCTCCTGTCTGTTTGTCCTCGTGGAATTATACTTTCACATTTCCTTGCTCCAGTTTTAGCGGGGTTGTGGAAAGCGGTTTAGATAAGCACGTGCGTTCGATCCAGCATGTTTCACTAGCACTCGGTACCATCAGCTGTTAGACCTCCTGGAATTAGGACGTGGAGCACAGGGTTAGCTGGAGTGAGCCCGCCGGGTGTCGAGAAGACCAGTGCAGGCAGACCTCAGAGATATTGCGGGTTTGGTGGCAGACCACCGCAATAAAGAAAGTGAGCCATGTGAATGTTTTGGCCTCCCAGTACAAATAAAAGATGTGTTTACACTACAGTGTAGTCTGTTAAGTGGGCAATAGCATTATGTCTAAGAAAAGACACATCAAGTGTACATATCTTGATTAAAAAATTTTACTGCTAACAAATGCTAACCATCATCTGAGCCTTCAGTGAGTCATAATCTTTTTTGCTGGTAGAGGGTGTGAAACATTGTGCGAATTACCAGAATGTGACAAGAGACATGAAGTGAGTGCATGCTATTGAAAACATGGCGCCAACAGTCTTGCTTGATGCGGGGTTGCCACAGACCTTCAGTCTGTGAAAAACACAGTATCTGTAAAGGACAATAAAGCAAATCACAGTAAAACGAGGTACGGCGATATTAGGACAAGTGGTATTACGGCATCTGGTATTAGGACACCTGGTTAGGACGCCTGGTGTTAGGACGCCTGCCATCGGGACGTCTGGTATTAAGATGCCTGTCATTGCACTTGAATGAATTCACTACCATTGACTTAACCAGTACCGAATGTCGTGCATCACACATCCAGCCTGTTTGCACTCATAAACAATGTTGCACTGGGCGTTCCTGCACTTACATCCTGTCAATCAATATATATTTATTGAGTTCTTAACCATAAGCCAGACACACAGACGGAGAGTCTCCATCTGATGAAGCATACATTCTAGTGTCGGAAACAGATAAACAAAACCCAGGTACATAAACACTAAACGTGAGGCCTCAAGAGGTGCCGCGTGGGAGAGAAGTCAAGCAGGAGCTTTGTCTTTCAGGCGTGTCCTTGTGTTCAGGCGGCAGTGCTGTGGCCGCAGAGGGTGGCCTTCAGGAAACCACGATATCCTCGTGTTTTGGGTTTTTTTAATTAATTTTTATTGGAGTGTAGTTGCTTTACAGTGTTGTGTTAGTTTCTGCCGTACAGCAAAGTGAATCAGCCATACGTATACATATATCCCCTCTTTTTAAAAAAATTTCTTTATTTTATTTCTTTATTTTTGGCTGTGTTGGGTCTTTGTTGCTGTGCGCGGGCTTTCTCTAGTTGTGGCGAGAGGGGGCTACTCTTCCTTGCGGTGCATGGGCTTCTCGTTGCGGTGGCTTCTCTTGTTGTGGAGCACAGGCTCTAGGCGCACGGACTTCAGTAGTTGTGGCGCACAGGGTCAGTAGTCGTGGCGCACGGGCTTAGCTGCTCCGCAGAGTGTAGGATCTTCCCGGACCAGGGATCGAACCCGTGTCCCCTGCTGGCAGGCGGATTCGTAGTCACCGCGCCAGCAGGGAAGTCCTTATCCCCTCTTTTTTGGATTTCCTTCCCATTTAGGTCACCGCAGAGCACTGAGTAGAGTTCGCTGAGCTACACAGTAGGTCCTCGTTAGTTACCTATTTTATACATGGTATTAATAGCACGCGATATCTTTGTTGACATGAATACAATACGGCAGAAGGATGTGCACGGCTAATCTGCCACACGTTTCCAAACTGCCCTCTAAGTAGATCTCACTAAAATATGCCACGGCCAGGCTCCATCGTGCAGATCACACACACGCTCCCCAACATGGGGTTTTGTCAAACTGTTGCTGATTGGGTGGATAAAGTTGATCTCATTTTTAATTACATTTTGGGGATAACAGTGTGATTTAGCATCTTTCATTCACTCAGCAAAATTTTTGAATACCCAGTATTTGCCATTATTATGATTTCTACGTTTTAGGTGAATGTCCTGTTACTTACCGTTCCATGCTTGCCATTTGCCATTTAACTCTGTGATGTTCTAGATATTCTCACCGTACGTATGTATGTAGTCAGCGCTGTCAGTCCTTCCTCGTTATGCTTTGTGTTTTCCCGCTTCTCTGCACGCCTGGAAAATTTTCACTGGATGCCACACATTGCGAGTTCGTTCACCCTGTCGCTGCTGGGTATTTCTGTTTTCCTAAATATACACACTTTGCTCAGTATGCGATCAGGTTATTTAGAGACAGTTTGATTCTTTCCTTTCTTGTCTTTAAGCTTTGTTAGGTGGGATCAGAGCCATGTTTAGTCAGGATAATTTTCCCCACAACCGAGGTCGTCCCTTCTTCTTATTCTCAGGGATGCCTGGTGATCTGTGGCTTCTTCAGCTCTTCCTCTTGGGAGCCTTCTCATAAAAGGCGGAGATGTTGGATTGGGTAGAAAATCAAGACCCAACTTTATGAGGCCTATAAGAAACCCACCTGAAATATGAAGACACAAATAAGGGAAAAATAAAAAGATGGAAAAAGAGAAGCCATGTTAATATTAATCAAAAGAAGCCTGGAGGGGCCACATCAGTGTCAGACAGAGATTTCAGAGCAAAGATTGTGACCAAGGGTGAAGACGGCCCTATCCCAGTGAGAAAGGAGCCAGTTAATCAAGAGGACACCACAGTCCCGACCATTTCTACAAGTAATAACTGAGCTTCAAGACGTGTGAGCCAAAACCGGTAGAACTTAGAAGAGAAACAGACGACCTGCAGGTTCGGGTGGTGACACTCAGAAGCACAGACCTGAGCAAACTGCCAACTGGCCTGGCCGACTGACTCTACAGACACTTCAGATGACAGCTCACAGAGCACCTACCCAGATAGACCTTCTTCTTGCAGACACTTCAGATGACAGCTCACAGAGCACTTACCCAGATAGACCTTCTTCTTGCAGACACTTCAGATGACAGATGACAGCTCACAGAGCACCTACCCAGATAGACCTTCTTCTTGCAGACACTTCAGATGACAGCTCACAGAGCACTTACCCAGATAGACCTTCTTCTTGCAGACACTTCAGATGACACTCACAGAGCACTTACCCAGATAGACCTTCTTCTTGCAGACACTTCAGATGACAGATGACAGCTCACAGAGCATCTACCCAGATAGACCTTTTTCTTGCAGACACTTCAGATGACAGCTCACAGAGCACCTACCCAGATAGACCTTCTTCTTGCAGACACTTCAGATGACGGCTCACAGAGCACTTACCCAGATAGACCTTCTTCTTGCAGACACTTCAGATGACACTCACAGAGCACTTACCCAGATAGACCTTCTTCTTGGCCACAAAACCAGTCTCAATAAACGTAGACGATTCCAGCCATGCAGAATGCGTTTTCTGTCCACGTTGGGATGAAACAAGAAGTACACAACAGAAAGATATTTGGGAAATCCCCCCAATATTTGGAAACTAAACAACCCATGGGGCCAAGAAGGGATTAAGACGGAAATTAGAAATTATTGTAAACTGAATGGAAATTAAAAAACGGTAATTTGTGGGATTCAGGAAAGTCATTTTTAGAGGGAAATTTATATCACTAAACACCTCAGTAGAAATGAAGAAAAGTCTCAAATGATTAACTTCAACTTCTTTTTTAAAAAAATTTATTTATTTATATTTTATTTGGCTGTGTCGGGTCTTAGTTGTGGCGTGTGGGATCTAGTTCCCCGACCAAGGATTGAACCCAGGCCCCCTGCACTAGGAGTGCGGAGTCCCAGCCACTGGACCACCAGGAAAGTCCCTTAACTTCAACTTCTAACATCTGAAACTAGGAAAAGAAAATCAAACAAAACCCAAAATAAGTAGAAGAAAGGAAATAAAGATCAAAATAGAAATTAATGAAATGGGGGTGGGGATGAACAAAGTTAGTTAAGAAGATTAATAAAATTGGACTTGTATCCAGAATACCAATTACCATTCAATAATAAGATCAACAACCCAATCAAGAAATGGGCAGAAGGGGCTTCCCTAGTGGTGCAGTGGTTAACAATCCACCTGCCAATGTGGGGGACACGGGTTCAAGCCCCGGTCCGGGAAGATCCCACATGCCACGGAGCAACTAAGCCCGTGCGCCACAACTACTGAGCCTGTGCTCTAGAGCCCTGGAGCCACAACTACTGAGCCCGCATGCCACAACTACTGAAGCCTGCGCACCTAGAGCCCGTGCTCTGCAACGAGAGAAGCCACCGCAATGAGAAGCCCATGCACCGCAATGAAGGGTAGCCCCTGCTGACCGCAACTAGAGGAAGCCCACGTGCAGCAACGAAGACCCAATGCAGCCAATAAATAAATAAATAAAATCTATTAAATATATATATATATATATATATATATATATCATGCACATGACTTTAAAGAAAACAAAAAGAAAGAAAGAAATGGGCAGAAGCTCAAGGAGGTGGACCATAGCCCTCAGCTCAAATTGGGAGATCGGGGTGGCACGTCACAACGAGAGTGTGACCTAGATGGGATGGGAAGGGATGGGAAGGGCACTGCCTCCCCTGGGGTCCTCCTCCCCAAACCCATCACCCAGTCTAATCAAGAGAAAAACATCAGACAAATCCTAACTGAGAGACAAACAAAATTCCCGCAAAGCGCTCGTCAAAGCTGGCCAGGCCATCAAACAAGGAAAGTCTGAGAAGTTGTCGCAGCCCAGAGGCGCCTAAGGAGATGTGACGACTGACGTATACGGCCCCTGGACGGGATCCCGGAACAGAGAGGGAACCGCAGGCAGACACTGTGGAAATCGGTTAGTAACAACGTTCTTGACGTGGGCTCCTCGACTGTGACAGTTGCGCTACTCTAACGTTACGTGTTTGCGGGGCACGTGGGAACTCTGTACTGCCTCTCTTCATAATTTTTCTGTAAATCTAAGACTGTTCTAAAATAAAAAGTGCATTTTTGAAAGTGTGCAAACGATTTGAATAGGGATTCTGTCAAAAAAGATATAAAAATAGCTACTAAGCACATAAAAAGATGCTTCACATCCCTGTTCAGGAGAGAAAGGCAGTGGCTGCTTCGCACCCGCCGTGGCGGTTAGAACTTCGGGGGCACCTAGGAGCACGTGCTGGCGGGAACGCGGAGCAATGGGGCCCCGTACACGCTGGGGGGAGTTTAAAACGGCACAACTACTTTGGAAAACAGTTGGCAGTTCCTGAAAAGTGGAACCTCGGTTTGCCACACAACTCGGTGCCCACTCGTGGGTATCCCCCCACGACAAATGAGGCAGGCACACACACAAAGACTGTCTGTGCGGCTTTATCCACAAAGACCAAACTGGAAGCAACCCCGTGTCTGTTACCGGTGACCGGACACACCCTCGGTGCCCACCCTCTCAGCCCTAAAGAGGAAGGAATGGTGGGCACTCAGCAAAGCACCACCTCGGTGAACAGCCAGCCCCTTCCCGCGATGGCCGCCTGTGCTGTGACTGTGTTTATATAAGATTCTGGGGAGTGACCTGCAGGCACAGAAAGGAGGTCAGAGGTCGTCTGCACGTGGTTTGGTGGGAGGAATTACACGGGGCCACCAGGAACCTCGGGAGGACGGATGTGTCCAGTGTCCTGACTGCGGTGATGGCTTCATGGACGTGCACGTTTGTCTAATTGCGTGATTAATACTATGGCCGCTATGCCTCCATTAAGCGGCTTTAAGATGGGTTGTGTTACCGAGGACGCCTGCCGTTGGGATGGTCAAGTGTGTGGACCACGGTGCCTGAGGCCGGTTTCCAGGCGGGCCGGGGACAGCTAGAGCTTCAGCCCCTGCCCTCGTGCCTGCGGGGCGGCCCCCTCAGCTCAACACCCTCCACAGGAGAGGAAGGGAGAGGCCGTGCGGGACCCTGGGCGGGGGCTGGGAACAGGCACACGGTCCCTGCCGCACCAGGCGGGCTGGGGGCCCCCAACAGCGTCGGCACATAACTGCTTTCTGATCGGGCCACCTTTGCATCCCTAAAATGAACCTTTTCTGTAGAATTCTGTAAGAAATGCCAACCTTCAGTCCCATCTCTGGCTTAGCATTTGGCACTGCTGTTTCCGTGGGAGCCCGGCCCGCCCCAGCCGAGTTTTGGCATCGTTCTTGTGCTGATTTCACAGAAATAACAGGGAGGATTTCCTTCTTTTCCTCCCTTCCAAGAACATTCTAAATATCGTAAGAATTATCTGTTTCTTGACTGTTTGAAAGAATGCATCTGTGAATTCTTAGGCATAGTTCTGAGTTTTTGACAACATTGTTTAGAAAATCTACTTCACGCAGGTTTTCAAGTGTATGGATAGAGAGTAAAGGTGTTACTTGATCATTCTAACATCTAACGTCTAATGCAGCTGTTTCTCCCTCATTTTTTCCTGAATTCGCATATCTTTGTGCCCTTTTCCGTCCCCTCGACCCGAGCAGGTGCCTGTCCACGTCCACGGAGTTTGAAGCTCCACCTCTTTAGGGCGGTGCCCTTGCTGTCGGCTGAGCTCGCCTCCCCCTGCCCCCCCACCCCACAGGCCGGAGCCCAGGTGTGAGGCCCGGGCCCCAGGGGTTTTGCAGGCTGGCTGCCCCGAAGATCTCACTAGATCTTGCATCGCATGGTACTCAAGCTCCCAGAAATGCAGCGACTGTAGTTTCACTCGTGTTTTCCAACGCATAAGAGAAACTTCACGTCTGTAGGGTTGGGAGGAGGGCTTTTGTTCCCAGTTTCCCTGTTTGTCGTGCTGTCTGCTTTCCTGACGCCATCAGACACTCGGTCTCATTCCTACTTTGAAAACATGGTGAGGTTGTCTCTGCAGCCTGACATGTTTTTTTGAGACATGGGATTATAAATTGATTTAAATTTTCTCTTTTCTTATTGTGATAAAACGTACATGACATACAACTTGCCATTTTAACTATTTTTGGGGGGAGTGGGGCTGCATTGGGCTTCGTTGCTGCGTGCGGGCTTTCTCTAGTTGCGGCGAGCAGGGGCGACTCTTCGTTGCCATGCGCGGGCTTCTCATTGTGGTGGCTTCTCTTGTTGCAGAGCATGGGCTCTAGAGCGCAGGCTCGGTAGTCGTGGTGCACGGGCTTAGTTGCTCCATGGCATGTGGGATCTTCCCGGACCAGGGCTCGAACCCATGTCCCCTGCACTGGCAGGCGGATTCTTAACCACTGCGCCACCAGGGAAGTCCCTTAACTATTCTTAAGTGTACAGTTCAGTGGCATTAAGTACATTCACGTTGCTGTGCAGCCGTCAACATCCGTTTCCAGAACTTTTCAATCTTCGCAAACTGAGGCTCTGTCCCCAGGAAGCACTGACCCCCGCCGGCTCCCACCATCTACTTTCTGCCTCTCTGATTTTGCCTACTTTAGGGACCTCATGTAAGTGGAATCGTACAGTATTTGTCCTTTTGTGTCTGGCTTGTTTCGTTTAGCGTGATATTTTTAAAGTTCACCCGCATTGTAGCGTGCGGCAGAATTGCATTCCTTTTAAAGGTTGCATGGTATTCCATCGTACGGGTGGACGACATTTTGTTTATCCGTCATCTGTCGGTGGGCATTTGGTTATCGTGATGCTGCTGCTTTGAGCACGGGGTACATACATCTACTTTCAATTCTCTCAGTGTTCCTGCTTTCAGTTCTTTTGAGTTTATACCCAAAAGTGGATTTGCTGGATCCTATGGTAATTCTATATTTAATTTTTTGAGGAGCCTCCCTACTGCTTTCCACGCAGCCGCATTTTAAGTTCTCACCAGCAGCGCACAGGCCTCCAGTTTCTCCACATCCTGGCCGACACTTGTTCCCTGGGTTGGTTTTGGTTTGTTTGGGTTTTAAATGATGGCCATCATGATGACCGTGAGGTGAGCCTCTTCAGGCTGTGGAGGAACATTCGATTGCTCTTCGTGAACATTCCATGAGTCTGAAAAAAACACGGGCTGTGTTTTTTAGGATCCAGGTTTGGCATGAACCTGGTTTGTAACCTGCCAATCTGTTTTCTGTCTTTAGATAATCATAAAAACGTACACAGGGATTTTTTTCTCCTTGTCTGCACTTGGCCCTCGCAGCGTATGGTGGAGCCTCCCGCCCGTGGCCGCCTGGGACTCCCTGACCTAGGGGCATCGTGGCCGCGTGGCCCTGTGCCCTAGAGGTCAGCTGGTCTCCAGCCATTTGCAGAGGCTGCAACCGAAACAAACAGGCCAAGTCGGCGGCCTCAGCACCGGCTTCTCCAGGGACGGGTGTGGTTCATTGGGATGGAGGTAGGGAGGGGCTGGCAGGGTGGGTGGGTGAGTGGATTCTGAATGGGCTTGAGTGTGACTGCGGCCCAACCCACTGGGAGCACACCCCCGCCCAGACTCTGGGGGCACCTTCCTGGGCTCCCCAGCAATAGACATGGTCGCATTTAAAACATCTCCAGGGCTTCCCTGGTGGCGCAGTGGTTAAGAATCCACCTGCCAGTGCACAGGACACGGGTTCAAGCCCTGGTCTGGGAAGATCCCACATGCCGTGGAGCAGCTAAGCCCATGTGCCACAGCTACTGTGCTCTAGAGCCCGCGGGCCACAACTACTGAGCCCATGTGCCACAACTATTGAAGCCCACGCACCTAGAGCCCGTGCTCCGCAACAAGAGAAGCCACCGCAATGAGAAGCCCGCGCACCGCAACGAAGAGTAGCTGCCGCTTGCCGCAACTAGAGAAAGCCTGTGCACAGCAACGAAGACCCAACACAGCCAAAAATAAATAAATAAAATAATTTTTAAAAAAAAATTTAAAAGAAACAACATCTCCAGTCTGACCTTCTCACTGTTACTCTCCAGGTGTTTCCAGGACCCACAGCAGGGATGCCATTTCCCATCCGTAAGGCACCTGGATCAGATCTCCTCTGACATTTATTCTGCCACGTGAACCCTAACTTTATCTAAACCCCCAAAAAAGAAAAAAAAAGAATTGTTGGAGTTTCCGTTGGAAGTGTAACCCAGGTTGTGTACAATCGTATATTAACTTTGGAGGAACTGGCATCTTCGTGACACTGAGCCAGCCCGTCAGGAGCCTCAAGAGTCTGTGCAAAGCCATCACATTTACGGAGATATTTTCTACATGCAGGTGCCATAGGTCTCTTTGTTAAATGTATTCCGATTTTCTACATTTATAATTATCGTAAATGGACCATTGTTCCCATTTATGTTTCTAGCTTGTTATTGATCGTATGAGGCAAATTTTAAAAATTATTTACCTATAAATATTGCACTTAGTCATTCTGCCACATTCCATCATTGGTTCTGGTTGGTTTTCACTGGAGTGTCATGAGTTTTTTAGGTATATGATCATGTCACTGGCAAAAGAGGTGGGTGCGGAGAGAGAATTTGATATTTCCTTTTATAGTATAACACCCCTTAATTTCTCTCCTTATGAAATTCAGTAGACCCTCCAAAACAGTTTTTTAAAGGTAATAATGAAGTTCCTAAACTTCCTCTTTTTCTTCTTTAAAATTAAAGGTATAACTTTTCCTCCAGAAACAGTTTTAGCCGTGGATCCCAGCTTAGCCGTGGATCCCAGTTTAGCCGTGGATCCTAGTTTAAAACAGTTTTAGCCGTGGATCCCAGTTTAGCCGTGGATCCCAGTTTAGCCGTGGATCCCAGTTTAGCCACATGGATCCCAGTTTAGACAGAAAGTGCTTATTTTTCTTTGCTTTCTAGAGTTTTTACAATTTCAGTTTTATTTCCCCTTCAACTTAAGGGTTAATCAGGGACATGTTTCTAAAACTCAAACTTGTAAAGTTATGGGTTTGGTCATCTTTTCATTACTTGGATCTGGCCGGGTGACAACCGGGGAAGACGGCCGGGTGACGACTGGGGGAGACGGCCGGGTGACGACTGGGGGAGACGGCCTGTATCACACGTCTCATTGCTCGTTTGTTAGGGCTTTAGATCAGTTTGGATGTGATGTGATTGACGCCGGGTGAGCACTGCCTGGGTAAAGTGTGTTTCCCTGGGTTCTGACTGTTGCACGGCCCCTTGGCAACCCGCAGCCCCCCACCTGCCCTGGGCCCCAGGCAACCCTGACGTGTTTGCGGTCACCATACACGGATTTGCACTTCTGTTGACATAAGTGAAGTCATAGAATTTGTGCCTGGCTTTTTTCACTCAGCGTAAAGGTTTTGAGATTCCTCCACACTGCCGAGAGCATCAGTGCCCTCGGGTGGACGGACCAGCCTTCGTGTGTCCGTTCACCTCCTGACGGGCGTTGAGGGGCCTCTCTTTTGGGGCTGTTACAGATTGGGCTGCACATGCCGTTCCCACTGCGTCTCCATTTCTCTGGGTAGGTGCCGAGGAGTGGGATTGCGGTGGAGGTGCACGTTTAATTATAGGAAACTGTCCAACTGCCGTCCCAAGCGGCTACATCCCCCCCGTCCTGCCGGCCACGGGCGAGGGTCCTGGGTCCCCCTGCCAGCTTCCGAGCACATGCTTGGTCTTTCTCATCGTAGACAGTCGTGTGGGCGCCTGGTGGTCCCGCTTTGTGAGTTCAGTTTGCACCCTAACGACCGAGCGTGTTGATCAGCTCTTTGTAAGAGCAGGCACATCTTTTCAGGTTCTTACTTGCCACCTGTGTCTCTTCTCTGGTAAAATGTCTATTCAGAGCTTCTGTTTTTAAAATCAGGTGGTTTGTGTTCTTGTCCTTGAGTTCATTATGTATTCTGGATATAAGAGTTTATCAGACGTATGGTCTGCAAATATATTCTCACAGTCTTGCCTTTTCTTTTTCTTTTTTTTTTAACAGTGTCTTTTGAAGAACAAAAGTTTTTTGTCGATGAAGTCCAATGTATCAGTTTTTCTTTTAAGGCTCATGCTTTTTGTCACCTGTGTAAGGAATCTTTGCCTAGGTCAAGGTCACCAAGATTTTCTTTTATGCTTTCTTCTAGAAGTTTTATAATGTTAGCTTTTCCATTAGGTCTGTTACTGAGCTTTGTATAAGGTGTGAGGTTAGGGAAGACATTTATGAGTTTATTTGTGCGTTTGCGTAGGAATATCTCATTGTTTTAGTACCGCTTGTGAAAAGGCTATCCTTTCTTCACTGAATAATCTTTGCAACTTTGTCAAAAACTCACTTGACCATATATGGGTGGGTCTATTTCTGGACTGTCTATTCCATTCCATGGGTCCACATGTCAATTCTCCTGTCAGTACCATACTGTCTGGATTATAGTAGACCTTGGAAGCAAGCAGGGTAAGTCCTCTAAAGTTGTTCTCCTTTTGCAAAATTGTTTTGTCTATTCTAGGCCTTTTGCCATTTCCATATAAACTTTAGAATGAGCTGGTAAATTTGTTCAAAAAAGCCTATTTGCATTTTGTTTGGGATTGCACTGAATCCAGTGTTCGGGAAAACTGATCTCATAGCAGTGCTGAGCCCATGAACATGGTGTATCTCTCTATTCGTTTAGGTCGTTTCAGATTTCTCTCAACGATTCTATAGTCTTAGGTAAAACAGACTTGCACATCTATTAACAATATAGTCATAGATTTTTATGTTTTTGTCAGCATTGCTAATGGAATTGTTTTTATTTTTTATTACTTTTCTTTTTAATAAATTTATTTATTTACTTATTTTTGGCTGCATTGGGTCTTCGCTGCTGTGTGCGGGCCTCCTCTAGTTGTGGTGAGCAGGGCCTGCTTTATTTTGGGGTCATATTCAGATTGGTAATCAATAAAAATTTGTGGCGTTATGTGAGTGTCTAGTTTCATGCTTCTCACAAGGAGCTCAGTCACCCCAGGGAAATATGGCTCTCTTCTCCAGGGTTCTGAGGCCCCTCCTGTCACTGGCCACATGTCCGAGCCCCGTGTCTGTGTGTCTGTGGGTCTACAGGCAGTCTGTCCACTCGGTCACTCTGCCTCCCTCCCCTGCAGAACTGCATGCTATGTCCCACGCATGGCGGCCCCTCCTGGTAGGAGGCTCACCTCCTCTGCTTCTCCCTGCGGTGTCTCCTGACCAGGGGCCTTTGCATTTCTTTATGCAACACTCTTCACTTGCCAATTGTCACAGAATTTCCTTTCTAGCTTTTTTTTTTTTTTTTTTTTTTAATTTATTTTTGGCTGTGTTGGGTATTCGTTTCTGTGCAAGGGCCTTCTCCAGTTATGGCAAGCGGGGGCCACTCTTCATCGTGGTGCGCGGGCCTCTCACTGTTGCGGCCCTCTTGTTGCGGAGCACAGGCTCCAGACGCGGAGGCTCAGTAGTTGTGGCTCACGGGCCTAGTTGCTCCGCGGCATGTGGGATCCTCCCAGACCAGGGCTCGAACCCGTGTCCCCTGCATTGGCAGGCAGATTCTCAACCACTGCGCCACCAGGGAAGCCCCCCTTTCTAGCTCTTGAGAGTCTGAGTGCGACTGCACAGATCTGTGACTCAGTTTGTGGAGAACAGACATTACATTACGGAGTCTCCCCATCCATAAGCATGACAATTATCTTTCTTCATTTAGGTGTTTTTTAGTTTTTCGTTAAATTTCATAATTTTTCCCATAGTTTTATTTCAAGTTTAAAAAGTATTTTTCTCTTTTAAAAAATTGACTTTAGTCTAAATGCAACATGGTACCCTGGATTGGATCCTGGAACAGAAAAAGGACATTAGTGGAAAAAGTGGTGGCATCTGAATACAGCCTGTGGTTTGGCTGATGGCACAGTGTAGGTTATTTTCGCTTTGATGAACGTACCAGGGTCAACGTGGGGTGATGCTGGCCACTGGCGTTCAGGAGCCCTTGGACTACCTGCGTGACTCTTCTGTAAACCTAAAATTATTTCAAAATGAAGTTTTAGGGATCAGCTTCAATTTACGTGCTGTTTAAACAGACATCGCTTCCATCAGGCATGAGGCAGCGTAATTGGACGCAGCCAAGGTGGTGAATGCTGAGAAGGGTTTTGACCACAGGGGCCGCCAGTGCACACAAGGAGTCCCAGGAAAACCTGTCTAGAAAGACCCTGGCTTGGGAGCAAGTAGGAGGAGGTTCAGGAATTCAGCGCAAGGAAGAACGGCAGGTGCGAAGGCCCTGAGGTAGGAACATCGCAGCCCCTCACTCCACGTCGCCCCCCCGCTCCCCCCTGCAGGCCTGCAGAGAAGTCTTAGCATCTTCATCTCCTACAGAGTCGGGGTGGGTGTTACGTCAGGGAGGGCGGAGAACCTGGGGGCCGTGGACTGAGGGACGGCGCAGAGCTGCGGCAGGCGGAGGCCAGGGCGGGCCCGGGCCAGCTCCTGTCCACCATCCACAGGCCGGTGTGTGGGCAGACCCCGTCTCCTCCTGTGCGGGCACCCCGCAAACGCTGTTCTAGAAAGTTCTCCCTAGCTGTTGGGTTTCTGCGTAACCTGCACCCAAGTGTGGGACCTGCTCCAGGGTTAGAGAGGTGCCGCCACCTCACCCCGCGCTGAGGTCGTCCCCGGGGCTTTGACTGTCAAGGAGGGCTGGGACCCGCCGCCCCTGCCCCGGCGCCCCCCTCCCCACTAGTCACCGGCAAGGTGAGGCTCCGAGAAGAGCTAGGGCAGGGGTGGGGTCGGCCCCTGTGCCCACACCTCTACGTGGCCGGCACGGCCGCCTGCTGGACCCCCGCCTGGGATTCGGGAGGCTTGGGCTGCGGCTCTCGCTCCAGCCTTGGGCACCGTGTGGGGACGGTGCGGGGGCCGCGTGCGGAGGCGGGGTCGGGCGAAGGGCGGGGGCCACGGGGGAGGGCCCGCAGCGTCGGTGCCGATCTTGGTGCCGGGGGCGTCCACATAGCGGTCGAGTGAGCGTTGGTGCCCCGCCCTGGCCGTGGAGAGACCATCGGCCTCCAGAGTCCCCTCCGCGTGCTGGGGTAGCCCCCCCGGGCCCTCTCTGCCTCCGGGGGCCAGCCCGGCGCTCCAGTGGGGGCAGGGCCAGACCCCTGGTCTGGGGTGGGGCTCCTGGTGTGCGGAGCTCAGCACACAGCGGGTGCTCAGTAAACGCCTGTTGGACCACTAGGCCCAGAGTCCACACAGCACGTTGGAGGAGCAGGTCTGGGGCCCCAGACCACCCAGGCAGGGAGGCCCCTCCAGCCCCCACCCCAGCCTCCACCCACTTTCCCTCTTGGGAGAGAGACGTAGACGAGACTGGTTCGCCCACCTCTGCCTTAAGATGCCAGCACTCTCCAGGGGGCAGCAGGAGCTATCGGTCACTCTCACTTTAGTGTGAACGAGCTTGTTCAAGGGGGGATTTGCGTAGAAGCTGGCCCGCCGGCCAGGGAGGCTGGGAAGGTTGCAGCTGCTCGTGGACTGGGGCTTGTCCCTGCTTGCCTCACCGCCTGCCGGGGACGGTGGCCCCAGAGGTGGGGAGATGCCAGCCCCTCATCCAGGGAGCGATGAGACAGTGTATCAGCAGCCCTGCTCATGACCAGTTTCTTGAGCCACTGGCTTGAAATCTCCTTTGCAGAATTCTGCAGATGTGGGTGGAAACTGACGCGAGGCTCTTGGCTTTCTGTTAGCGTCTGTATCTGTGCCGTCGGCCGAGCCCCGTCCAGGCGGGCTCCCCGTCCCTGCAGTGACTGTGGCGGCAGCTACCCTGTGACCCTGCGGTAGTTTAGTTTCAGCAGCTAGGAAGGCCCACGTGGCGCAGGCATGGCCCGGCCCGACGAGGCCTAGTTTTCAGCCCAGAGCGCTCAGCCAGAAGTTGCCCCCTTCCCACCAAATGGTTCCCTCTGCCCACAAGGGGCAGGGGTGTCACTCCCGAGGAACCGGCAGATGCATCATTGGTGCAGGTGTCTGCAGGGCAGGGAGTCTCTCCAGGTTCCGTGCTGCACGGACCTGTGCAGCCTCAGAACAAAACAGGAGTCCCTGGAGCGCTGAGGACAGCGCAGTGGAGACTCCGAGAGAAGCGGGCAGGACAGAGCCGGGCCTCGAAGCCAGGGCGGGGAAGGGGGCACCCCTGGATATGGGCGTAGAGGGGGGGTGGTGTCAGCAGACACACACCCACCTCGCGGCTTGTTCCCGAGGCGCGGACTCAGCTAGCCTTGGGCCGCGCTTGGGAGGGACCATCACGGGATGAGAGGGCAGAGGCAGGACCTGCAGAGACCGGTGGCTGGAGAGGCGGGGGACAGGACGGCGGTCACAGGGCAGCAACCTGGCCCGGGGTCCACTCAGGAGCGTGGCTGGTTCCCAGGGGGAGTGCAGGGGTGACGGGGCGCTGGCCTCATGCCTGTAGGCCGTGTGTGGGTAAGTGCGGGGCGCTTCTGGGGGACTGGCCGCAGGGGCTGAGGTCAGCTGACCCGCAGCGCTAACCCCTGCGCTCCCCTCCCCATGACGCCCGTGCATCCGGGTGCAGTGGGGCTGGGGCCACCGCGGGCCAGGACCACGCTCTGAGGCAGTAATTACGCATCTCTGTCCCGGGGGCCGAGCCAGAGAGGGCATCCGAGGAGGTGTTTGTTGTCGCCTGTGAGTCAGGAGCTCACGAGGAAAGTGGAGCTGGCGAGGCAGAGAAATTATGGCCTTGGTGCTGCCACGTGCAGCCGCCAGCAGTTCTGGGCCAAGGCCGGCCCCCAGCCCTGCACAGTGACCGAGAGCCCGCCAGACGGCTGTCGCCTGTCTCCGGCGCCTCAGCCCACGCAGCCGTGCACTCAGCCACGCTGCCACGCTGGGGAGGCTGAGCCTCTGATGCACTCGGGCCTGGAGAAGACGCGCGCGTGCTAGCGCGCACACACACACGCACAGCTGCCCTCAGACACCGGCAGACACACACGCTCCACCCCAGGAGCTCACGCACACGCAGCCGCGGCCCAGAGGCCCGAGGCCGCCGCCCTGCTGGACGGGAGCGGGGCAGGGAGAGGGCGGGCCCGGCCTGACTGCCGCCTCCCTGTGCCCAGGGGCCACCAAGGACATGGGCAAGATGCTCGGGGGCGACGAGGAGAAGGACCCTGACGCCGCCAAGAAGGAGGAGGAGCGGCAGGAGGCGCTGCGGCAGGAGGAGGAGGAGCGCAAGGCCAAGTACGCCAAGATGGAGGCCGAGCGCGAGGTCATGCGCCAGGGCATCCGCGACAAGGTGCGCGCGCGGGGCGGGGGCGCGGTGCTGCCGCCGGGGGCCCCCTCGCCCCCCCGCCCCCCTCCTCGCAGCTCTAGAGCAGACCCTGGGGTGGTCCGGCGGGAGGGGCACAGGCCGCCGGGGTCACTGCACCCCAGGGTGCACGCCTGCCACACGGGCTCACCGGGACGGGGCTTACTCTGCGCGGCCCCGAGTCCTTCCTGGGCCTGACGGCAGGGACCCGCTCCCATGCTCCCGGGCTCCTCACACGGGGTCAACCCTAGCCCAGCTCTTCCTGTTGCCGACCCCGGGGCTGCCGCAGAGGACCCGGCGGGGGTCCGCCCGGAGGTGGGGGCAGCGCAGCGCAGTCAGGGGCTGGCCCACAGGCAGGCCCTGGGTGGGTGGGTCGTCATGGGCGGGGGAGGCACCTCACCACCCCTGGGTGGGCCTCAAGCAGGGTGTTGGGGGAGCGGACCTGCGATCTGTGAGGTCTGGTTGGGGGCTGGCTGCAAGCTGGAGGCCACGACCTTTTCCAGAACCATCTGGGCGACCTTCCCCTGTGCGTGAGGGCAGTGAGAGCATCGTTCCAGGTGCGGAAACCGAGGCCCAGAGCAGGGGCGGGTGTATGAGGCTGAGTCGGCAGCTAGGCCACAGGTGGGCTGTGCCCCAGGGGCATGCCCACCGCCCAGCCTCAGTTGCCCATCCAGCGCCTGAGTCAGAAGGGCTGGAGAGGCCGGGAGAGGGCAAGTGTGGGGCAGCAGCTCTGGCCTTGTCCGGAGTGGGCTGGGCTGGGCGCCAGGTGGAGGACAGGAGCCCTCCCTAGGAGACCAGGGCGTCCCTGAGCCACGTGGCCTCCCAAGGTCCACACCATCTCGGGGCTCGCCCGCCACCCTTGGCCCCGCACAGGCCAGGCCCCTCCGTCGAAGGTGCTCGATTCCAGTCACTGGGTCCTGGGGCCCAGGTGGGGAACTCAGTTTGGGGGATGCTACTTCGCTTGCTTCTGTCCTGGCCCCTCACCCCGACACCCCCGTCTCTGGGCCCGAGGGAAGCGCTCCCAGACATTGGGCATGAAATCTGTGGGTAGGGGGCCAGGTGGGGGCGGTGGGGGCCTCCTGAGGGCATCTCCACGGTCCCCAGCCCTAGGGGGACCAGCCAAGGTGCCCGGGCTTCGGGGCGGGACGGCTCGGACCGCAGAACCCTCCCACCTACTTGGTGTCTCAGCACCTCAGCCTGACGCAGAAGCTGAGGTGGGGGCACAGGCGGGGCGCCTGCAGGTCTCTGAGCCCACAAGGGGTCCCCCACATTGATGGGGGCATGGGGGCCACTCACCCTGATGTTCCCCCCACTGGTCACTGGACACCTTTCCTGGGACCTGCAGAAAGTTCGAGTTGATTTTGCTGGGATGGCAGCTCGTGAGCCCCCCACCCCCAGGACCAGCCCTGCTGCCGTCCTGAGTTGAGGACTCAAAGCTTTTTGAGCTGTTTGCGGAAGAGCCAGGAAGTGCGTACCATGGATCAGACAGCAGAGACGGCCAGACCCCACTCAGGCTGTGCTGGGGGACATCAGCGTAGCCATCGGGAAATGGAGGACAGGGCTGGGGGGAGTCAGAGGATAGAGAGACAGAGACAGAGATACAGACAGAAACAGAGGGACAGAGAGACAGAGACAGAGTGAGAGCCGCCCAGGCAGAGTATCTTCTGAGAGGGGAGTAATGGGGGGTAGCCCCGAGAGTGGGACAGAGACCGAGAGATGGGGGGGAAGGATGGGGAGGTCCGTCTGTCCACTGTCCATCTGTGTTCAGCCAGCCTGCCAGCCATGGCTTGGCCCCAGGTGGACACCTAGTGGGGAATCCTGGGGGGTGAACTTATTCGTCCCAGCCCTCAAGCCCCCAAAACAGGTCACAGTGTGTGGCCAGGTCGGAGCCCCCTGGGGGTGTGGCGCTGTGGGCACGGCTTCCCCAGCCTCCCCCCTTGTGAGCCAGCTGCCTGGTGAGCCCCTGCCCCAAGCCTCGGGAACTGTCCAGGGGCTCAGGTATGCATGTAGGTTGGGGCCACGGCTCAGCCAGGGTGTGGGTGGGGCAGGTGCTGACAGTGTGGGTTTCTGTGCATAACACACTCCGCTCGTTTTGCCTTTAATAGGAAAGGCCCTTCTGTCCCTCCTCTCTCCACACCCGCCAGTGGCCCCCATTTCTCCCAGGGCCCCAGCCCTACGTGTGCGGTGACCTCTCCCCACCCCCAACGGGGCTCCCACTGCCCCAGGGCCTTTGCATGGCTGACTGCTCCTCTCTGGAGCTCCCTGAGGCTCCTCCCGCCCCCCCCTTGCCTGTTTCATTTTGCTTTGCACCTGCCTTCGCCTGATGCGCTCATGCTTTTTACGTGTGAGCTGTTCGTTGTCCTGCCCTCACGGGGAGGACGGGAACTTTGCCGGCCTGCACCTGCGCTTGGATGCTGAGCTAGCAGTGTGTGAGTGTGTGTGAATGAATGAGTGTGTGTGTGTGTGTGAGTGTGTGAGTGAGTGAATGAGTGTGTGCGTGTGTGAGTGTGTGCGTGTGTGAGTGTGTGCGTGTGTGAATGAGTGTGTGAGTGTGAGTGAATGAGTGTGTGAGTGTGGGTGTGTGAGTGTGTGAGTGAATGAGTGTGTGCGTGAGTGTGTGTGAGTGTGTGAGTGAGTGAATGAGTGTGTGTGAGTGAATGAGTGTGTGCGTGTGTGAGTGAGTGTGTGTGTGAGTGTGCGTGTGTGAGTGTGTGTGTGTGAGTGTGTGTGTGTGAGTGTGTGAGTGAGTGAATGAGTGTGTGTGAGTGAATGAGTGTGTGAGTGAATGAGTGTGTGCGTGTGTGAGTGAGTGTGTGTGTGAGTGAGTGTGTGAGTGTGTGTGTGAGTGAGTGAATGAGTGTGTGTGTGAGTGAATGAGTGTGTGTGAGTGTGTGAGTGAGTGAATGAGTGTGTGTGAGTGAATGAGTGTGTGTGAGTGTGTGTGAGTGAATGAGTGTGTGTGTGAGTGAGTGAGTGTGTGAGTGTGTGTGTGAGTGTGTGAGTGAGTGAATGAGTGTGTGTGTGAGTGAATGAGTGTGTGTGAGTGTGTGTGAGTGAATGAGTGTGTGTGTGAGTGAATGAGTGTGTGTGTGAGTGAGTGAATGAGTGTGTGTGAGTGAATGAGTGTGTGCGTGTGTGAGTGTGTGTGAGTGTGCGTGTGTGAGGGTGTGTGAGTGTGTGAGTGAGTGTGTGTGAGTGTGTGTGAGTGTGTGTGAGTGAATGAGTGTGTGAGTGTGTGCGTGTGAGTGAATGAGTGTGTGAGTGAGTGTGTGTGAATGAGTGTGTGCGTGTGAGTGTGTGAGTGTGTGTGAGTGTGGGTGTGTGAGTGTGTGAGTGAGTGTGTGTGTGAGTGAGTGTGTGAGTGTGTGAGTGTGTGAATAGGCATCAGCTCCAGGGTCCTCTTCGTCCTCTGGGACATCTAGTGGGACTTAAAGGTCACAGAGTGAGTCCCAGTGGAAGTGGGGATGTGCCCCACCCTGAGGGCAGCTGAGGTCCTGCGGCTCCATGTGAAGCCAGGGGGCAGGATGACCCTCACCCACCCCCACCCCCCAGCCAGGGACGGGCGATGGATCATGTGCTCCCCTGTGCTCAGGACCCCAGCTTCCAGGGTGGCCACACGGAAGGCTGCACCCCTTGGCAGAGCCCCAGGGCCCTCCAGCCTGTGCCCCGTGGGTCCCCTGGGCAGGGGTTCTGCTTCCCCAGACGACCACCCCGCCATCTGGGGCCCGCGTTGGGCGGGTGAGTGCCTTCGCTTCTGAACCGCCTGCAAGGGCCCCAGGCTGCTCTCATAACCCCCGCCAACCCCCAGACCCGCCGTGGCTCCACCAGCCGCAGCGGCAGGCCTCATCCCACCGTGCCCAGGCCTGCTTCCTGCGCACATCCGGGGTCTGATCTGGGCCGCCCAGGGGCCGGGGTGGTGTCCGCTGAGTCCAGTGGCCAGGGCAGGGGTCAGAGCCAGCCACCGCCCCACGCACCGGCTGGGCCCAGGTTTCCTCACCGGCCCTGCCAGAGCAGCTCTCCTGCTGTCGGGGGTTTAGGCGGGACTAGTGCACCAGGGCCCGTTCCTGGAGGGCGTCCTGCAGGGACGGTGTGGGGTGTGTTGGGGAGCACACAGACGCCTGCTGGGGCCCCCTGACCACCACAGAGCTGAGTCCGCTGGGTGGGGGCCTTTCCTGGGTGACTGCAGAGCTAACCAAGGCGGTGGCCACTGGGCCAGGCCTGGGAGTGTGCAGGGAAGAGGGCGATGGTGAGCTGCCCCCACTCGTGGGTCAGAGGCAGCTCAGGACAGGCCTGCCACATTCTGGACGCTGGAGCCCCAGGTGCCCCCTGGCGATGCAGGGTGCAGGCCAGAGCACACCCCTAGCCCTGGCTGTCCTGACTCTGAGGGGAGCTCAGCGCCTGGCGCCCCTGCCCACCGACCCCTCCCCCTCGCCCTGCCCCCACGAAGTCCGCCGGACACCCATGTCCTCAGAGCCCTTCTCCACCCGGCGTGCTTAGGCAGCCCCCTGCTGCCCTCCTGCTCCCCACAGGTGGGAACCCTGGCCTTCAGGTGTGGCTCCCCCAGTGGCCCTCGCTGGCCCCGGGGCTCCTGGTGCTGTGTCTCCCCACCCACCCCCAGACCTCAAGGCTGGTCAGAGAAGAGGGTGCAGAGCTGCATGGCACGGGATCCCATCGAGCTGCGCCGTACAGGGCCCCATCGGGTCGGGGCGGGGGCTCCATCAGATGGGGGCCGGGGGGCCGGGCCGGGGTCACGCGTCGTCTGGGCGCCCGGCTCCCCAGGCGACCTCGTCTGCATTCGGGACTTATCATCTCACGCGCCGGCAGGCGCAGCGCTGCGCGGGTCCAGGTTGGAGGGGAGGCTGGCCCACCTGCGTCATTTGCATACGCTCTTCCTGATTTGCATACCCACCTTCTGGTTTGCGCACGCACTGCCAGGTTTGGTGCTTCCGGCTGACCACGTTCCGCAGCCTCGAGCCACAACCACCCTCAAGCCAGCGCCGAGCTGGTGGGTCCGAGTCGGTCCGGCCCCCACATCCCAGGTTTGTGCTGAGAGTAACAGGTGTGGGCACATACGGATTCCCACCAGTAAGGAGTACCGCATTGCCCAGGGTGCCGGCCGCCCTGGGCTCCCTCCCGGCCACAGGGTGTGCGGTGGGGCCCTGCCGTCTCAGTGGTTGGGGAGGATGGGGGGTGTCCAAACCGGCTCTCAGCCAGACCACATCAGAGCCAGGCTCTGGCGGCACCCCAGAGAGTAAGGTGGCCCTCAGGTGTGCCCAGAGTGGCGTTAGCCTCGGAATGAGCCTCTGGAGCAGCTGGGTTGGGGCCTGGAGTCTCCTTCCTGGACCCTAGAGGGGAGGCCGCTCTGCTCGACCACATACCGCATGTTCCCGCTCTTACGTGTGTGCCACTGTCACCTGCCCGTTCCGCCAGCACCGTGTGTTCCCCTGAGCATGTGCACCTTTGCTGTGAGTGTGGGCTTCGGCCACCACAGCCCCCCGTGGTGAGGAGGTCGCAGCAGGTGTGGTGACCCGGGAGGAGGGCTGTGCTCCTAGGGCCAGTCCACCCGAGTGGCTGCAGTCTGGTCGGCTTATCGCACTCTCCGCCCTGAGCTGACCTGACGGTGCTCAGTGGGGAGGCCCTCTGGGTAGCGTGCCGCTGCTCAGAATATATTCTGGTGCCCTATGCCCCCCACCCCGCATGGAGACCCTCTCCCCGCTCCTGGCTCTTGTTCACGGTGCACAGGGGCCTTCAGGCTGTCTGGAGCCCCTGCTGAAGAAGGGTAGACAGACCTGTCATCCCTGCCTCCTCTGGCTGAGGGGACCCAGGCTGCGCTCTGGTCACCGGTGGGCCGAGAGCATGGCCTCCCTCTTCAGACTCTGCTGAACGTGGGCCTTGCCTCCGCCATGCCTGAAACCATCTGCGGCCTCGCGGGAGGTGGGTGCAGAGGTTTCCCTCAGTAAGCTGGGGAGTGGGACACAGCCAGCCCCCACCCCCCCAACCTGGAAACAGAGGGAAGGGTCTTCTTGGAGGGCCAGGGTGCCCTTCCCCCCACACACACCCACACACCCGCCACAAGCACCAGAAGCAGAGCCCACCGCTTCTTCCAGGAGGGGCTGGTGAGGAGAGATGGCCGGGCATGGGGGATCCTCCCCAGGGCCAGCAGTCCTGCACTGTGTGCTCCCCAGGAGGGTTCTGCAGCCTGTCAGTAACGGATAGTCCACCATCGCTGACACCCACACGTGCTCCCCAGTGCTTCCTCTTTACTTCATCAGTGCTTCTGCTCCCAGACATTCCCTAATGTGTGAGCCAGGACCGCAGACCTGGCCAAGGGGCACCCCTCTCCCCAGCCTGGGCGGGTCCTGAGCTCTGCCCCCCAGATGGGCGACCTGCCCCCTAATGCACCAGGCCAGCTTGGTCCCACCAGGTTCTCAGCAGCCTTAAGGCAGGAGGCATTTCCCTGGTCTCATGGCCGCATGGCCGCAGGCGCACGCGCATCAGTGCTCTGTTCATCCGGGAGGGCTGGTGAGGACGCTGATGGGCCTGGCGGAGGGGGGGCTCGTCTCCTAGAAACTTACTTCCTCAGTTCTGGAGGCTAGAAGCCCAAAATCAAGGTGTCAGCAGGGCTGTGCTCCCTCTGAAACCTGAGGGGGAGAATTCTTCTCTCTTCTAGTTTCTGGGGGCTTCCGGCAATGCATGTGTCCTTGGCTTGTGACACGTCGTTCCAAACCCTTTCTCCGTTTTCACCTTCTACTCTGTGCATCCTTTTCTTTCTCTTACAGGGAAACTCTCTTTGGATTTAGGGCCCAGGAAGAGCTCATCTCTATTCTTACCTAATTATATCTGCAAAGACCCTATTTCCAAATAAGCTCACATTCTGAGGTTCCAGGTGACATGAATTTTGGGGGGACACCATTCAATCCACTGATGAAGGGAGATTTGGGAGAGGGCTCAGGGCAGAGACACACGCAGGAAACCAGAATTGGGGGCGCTCCGCAGTGCCCAGGGGTGTTGCTGAGGTCACACCTAGATGGGGTTCCAGGGCATCCACCTGGAAGTGACCGCCGGACACGGAGCATGCAGAGTGACCCTCCAGGGACTGGGGTCTTGGTGGCATCAGGGGGTACTTGGCCAGGCAGGAGGGTGTGGCCACATGTCGCTGGACCGAGGATCTGGGCTGCGTGGGGCCCGCCACCCACAGAACACCGGCTTCTCCACCGTTGTGGGCAGGCGTTCTGCCCCGGCTCCCTCCGCTCCGGGACCGCAGCCCAAGGCGGGCTGAGGACTGCGCCCACTTCCCCGGAAGGCGGGACCGCGGGGGCGGGGCCAGGGGTGGGCGGGGCCACGGCCTCAGCGCCCCGCCCCCACGGAGAACCGCGACTTTCGTCCTCCCCCTCCCCCGCTCCCTCTCCCGTGGTTCCGCCCTCAGCGGGGTCCCCCGTCCAGGCTCCCGCCGTCGCCCCCGCCCCTCCCGGCAGCCTCCGGGGTGGGGACCGCCCCTGCCGGGGGTCTTGGTGGTCGTCCGCTCCCGCACACGCCTTTCTCAGCCGCAGGTGCTGCCTCCAGAGGCCCCTCGGCCGATCCCGCCAGCGCAGGGTGGGTCTAGCCCGCCCGGGTCCCGAGAGCGCCCCTCCCGGGGCTGGGACCCGGGGCCGGGACCTGCCCGCCTGAGCCCGCCCGCCCTGTCCCCCGCAGTACGGCATCAAGAAGAAGGAGGAACGCGAGGCCGAGGCCCAGGCCGCCATGGAGGCCAGCGCGGAGGGCAGCCTGACGCGGCCCAAGAGGGCCATCCCGCCGGGCTGCGGGGACGAGCCGGAGGCAGAGGAGGAGAGCATCCTGGACACGGTCATCAAGTACCTGCCCGGGCCGCTGCAGGACATCTTCAAGAAGTAACGCCCCTGGAGCTGGACAGGAGCCCGGAGCCCCGCCCCCTCGCCCACCCCCGTCCTGCCCTCCGCGGAGGCGCCTGAAGGGATGTCGGGAGCAGAGTGCAGCCCCCCAACGCCAATATAAGCCATAGCCCTAGGTCTATCCGCCTGCCTGGCCCCCTCAAGCCTGGGGAGCCTCCGCCCGCCTCTCACCCCATCCCCGCACCGCGATCGCCACCGCCTCCGAGGGAGGGGCGCCCGGCCCCCCCACGGCCCCCGCGGTCCGGGCTGCAGGCCCCGGGGACTAGCCCACGGGCTCCTCCGGCAGCGGGTGGATTGGACCTGCCCCAGAGCCTGGGAAGCCCCTTTTCGCTCCTCCCTTCACCGCCCACCCAGCAGGGCCCGTGGCCAGGGACACCAAAAGGGCCGACGCTGCGTTGGTGGGCGCCTGTCGGGCTCACACTCGGAAGCACAGCCATAGTACGGGGCGCGGTCGTGAGGCCGGGGTGGGGGCTGGGAGGGGCGAGCAGCTGGCGCCTGGGGCTCAACCCCCGGGGTCAGCCTGGACCCCAAGCCATACCCCGCACCGACGCCCGGGTTGCTGAATCTGCCGTCCACCGCTCTCCATCTGCGCCCCTTCCCTTCTTCGTCCACTTGTGTCTGTCCTCCGGCCCCCTCCTCGGGAAGGCTTTGCTTCTTAGGACTGCTGTGGCCCGTTCTCCTCTCCACGAAGGGAGAGAAAGCGATAGGCTTAGGGGGACACTCTCAGACCCCCGTCCTTCACACACCCCTGTCGCTCAAGCTCTTCGGCGTCCGTGAGCAGCCCAGCTGAGCCCGGCACACTCCCCTCCCTGGTTGGCACCTCCTGTCCCCTCCGAGGCTGCTCGGGGGACGCCCTGCCCTCACCCTCTGAACACCCACACCTTCACCCAGAACTGGGGAGGAGGCCCAGAGCCCTGTGGGCCGAGCGCTGTGCACCGGCAGGAGGGTGTGGCGCGGAAGGCCGGCCCCACTCCCTGCAGGCCCTCGAGGGGGTCGTCCCAGCCGCAGAGCCCGCCTGGTTGGATGGAAACGACCGCGGACCTCCCAGCTCCCCCGTGGCCTCTGCCCTTGTGTAATTTGCATCACAATATGTCGAATCTCAGGTAAATGAGGTCTTCTGTGTTTGAGGAGTTTTATCTCGACAGAAAGCCCATCACCTCGGTCCCTGGGGTCCTTTCTGTCCACATCTAAAGTTCATCGTGTCCAGTGTTGCGGGCCCGGGGCGCGGCCCTCCCCAGCTCCTTAGAGAAGCCATAACGACTAGACGGCAATACCGACCCCTGGCGCCCACCCCCACCATCCCCCGCCGTCCGCGCTGCGCCCCGACACCTCCCGGTTCCTCGTCTTTTTTAAATGCCTGTTTTCACACTTTAAAAAGCCAGCTCTGAGCAGACAGGGCGTCGTCTCGTAGAAACCCCGCATCCTGTCCCCAGCGCGTGGGGCGCCCAAGCAGCCGAGCTTAGTGTAGACCGTGGATGTCCTCTGTCCGTCTGTCCTGGCGCCTGCGCTTCCTCCTGCATGTCGGGGGCAGCTGCGTGTGTTCTCTCTGGATGGAATCACAGCCAATAAACACCACAGTGATTTAATGCGTGTGGCCATTCCCTCCGGAGCCCTGATTTCCCTGGGAGGCGATGGGGGTGGAGGGTGCAGCCGGGGTCATGGCGGAAGGGCCGGGATGCATACCCTTTGGGCCCTGTTGGACGACCCCCACTAGCCCCTGCACCCGGCCAGATGGGAACACCTTCCCCTTTTGCTGGGGCCGCTGCAGGGGCTCCTCGCTGCCCTTTCTCCCTAAGGAAGTCCCGGCCAGAGTCATCTCCCCTTGAAATGCAGCCCGGCCCCTTCCTCAGCGCCCCCTCCCCCCAAGTCTCCCACCTGCAGCACAGGCCCCATCCCTGGCCTTTCCTGCCCCACAGCTCTACCGGGCCCTGGGGCCCAGGTCCCACTGTGCTGGCCACACCTTGGGCCCAGCGGGGAGCTGAGGCTCAGCCCTGGGGTCCTGCCCATCGTTGGTCTGGTGGTGCCATCCCTCCTCCCTGTTTCCTCAGGGAGGCCTCTGTGTCCCACACTTGCCTGTCGAGGCTGAGGCCTAACGAGGTGCCCGTGGGACCTGCTGGCTCTGAAGTCTGGCCCGGGGTACCCCGATCCCACCCCGAGATGCCACGGCCACTTGTGTCCCCAGAAAGACCTTGTTTGACCTCCATTTCTGGGGGCCTCTCTCCAGGAAAGTGGTATCTGTGACCTTCCTCACACTGCTGGCTGAGAACGCACGGGAGCCTTCTGGCAGAACCTGCCCAGTCTCAGCAAACAGAAAGGACACCCTTGTCCCCTTCCCCACCCCCATTCCTCTTCCCCTCCCCACCGAGCTGTGCCCAGAATACTGCCCGGACCCATTGCCCCTTTGCCTCTGCCTCGGAACTTGGACAGAAGCCTGTGTAGCCAATTCTGGCTTTGGGATCTGCGAGCTACCGCCCCCAGCATAGCTCCTCTTAGGAGGGCACCCCAAGCAGGCCCCATCATCAGTCTCCCCCCCCCCCACCCCCAGCCTGGCCTGGACTCATCTCAGTCTTGAGCAATGAGCCAGGTGTGCTGGTGACTTGGATCGCCTTCCCTTGGGACCCCAGCCAGCCCTTCCTCAGTGCCTGGTGGGGCAGACCCCTTGGGTGCCAGGTCCCAGGACTCCAGGGAGAGGCACTCGTTCACTTCAGGCTTGCTGAGCCCCCGTGCTGTGCAGAGCTCTGTTCTAGGCACCGGGGGTAATTGAGGTCCCTTCCTCCCGGGACTGATTGCTCCCGTGGCCAGATGATAAACACATAATAAGTCAGGTGGTGGTTTCTTCCGTGTAGGAAACTGAGCAGGATAAGGGGACAGAGAGGATGGTAGGGTAGCTGTTTCACCCCCGAGGAGGTGACATGCGCAGACAGGCCCCAACGAAGAAAGGAGGGAGCCCTGTGGGCCTCTGGTGGGAGCGCATTCCAGGCAGGGAACAGCAGCGCCAGGGCCCTGAGGCAGGAGCCAGCTGGGCACTTCAGAGTGGCACTGGGGCTCTGCCGACCGTGCCCTTGCCCCTGGGCTGGCTTTAGGACCACACTGCCTCTTCACAGAGTCTCCTTCCTTTCAGAACAGTTAACTCTATTTTGACAAAGCAGAGCCCGCTTTGATACTTGGCCCCCCAGAGACGTCCTGCACTGTGCAGGCCCGCAGGTCCTCGCCCTGGTCCCTGTGGGCAGCCAGCCCGGGGCAGCACTCTGCTTGGGTTTGTTGTCTCTCTTCTCAGGCCCCCTGCACTCGCCCAGCTGTACGATCACCAGCCACTTAGCCATCAAGGCTGTCAGGACGCGTTTTTAAAGCTCTGGCAATAAAGGAGCATCTTGTCTAGTTGTGCTAACCCGCAGCTAGACAGCCCTGCCGTCCGCAATCGCAGGCAGCGGGGCTCGGTGAGCCCTGGGTCTGGGCCACCTGTCCACACGACTGAGAGCCTGCTCCACTCCTGCCTCAGCCGGTTCCCGTCAGGTCCGAAAGGAGGGGTAGCGTCTCGCGTGAAGGGTGGGTCTCTTGGAGCCGGGCTCGCGCTCGGGCCGAGGGGCGGGGCTGAGGGAGTCGAACTGGGGAGCTTGGCTTGGACAGGACTGGGGCGGGGGTGGGAGTCAGGCTGGGGGGCGGGACCGGGGGCGGGATCGGAGACGGGATTGGGGGGGCGGGCTGGGCCAGGACTGGAGGCGGGGTTTGAGGGGGAGCTCAAGCCGGGGGGCTCGGCTGGGGGCGGGATCGGAGGCGGGATGCGGGAAGCCAGGATGAGAGGCCGAGCTGGAGGCGGGACTGGGGATTGGCTCGGGCTGCTGCAATGCCTGCCAGTGTCGGTCAACATCTACGTGGCCCGGAGGATGGAAGGGCCTCAAGGCAGGACCCAGTCCAGTGCCACTAGACCTGGGCGCTGAGTCGAGGCGCCGGGGCCACGCGCGGACCCCTGGCGTCCCCCGCCCCCGCCCTGGACGGCCTGAGCCAATCAGCGCGTGCCGGATCAGGCCGCTGCGATCGGCTCCGAGAGGGTGACGTGGCAGAAGCCTGTTTAATCGGAGCCCGGGAGACGCCAAAGTAGGAGGGGTGGTTCGTGGCGGGTCTGGGACTGTCCTCGGGCTCGATACCCGAGTGTCGTCCCTGTTGCCCCCCCACCCCCCACCCCGCGCGTCCTCCGAGCCCTCCCCGGGCCAGGCTGAGCTGCGGCAAAAAGAGGAACGCCCGTGTCCCAGAGGACCGCCAGCTGGGGTGGAGGGCAGCGAGGTCCAGGCGGGGCACTGACCCAGTGCTTAGGAGGCCCAGCGCTGGAGAGGAGACGCGCCCAGCCTGGTGCGCACAGCTTGTCCTGGGACGGACAGCAGAGGGTCTCCACCCTCGCCTGGGGAGCTGAAGCCAGCTCCCGGTGGGGTCATCCCTCCCGCCCACCGGCCCTGCCCCCAGACTGGCCCCCCGAGGTGAGGCGGTGAGGGTGTGAGGCCCGGGTGGTCCCAAGCTGGCTCAGCAGAGGTTTATGTCTGTCTAAGGACAGAGCTGGGGGGACCACACAGTGGTCCCTGCGGCACCGTGGGAGCTGGAGCTGAGGAGGGGGCTCGGGGGTGGAGGAGGCTCCAGCGGCAGTGTTGGCCGTTAGTGGGTCTTCACTCTGCTGCCTGAGGCTTGGGGAAGAACCAGAGTCCTGGGCACCCAGAATCCTGCACTATCACATCGCTTGTCCCTGAGGGTGGGGCCTGGCTGTGCCCCAGGGTCCCCACTCAGGGCCGAGCACCAGCCCCCGGGCCCCAATGGTGCCCAGGGTGACTTTTCTCAGCTCCGAAGATGAGGCATATGGGAGGTGACGTTTAATTTGATTTCTACAAAATAATGTTTCTTGGACCCTTGAGTGAGCGCATTGAGATTTATGCTGCGGAGAGGGCAAAGGACTATGGCGGGAAGGAGAGGAGGGCTCGGCCTGGCTGGGGAAAGGCCTGAGGCTGGGAGGGGACACGGTGAGGCCCCGGCAGAAGCTCCTGGCTGCCGCCCTGCTGCAGCAGGAGACCCAGGGGCTGGGGGGTCCTGCGCACGGCTCCTGCCGTTCCCTGTCCCTGGCTCTCTCCCAAGTGCCCGGTGCAAAGATGGCTTCTTGGAAAGGCGAATGTTAATGGGCTGTCGACTGGCTTTCGAGCCCCGCCCAAGTGCTGACCTTTAATTTGCTTCAGTCTGTGGGTTCCACCGGCAGCTGAGCAGAGCTGCTGCAGAGAGAGCTTGCCCACAGGAGGGCCCTGGGCTCTGTGTCCAGGAGGCCAAACCCCTGATTCTCTCAAAGGAGTCCTAGACTCTAGGGTCTGTCAGCCAGAAGTCAGCCTCTGTCCACACATGTCCACCAGGCACGGGCCGCGGGGCCCTAGGAGGGGGGAGCAGGCACTCCCTCCCTCACCCGCCCAGGACTGGGGCCAGACAGTAGGGGCTGCGCCTGGCCAGAACTCCCAGGCTCAGATGGGAGATCGACGCTCTGCACTGCTTCTCTCTCCTGCAGTTAATTCCTCATACAGTGAGCGGAAATGAAGTTCAATAAGTAAGCAGAATTCACCAATCAGGAGGAATTCACCCATGGCTGCGGCAGGAAATATACAAGATGAGCCTGGAAACAAGGAAATGCTAAATCACAAACCGGACCCACAATGATGGGGCATGAGAAAGGGACGTAGCAGCCACTGACTGAGCTCCCAAACCTGGCCCAACGTGAGCAATGTCGTGCTGGAGAATAACCCATGAGTCCACGCTAGGGTACATGGTTTAAACACGTAAGTAAGTGGGGGGGAAGAGGCAAATCTGCCACGCAGAGGGGTCCACGTACGGAGATGGAGCAAACGCCCCGCCCCTTCAGCGTGGGCTCCACCTGGTGACTTCCTGTCAAAGCACACGGTGTGGTACAGGAGTTAACAGGGTAAAAGCGAGTGGGGAAGGCTGACTGATGCCGCCTCCGGCCCCAGGGGATTGAGGTTACTTTCAGCAGCGACGGGTCGAGTTGGTAGCAGGTGCCCATGATGTGATGAGATGAGAGAGGGAGCCTACCTCTGGGGTCTCCTCCCCAAACCCGTAACCCCAGTCTAACCCTGAGGAGAACATCAGACTGACCCCATTTGAGGGCCATTACACACCTGACCAGCGCTCCTCAAAACTGTCAAGGTCATCAAAAACAAAGAATGTCTGAGAAACCGTCACAGCCCAGGGGAACCTGAGGGGACATGACGACTGATGTGATGTGACATTGTGACGAGCAGGACCCTGTGGGGCCTTCCTGGGACAGACACCTCCCCCCGACATGTCCTCCACCTGCCTCTTGTTTGTAGAAAAACTTTAGCCTCCTAGGCCTTCCCTAAGTTCCAAAGAATACATTTAATCAGAGAAGTGAGAAAATGCAGAGACAGACAAAAATAGTCAAGCAAGGCAAAGTGATAATAGTTTAGCCATTAAACAAAGTCAGGCACCTGTAGCTCCTCCTCAAGGGCTATTGATAACTCTGAGCCACGTCTTTGAGCTGTTTCGCTGATACCGAAGCCTCCACCAGGTGGGAGAAGCTATGTATGCCACCCACAAGCACGTAGACTCCAGGTCAGTTAGAACCAGAGGCTGATGGTGTTGCCTCCCAGTTACCTCACCACCAACCAATCAGAAGAATGTCCACCCGCTGATCAGGAACCCCACAACGCCCCCTCGATCACCCTGTCTTCAAAAACCCTTCCCTGAAAGCCATCAGGGAGTTTGGGTCTTCTGAGCACCAGCTGCCCTGGACTCCTTGCTTGGCGCCTGCAACGAGGGCTGCGCACTCCTTCACCACGGCCTGCTGTCAGTAGACTGGCTTTACTGTGTGCAGGCGAGTGGACCCACGTTTGGCTCCTTAATAATACCCTGGAACAGAAAAAGGACATCAAGTAAAACAACCAAAGGCATCTGAACACAGAATGGACTTTAGTTAATACAAATGTATCAGTGTTGGTTCATTCATTGTGACAAGACGTTAAGAGGAGGGGAGACTGGGGGCGGGGTGTGGGGAACACGCCACACTATCTTTATATTTTCCTGGAAATCTAAAACTGTTCTAGAAGTTTACTGAAAAAGGCATAATGCAACTCGGTTAACATTAAAACAAGCCCCTGAATGAAAGACCGACCCAGGAGAGGGAAGCGCGGGTTCAGCCCCGAGCCAGCTCACGCGCCCGCACAGCCTGAAGCCACAGCGCAGTCCTGGCTCCTTCCCGGCTCTGGATGACGCCCCCACTGCCCCGCCCCGTGGGGTGAACCGGGCCGGGTGGCCTGACACCGTCCTGGTCCAGCACAGGTTCGCCTGATCGGCCTGGCCCCTGCCAACCTCTCAGGCCACAGAGGTGTGCAGGGTCCTTGAAAGCCCAGCAGCCCTCCTTCCCAACGCAGATGGAAAAGCAAACCGGCCTCAGAGATGGGGAGAGAGCAGAACCTTGCTTGCGTCTAAGCTGGAACCCAATTCCCGACAGAGCTGGCCCAGCAGGAGCAAAACCGGGGGAGCCCGCAGGGCCAGGAGCTGCCAGGCTACAAACAAGCGGCCACCCGGGCCCCCCCGGAAGAAAAATAACTCAGGAAACACAATGTAAGAACATGAATTCAATCACCATCAAGTTCTGTGGGAAAGCATCTCACACATCCCTTCAGTAACAAACAGAACACAGAGCGAGCAGCTGAAATCAGGAAGAGATACAGAGATTCAGAGCGCAATTAGCAAACCTGGCCTATTGAACATACATAGAACTTTGCACTCAACTGAAAACGACAGAAAAATACATATTCTTTTCAAGTTCCATGAATATTTACAAAAATTAACTGCTGACCGGGCCATGAAGCTATAGCCCCAACAAATCATGGAACTGGCAAAAAGCACAACACATGGGGGACTTCCCTGGCGGTCCAGTGGTTAGGACTCCGCGCTGTCACTGCCGGCGGCCCGGGTTCAATCTCTGGTCGGGCAATTAAGATCCCACAAGCCGCTCAGCATGGCAAAATGAAAAAAAAAAATACCCCAAAAACCAAACATGCGGTCTAGCCTCAGGGCAGCTAGTCTAGAGATTAACAACAAAGAAAGATTCAGAAACCCCCATGTTTGGAAATTAAACTTCTAAATTTTCCATAGGACAGAGAAGACATAAAAATAGATTGTTGTGTTTTTAGTATGTCATTATAAACTGGTTAAAAAACTGAAAGAATAGAATATAAATATGTATATTTAACTCACCAACTTGTAGAA
Organism: Delphinapterus leucas; assembly: GCF_059928025.1. Lineage (NCBI taxonomy): Eukaryota > Metazoa > Chordata > Mammalia > Artiodactyla > Monodontidae > Delphinapterus > Delphinapterus leucas. Next base: position 405,354 of record NC_143133.1, on the reverse strand, counting down.
GAATAAATGGAAAAAACCTTGATTAATCTAATAGGGGATAGAAACGAGGGGGGAAGAGAAGCAAGTAGAAAGTATAAAAAAGGTGGCAAATCCAAGTCCCAATATATCCAGTTACATCAGCCGTCAGAGCAGCTGACGGGGTGGCTGCCTGTGTCCCGGGACTCTCTGCTGGTCACTCTGGTCACCTCCCGGCTGCCCGCATCCGCTGCTTCGTCTGACACCGTTTTCCAGACGGCAGCTCCGCCTTTGTGTGCAGCTGGAAGTCCCAGGGAGCTGACACTGTAGCACCGGCGGGGGGTGGCGGGGGGATGCGGGTGAGCTACCCCAGCTCCTTCCACCTGGAACCAGACAGGGAACATCTCCAAGGCACGTGTCCCCTAAGTCCCAAGCTCCCCCCACAGGAGTAACCTTTGGTCACCATGAGGCTGGCTCAAGAAGCGGCCTCTTCTATGCCAATGTCCTGCAGCCGAAATGCTCCAGCAGTGCCCTGCAGCAGAACAAGTTAGGGAGAGAAAACACACGATGGGCATCTCGGTGAGAAGGGACCTCTAGGATTTGGGGGACGGTGGGTGATTTGGGTGGAGAGTTTGAGGAAGCGGGCTTCTTCCTGGCTCAGGTGCTGTCAGGAACTGGGGGACTTTCTGTGATGGGGCTTCTCAGTACATCTTATCTGGAGGGGAGAGGGCTAGCGGGTAACACTGTGATTGCTAAACACGGCCAGGGCGGGGATGCTGGGTCACTTCTGTGGTCAGAGTTTACATTTTGTCTGTGTTCGGATGCAGTTACTACGTGCTCTTGTTTATGTCTGGATCCATCAGGGTGGCTCTGCCTGGTGGTGTGTCATGTGAAACTTCTTCTGTTCGAAGGGGGACGCCAGCACCTGGTGGGGGGGGTGGGGCCGGCTCCCGGGGGGTGGTGGTGGCGAGGGCTCAGCTCCTGGACGTCAGGGCTGCTTTGCTCTTTCACACTGGCTGCCTTCCATCCCCGAATCTCATCCCTGCTTCTCACGTGGTAATCCCGCACCTCCAGGTGAAGGAGTTGGACACCAGCCTTTGTCTTTGGGGTGAATTCTGGGCGACTGTCCACACCAAAAGTGGACTGAGAAAGCAGGCCCTCAGGATGAGATCGGAGGGGTGGCTTTTGGCCAGTGGGGAGGGTTACACCCAGTGACCACACCTGTCACCTGGTGATGTGCCCAGCACCAAGGCCATAACAGCCACGGCAAGGCTGCAAGGCAGCTAGCTGGTCACTGTTGGTGCCACCAGGATCCTAAAGGGCATCGACACCCTGACTCAAGGGGCCTCGGGCAGCCTATCCAGAGACCCTGTTTGTCCCACTACAGCTGCCCAGGACAGGGCTGTGATGGCGGCAGGCCACCACGTCTCCTGCGCTGAGTTGGGCCTTGCTGGGGACGAAGCTCACGGGGTGGAAGTGCCTGGAGGGAGCTCGGGGCCATCTTGAACCCCTTTCCCTTGGAGGCCTGAGTGTGAAGGGCGGCCTCCCTGCAAGCTGTCGCCCTCCTCTTGCAGCTGCTACCCGGAGAGTAGGGTCCTGCCTCAGCCAGACTGGGCTGGGTCGGAGGGGCAGGGCCACAGGACCCTGAGCTCTGCCATCTGGGTCCGAGGGTGCCGGGCAGTGGGCAGGGCACAAGGCGGGTGCTCTCCTGCGGCTCCGAGATTTGAGTCCCGGCAAGGACTCTGGAGCTGGTCCTAAAGTGTGGAGAAAACCAGTGCCCTTCCGTGGATGGGATGGAGATGGAGATGCTGCACCCAGCAAACACCGCAAGGGCCCCTCCCAACCCCAAGCTGCAGGGTGCGGATTCCAGAACAGATTCCAGAATGATGCGGCCGGTGGTCCCCAACGCCCCTTTACTTCACTGGACCCTCACCAAGCCTGTGACCTCACAGGTGCCGGAGGACGCCTCCTCCCCAGGGGTCAGCGAGGCCCCCGCACCCGGTGCGCAGCCGTTGGTCACTGTGTCTCGGGGTGGGCAGCCTGCACTCCCTGCAACAGGCAGCAGTGTGCGCTCAGCGCGGACCCTCCTCCTGGTGGACACCCTGCAGGACATCCCACTGGCCCGTGGCATCAAGGCGGGCAGAACGGGGCACGGAAGCTTGAGAGGGTGGAGAAAACCCCAGAGATCCAGGGGCCGCCGACACCAAAGTCTCCTTTCGTGCTCTTTCTCTAAATCGTGGAAGAATTGAAATGCGCACAGACCTTAAGTGCACAGTTTGATGATTTTTGACAAACTCTAGGTTACCTGTTCCTCTGGTCAAGATGCAGGATCTGCCCGTCACCCCAGAAAGCTCCCCCACGCCCCTTCCCGCGCAGCCGCAATCCTCCCCGACAGACGCAACTGCTGGGCTTCTTCCCACCTCCAGCTCCTGGTCTGTCTGCTCCTCTCCCGGGCATGAGCGGGGTCGTGTGGTAGATTCCCTTTTGTGCCCAGCACTTCCGCGTGTCTTGGAGGTGGCTGTGCCCACCTGGTGGAGCCGGGCGTGTGGAGGCCCCACGCTCGCTGTGTCCCCACAGATGACCATGGGGTCGTGTGTACTTCAGTCGTAAAGAGCTGCAGCAGAGTCCCTTTAAGGACGTCCGCCTCTGCTTCTCTTTGGTAAATTCCCACGAGTGGCAGTGCTGGGCTGTGGGCAGGTCCAGCCCAACTGAGAAGAAACACCAGAGCTGTTCTGGGGGCGTCAGCGGAGCCAGCGATGCCTAGAGAACCAGTCCCACGTCTTCGTCAATTGGTCTGTCAGCCTCTCAATCCGTTTGGGCTGCTTTCAAAAAGCACTGCAGACCGGGAGCTTTAACAACACAGTTACTTCTCACGGTTCTGGAGGCTGGAATTCCGAGATCAAGGTGCCAGCAGATTCGGTGTCTGGTGAGGGCAACTTCTCGCTGTGTCCTCACGTGACAGAAGGGTGGACAGAGCCCTCGGGGGCTCTTCTAAAAGGACACTAATCCCATCCACAATTGAATCGCCTCCGAAAGGCCCCACCTCCTAACATCATCACACCGGTGTTTAGGATTTCAACTCATGAATCTGGGGGGGACACACAAACAGTCTGTAACAGTCTAAAGTTTTAGTCGTTTTGGTGGGTTTGTAATGGTGTCTCATCTTGGCTTTAACTTGCTTGCCTGAAGCTCACGGTGAACACTTCTTCATGTGCCTGTTGGCCATTGTCTATCTTCCTTTGAGAAGTCTCTGATCAAATCTTTTGTCCATTAAAAAAAATTCGGTCATATGGTAGTTCTATTTTTAGTTTTTTGTAAGGAACCTCCATACTGTTCTCCATAGTGACTGTATCAATTTACATTCCCACCAACAGTGCAAGAGGGTTCCCTTTTCTCCACACCCTCTCCAGCATTTATTGTTTCTAGATTTTTTGACAATAGCCATTCTGACCGGCGTGAGGGGATACCTCATTGTAGTTTTGATTTGCGTTTCTCTACTAATTAGTGATGTTGAGCATCTTTTCATGTGCCTCTCTAAAAAAAATGGTACTGATGGACCTAGTTGCAGGGCAGGAATAAAGCAGACATAGAGAATGGACTGGAGGACACAGGGTGGGAGGGGGAGGCTGGGGCAAAGTGAGAGAGTGGCATGGACAACGTAAAACAGATAGCTAGTGGGAAGCAGCCGCATTGCACAGGGAGATCAGCTCGGTGCTTTGTGACCACCTAGAGGGGTGGGATAGGGAGGGTGGGAGGGAGGCTAAAGAGGGAGCAGATATGGGGACATGTGTAGGCACATGGCTGATTCGCTTTGGTGTACAACAGAAACTAACACAGCGTTGTGAAGCAATTATACTCCAGTAAAGATTAAAAAAAATTGGAAAGGTTCATGCACCCTAATGTTCACTGCAGCACTATCGACAATAGCCAAGGCATGGAGGCAACCTAAGTGTCCATCGACAGAGGAATGGATAAAGAAGATGTGTTCACACACACACACACACACACACACACACACACTATAGTGTACTCAGCCATAAAATAAAATAAAATAAAATAATGTCATTTTCAGAAACATGGATAGACCTAGAGATTATCATACTAGGTGAGGTAAGTCAGACAGAGAGAGACAAGTATCCTATGATATCACTTATATGTGGAATCTAAAAAATTGATAAAAATGAACTTATTTACAAAACAGACTCTCAGACATAGAAAACAAACTTATGCTTACCAAAGGGGAAAGGAGGGGAGGGATAAATGACGAGTTTAGGATTCACAGATACACACACTACATATAAAATAGACAACCAGCAAGGACCTACTGTATAGCACAGGGAACTATATTCAATATCTTGTAATAATCCGTAATGGAAAATAATCTGAAAAGGGATATACCTATATATCTGAATCACTTTGCTGTACACTTGAAACTAACACAACATTGTAAATTAACTATATGTCAATAAAAATTCAGTTGCCATCTATTTAAAAACTTAATAGACTTTATTTTTTGGAGCAGTTTTAGAGTTACAAAAAAATTGAGTGGCAAGTACAGAGAATTTCCATACATCCCCTCCCGTCCCCTCCAGTTTCCCCTATTATTTTTATCTTGCATTAGTGTGGTACATTTGTTACAACAGTGAACCTATGTGGATACACTGTTATTAACTAAAGTCCACAGTTTACATTAGGGTTCATTCTTTGTGTTGTACATTCTACAGGTTTTGACAAACGCATAATGACATATATGCACTATTATCATATAAAATAGTTTCACTGCCCTAAAATTCCTCTGTGCCCCCCCTATTCATCCCTCCTTCCAAATCCTTCCAGTCACTGATATTTTTTACTGCATCCATAGTGTCGCCTTTTCTAGAGTTTCATATAGCTGGAATCATACAGTAGGTAGCATTTTCAGATTGGCTTCTTTCACTCAGTCATATGCATTTAAGGTTCCTCTATGTCTTTTCATGGGTTGAAAGCTCATTTCTTTTTTTTTTTTTTTTTTTTTTTTTTTGGCGGTACGTGGGCCTCTCACTGTTGTGGCCTCTCCCGTTGTGGAGCACAGGCTCCGGATGGGCAGGCTCAGCGGCCATGGCTCATGGGCCCAGCCACTCCGCGGCATGTGGGATCCTCCCGGACCGGGTCACGAACCCGTGTCCCCTGCATCGGCAGGCGGACTCCCAACCACTGCGCCACCAGGGAAGCCCGAAAGCTCATTTCTTTATAGCACTGAATAATATTCCACTGTCTGGATGGACCACACTTTATTTATCCATTCACCTTCTGAAGGACACCTTGGTTGTTTCCGTGTTTTGGTACCTATGAATAAAGCTGCTATAAACGTTTGTGAAGAGTTTGTGTGGATGAGTTTTCAGCTCATCTGGGTAAACACCAAGGAGCACGACTGCTGGGTCGCATGGTGACAGTATGTTTAGTTTTGTGAGAAGCCACCAATCTGCCAACGCGGCTGCACCATTCGGTTCCCACCGGCAGTGACGAGACTCCCTGTTGCTCCACACCCTCGCCAGCATTCGGTGTTGTCAGTGTCCTGGATTGTGGCCATTCTAATAGGTGTCTCATTATTATTTTAATTTGCAATTCTCAAACGACGTATGATTTTGAGTGTCTATTCATATGCTTATTTGCCATTTGTATATCTTTTTTGTGATGTGTCTGTTAGGACTTTCGCCAATTTTTTGAGTTGTTTTCTTATTGTTGAGTTTTAAGAGTTCCTTGTATATTTTAGATAACAGTCCTTTATCAGATGTGTTGTGTTTTGTGCTCTGCAAAGATTTTCTGCCAGTCTGAGGCTCCTCTTTTTGTTCTTTTAATGGTATCTTTCACAGAGCATGAGTTGTTAATTTTAATGAAGACCAACTTACGAGTTTTTTCTTTCATGCTTTTGGTGTTGTATCTAAGCTGCTGCCAAACCCAGGACTATCTAGGTCTCCTCCTATGTATGTTTAGGAATTTTATAGTTTTTAATTTTACATGTAGGGTTATGATGCATTTCACGTTAATTACTGTGAAGGGCTTAAATTCTGTGTTTAGTTTCTTTTTTCTTTCTCTCGCTTTTTTTTTTTTTTGGCATATCAGTGTCCAGTTGCTCCAGCACCATTTGTTGGAAAGACTACCTTTCCTCCATTGAAGAGCCTTTGCTCCTTTGTCAACAGTTGACTATATTTGCATGGGTCTGTTTCTGGTCTCTCTATTCTGTTTCACTGGTCTGTTTGTCTCTTTTTCACTGATACCACACTGTCTTGGTTATTGTAGCTTTATAGTGAGTCTTGAAGTAGGGTAGTGTGAATCCTCCAACTATGTTCTTTTCTTTCAATATCGTGTTGACTTTTGTGGGTCTTTGCCCCTCCATATAAACCCCAGAATGAGTTTGTCAATATCAGCAAGATAACTTGCTGGGATTTTAACTGGGACTACATGGAACCTATACATCCATTTGGGAAGAACTGACATTCTGACAGTATTAAGTCTTCCTACCCATGAACATGGAATCTGTCTCCATCTATTTAGATCTTTGATTTCTTACATCAGAACTTTATAGTTCCTCATGCAGATCTTATACATATTTAGTTAGATTTATACCTATGTATTTCTTTTTGGTACTAATGTAAATGGTATTGTGTTTTTAATTTCAAATTCAATTGTTTACTGATGGTAGTTGCTGTTTTTTAAATTTATTTTTTAAATTATGATACACTAAGACCTTTTTCCTTTAGTGTACAATTCTATGAATTGTGATGTATAGAATTGTGTAATTGTGTAACACTAAAGGGTGAAATACTGAATGATTTCCCCCTAAGATAAGAAACAAGGTAAAGATGTCCTCTCTCACCACTCCTACTCAGTGCTGGCGGATCCAGCCAGTGCAGTAAGGCAAGAAAAGGAAATAAAGGTAATATAGATTGGAAAAGGAGATACAAAACTTTTCCTATTCACAGACTACATGACTGTCTATGTAGAAAATCCCAGACTAATCTAAAACAATATGGTCATAGGATAACACACAAAAATCAATCCTATTACTATGTACAAGCAATGAAAAGCAATAAAATATTGAAAATTGCAATTGAAAACAACAGCAGCCTTGAAAGAAAGAATGCATGTGTGAGGGAGAGAGAGAAAGAGACAGAAAGAGAGAGAGAGAGAGAAAAGCAGACAGAGAGACTTAGGTATAAATCTAACCAAACACGCACAGGATCTGTATGCACAAAATCCTGACAAAAGACATGAAAGAAGACCTACATAAATGAAGAGACATAACATGCTCATAGACTGAAAGACTCAACATGTTATTGAACCAAACTTGGGTCCACTCACCAGCACACAGTAAAGCCAATCTTCTGACACTGGGTTGTGGTGAAGGAAAGTGCAGCATTTATTGCAGGCATCAAGCAAGGAGTCCAGGGCAGCTGGTGCTCAAAAGACCCAAACTCCCCGATGGCTTTCAGGGCAAGGGTTTTAAAGCCAGGGTGAGGGAGGGGGGTCGTGGGGTGTGTGATCAGCTTGTGGACGTTCTTCTGATTGGTTGGTGGTGAGGTCATTAGGAGTCAACATCATCAACCTTCTGGTTTCAGCCGGTCTCGAGTCTATGTGCTTGTGGGCAGCACGCAGTTAACTTCTTCCACCTGGTGGGGGTTTCAGAATCTGCAATACAGCTCAAGAATATGGCTCAGAATAGTATCTATAGCCCTCGAGGTCCTTGACTATTTAATGGCTAAACTATTATTATTTTGTCTTGCTTGGCTGTTTTCCTTTGTTTCTGCATTTTCTCACTTCTCTGATTAAATGTATTCTTTGGAACTCAGGGAAGGCCTAGGAGGCTAAAGGTTTTCTATAAACAAGAGGCAGGCAGAGGACATGGTGGGGGATGTTTGTCCCGGGAAGGCTGCCCAGGGTCCTGCTCGGTTACCAACATAGTCGAGATGTCAATCTCCCCCAAAGTGATCTATAGAATTAACACAATTCCAAAACTCCCAGCAGAACATTTTTTAGCTATAGATAAGAAGAGTGTAAAATTTGTATGGCAGGGTAAATGAGCCAGGGTAGCTAAAATAATTTTTACAAAGAAGAACAAAGTTGGATAAATCACTCTACCCAATTTGAATGCTTTCCATAAAGCAACAACTATCCAAACAGTATGGTATCAGCAAAGGACAAATACACAGTCAATGATCAGAAATTAATGATAAGGAGTCCAGAAACAGATTCACATATACATGGCCATTTGACCTTTGACAACAGTGCAAGTGAATCCAGTGGAGAAAGGACAGCCTTTTCAACAGTGCTCAAAAGTTGATCGGTTGATCGTCCACATGCAAATAATCGAACCTCAACCGAAGCCTCACATCTCACAATTAATTCAAAATGAATCACACATTAGTGTAAAACACAAAGCTATGAAATGTTTGGAAGAAAACAGAAAAATACCTTCATGACCTGGCCTTTGTCAAAGAGTTCTTAGACATGATATCAAAAGCATAATCCATAAAATAATTCATAAACGAAGAAATCAATTGGACTTCATCAAAATTAAAAACATTTGCTCTGCCAAAGACAGTGTAAAGAAAATGAAAACACAAGATAAATACTGGGAGAAATATTTGCAAATCACATATCAAACTTAGGACTTGTATCCAGAATATATAAAAACTCTCAAAACTCAGTAAGAAAATAACTCAGTTAAAAAGTAGGCAAGAGACATGAATAGACACTGCACCAAAGATGTAATGACAGATAAGCACGTGAAAAGATGATCAACATCAAAGCCATTAGGGAAATGCAAATTCAAACCACAATGACATACCACTACACACCAACAAAAACGTCTAAAATCAAAGAGAACACTGGAACTTTGGGATGTGGGGTGCTGGAATGCCTCAGGCCTTGCAGTTGGAAATGCAAAGTCGGGCAGCCAGTCTGGAAACTGTCGCTCGGAGATTTCTTTTCTCTTTTTCTGTTTTTTTGGCCACAACACACGGCACGTGGGATCTTAGTTCTCCAACCAGGGATAGAACCCGCGCCCGCTGCATTGGAAGGCGGACTCTAACCACTGGACCACCAGGGAAGTCCTGTTCAGCAGTTTCTTAAACATACACTCACCATACGACCCAGAAATCCTACTTTGTAGAGAAACAAAGCTTACGTCCACATGCAAACCTGTACATGAGGTTCACAATCATCAAAAATTGAAAATGCAAGTCTTTCATCAGGTGAACCGGCAAACTGTGGTCCATCCACGTCACAGGACGTATGAGCCATTTGGCCACTCGGATGGATCTCAAAGGCAGTATGCTGAGTCAAGGAATCCAGTCTCAAAGGTGACGCGTACAATTCTATTTACACGACATTTTCTTTTGACAGATCCTGCCTCAGGTTTATTTATACAGATAGCACAGGGCACCAGCCCCATGCAGACAGCAGCCCAGGGGTCACACTAGTCCTTCTGTCCTCACATGGGCAGATAAAGGTCTCTACTTGGGAGCCTTTGTGGGGACCTGAGTGGGAGCTGGAGCCGCCTTGGCCTTGGTAAAGGCAAGATTACAATGCCGGAGATCAGTGGCCGCCAGGAATTATGGGGGGTGATGGCAGGAAAGGACCAGCACTCAGGAGGTCTTTGGGATGATGGAGCTGCTCTGTGTCCTGATTGTAGTGGTGGTTGCATGAATCTGTGTATGTGTTAAAAATCCAAAAACAAAACAGAAAGGTTACTTAAAAAAATTTTTTTTACTTAAAATTTGTAATTTAAAAAATGGAAATTACACATTCTAGACTAAAATGTCCAGTGAGCTTTAACAGAAGGAAATTTCTCGACTTAGTCAACGGTATTTATCAAAACTCCACAACTGTGCTTTAAATAGAGACGTCAAGAGTCTTCCCACTCAGGTCTGAACGCACAGCAAGCTTCCTTCACCGCCAATATTCTTCGAGATGCAGCCGTGCACATGCAGCCCGCAGAGGAGCAAAGGAGTCCGTGTGTTTGCTGTGACACTGCTGCCTGGGTGGGCGTCCAGGACACCCACCCCGCCACTCTCGGAACCAGCAGATTGGGTACAAACACCAGTGTCTTCTCCATTCCATATAAGCAGGTGCCCCGCCTCCCTGAGGAAATACAAGAAATAAGCCAAACTAGAAATACGTGAGCCCTGTGGGAGGAAAACCCGGAAGCCCCTTTGCAAGACCCTGAAGGGGGTCTGAGCGCATGAGTGTCACGGGTGAAAAGGCAACACTGACACAGTGCGAGGAAGCGCCTTCCACGCTGGACGACAAACAGAACACACACCCTGCGATTCTGGCAGGCCCCAGGGGGCCCCACTTCACCCTTGGGAGCGTCACTGAGCAAGCCCCCAAAAGGAACCGTCACAGGGGCCAACCCGGGCGTTGAGGGAGCAGGCGGCCCAGACCAGCCGCAGCTCCATCAGGCAGTATTTCGATCCATGTAGGCTGCGTTCGCGGGAGATGGGGCTCCGGGCCCCTCCTGCCGCCCTGGGTGTGGGGTCAGAGACAGCCGAGGGGCAGGGGGAGTAACACCTGTAACACCTGCACAGCCAAAGCACCACGCGGGGCCAGGAAGAGAAGTGTGGATCCCGGGGACCCCTGACCCTCAGGAGCCCTGGCTGTCCTGGGACCATTCCCCATATCTCTCCAGAGCTCTGGGGTCGCAGGACCTCCCCGCCCAAGCCCTGGGGTCCTAAAGACAACAGCCTGTAAACAGTAGAATCACCAGAAATGCCTCCCAGGACCGAGCTGGAATTAATGCCTGCTTTGTGCTTCCTGAGATGTTAGTGGAAAAAGCCATTTCCCACCAACAAGAATACGTACTTAGTTGGTGCCTTTTCATACTTGGTCTGTTTGTTATAAGGGCCAGATCTGTTTATGCCTCAAAAGATTTTTGACTAAAAATGTTCCTAAAGAAGCAACTTTGTTATTATAGTACCCAATACACATTAAAAAAAAACAAACAAAAAACCCCACAGGATTCATTGTCAAATGATTTATATTTTCACATTCAAATAAAATCCAGAGACAATCAGGCTGCAACAAGAGTCTGATGGACACGTCAGCCTGCTGGTGGTTGAGACTGACAGGCCTCAGGCACTGGGGAAGCATCCCACGGCCACCTGCCACGTAAAGGCAAAACACACCAAATGCATGGGGTGTTGCCTGCCACCTGGACGGAGGGGCTGCCTGTGCACCCTGCAGGGGCCTGTTACTTACAGAAGCACGGCTGTACTCCAGCGCAACTGGGAGTGGGCGCCGCGAGGTTACCGACCTAGCAAGAGGGCCCCATGCCCCGGGCCTGGCCACAGCTGCCCCAACGAGGGCTGCTGGCCCCACTGGGGGTTTTATCCGTAAGGACCAAAAGTCAAAGGGAGACATTTATCCTCAGCCAGGCAGCAGGTATGGCAGAGGCCCCTGGCTGTGCGTGCTGTGTGCTCCTTTCCTGCGGCCTCCAAAGCCTCTGTCTCATGGCAGGGCATGCAGGATCACATCTGTAACAGCGCTGCCGGTTAAAGCGGGACTTGCATGTTTCACGCAAATGGAGTCTCGCTGGAGAAGCAAATCTCCTGTACGAGCTACAGGCGGGTGCAGCCTCCCCTTAGTCCCTTGCAGCCCCTCCTCCCAGGCTCAGGGGCTGGGGGGCAGGGGATACCTGGGCCTGGCTAATCTTCTCACTCTTTCCTAGAGTCATGGGCCCTGATGAAGCCTGCTTCCTGCCGTCCCTGCAGCCCACCCAGCGCCTCGGTGAACGTGGACATTTAAACGTGGCTTCGGCACCTTGACATTCGTTAGGTGGAGTAAACGATTTACCAAAAATAAGTAAAATAGGTGAAATTAGTTTCTTAAGACTAAATTTATCTTTAAAGTTTAATGATCTGAAACCCACGAGAGCATAATTTTGGTCAACATATTCTCCCTTTTTTTCAGTTCTGGTTTCCTCAGATTTTCAAGATTGCTGTAAATTACTTAACCTTTAAAAATTAAAAGTTATGGATATAGTAAATTGCCTGCGATAGCTGATCGCGTGTGTCAACCTGACGGGGCTCAGTGCCGAGATTCAAGTTATTCTGGTGTGTGTGTGAGGGTGTTCCCGGAAGAGATGAGTCTTAGAACCTCCCGTGTGGGAGGGCATCATTCACCGCCCCCCACCAGGGCCTGGACAGAACAAAAGGGAGGCAGGGGGCACCCTCACGAGAAATGTGTGTGCACACGTGTCCCGACACGCCAAGAGAGGGTGCAACTCCAACCTGCGGTCCACCGCTCAGGGGAATCAGAGGTTTTCTTTCACACAGGTTCCCTGGCACACACAGCTGCCAACCAAAGACAGTTCTCTCTCCAAGCAAACAGATGCGTGTGGGCTCCCAGAGTTCCCATCGAACCTCTGGCGCCAACACTGGACCAGCTTCGTGAAGTGCTGCATCCACGGTCACAGTCACAAACGCCATGTGGGGCAGAGTCATTAACCTGGGAGGGTCCAGGCTGGGGGTGGGAGGGGAGGGCCCGGTGTGGCGTGTATGCGCCCTCACCAATACCCACGGCACTCTTCGTTACACTGTATCACCCTAACAGGGCACCTATCTCACGCTCTCACAAACATCTTAGGTAACAAATGTCCAGCCTCAGAGAACTAGGTAGGTTTTCCTTTTGCTTTTATTACAAGCATATAATATCAATTGGCAAAACACTGAATACAAGCTTCACTATCATAAAATCAAAAGTTAAGCAATATTCCTAAACAGATTTTAGATAAAAACTAGCCACCAAGAGTACAAACAATTACACACCAACACAAAGCATAAAAAATGTAAACTTCCAAACTAAACAGTCAAAAACATGTGTCTGCAGCGTCACCTCCACAATCCCCCAGAGCCCCCGATCTCCACGCGGGATGCCAGGGTCGGCAAGGGCTCTCGCCCCTGAACGCTGCATCATACGGGAAAAATGGTTTTCTTGCACCCAATGAAGCTGTTGAACTAGACATTTACGCTAATGCTACACACGTTCTAGGGGACACGTAAACTTCAGGTCCCCTTCAGATGCACCCACGGACGCAGAGACGACGTGAGCTGGTGAGGGGCCCGGCGGTCCCCAGGAAGGGACAGAATCTCAGTGATGATTGTGGTGTCGCTTGAATTGTTTTCTAACCGACTTATCCCAACCTATTTAGTTTGTTTAAACACCAAGGCAGAGAAACACGTTGGTTTATCAGCTAAGGTCACATGTGATGTGCTGGGGTGTAAATGATTTCCTGAGGGAACAGAGACACTGAACTTTTCGTGATTTATCTGCACTAAGTGTGTTTTCAATGTTTTGAGAGCACATCAGATATTCACGTACAAAGTAGAAACCAGCTGGCTTGTTCCTACGATATCCAACCCAATGACACACTTCAAAATCACTGTAAAATCCATCCTGTGGGCTTTGAAGAAAAATCAAACGAATTTCTAAAGACCTCAAATGCCATGAGGAGGCATCTAGGCCGCACGCGCCGGCGGGCTCAGGAGCCTGGGAAAGTAGCACCGTCACATCTGTGGTCGACACGGGGGCGTGTCCTGGGCCACCAGCGCGCGGGGTCTGAGGCACGAGGCCAGCCTAGGCCACACGTCAACTCGCGGCCGCTGGCCGGTCACTCACTCTCACCGATGGCCGAGCCCCTTGCACAGGCCCACGCACATTCCCAGCAACAGCGTTTTCATGAGAACGACGACGGAAGAGGAAAACCAAAGGGCTGAACGCACACGTTCTGAGAGTCCGCCTACACGGCCTCCATTCAGTGGAGCAGATGCCACGGACAATCCACGTACGTGTGGCGCCGCCCGCTGGAGCCTATCGCACAGAAGCACCAACTGCTTCTCATACAGGTAACACAAAGCACACGAGTCAGAAGCTACTCAAAGCAAAAAGAAGAAGCTTGCAGAAGGCCTCACAATTTCATCTTATATGCCTGTAAATAAAGCTGGACCACTGAAACCAAACAACTGGATGGGAAAATATGATAGAAGGCTTAAAATAGAATAAATAATTTTATAAAGTTTTCTTCTTTTTAACCCCCCAAATCTTAAATTCAATATTATATATTCTATCTGAATCTTCTATTTTCATGACACCTGTACCTAGTGAGACCCTGTGCTGCTGACGAGCCCACGCTGCCGACGAGGGCGCCGTTTGGTAACCGACAGTGTTTGTTTTACCAGCACGAAGAGTTGTGAAAACTACTTCACAGTAACTCCATCTGTTAAAAACAAAAAACAAACTTAATAGGATCCAATCACTAACTGATCCTGGCTTTCATGCTGGGAAAGATAAAATTCTGCCGTTGACGTTAAACGGACACGAGAGAAAAGTGAAAGTTTCCCTCTGACGTTGAGGCCCCCAGCTCCATCCCCGTAAGGCTGCGGTCAGACCGGAGGTGGCGGGAACAGGGATCTCCTGCAGTGAAGACGGTCTGCACGAGGACATCTTAGAAAAATGGGTACTTCTGCTGCTGAGGTTTCATCAGGGTAACACGGACACAAACGCGGGATCAGCAGGTGGCCAGGGCCCAGTGGGGACGGTGACGCCAGCTCTGACTCATCTCCACCTCTCTGTGTATTAAGTACGTCGACTTAGCACCATAGCAAATTCAAGTGATTGCAAAGATAGCTGCAAAGTTACAAATATATACTATGAGATTATACAGCCAGGTTCATTTTAATCTGACCTGTGAATTAATTTTATTTGAATTTGGACGCTCACACTGTTTAATCCTTCCTTCCTTTCGTCACACAGGAAAATACCTAAATTCTAACGGTACACTTCAACTGCATTGAGAACACACGGTTTTACAGAAATGTGTATTTGAGGTAGACAGGTAATACTTAGTCATACACATCTACTCACTCAACCCTTGAATAGTGACCCTAACAAATGATCGGGATGAACAGCAAGCGCAGGTAACCGAATCATTCAAACGGTCCCGGGAGTAACGGGCTTAAAGAGAGAGATGAACTTTGACCAATTCCTAAGAAAAACTTGGTTTTATATTTCTGAAAGGCCTTATACTAAAACCACTTGGACTGAGTTAATTTGTTTTTCCCATCACTAAGGGAGCTGCTTCTGACATTTGTAAGTACGAAACAGGAAGCAGAAAAAAAACAAACAAACTTGAATGTCGATGAGCCCAACCACCACTTCCAAAGCAAGTTCGAGAAAAACTCTAGTCACCAAGGTGAAGTTCTTCATGGAAAACCCGGCCCTCAAGCCACCGTCAGGACCACCTACCAAGTGAGGCGGCCCCAGGACCCCAGGGCCCCGGTGATGCAGGAGGTGACAGAGGGGGAGGAGCCCAAAGGTCAGGCAGAAGCCACCGGACGCGGAGAGGGACGGCCACGGAGCGGGGACCCGGAGAAGGCCCGTCTCCTTGCTCCTGTCTTTACACATTCCAAGTTACTATCTTAAAGGAACAAAAATGGATGTGCTGGCAAAGAGTTTATTCTCCAATTCCACAAAAATACTAACATTTGGGAGGAGAAAGGGCTAACAGAGGGTGTGCTGCGTCTGCCCGCGCTGTAGGTCATTAAGTCACTGGAAAAGCCGCTTCAGCCGCACAGGGGCCCGCGCGCCTGCCCTCTGTGGCTCTAGCGTGCCCGCCAACAGCGGCCGGAGCGTGCCAGCTGCTCCACGAGAGCACGGTGACGCGCCCACCTCTGAAGAGCACGGTGACGCGCCCACCTCTGAAGGCTGGCATGGTGGGACCCGGGGTCTGCACACGTGGGCCTTTGGTGGAGACACGCCCCCTGGGCACCAGCCCCGCCGCGGACGGGGGCGCCGTCTCGGGAAAGGCCCCCCGCCACCACCATCAATCTGTTCAGCAAAACAAAAACGGGAAAGAATAAGCGGGAAGTTAAACGACGGCGCCGAACAGCTTGCGCCCTATTTAAGAGAAACAATGTTTGAGAACAAGAATCGTTCTTCGAACTGTCGTCTTCCGGTCCGCCCTGCTGACCGGGGGGGCGGGGCAGCCGCGTCGGGGTCAGGGTGCAGCCCCCCAGCTGGGCTGCGGGCCCCCGGGAGTCAGGGCAGCCCTCGGCTTCACGTTCCCTGACGTGGAAAATGAAATACCACGGTTAACTCACGATACTCATGGAAGCCTCTTTTGGTATGCTTTTAAATTAAATTTTTATATATCTTCTAAATCTTCAGGAAGCTAAAGGCCACATAAATATCGTCATTCACGTGAAAAGACATTTTGTCAATAACTTAGGAAGGATTCAGTAAACGTACAAGTATTTTGGGGGCTTATCGTGAAACCTAATTCATAAACTGAACGGAAGTGACCGAGATTTTCAAGACCTGGAAAGCAAGCAAAGGTCACGGGTCGGGACGAAGGCCGTCGCCGCACCCTCCCGCTGGGGCAGAGGCGCCCCGGCCGCGAGGCGAGGCGCGTCCGTAACCCCGTGCTGCAGCGCCTCGCGAGTGTGATTCTCATACAAAAGTGATAAATATTCTCTGTTCGGGACCCAGTCCAAACGGTGCCCAGGGCAGCATCCCACGCGGTGGCGGCCCCGCCTGGCTGCGTACTCGCGGGGCGCCCGGCGGCTGAGTCTCTGCTGTGCCGCGGCTCACAGCAGGTCCATCTTGGGTCTGTAGTGCAGCAGGAGCGGTGCTTTCTGCAAGACAAGGGGGCGAGGGAACGGCACCGGTGACCCCAAGGGGACAGGCTGGCGACGGTCCCACGCTCGTCAGCTGCCGAGGGTGAGCCCCACGCCCGGTCCCCACACCTGCTCCTGCCTTTTCTCTCTGTGCCCCACTCGCCCTCAGACCTCGGCTCCAGCTGGGGGTGTCGGCCAGGCTGTCTCTACCCTGCTCCCAGGCAGCCCCCGAAGATGGGGTTCCACTCATCTGCCTCCTGTTCCAGAGAGAGGCGCTGCGGCTCAAGGGCACGTGTCCTCTGACTGCAGCGGCCGCTCCCTCCCAGGACGTCGGTCACCTCAACCAGGAGGGGTGGGGCGAGTCAGGGCCTGGAGACCATGCCTTCCCCGACCACACAACTCTGAGGCCGACGCAGCTTCAGAACGGCTGCATTCCCGACAACCCCGTGCCTGGTCTGGTCATTATCCCTAAACTCCAGGAAACAGGTGCGCCCACAAAAGCAGCTGCTGTTCCGAGCGGATTCTGAAAATCGCATGCAACGCATCACGTTGAAGCCTCACCTTGAATCTCCACCTCGTGACGACGACGAATTTGAGCGTGTGGTCCTTGCCAAGGATCTCCTCGTTGCATAAAATGTCCAGCTGGCAGGAGAACAAGACCTCGGTCAGCGGGGCCAAGGGCTCGGCGCTCAGGACACATGGTCTCTGGTGCCACAGCAGTCACGCCAGTCGCTGAAGGGCCACCTGCCCTCTTTCTGGGGCAGCACAGGTGGGAAGCAGCGCCTGGAAGGCCCAATCCCCCCCCCCCCCACAGAGGGCCCAGAGCACCGGGGGGCCTCCGTCCGCACACAACAAGACAGCGCCCCCGTCACGGGGCTCTGGCGCCCAGACTGCCTTCACTAGAGAGCACGCTGTCCCCCAACATCAGTCCCCTCTTGGCCAAGTTTGTCCCCTTCACCTCAGTGGAAAAAGGTAATGGGCTCCACAGACAGCTTCTCCCTTTTTAGTTTTAAAAGACTTTTTAGAGCGGTTTTAGGTTTGCGCAAAATTTCACAGAAGGTAGAGTTCTCATGTATCTCCTGCCCCCACCTCACAGCCTCCTCCACCATCAACAGCCCTGATGAAAACGTTCGTTACAACCGATGACCCCCAACACCACCCACAGCCTGTGGTTCACGTGAGGGTTCACGCTCCGTGTTGTGCCTTCTGGGGGTCTGGACAAACGTATGGCGACGTGTGTCCTCCATGACAGCATCACACAGAGTCGTTTCCCTGCCCTAAAAATCCTCGCTCTGCCTGTTCATCCCTCCCCGTTAACCCCCAGCAACCAGTGACCCTTTTGCTGTCTCCACAGTTTTACCTTTTCCAGAATGTCATAGAACTGGAGCACACAGTGGGTAGCCTTCTAGGCTGGCTTCTTTCTCTCAGTCGTATGCACTGAAGGCTCCTCCGTGTCTTTTCATGGTTTGATAGCTCCTTTCTTTTTAGTGCTGAGTAATATTTCTGTCTGGATGGGCCACTGTTTACGTATCCATTCACTTTCTGAAGGACACCTTAGCTGTTTCCAAGTTCTGACAACTACGATTAAAGCTGCTATGAACATCTGCGTGCAGGTTTCTGTGTGGACGTAAGTTTTCAGCTCCTCTGGGTAAGTTCCGAGGGGCTTGACGGCTGAACCGTATGGTGAGAGTGGGTTTAGTTTTGTGAGAAAGCACCCAGCTGCCTTCAGAGCGACTGCACCGTTCTGCGTTCCCAGTGGCAGGGATGAGGGTCCCTGCTGCTCAGCATCCGGCGTCGCCAGCGCTCTGGATTTCGGCCACTCTGACAGGTGTGGAGTGGATCTTGTTGTGATTTGCATTTCCCTGATGACAAATGCTGTTGACCCAGATGGTCTTTTATTTTTATATTTTCTAGGTTTTTTTGGCAGCACCGCACGGCTTGCAGGATCTTAGTTCCCGACCAGGGACTGAACCCGGGCCACCTCAGTGAAACTGCTGCGTCCTAACCACCGGACTGCCAGGGAAGCCCCCAGATGGTCTTCTAAACTTCTCTCTCAGGGCAAGGGAAGAAGGGTCCGGCACCTGTGTCTCCTGTGGCTGCCATGGAAACACCATAACTTTGGGACGTGTAACTCCAGAAACGCAGCCTCAGAGTTCAGCCTGGGAGTCCGCGGGCTCGCACCCTCTGGAGTCTACAGGGTTCCCTGACCTGTGGCTGCATCCCTCCAACCTCTGCTTCCATCCTCAGGTGGCCCTTCCACTCTGTCTCAAAACTCTCTCTACTCTTTTCTCTGCAGGTATCAATAGTTCATTCCTTTATATTGTTAAAAAAAATTGTGGTAAAATACACATAAAATTTACCATCTTAACCATTTTTAAGTGCACAGCTCAGTGGTATTAAACACATTCATCACGTGCAACTGTCACCACATCCGCCCACAGACTTCTCATCTTGTAAAACTGTAACTCTGTCCCCATTATAACTTCCCATCCCCCTGTCCCCAGCCCCTGGAAACCCTGATTCTACCTTCTGTCTTTATGACTCTAGGGACCTTGTACAGTGGAATCAGACAGTATTTGCCCCTTTGTGCCCAGCTCATTTCATTTGGCGTTGTGTCCTCAAGGTTCACCCACGTCGTAGCAGGTGTCAGAATTTCCTTCCTGTTTGGGGCTGAATATTCTATTGTATATTCTATTGTATGGACGGACCACATTTTGTTCATGTATCACCTTTTGCCTACTGTCAATAATGCTGCTATGAACATGGGGGTACAAATATCCCCTTGGGATCCTGTTTTCAATTCTTTTGGGTATTTTTACCCAGAGGTGGAATTGTTGGTGTTCATGGTAGTTCTATGTTTAGTTTTTTGAGAAACCCCCGTACTGTTTTCCAGAGCGGCTGCACCATTTTACATCCACCAACAGTGCACAAGGTGACAACCTCTCCATTTCCTCACCAGCACTTGCTTACTTATTTTTTACAGTAGCCATCCTACTGGGTATGCGCTGGGTCTCATTACAGTTCTGATTTGCATTTCCCCTATGATTAGTGATGTTGAGCATGTTTTTTTTTTTGCGGTACGCGGGCCTCTCACTGCTGTGGCCTCTCCCGTTGTGGAGCACAGGCTCCGGATGTGCAGGCTCAGCAGCCATGGCTCACGGGCCCAGCCGCTCCATGGCATGTGGGATCCTCCCGGACCGGGGCACGAACCCGTGTCCCCTGCATCGGCAGGCGGACTCTCAACCACTGCGCCACCAGGGAAGCCGAGCATGTTTCCATGTGCTTGTCAGCCACTCATATATCTTCTTTGGAGAAATGTCTACTCAAGTTGTTTGAGTTTGTGTTGAATTTTAGGAACTGTCTATATATTCTGGATAGTAATTCCTTGTCAGAAATATGACTTGCAAATACTTTCTTCCATTCTGCACAATTTTTTTTTTTTAATTTCAAGGAAGTCCAAATTGTCTATTTTTTCTTTTGTTGCCTGTGCCTTGGGTATTCTATCTAAGCAATCACTGCCAAATCCAATGTCATTAAGTTTTTGTCCTATGTTTTCTTTTAAGAGTTTTATCGTTTTAGGTTTTACACCTACAATGTAGGTGATACATTTTTTGAAAAAAATATTTATTTACTCATTTGGCTGCGCTGGGTCTTAGTTGAGGCATGTGGGATCTTCGTTGCGGCACGCAAGGATCTTTAGTTGCGGCATGTGAGACCTAGTTCCCTGATGAGGGATTGAACCCGGGCCCCCTGCATTGGGAACACGGAGTCTTAACCACTGGACCACCAGAGAAGTCCCTTGAATTAATTTTTGTATATCGTATTAGGTAAGGGCCAAACTCCATTATTTTGCATGTGGATATCCAGTTTTCTCAGCACCATTTGTTGAAAAGACTATTGAAGGGTCCTGGCACCCTTGGCAAAAGTCAGTTGACCACATATGTGAGGGTTTATTTTTGAGCTCTCTATTCTGCTCCATTAGTCTGTCTGTCTTTATGCCAACACCACACTGTTTTGATTCGTGTTACCTTTAGAGTAAGTTCAAGTCCTCCAGTTTGGCTCTTTTTCAAGACTGTTTTGGCTATTTGGGTCCCTTGAGAGTCCATAAAAAATTTAGGATGGATTTTTTTTTTTCTGCAAGAAACATCTTTGGGATTTTGATAGGAATTGCACTGAATCTGTAGATTACTTGGGTAATACTGACATTTTAACAATTTTAAGTCTTCCAATCCATGAATGTGGGATGTGTTTCCACGTGCTTGTCTTTCTTTCAGCAATTTTCGTAACTTTCATTGTACAAGTCTTTCACCTCCTTGGTTAATTCATAAGTATTTTATTCTTTATGATGCTACTATAAATGAAATGAGTTCTGTAATTTCCTTTTCAGGTTGTTCATTGCTCATGTGAAAAAATGCATCTGATTTTTTTAACATCTTTATTGGAGTATAATTGCTTTACAGTGGTGTGCTAGTTTCTGCTTTATAACAAAGTGAATCAGCTGTACATATACATATATCCCCATATCTCCTCCCTCTTGCGTCTCCCTCCCACCCTCCCTACCCCACCCCTCTAGGTGGCCACAAAGCACCGAGATGATCTCCCTGTGCTATGCGGCTGCTTCCCACTAGCTATCTATTCTACATTTGGTAGTGTATATATGTCCATGCCACTCTCTCACTTTGTGCCAGCTTACCCTTCCCCCTCCCTGTGTCCGCAAGTCCATTCTCCACGTCTGTGTCTTTATTCCTGTCGTGCCCTTAGGTTCATGAGAACCATTTTTTTCCTAAGATTCCATATATATGTGTTAGCATATGGTATTTGTTTTTCTCTTTCTGACTTACTTCACGCTGTATGACAGGTCATAGACATACACGTCTAGGTCCATCCACCTCACCACAAATAACTCAATTTCGTTTCTTTTTATGGCTGAGTAATATTCCATTGTATATATGTGCCACATCTTCTTTATCCATTCCTCTGTCGATGGACATTTAGGTTGCTTCCATGTCCTGGCTATCGTAAATAGTGCTGCGGTGAACATTGGGGTACATGTCTCTTTTTGAATTACAGTTTTCTCAGCGTGTATGCCCAGTAGTGGGACTGCTGGGTCATATGGTAGTTCTGTTTTTAGTTTTATAAGGACCCTCCATACTGTTCTCCGTAGTGGTTGTATCAATTTACATTCCCACCAACAGTGCAGGAGGGTTCCCTTTTCTCCACACCCTCTCCAGCATTTATTGTTTCTAGATTTTTATTTTTGTTTTTGTTTTTTTTTGTTTCTAGATTTTTTGATGATGGCCATTCTGACTGGTGAGAGGTGATACCTCATTGTAGTTTTGATTTGCATTTCTCTAATGATTAGTGATGTTGAGCATCCTTTCATGTGTTTGTTGGCAGTCTGTATATCTTCTTTGGAGAAATGTCTATTTAGGTCTTCTGCCCATTTCTGGATTGGGTTGTTTGTTTTTTTGATACTGAGCTAATGCATATGATTTTTCCGTTGACTTTCTATTCTGCTACCTTGCTGAATTAATTTATTAGTTCTGACAGGTTCTTTTTCATGTCTGTGTGTGTGGAGTTTTTAGGGTTTTCTACATATAAAATCATATCACCTGCAAACAGAGATCATGTTGTAAATTCTTCTTTTCCAATTTGGATGTGTTTTATTTCTTTTTCTTGTCTAATTTTTCTGGCTAGGATTCCCAGTGTTATGCTGACTAGAAAGGGTAAAAGTGGACCTCCTTGGCTTGTTCCTTATCTTAGAGAAAAAGCTTTTAGTTTTTCACCACTGAGTGTGATATTCATAACGGTTTTTTCATGTATGGATTTTATTTTACTTTCATATATGGCTACTCTTTCTAGTTTGTTCAGTGTTTTTATCATGAAAGGGTATTGAATTTTGTCAAATGCTTTTTCTGCATCAACTGAGATGATCGTGTGGTTTTTCCTTCACTCTGTTGATGTGGCATAATTATATTAATCAATTTTCATATGCTGAACCATCCTTGCATTCCAGAAATAAATCCCACCTGGGCATGGTGTGTAAAACCTTTTAACATACTGAATTCTGTTTGTTAGCATTTTGTTGAGGATTTTTGCATCAATGTGCATATGGGCTATCGGTCTGTAGTTTTCTTTTCTTGAAGTGTCTTTATTTGGCTTCGTTATCAGGGTTATGCTGGCCTCATGAAATGAGCTGGGAAGCGCTCCCTCCTCTTCGACCTTTTGGAAAAGTTTGAGAAGGATGGGTATTAATTCTTTAAATGTTTGGTAGAATTCAGTGAAGCCGTCAGGTCCAGGGCTTTTCTTTGTTGGGAGATTTTTGATTAGTGATTCAATCTCCTTATGAGTTATAGGTCTATTCAGATTTTCCACGTCTTTGTGATTTAGTCTTGATAGCTTTGTGTTTCTAGGAATTTGTCCATTTCGTTTGGTTATCCAATTTGTTGGCATACAATTGTTCATAGTGATCTCTTATAACCTATTTCCGAAGAGTCAGTAGTGATGTCCCTACTTCCATTTCAGATTACAGAATTTGAGTCTTCTCTTAGCTCATCCAGCTACAAGTCTGTCAACATTGCTGACCTTTCTGAAGAACCATTGATTTTCTCTATCGTTTTCCTATTCCCTATTTTGCCTATTTCTGTTCTAATCTTTATTATTCTCTTCCTTCCGCTAGCTTTGAGTTTAGCTTACTCTTCTTTTTCTAGTTCCTTAAGTTGTAAATTTACGTTGTTGATTTGAGATCTTCCTTGTCTTTAAGGTAAGTGTTTATAGCTATAAATCTCCCCCTTAGCACTGCTTTCACTGTATCCCATTAGTTTTGGTACGTTGTGTTTTTGTTCTCATTCTTCTCTAAGTATTTTCTAATCTTTGATCCATCGGTCGTTTAAAGCTGTGTCGTTTCATTTCCACAATTCTGTGCATTTTCCAGTTTTCCCTTGGTTATTGATTTCTAACTTCATGCCACTGTGGTCTGAGAAGATACTTTGTATAATATCTACTGAGACAATTTGTGTCTGCCCTTCTCTTATAAGGACACTTGTTATTGAATGTAGGGCCCACCTGGATAATACACGATGGTCTCTTCATCCCAAGATTCTTTACATGTCTGCAAAAATCTTTTTTTTCAAATAAAGTCATATTCACGTGTTCTGGGGGTTAGAAGTAGACATATCTTTTGGCTGCGTCACCACTTAACATACTACAGTCTGCCTTCTGACCCAACAAAATCCACATCCATCCCACATGCAAAACACATTCACCGAACCCCAACATCTCCAAGAGACCCAATCTACTCCAGCATCAACTCCAAATCCCCAAATCTCATCTACACACCATCAGCTCAAAGTCCCAGATCTTATCTTCTAAATCACAGGAATCAGGTATGGGTGAGACTCTGGGTACGATGCCTCCTGGGGCAAATTCCTTTCCAGCTGTGGATCTGCGAAACTAGAAAACACATTATCTGCTTTCCAAATACAAGGCTGGGGCAGGATAGATATTCCTAGTCCAAAAGGGAGACACATTAGAAGGCATAAGGGATCACTGGTCTCAATAAAGTTTGAAATCCAGCAGGGTAAATTCCATGAGGTTTCAAGGCCTGAGAACACCTCACTGTGGGTCAAGGTTCTGCTCTCTGGGCCCATCATGGCCTCACCCACTGGGCCCCAGGCTCTGCCTTGGAGTCATCTTCCTTTTTCTTTAGGGGTAGCTCACCTTGGCAGCTGAGCAGCTCCATCAGCCTATTTCCCGCGTGCAGAATTTTGGAAGTCTGATAGCCTTCTCTCATTTCTTCCTGTCTCTGTCCCCTTCAGTACGAGTTGGTGGTGTTTCTGCTGACAGCACATTCTTAGAAACCTTGTGAGTCTCCCATGTGTGTCAGAGGTCCAGGCTCTGCAGATCTTTCCTGGATAACTCCTCTCTATTCCGCCCATGAGATGGCTGAGCCACCATGAGTCAAACAACTAATCCCTTTAGCAAAAGGCTGAACAGCTACACACTTGGCCTTCTCTCCGGAGCATGTTTTTCTAACAGTCAAACTCCTAATATTACCATCTTTTTGCAATCTGGATAGGCTGTGACTTTTCAAAATCATCAAGTGCTGGTTCCTTTTTGCTTAGCAGTTCCTTCCTGAATTCATCTCTCTCCTCTGACATTTTATTACAGGCAGCAAGAAGAAACCAGACCACGTCTTCAGCACTTTGCTTGAAAATGTCCTCAGCTAAATATCCGTGTTCACCACTTCCAAGTTCTGTTTTCCACACACCGCAGAACACAACTCAGCCAGTTTTCTGCCACTGTGTAGCTAGAATCAACTTTTCTCCCCCATTTCCAATACTATGCTCCTTTTTCCCTTCTGAGCTCTCGCCAGTAGCATCTTTAATGCTCCTATTTCCACCAACACTCTGTTTGTGCAACACGCGCCTTCAAAGGTGACGGGCGCTTTCTCCACCACGCTCCGTGCTTCCCTCTCGGCCGTCCCCAGAGTCACCTTTAATGGCCACATTCATATCGACAGTCTCTTCAAGGCAATTCGGGTTTTTAAAAATCATGTTTCTCAAAATTCTTCCAACCTGTACCTCTTACCCAAATCCGAAGGCACCGCCACGTTTTTAGGTATTTGTTACAGCAGCACTCCACTTCCTGGTATTGAAATGTTTTGGTTTCCCATGGCAGGTATGACAACGTACCACAAACCTGGTGGCCTAAAACAACAGGTACTTATTTTCTCACAGATGTGGAGGCCAGAAGTTCAAAATCAAGGTGCCAGCTGGGCTGTGCTCAGTCTGGAGGCTCCAGGGGAAGATCCTTCCTGCCTCTTCCAGCTTCTGGGGGCTCCAGGCATCCACTGGCTCGTGGCCGCATCACCCCAACCTCTCGTCTCTGTCCTCACACCATCTTCTCCTCTGTGCGTGTCTCAAATTTCCCTCTGCCTCACTTTTTTGAGGGCACATGTCACTGAATTTAGGGGCAGCCCAGATAATCCAGGATTATCTCAAGATCCTTAACTTCAGTGTATCTGAAAACACCCTTCTCCTGGCAAAGGCCACGCTTACAGGTTGCGGGGCTGGCTGTGGACACGTGCCTTTGCGGGGCCACGTCCTACCCACTGCTCTCTACAGCCCAGCTCAGAAGTCGGCCTCGTTTCTCCGTCCTTACCGCACTACCCTGGCCTGTCTCTCCTGGACTTCTGCCACAGACTGCCCTCAGCTGGTCACTCCTGCTTCCGTCTCGGAACCCCAGCAGCCCGCTTGCCTCACAGCCTCAGGGCCGTCCTCATCACAAGCCCCGGCTTAAGGCCCCGCAGTGCCTCCTCTTGACACCTGCTGGCACACAGCCAGCTCCTGCTGGCAGTTTATGTCTGAGCACAAGTGAACGCCCTCGGGAGGGCTCCCCAACGACCCCTAAGCTGATGTGCTCTCACCCCTCTGTGCACCGCCCTGCTCTGCACCACTAGGGGACACGTTTTACTTTATTCTCAGCATTTATCGGAACTGGGAAGTATCTTCTCTATCTACCCACCCGTCCTATCCATCCCCATCCACCCATCCATCTGTTTGCGAAACTGAAGAACAGAACTTCTCTTTGTGGTGAAAATATTTAACATATCCTGGGCTTCCCTAGTGGCGCAGTGGTTAAGAATCCGCCTGCCAATGCAGGAAACACGGGTTCGAGCCCTGGTCCGGGAAGATCCCACATGCCGCAGAGCAACTAAGCCTGTGCGCCACAACTACTGAAGCCTACGCGCCTAGAGCCCGTGTTCCGCAACAAGAGAAGCCACCGCGGTGAGAAGCCCGTGCGCCGCAACGAAGACCCAACACGGCCAAAAATAAACAAATTAATTAATTAATTTTAAAAAAAAAGAAAACATTTAACATATCTTGTTGCAGCCCCCTTGGCATTTCCTCTTCTCTCAACAGTGGCTTCCTGTGTTTGTGGGCTCTGGGCCTCCACTGTCTTCACCGCTATTTACTATCACACTATCTGGGGGTAGGCAAAACAAATTCAGACTTTTTTTTCTGATTGAAAATGTCCAAACAGGACTGTAAAAAGCAAACAAACCTGAAGAACTTCAGAAGTATCACTTTTACAAATAAGAAGTGACTCGTTATAGCTTCTATTTACCTCGTTGAAAGACGAGAGGTTGAGTTTTTTGGCAATGAACTTCTTTAGGTGCAGGACTGTGGCCTGGGCTGAGCAGCGGATCCATTTCCGTTTCAAGCCCCGCAGTTTGCTGCTGTTGCATTCCAGACAGATGCTCACCTTCAAGAGAAAGGACACAGCTGGGCAGGCTCATCAAGGGGGACCCTACTGGGTTACTCACTGGAGGCGTTCTTAGATATCTACTGATTCCATTAAATCTAAGAACGCTGACTTTTTTGAAATCATAAATCTGTTTTGACCTAAACACCGTAGAAAAAGAATTTCACTTTAATCTTTTTACACTGTCTTAAAAATCTGTTTACTATTTGCCATTTTGTGAAATAAAAATCTAACACTATTTATTCTGTCTTATTAGCATAGTACTTTAAAGTAAACCCGAGAATTATTTATTTATTGTGGCAGTATGTGCTGGCCTCAGAGTTAAACCGACAAAGACTGGAATCCTGTTCTAAAAGCTTCTGGCCGGTGGGACACACACGCATCTCCCCAGAGGCTGTGCTAAGTGCTCTGCAGAATGACAAGGAAAGACACGCCACACACACGGCAGGCACCACGGACCCTTCATCGAGGAAGGTCTCCAAAGGAGGTTGAAGAAGACAGCAAACTCACTAGAGAACAGCGCACTCTGAGCAAAGGCACAAAGTCTGAAGCTCACAGCTCTATCCTGGAAGATCGCGTTCAGTGGGATTAGAGTACTAGGTGTGCGGCAGGAACTTCAAGGCAACAAACTAAGGAAAAGTGGCTCTCGGATCAGGTGGTGCCTGGCAGACGCAGAAGGGAATGTGCTGAGGAGGGACAGCCCTGGCCACAGGTGAGCAAGTCCCACCTTAGATACCTCACCTCTCCTCACTCACAGGCAAGTAATTCTCCAGCAACAGCCACAAAAAATGGCACAAGCAGACCCCCAAAACTCAGACCAAAGAATTAACAAAGGAATTAACTGAAGCATGTATGTCTAAAACTACTAGAGGCATGAAAGAAGGAACTAAAAACATAACACACTAAGGATAAAGAACAGGCAGGTATAAAAGATAGCCAAATGTAACTTCTAAAAATAAAAAACCTATTCACGTAAATTAAAAATTCAATGGATGGTCAAATCACAGATGAGTCTCAGCTGAAGGCAGATCAATTTTCTGAAAGATCAATTTGAGCAAATTATCCAAAAGAAGTATAGAGACAAAGATATCAATTAAAACAAGAAAACAAAAGAAAGGTAAGAGACGTGCAGACAGATCAAAGAGTCTAACAAACACATCACAAGAGTTCCAGAGGAAAGAAGGGAAAATAAGGGAAAGGCAAAATTTGAGAAATAATGACTAAGGATCCCCCCAAACAATCAAAGACATAAGTCCTCAAATTCAGGAAGCAAAAGAACCCAACACAAAGGATGTAAGAGGAAACCTGCACCCAGACAGACATGGCGACCCCTCAGAACACAGGGGGCCAAGGCCCAGGGCAGCCACAGAGGTGGGCCCACAGGCAGGGCTGGCGCTCAGGCCACTGAGCCCAGACCCTGAGCCGACAGGAAGGAAGAGCAAAATTATCATTCAGGGTGGAAATGAATAAAGTCATCTGCAAACGGAAACAGAACGTAAGTAGGAGAAGATGTAGCTCAGGAAGAAAAAGCCTGAAGTGGATGGACTGGCTGGGGTTTAGGAGGTGCCCAGGCAGCAGGCAAGCTCTGGTGTTGTTTAGGAGGGACAGAAAGAGACTCATGTTAATTCTGGACTTTTAAAAAATGCATTCATTTTAGAATTTCATTAGCACTAAAATAATAAAAATAGGACATATAGCCTGCTAATCAGAGGCAAAAAAGAGATTAAATAAAATTTATTAATTCTACAGAAGGGACTCAAGGGAGGGGGCACAAAAAATACAAATGGAAAGCACAAACTAAAGCAGAAATAAACCCAACTTTACTAGCAATCGTGGTAAATGTAAAATAACTTGCCAGTTAAATAAATTTTGATTCGATTTTTAAAAAACCCCCAGCTCTCTGCTGTAGAAAGTGTCACATTTAAGAAAGATGTTAAAAAAACTGAAATACCAGGCAAATACCAGGCAAAAATAAAACAGACAGAGTTGTGTTATTACATAAAACAGATTTCTTAATAAGAAAAAACTCCCTAAGGATGGGAAGCATTTCTAAAGCTGAATGCACCTAGTAGCAAACTTAAGAATGATGAGAAGTAGAAGTCCCCAACGCAGTGGGGGTTTCAGAGTCTCTGTCAGGGATGCTGAATTCTGCCGGCCTCAGGCACACGGGCCAGATGGGAGTCTGTGTCCAGGGCCAAAGCAACAGGCCCAAGACCCCGGCAGGAACCAGCCGCACACAGAACCCTCAACCCAGCACCGGTAGCCGCGTGGGCACGGGCAGGGCCGCCGGCTGCACTCCTGTACCCCAGCCGGAGAGGCCTCGTGCCCGTCAGAGGTGCTGACCAGGTAGAGAGGGCACAGGCTCCCCAACTACGGGCGTGTCACCCGACGAGGAGGCTCAGTTTGTGTGAACGCAGGGGTGACCACGGAGTATGACCTACGTGGAGGAACTCAGGACGGTAACATGTTTAAACCTTTCACACAATGTTAACCTCTGGACTGTATGAATGTATTACCTATTTAAACGCACCAAGATAAAGCATGTTTGTAACTTTTTAACTGCTTCACTGCAGTATAACGTACATGTATCTGTTTTAAGTATACCATTCAGGAATTTTTAGTAAATTTAGAGAGGTGGGCAGCCATCACCACCATCCAGTCTGAGGTCAGTCCCATCAGCTCATAAAGACTCTTGGAGCCTTGGTGGTCAACCCCGCCCCACCCCAGGCGGCCGCCCCTTGGCCTGTCTGTGGACCGGCCTCTCCTGGACGGGCTATAGATGGGATCATACAAGACGCAGTCTTCCCGTCGGACTTCTCTCGCACAGTAAAGCGGTGTGAGACTCAGGTGCACGGCAGCACCTTGCACCGCTGACCAGTTCCCATTTGTCAACATCCCCGTCAACGCCTGTCAGTGGCTGTATTTTTGATTGTAGCCATCCTGGTGAGTGTAAAATGCTACTTCATTATGGTTTTAATCGGCATTTCCCTAATGACTAAAGTTGTTGAACATCATTTCACGTGACTATTAACCATTTGTAATTCTTCTTTGGTGAAACGTCTACTGAAATCTTTTCCCAATTTCTTAATTGGATTGTTTATCTTCTTATTAGTTTAAGAGTTATATATTATAGATACAAGTCCTTTTCAGAAACGTGATTTGCCAGTATTTTCTCGCAGTCTGTGGCCTTTTAAAATTTTCTTAATAGAGTCCTTTGAAGAGCAGCAATTTTTTTTTTTTTTTGGCTGCACTGTCGTTAGGCCCCTGACCAGGGACTGAACATGGGCCCTCGGCAGTGAGAGAGCAGAGTCCGATCCGTCGGACCAGCAGGGAGGTCCCAAAGAGCAGCAGTTCTTTTCTTTCTTTTCTCAAAGTGCTGCTTGCTTTATGTTTGTCTTATTTTCTGGCCCCACCATGCGGCACGCAGGATGTTAGCTCCCCGATCAGGGATCAAACCCACACCCCCTGCAGTGGAAGTGTGGAGTCCTAACCACTGGACCGCCAGGCAAGTCCCACGAGCAGCAGTTCTTAATTTCATGAAGTCAGTTTATCAATTTTATTTCCTGAGTTGTGTTCTTGGTTTTGGATCTGAGAACTGCAGGCCTAACCCAAGGCCCTAAACAGTTTCTCTCATGTTTTCCTATAAAGGTTTTCAACTTTCAGCTCTTATATATATTTTTTAATCAATTTATTTATTTTATTTATTTCATCTTTGGCTGCATTGGGTCCTTGCTGCAGTGCGCGGGCTTCTCATTGCGGCGGCTTCCCCTGTTGCAGAGCATGGGCTCCAGGCGCGTGGGCTTCAGCAGCCATGGCACAGGGCCTCAGCAGCTGTGGCTCGCAGGCTCTAGAGCGCAGGCTCAGTAGTCGTGGCGCACGGGCCCAGCTGCTCTGTGGCATCTGGGATTCTCCCGGACTAGGGCTCGAACCCGTGTGTCCTGCATTGGCAGGCAGATTCCTAACCACTGTGCCACCAGGGAAGCCCTAGCTCTTATATTTTGAGTTAACTTTCGTATGTGGTGTGAGGCAAGGCACAAATGAACCTTTCTGCACGTGGATGTCCGTCCAACTGTCCCAGCACCACTCGAAGAAGACACTATCCTTTCCCCAGTGAAGGGCCGTGATACCTGTGCTGAAAACCAAATGACCCTAAATCTAAGGGCTTATTTCTAGACTCCAGAATTGGTTCCATTGACTTAAAAGTCTACCTTAACACCTAAAACAAACGCCTTGATTACTGTAGCTTTTTAGTAAGGTCTGATTTTCAAAATTTTCAATGCATACTTTAAAAAATAAGTAGTGGGTCAAAAAGAAATCACAATGAACATTTCAAAATATTTAGAACCAAACAGTATAATGGAAACTATATGAAAATTCAACTCAAGAAATTAAGAGAAAGTACAAGAGGGAACGTAGAAAGAGCAGAAGGAAGGAGCGACTGGCGGAAAAGAAAGCGGTTCAGCCTCTGGCAACGACAACCAGAAAGCGAGAGGCATGCTGCGATGTCAGGAAGAGAGGCGGAGGAACAGGCGCACAGGCGGCAAGACCCGAAGACAAGCGCAGAATTCTAGGGGCCGCTCCATGCCCCAAGCGCTGAAAACCTAAGCGCAAACAGAAAGTTCCCTAGAAAATATATAACTGATCAAATGAACTAAAAAAGAAACAGAGGATTTGAGTAGGACTGAAATCATTAAGGAAATTTAATTTGTATTGATAGTTAAAAATCTTCCTACTCCTCTCCAAAAGAATTAACCAAGATCTGATGGCTTTATACAGGAAGTTTAACCAAAACAGTCAACAAAACTGATGCTCTTAATCTCATACAAACTCTCCTAGAGAATAAAAATGGGAAAAGAGAGCCTATCCCCAGCTCTGAGACTTACTACCTTGATACCAAAACTAAACAAATGCCTATGAAAAAGGTGTAGGCCAATTCCTGCAAAATGACTGAGAAAATGTCAAAAGACCCAACACACAGGTCCACGAACACAGAAAGCGATCTGCATGTAAAGGAACTGAGAGAGCCACACCCCGCTCCCCGGGAGCTGGAGATGGAAAGGAAACGACCCGCGGAACCCAGGGAGTCTGGGATGGGCAGCGCGTGGAGGACGTGCCCGGGGAGGCTGGGGCCAGCACCCAGGAGTCCGTGAGGGCTGCAATAATCAGAGCATCAGACAGAAAACAGTGAAATCCTCACCCCGTGGCGTGTGCTATGCACGCGACACGGGACACACTGCCGGTCCTACAGCTGTTCCGTGTCACACGGCACCTACAGGAAGCAGCTACATGACGCACCTCAAAAAAACTCAAAAGTATAATTTTACCTGAGGAAAGGGAGCTGCACAAAGACACCTGTTCTCTGGGCTCTGTGGTTTGTGGCTACATCATACCACCCAGCTGGGATACCCGCTCGGTAAACAGTCTCTGGAGAGCCCAGCAAGTCCCGCGGCTGCTTTCTAACCCTTCCTGGGCTGAGCGCTTGACGCCCTGTACCGCGCGCTGCCCACGCTCCGGGCCCTTCCCCGCCTGGCAGGCCCTGCTCCAGGCCCGGCCCACCCTCTCCCCTCCTCCCGCGCCCCACGCCTGGAGCCCCTGGTGCGTCCCCGCCCCGTGGCTCCGAGCGCCCCGACCCCAGGGCGCCTCAGCCCCACAGGGCGGGGGTCCTCACGGGCAGCACGTGGCGCGTCCTGGGGAAAGGCAGGCCAGGTGCCAACCGACCGAGCGCCCCCCTGCCGGCGGCAGGACACCTGATTCCCAAGGGAGCCACGGTGCGGGCGGCAGGGACACTGCCGAACAGGCGGCTGAACAGACTCCCAAGCACGGACCCTTTGAGCCCCGCCGTGGACGAAGCCACCGGAAGGACAGAGTGTCCTGCAAGGAACAGGCCCAGGACAGCCAGGAGCAGATAGGCCGCCAGGGTCCCGATGCCGGAGAGGAGGCGGGGGGACGGCAGCAGGTGGGGGGCCAACCCCACGCTCGAAACCGCCTGTGTAATCAACAGCAGCCCACCCCCGGCGCAGGCTGAGGGAGACGGAGCTGGCCCTGCCCGGCGGGCCTGCAGCTGCCCTGGAGGATGGAGGGGGCAGGCTCTCGGGAGGAGCGGCCTGGAACTAAAGTAACAACAGAACAACTTATTTGAAAAAGGGAAGAACAGCTGTGAAGGGGTCTGAAGTTGAAGCCCGGGGGCTCAGGGTCCCAGGAGGCAGCGTGGAGAGCAGGGTCCCCGAGTGGGAGGAGAAGGTGGGACGCCAGACACAGGATGATAGCAGGGACGGGCTCCCAAAGCCCTGACCTCC
This sequence comes from Delphinapterus leucas, assembly GCF_059928025.1. Classification (NCBI taxonomy): domain Eukaryota; kingdom Metazoa; phylum Chordata; class Mammalia; order Artiodactyla; family Monodontidae; genus Delphinapterus; species Delphinapterus leucas. The sequence continues at coordinate 372,185 of NC_143133.1, read as the reverse complement.
CCGGGACAGGGATCCTGCCAAGTTCCGAACGGGGGAACCAGTGCGCTCCTGAGGAAGGGGAACGTCTGAGGAAACGAACGTCCCGGTTACTGGAAGCCATCTGGTGAGAGCACGCGGCTCAGAGCAGTGACAGACCAGGTGCGCGGCGCTCAGCCTGGCACTGACTCTCGCCCCACAGGGGTGCAGCGGGGCCCACCCCCCGGGCAGGCTGCTGGCTCTTGAAAGCAACCGATGAAATAGACAAATCTTCAGCACGTTTGGGGTAAAAAAGAAAAGGGAAATATTAGTAACGATAAACACGCACACTGGAGATTGAACGCTGACGGAGCAGGGGTTAAGCGAGAGGGCCCACCCTGTGCCTGGAGGGGCCGGGCCGGCAGCTCCGACCCCAGATCCCGGCGGGGCCTCCAAGTCCAACAAGAGGTAACCCAGCAGAGCCCAGAAGAGGGGACACGCGGGCCCCAGAGGGGCGCCCTTCACCCCAATGTTTATTCTTCTCTCCATTCACGTGAAACGCATCTGAGCACACCCAGCATTCCACACAGACGCGCTTCTACTCCTGTGATGCTTGTGGAAATGTTTTAGCAACACAAGCATATAAACTGGAAAATTAAGGTTCCGTTATTCCATTCTTATACCTAAACCACACTATTTAATTATGTCTTTAATAAATGTAAGTGTACACATCCTCACGTTTTACTTATTAAATATATACGCACTGATTAGAATATGTACGTATACATAGAAAGGTGGATATAAGCAGACCTTGCTTTATTGAAGATTTGTGGCAGCCCTGTGTTGCCAGATGATGACCAATTTTAATTAAGCAATGTGCGCTGTTTTTTAGACATGACGAGACTACACACTAAACATACTACTGCACAGTGGAAACGTAACCTTTATATGCACTGGGAAACGCCCAAAATTCACAACTTGCTTTATATAGTGGTCTGGCACCGAACCGCAGTGTCTCCCGAGGTGTCCGTCTGTGTAAGTATGTGTGTGGGTAGCTATGCTACATATATACCCTGATACAGCCAATGCCCCTAAGTTTTCGTGGCTATTCCCGAGCTTTTCCTCTCCCAGATGAGGCTCAGAAGCCACTGGTTAAATTCCTATTTATAATAAACGGTTAAAGTCACAACCACGGAGATTAATTTGGGGAGAACTCACATCTCAACACCAACCTTCCATCCAGAAACATCCAACCATTCGGTTTTCTCTTACGTTCTCCCACAGAAGAGCGTGTCTTTGTTTCAACCTCACACATTTCTCGTTAGGCGGCCTCAGCGTTTTTATTAGTTATGGGAACAAGGCCGCCCACAGCGTCTGACTATGACACACTGGCCCCATCACCCGAACGAGCAGTTTCCCTGCGCTGTCCGAGGTGCCACGTCACAAGACGTGTAATCTGAGAGCCACGGTGCGCCCAGCTCACGTTCTCCCGTCTCCTAACTATTTGGGCTGGATCCCCCAACTCATGCTGAGTGACAGCTGAGAAGGGACATTTTCTTGTTCTGACACTCATGAGACAACTCTGTTCCATCATGAAGTGTGACGACTGCTGTAGCTGTCGAGTCAAGGTACCCTAATAAAAAGATCCATAGACATGGATATGGGATTTTATCAAACTCTTTTGTAGAATCACTGTGATGATTTAGTTTTCCTTTTTTAATCTGATAATGTAGTAAGTGACATATGAATAGCGCCCTCAAGGTTACATTCTCACCTTATTATGCATGGAAGATGCCTGTCCCACATTCTCCACAGGACAACCCGGGGTTGGGGTCGGGGGGGAGCTGAAGATACCCACGGCGGGTGGAGGCCGAACTTTAAACTTTTTATACCTAAAATGTTCCACAGTGAGTATGCATTACTTTGGCAATTAAAAAAAGAAGGGAATGGGAATTCCCTGGTAGTCCAGTGGTTAGGATTTGGTGCTCTCCCTGCCGAAGGCCCTGGTTCGATCCCTGGCCTGGTCGGGGAACTAAGATCCCACAAGCCACGCGGCACGGCCAAAAAAAAGGAAAGAAAGGTAAGTAAAGGAAGGAATTGGAAGGAAAAACTAAGAAAGTTGCTGACGTTTTAACGTCTGTACTGTCTGTCGCCCTCGGCCTCCTTCTTTGTTAAAGGAGAAGCGCCCCTGGGAGGGCGGGGGCCGAGGCAGCGCCCACCTGCTCGTCGCTCCTGTGGTAGTCGCCGTCCTCCTCCTGCTTCTCTTCTGCCGCTTCTTTGTTCGAACTGTCATCCGCTTTGGTTTCTCCTTTTAGCAAAAACAGAAAATACTGGGTCATGAATCTAAAGTGTTAAACCGTTGTTTTTTAACTCTACCGTACACTTGAACGCTATAAAAACCCACTGTATTAAGAGTTTGCACACGTGAGAACTGGGGGAGCGCTGCTCACCACGGTGCTTTACGCGCTGCGCCCTCGGGGCCAGTGGCACGTGTCCGGGCAGAGGCGCCCCACCAGCCCAGCAGCACCGACGCCTCGCGCCTCAACTACGCCAGGCAGCGAGCCATCCCCGAACTCTCACTGTTCCGGCATGGCTTTAAATGTTAAGACCCCACTTAGGGAAAGGCGGGATTCCTGGCTCCCTAGCTGCCTCTTGGCCTCGCCTCCCCGGGGGCCCCGAGCTCGCACAGTCTGCAGCCCCCGCTTCCCAGGCCGACAGCCGAGCCTCTCCCTGCTGCTCACACTGTTAGAAAAGCACACGGCGGACTAAAGGGGTTTCGGAATCTGTGTGGTCCATGGTGTCAAAGATTCAAATAAGTTGTTATGATACGTACAGATTCTAAAGCACCATTAATTTTACGTCATAGCCAAAGTGGAGTTTGGCCATTCTATGAGAAAACAGACAAAGCCAGGAGAAGAGCCCTGGGAGGCCCGCTGTCTGCATGCCCGTGCTCCCTCCACACCCCACCTCCAGGCACCTTCGGGTACCCCCTCAGGCTTCCTCTCACTGGCCCACCACGTAACCCCTCGGTCGGAGACCCCATTTCTCAGCACCACCTAAGTGACACTGACGACTGCCCACACCTCTGTCAAGGACCTGTGTGGGGAGTGGAGGGACACAAGGGGCTCTTAGCAAAAGGTCTAGCAAATAAAACCCAGCTCACTCACCATTTCGATGGGAATCTAGGTGCTGTTTTGCAGAACAGGTCTCCCCCTTGATGTCTCCAGGCACTTCCAGGCCTAATTTGTGGTAGAATTCCCTCTGTTTTCTCATTTCCGCTATTAAAAATTAATATATAATCCTTAATCTTAAGTAGGCAACGGATCACATTAAAATTCTGCTCACAAGTATCACATGAAGAAAACTGAAGATTTGGATTAAAAGTCTGAAGGCTTCTACTCGTGAGAAAATAACAACTTTGGACTGTGCCCCCTCAAATTTTGGAGCAGCTACCAGCTGTGGGCCGTGGGGCGCGTCCCGGGTCGGGGCCTGAGCCCCCCAAGTGGAGGTGCTGCCGGTTCTCTGGATGCGCGTTCACAGCCCCGCAGGCCCCTCCCAGGCAGGGCTGCCGTCCCCACCGCTGCTGTGGCCGCCCCTAGGAGTGCCCGACGGGGGGGAACCAGTACTCCCTGGCGTCTGTGGCTGGCGGTCACAGCTCGCTGAGTCCTGGAGGCACGGAGCCGCCCACCACAGGGGAAGGGTCCCTACTGAACGGGGGCGACGGGCACCACGCGGCCTCCTGCCCTGGCCGTCGGCCTCCAACCACTGAGTGGGGACTGGGCCGGGCGGCGAGAGGACAGCTGGTCCAGGCTGCACCCTCGCACGTTCCTGGGAAGGGCCGACTCCGAGACACAAGGTGGCTACTGACGTACAGTTCACATGCACGTAGCGAAGCAACAGTCACCGCCCAGGGCCACACGGGAGGTAGCAAAGGAAATTTAAACCCAAGCTGCTCAAACCAATAACGTATAGGTCATGCTGTGAAAAATATTTATGTGCAGGTGACCAAGGAAAGCTCGGTGGCACTTTTCGCCTGCACGTTTGTCTCGCCTAAACACCACGAGCTCCGCAAGGGCCAGGAACATGCCTTGGTCGCTTCCTGGACCCACACAGACACTCCAAAATACCTGATTGTGCAGGAAAAAATAAAAGTGTGAGGCAGCGGACCCGGACGGAAAGAGGGAGGCCTCTCAGAACTGCACTGAGCACAGGCCAGCCCAGAGCCGGGGCGTTGGAACCAAAGACGGCGAAACCACGAGTCTGTGAAGTCTGGGATCAGCTTGAAAGGAAACGTTTCCCTTAAACAGTCACATAAATGCCGGCAGAGGAATGAAGCCCTGAAACGCACTGCTGCTGGTGGGAGCCTGTTCCTATCTGTCCTTCAGGGAGGGCAGGGTCTGCAGGTAACAGCCCCCCTGATCAACGCGAAGAGGGACTCCTCACCTGACAGGTGGACAGGATGCCGCTTCACACACGGGCAGACACTGCACTTGGAACGCAGTGAGGGTCTGTGGCCGCCCCGCGTCAAGCGAGTCTGTCGGCACCTTTTTCCAACAGCGTCTGCTCACTTTGGGTCCCGTTTTGGTAATTCTCGAAGTACTTCAAACTTTTCCATTATTGTTTTATTTGTTATGGTCTCTGTGATCAGTGATCTTTGATGTTACTATTTTAATTGTTTTGTTTTGTATTTTTAATTAAAAGATGTATACTGCTTTTTAGGCATAATGCTATCGCACATTTAATAGACCGCAGTATAGTGTAAACGTAAGTTTTTTATATGCACTTGTGTATGATCTGTGTGATTCACTTTATTGCAACATTCGCTTTACTGTGACGGTCTGAAACCGAACCTGTGGTATTTCCGAGGTCTGCCTGTACCTGATTTTAATTTCCATTTCTTTAATTTTCACCTATAAGAATGAAAAAGGATTGAAAAATAACAATACTCAATGTCAGATATACACAGGTGTAGAAATGTCAACTGGGATAACTTTTCAGGAAAGTACCTCAGCATATATATAAAAAATATTTTAAAACTTAACTGCTGACCCAAAAGTCCCTACTGCTAGTGATGTATCCCAAGGAAATAACCGGGTAAGGGCATAAGAAGATAAAACCTTATTTGCAACAGTGAAGTATCAAAAACAACCTAAATGGTAAGTGTCTGACAACGTGGGCTGGGCCAATCAGAAGAGCTGACTCCCGGGGCTTCGCTGGTGGCGCAGTGGTTAAGAATCCGCCTGCTAATGCAGGGGACTGGGTTCGAGCCCTGGTCCGGGAGGATCCCACATGCCGCGGAGCAATTAAGCCCGTGCACCACAACTACTGAGCCTGCACTCTAGAGCTCGCAAGCCACAACTACGGAGCCCGAGTGCCACAACTACTGAAGCCCGCACGCCTAGAGCCCGTGCTCCACAACAAGAGAAGCCACTGCGATGAGAAGCCCGCGCACCGCAACGAAGAGTAGCCCCCGTGCGCCACAACTAGAGAAAGCCCGCACGCAGCAGCGAAGACCCAATGCAGCCAAAAATTAAATAAATAAAATGAAATTTATAAAAAAAAAAAAAAGAAGAGTTGACTCCCCGCCAGACTCATTCTGTCCCAGAAGACATTTCCAGACAGGGCCACAGAGCCGCAGAACCCTTCTCAACACCACATTGGAGATACCACTATCGTCCACTACTGACAGCTGACACGCAAGATAAATCTAACTTATGTGCTACGCTGGGGTAAGAGAGTGGGCCATTTACTCAGTGGATACTTTGCAGCCAACAGAAAAGATGACGCAGATCATATTTATGGATGCGGGGCAGCTCTGCAACAAACTGTTATGAGAACATTACAGACAGAATACGACCTCATTTTGGGGTGAAAGTGATGACGGTAAGACTAGGATGCTGTGAGGTCAGGGGAGGGAGGAAAGGCTTACAGAAAGTAACACCACCCTGGGCACATGTACTCCACTGCACCACAAACCTCGGGCTCATCACAACAGATGCAGGAGCATCATCTGACGGAATCCAACACCCACCCCTGACAAACAGCAGCCGTGCCTGATGAAGGGCACGCAGGAGCCTGCAGCCGACTTCAGGCCTGCGGGTCGGAGACTGAGCGCCTCCCCGGGGTCAGGAACAGGACGGGTCCCACATCACAGAGTTCTAGCCCGGGGCTGGCAGACGCTGCTGTGAAGCACACACAGTGAACATCTGGGGCTCTGTAAGCTGGACATCAAAACTGAGACATTTCGTCAGTACTTACGCAACAGAAGAGAGAACAGAATTTTTATTGAGGAAACTGAAATAGATATATATTCAATACAATATGTACACAGGCATACATATCGGGTGCACTGCTGCCATTATTATTTTGAACAAACTGTTATCTATTAGATAAATGAAGAATAAGAAAATTAAGCGTCTTTATTTTACCTTCACTTATTTCTTCTTTGATGCTCTTCCTTTCCTTAGTAGATCTGAGTTTCCGACCTTTATCATTTTCCTTCTTTCTAAAGAACTTCTTTTAACAACATCTCTAGAAGGCAGGTTTACTGGCAACAAATTCTCCCAATTTCTCTTTGTCTGAGAAAGTCTTTATTTCTCCTCACTTCTGGAGGATAATTTCTCAGGGTACAGAATCCTGGGCTGCTGGTTTTTCTCTCAATGCTGTAAATATCTCGCTTCACTCTTTGCTCGCAAGGTTTCTAAGGAGAGGTCAGATGTAATTCTTATCTCAGTTCCCCTGTAGGTAAAGTGTACCCCTCCCCTCCAGCTCCTTTCGGGACTTTTTTCTTTATCTTTGACTTTCTGTACGTTGAAACCGACATGCCCAGGTGTAATTACTCTGGCATTTATCCTGCTGGGTGTTCTCTGGGCTTCCTGGATCTGTGGTTTGGTGTCTGACATTGATTTGGGGAAATTCTCAGTTAAAATGTTTCAGTATTTCTTCTGTTCTTCCCTCTCTTCTCCTTCTGGATTCCCCATTATGTTACACCTTCGCCCCACAGGCCTTAGATGTTCTGTTCTTTCAGCCTTTTCCCTTTGCTTTTGGGTTTTCAGGGACTCTGTCGAGATGTCCTTTTGCTCAGAGGTTCCTTCCTCAGCCGTGTCCACTCTAATCAGCCCATCAGAGGCAACCTTCATTTCTGCTGCAGGGCTCTGATCTCTGGCGTTTCTTTTCGGTTCTTCCTTAGGATTTCCACCTCTCTGCTCACATTCCCCTTATGTCCTGCATGCTGTCTACTTTATCCATTAGAGCCCTCAGCACGTTGACCACAGTTGTCTTAAGTCCCGGTCTGATAATTCCAACATCCCTGCCATGTCTGGTTCTGATGCGTGTTCCATCTCTTCAGATTCTGTTTTTTGCCTTTTAGCATGACTCGTCATTTTTTTCTTGTTAGCTGGACATGACACTGGGTAAAAGGCACTGCTGTGAATAGGCCTCAGTGCTGTGGTGGTGGGTGGCGGGGACAGGACACCCCACAGCCTTGACCACGGTTGTCCTCGGTGAGCTTGAGCCTTTGGACTGTGAACCTCGCTCGTGCTTCTCAGGTTTTCCTCCCCACTCGGGCGGGACAAGGTGGCTGAAGTTGGGTCTTTCCTGCCCCCAGGCCAGTTTTGCTCCGATAATAGCCCAGCAGGCAAGGTTGTGGTTAACCGGGTCCCCGGAGGTCAGGTCTTCTTCAGACGTACCCGGGGCTTGGGGCACTTCTTTCCCCTCCCCTGCTGGGGGAACCTGGTCGAGTTCCTGGAGACGAACCTCACAGCATCGCGAGGCCCACTGTGAGACCAGCCCCCGGGCAGGTCTCAACTCTTGGACTTGTCTACCAGGAGCCTCAGTGACCCCTCAGCCACAGGTCAGTCTCTCCTGCCCAGGCTCTGGCTCCTGGGCGTTTCCGGTCCTGAGTCTGCAGCAGGCAGCCGTGTGCCCCCGCGTCTGTGGTCAGTGCCCCATCTCGGGGGCAGCGGCTGGCCCTGCACCCTCCTCTCTTACAGTCTAAGAACTGCCGATTGTTCAGTGCGTTCTGCCTTTTACTTGTCGTTGGGACGAGTGGAGACTTCTAAGCTCCTTAGGTGAGGCACCAGAAACCTGAAGTCACGAAGTTAAAAACACAGTAGCAATACCCGAGCGTGAACTTTGCAGTGCGGCCACTAACGAGAAGAGTGGACGCCTGTCGGGTGGCGGATGACGTTTGTTTAGTGGGGTAAAAAGTGCGTGCCGCTTAGCGTCAAAACTGACCACTCATGTCCATCTGTAAGGAGATCTTACATACTTCACCTTGAAAATGTCTTTGCACACAGAAATACTGACCTCAGTCCAGAGCAGTCATCACTCAGAAGGCGCTGAGGGAATTCTATTAGATTCTTCTCTTGGGATTTGCCTTTGTTCCACAGACTGATCACTTCCCAGTGGAGGTCAGGTGGATGCCCCTCGACTGCACAGCTAAATGGATTCTGAAACACGGAAGCTGCTTCACCTGCACCAGGCCCCAGACTCCACCAGGGCTGTTTGCTGGGGCTCAGCAAACAGGTCTGCTGTGAGTCTAGGGGATGGTCTCCGTTCCCCTTGAGCTGCCGACAGCCCGGGGCGTCCGCACGGCAGCTGGATGGGGCTTGCGATTCAAGAGACGTTAGTTGTTGAAAACTTCCCACATTGTAGGTTTTGCATTTCAGTATTGCTCTTCCTTATGACATTAGGCTGGATTCATCAAGAAACATTATTAGGTCTTTAACAAAAGCAAATTTCCAAAGCCATTCGGTGTGACGTTGTTAAAGGTGTTTCTTTTCATTCAGAAAAACTTCAATCTGCCCTTAGCTCAAGAAAACCTCAAAAAACAAAAAAACACACACACAACAAAAAACTTACCACCGTCAAGGCATCAAAATATTGTGCGGCTGTGACAAGGGAAGTCGGGATATTCAGCTTTTAACTCTGACAAAAATTCACACAAATGATTACATCCCAAAGTGCGAATGGATTCCACCACGGACACCACTGGTTCAGGACATACGAAAGATCCAAGTATCTTCTGCAAAGTGCCTGCTGGTTGATGAGTACCGTGATGAGCCTTCACAGTTTAGTCAATTTGTTCAACCAGGTATTTCCCTGACCCCCACACACGTTCACCAACACGGCTGTGACACATCTCAACAGAGCCCACTTCAGGTTGTACTGAGTTAGCATCTTCTCAACTTCCTGGAAAACCCTCTCTCCTGCGGTTGTGCCCCGTGGACTCTGCACAGAGGCTCATTCGCCCGTCACGTCAAACGCACCCAATAAACACTGCGCAGATCGGAGACTCCGGAGCCGAGGAAAACCACTCAAACTGCCCGCCTCGCTTCCGAGGGCTGGCGTTGCCCCTAACTGTCAGCTCCCTGAGCGACGGTTCCCGCCACGGCTCCTGTTCTCAAACAGGCTCACTTCCTCTGGACAGACTTCCTCAGCTGCTGCAATCAAACAACATTTCACCAACTCATCACTAGTAAGTGCTTTTCCTTGCGTGACCAACAAACGAGCCAACCAGAAACCTACTCTGAGTGCAGCCTTATAGGTTATTCTTACTTTTGTGAAGAAATCCTGCTGTGATGAGACACTCCATTGTAAATTTTCAATTCTTTCTAAAAGCTGCTTTCCTCTGAGTGCTTAGTCTGATGCCAACACGTCTTATAACTTTCTATTTTAACACAGATGTAGTGTCACCGCAAGATAAACAGGATGCTTCCCCCGGCTGACAATGACAATCCAAGGACAAAACCACCCACCCGTCACCATGGCTGAAAAGCTGGACGCTTCTCCCCTCGTCTTGATGCGGTGGGTGCTGGTAATACAGCCTCCACAGCGTTTGTGCTGACGGGGCTGGTCCACCTGCTGCAGATGCTCCAGCCGCCGGCGAGTGTGAGACAAACGTGCGTCCCTGAATGAGCGGGGCTGTGTTCCAGCAAACTATCCATGGACGGAGACATCTCAACGCAAAACTTCCACGTCACAAAATATTTTCTTTTGATTTTTTTCCAACTACTTAAAAACGTGGGGACTTCCCTGGTGGTCCGGTAGTTAAGAATCCACCTTCCAATGCAGGGGACATGGGTTCGATCCCTGATCCGGGAACTAAGATCCCACGTGCCGCAGGGAAACTAAGCCTGTGCTCTGTAACAAAGAGCCCGTGCACGGCAAAACACAGCGAGGACACAGCACAGTGAAAAAAAAAAAAAAAAGAAAAACGTGAAAAACACTCTTGGCTCAGGAGCTGCACGCGACAGGCAGGGCCAGGTCTGGTCGGCAAGGGGTCTGCCGGCTCCTGCTTCAGCCAGCGCGAAGAGGCAAGAGAAAGAAACGCAGGTGCAGCTGCTTGGCGGAGCAGCCCTGCTCCAGGATAAAGCCCTCAGACGTACTCACCCACGTCCACAAAGTTTGTAACAGAACATTCACTGCGCCCCTCCCCAGGTTTAAAGCAAAAGATGACACACGTGAAGTGTCAGTCAGGAGAGGAGCCTGGACGAACGGGAGGGGCCCCAGCAGCCACCGTCGAGACCCCGGAGAGGAGCAGCTGCAGCCGCGCAAAGGCGTGTCACACAAAATAGGTCACGGATAAAGTTTACAGGTAAAGATGCTGCCTCAGGGAAAACGGGCTTTTCTAAATTATAAAAACAAAAAGAAACAAGAAACAACTAAAAAACTCATTTTCCACCTAAAAGGCTTCATCTACAAGGGAACAGAAAAACACAGTCTACCGGCCACAGGCTGGATCCAGAAAGCCAAGCCACTTTTTATTTCCCAAAATTCGTGAGAGGATGCATGCCGGAAGTGAAGCCCCCTGCCACAGGGTAGGCAGCTCGAAGGGGCTGCAGAGCAGGAGGGCATCCTCCAGACACCCCGGGCCCCCAGGGTCACTGCTCTGTCTCGGGTGAAATGTGCTCTGGACTCTCTGGAGGACCCGGAAGAGGGCCCATCTCAGAAACCAGCTTTACAAGCTGGCCCAAAACCAGAGAAACTGCAGACAGCCCACGTTCAGAAAACAGCCCGCTGCTACGGACTTGGACACTACAGCGATCTTTTAAAGAGCAACAAAGGACCGAAAGTTTGAGAAAACAGAGGAATGGATTATTTGCCTACCCAGAAAGCACCCTGGACTGAGGGCAGAGCTCAGGCTGCCTTGGGCATTAGTGTGAACTTGGGGAATTCTGGAATCCCTCCGGTTCTTCCACTTCAGGGTGGCGATCACGGCTACAGGCTGCCTGTGGAGAGGACGAGGGGACGCATGCAAAGGACAGGCTCGACAGAAGTCGGCAGAGTTTTACACCCGCCCTCTTCCCTCACAAGCCAAAGCTCCACTGAGAACGCGTCACTGTGCTCCCCACGCGCCGACTGCTGGCCTGAGACACCACCGCCCCCAGGGGTGAGCCGAGACCCTGCAGACCGGCTCCAGGGAGCCAAGTGGGCAGTGCCCGCCAGCCACAGATCGAGGAGGCCTTGAACTTCAAAAAGGACAGTAACTGCAATAACCTGAGAACAGTAAATGCTCAAAGCCATCTGATCGGGGCTGGAGCGGCTGGGAAACCAGCTCATTTTCTGTAAACAAATAAAGGAAAACTTCACACGTTTGTTCTGCTGTTCTGTACAGAGTGGATCTCGGGAAACCAAGCCAGGGAGCGTGTCTTTATGGAGGCCTCCCCGCCATCAGTGGAGGCGGGTGACGGAACAGGGGGCACGGTCTGGCTGCCTCCAGGCCTCACGGGCTCTGCGGGGCCTGGCTGGCAGGACCACATCTGCGAGGGCCCCGTCTGGGCGGAGTGACACTGGAAGGCGCCAGAGTCCGACGGGGCCTCTTGATCCCACCCACACACAGGAACGTGGAGACAGGAGGGGCCAAGGGGGGGACCCGCGTGGACCTTGACTGAGACCAACTAAACCCTGAGAGACGGGAACGCCTCACCCACTAGGACCTGATGCAATAAGGAATCAGTACTATCATCTCGGTTTACAAAGGTGCTGTAGCTCCGAGTTTTAAGAAAAATCCTTCTCTTTGGGGAACGAATGGCAACGTTTCCAGGTGAAAGAACAGGAAGGGTGGGGGAAGGAGGTGAACAGGTTTCACCACAAGCTGACAACTCCTGACCCTGGATCATAAATACATCGAGTTCTTTACAGGATCTTGCGTGTTGCACACTGCAAATATCCTGTAACGATTTCCATCGGTGTGAGCGCTTTATTCTCCTGCAGTCTTTGCCTTTCCCCAGCACTAGAAAACCCTTCAAATGTCCGAATGTGATTGTTTTTATCTACATTTACTCAAGAAATTTAAACTCCTTTTGTATGAATGAATTCTACGAACAATTAAAGAAGACTTTAACGATATCACTCCCTAGGTTGTGTCTTAAAGATCAGATGTGACATCCACTGACCTAACTGAATAAGCCTGTACTTGAAATTATAACCCTCTTCTGAAACACAGTGGTGAGAAAACACTGCCCAAATGAATTGCTAACGTATCTTATCTTTGAAAGAAAGTTGTGCCTAGTTTTTATTAGCTGGCACTGCTTCACCAGCCACTGCCCACACTGAACAGATTTCTGAGGCCTGTGTCCCCACCCGCCCCCCCAACAAGGGCAGGACAGTCTCAGTGTTCAGAACTGCAGAAAAGTTTTAAAAAGAACAGCCGTTTCCACTTTCAGGATATTTGTACCACAGAGTATTTCTTCTCAACTCTCATAGATTTGACTTTAACTACAGTTAAACTTTACTGACACAGGGTCCCCGGCCTCACCTCCAGGCGGCACAAGTGAGAGGCCACCCTGCGCCTCCTGAGCGAAGCGGGAGGTGTGAGTGACGATGGATGAAACCGGCCAGCACATGGCCCCCGTCTGCCCCGGGCCCCAGGCCAGCGGCTCGGCGGAAACTGCACCGACTGGCCGGCCGGCCGAGCGAGACGTCCAAAGCCAGGACCCCGGAGAGAAAAGCCCCTCAAAGGCCGTGCTGCAGACGCAGAAGTCCAGGTGGATGCTCTGACACTTACCTTCTTGGAGGCCTGGGACCAATTTGTAAACAATATCTTGCATGGTTCTGTCATGACTGGCAAAAAGAACAGAACAGGTGGGTTAGCCAGAAGCGTCAATTCTCTAATTCTCGAACGTTTTCCATTTAACAATAATAAACTCCACAATCACAAATTTGGAGTTTTGGTTGAATTTTGCTTCTAGTTTGCACTTCAGAACAAGTCTGTGCTAGCAAAAGTGACACGTGGCCGGAAGGAACCCGTTGTTCAATTTGGGCTCTATATGCTTGTGAACATTTCAAGTAAGGAGGAGGACACAGGCAAGATCCTTCGGTGACCAGCTCCCTCTGCCCGCTGGGCTTCTCAAGTCCTAACAGGTATCAGGCAGCCTGGGCTGTGCCAGACCAAAGGGAGTTTCCCACGCTTTCCTGACCAGGGTCCGCGCCAAGAAATACCTTTCACACTCCCGTGTACCTGAACGCGTGGCGCGTGCGCACACACAGAAGCATAAAACACAGCTGGCCTCCAGCAGACACGACACCCTCCGAATTTGCTACTAAAGCCACCAGCTTCTCAGAAAGCTCGTCCGACCCACAAGAACAGGACGCTGGGCAGAACCGCTGCCACACGGCTTGACATCGGGCTGGCTGGTTCCTAGGTCTTGACCTGGGAGCGGCCTCTCCCTCCCACGACACACCTCAACTCGGGGGTCAAAGTGCAGCCGGCCCCCTCCTTCAGCCCCGCCCCTCCTGGCAGGGCGGCCCCCATCTGCCCCGGGCCTTAGGCCAGCGCCTCGGCGGAAACTGCACCGACTGGGCGGCCGGCCGAGCAGGGCGGCGCGAGGCTCGGGGCGAGGCCCGGGCCGCTTACCCGATGTACTGCAGGGGGTGGCTCTGGTGGATGACGATCCTGCACGTGGGGCACGTGTTGTTCTCCTCCAGGTACTTCACCAGGCAGCTCCGGCAGACTGCAGGGAGCGCGCACGTCAGGGCGATGCGCGCGCACGCCAGAGGGGCGGGGCGCGCATCAGAGGGAACGGGAGCGCGCACGTCAGGGAGCGCGTCGGAGGGGTCTCCGCTCCTCCCGGTAGGGCTCCCCGAGGCCACAACGGGACACTGGTGACAGGCCCGCCGCCCGGGTCCACCACCACGGAGGAGCATCAGCTGCCCCTGGACAGAGCTGAGGCCCAGAAACAGGAGGGGAAACTGGAGGAGCAGCTGAGGGGGCCGCAGATGCGCCTTCACGTCCTGTCACAGGGGCTCCGCCACAGGGGCAAACAGTTACATTCTAGAAGTTAGCCTGAAAGATCACCGGATTTCTTTGTAGGACAAAATGAGATAAAATTTGCTGAATATAACATAAAATACTGCCAGCCAATATCTTAAAATACAATTAACTTTAAAATAAAAATTCTGTCAAAACTGGCAAATATTTTATTTTCTAAACTGAAAAATACAGGATCAAAACTCGTCAGTGTTAGAGGATTCGTTTTACTTTAGGAAGTGCCTGCCCCTCGGCATCCTGGGCCGGCCTCACAAGAGGACCCAGCCTCCAGGTGAAGGCTGCAGCCTGCTCGGCAGGGGCAGGGGCGGCAGGGCTTAAAGTAAGGCGCGCCCAAGGTCAGCGCCAGCTCGAAGTCTAGACCTCCAAACACCCACCGGCCTGAGGGGCAGACGAGCAGACTCCTCTGTCTACAGAGTTTAAGGAAGTCATTTGCAAACGGCAAAAATAAGCGTTTCTGCCCACTAGAAACGAATATTCTGTCGTACCACACGTAACGGTTTAGTTGTTACATCGAAATACCTAAATTTTCCTGTTTTTATTCAGCTTTCTTAAGTGACATGTCTACTGAAGTTACCCACAGTGTTTTAACTTCAGACAATTTTTCTCATTTATCTTCAAGATCTCCTTTATTCCTGCTGCTGTGTCCTGCTGTGTACTTGAGCTAAAAGCTTTTGGTAAAAAAAGCCAAAGTATCAAAGAGCACACAGGACATTCCCCACATACATGTGTGCACTCAGTCACTGCTCCCCCCCACGGCTGTCTAAGGCCACATTCTAGAATATTCTGCACATACATGTGTGCAGTCACCGTGCCGCCCCACCCCCACCCCCGGCTAAGGCCACGTTCTAGAATTTTCCGCACATACACGTGTGCAGACACTCGGTCACCGTGGTCGCGTCGATGAGATACCCGCTGCACAGGCGGCAGGTGATGTGGGCGTTTATGTCCCAGAGTTTAATCTTTCTGGTCAACATCTTTGGCTTCTGCAAGAAAAAAACACGTATTAACTAATACATGAAATGGTGTGATGTTTCATCAAAGGTTCGGGTCCAGCGGAAATCGAGCTACAGTCTGTGTGTCCAGGAGGAGCTCAGCGTGAGCAGGGCTGAGGCCAGGTCCCCGCCCTGCGGCCCTGCTTCCACCATGAGACAGGCAACCACCCGGCCGCCCCTGGAGGACTGGGTCATCCTGGCCCCAGGGCAGCGCTGGGCCGCAGACACGCTGCCGCTTCTCGCTTCTCCCCCTTCTGGGCCCCCGGGCCCTCTCTTCCTGCTCAGAACCCCGCGAGGCCAGCTGGTGAGGTGGCGCAAAGCAGGGGAGGTTTGTGGAGCAGTGGGCGGAGAGGCCAGGGAGCAGGTGGGCCGAGCTGAGTCTGGGTCTAGGCAGAAGAAAACGTGGTCTCTCTGGAGCTCTGGTTCCTCCGTAAAGCCGACCACATGGGAGCAGCTAAGGCCGCCCCACCCTGGGAAGCACAGCCCACAACACGGCATCATAAAAGTCCAAACGTCTGTGCACTGAAGTGTGGACGCGTCGTCTCTGCGCCGGTGGGCGGGTGCCCTCCAGAGCTGTGGTGGCTCTGACTGGCTCTCCTGCCAGGCCGCAGGCTCACGAGGGCAGGGTCTTGTCATCTGACCCAGTACAATGCTGTGCAGCAGGGGAAACAGTCCCGAAGACAACACGTCCTACCCAACACCTGCATGTCACCTCACATGGCAAAAGGCCCCTGAGGCGGGAGCCGGCCCTGGAAGCCCCAGCAGGACCTCGTGTCACCACAGGGCCCGTACGAGGGCACGAGGCTCGGAGGAGACAGGAGAAGCTGCCTGTGGGCTGTGAACAGGGAGGGGGCTTCTAGGAGCTGGAAGGAGCCTCTCCGGGAGGAGCAGCCCTGCCCACACCTGGATTTTAGCCCCGTGAGACCCGTTCTGGACTCTGGCCTGCAGTGCTGGCAGGTCAGACACCCATGTGGCCGCAGCCACTAGATTCCTGGGGATTCCCTGCAGTACAAGTAGGAGACTCGCCGGATGCTGACGCCGTGCAGGATGCAGGGAATTTTCAAGACAAGCATCACCAAGAGAACTCTGCAGAGAGAGACAGGACCACACTCCAGGAGATGGAGGGCCTCCGCATCCGCGTGGGCGGCAGGCTGGACAGTGCCACCTCGCCCAGCAGCCACAGCGCACGTGGCGCACGGGCTCCCGCGGCTTAACACTGTTTGCCCGAAGGCAGAGGGAAGGAAACAGCTGGGCGGGCGGGGCCCCCTGGAGACTAAATCGTCACCTGCACTGAAACCCAGCGGAATCGACTGTCAGCGCAGACTGACGCAACCAGCAAGGCTGCCGGGCTCAGCTCACCCATAAAGCGAGAGAGCCTCTAAACCAGCAAGAATGCCCTACGACTTCATTCACAGAGAGTAAGACGTGAGGCCGACCCTCGCGGTTCTCACCCGAGTCTCTCCTCTCCCCTCGATCACAGGCGCGAGCCGACGCATGGTCCCCGCTAGAGACACCTCTCCCTCGGCCCCTGCAGTGGGCTCTGAGCTGTCAGGAGAGACTAAAAGGGGTGGTTCTCACAGGGGCCCCACGGGCCGACCCACGGGAAACGAGCCCACGTCTGCGAGGCCCACTCGCTCTGGTGTCATGGTCACCACGTGCTGTGCCAGGCCCGGCCTGACCACTCGCACCCACTAGGACCGGCTCCGTGAAGAAGGGCCCAACACGCCTCGTGGAGCAGGAAGTAATGGGAAATAATCTAAAAGAGAGAAACCCTAGTCATTCCCAAGGGAAGCAAAGCAGAGACGGGAGAGCACTGACTGGGCAACGTCCCCGCTGGACGCCGAGGCCCAGGGTGTGCCGTCCACCACCGGCACGACCGAGCCCAGCACTGTGCCCTCGGCTCACTGGGTGCTGTTCACACACGTCACCAACCCACAGCCAGATCACAACCAAAACCAGCTCCAAAGTCACACAGACGGGGGTTGGGGTCAGTGTGAATTCGTGTTTAGTGGCAACCAGGCAGACAGGTACACATGTGTACGCACACGAGTGTGGACTCACCCACTCACTCCCAGTTCTGTCTGCTGGGAGGGCCCGGAAGTGACCACTCGTGGGCAGCCCTAGGACCTGGCGTGTCCACACCACGTCTGCCGCAAGGGGCCAGCGCTGCCTGGACACGCAGCCAACTCCGGGCTGGGCAAGGAGTATAGCAGGACCTGGGGCCCCACTGTGCTCAGATAGGGAACAACTACCATCACTGCTTACCACGGCAGGATAACACAGAGGCCCATGAGGCTACACAGACAGACAGACAGACAAGGGACGCCCTTCCTCACAGAATGGGAGCTGATAAGTGGAAGGAGGGCTGCAAGGTCACCACCCCAGGACAACTGCAGTGACCACTCGCTCAGGAATCCTCGGCGGGTGGTCAGCAGCAGCGAGACTGCGCCAAGGAAGTGAAGGTTCCTAAAGGCTCCAAGCGTCTCCCCACCAAACACTCATCAGCCCCAAGGGAGGGCGGGACCCTCAGAGGAGAAACCCCTAGAGGTCCCCGACTGGGTGACCAGGCGACACCCAGGTGAGGACTGGCCAACCATCACACGGAGAAGGACACAGCACCCCTGGCAGGACTCCTGCCAGAGGGTCCCCCACCCCGAGTCCCCAGGGGAGAGGTCACTCTGCAATGCCATCAGGGTCGTAAACGCTAAGGCCAGACAGGGGGCCAGGCTGTCCAGGCGCAGCGCCCGCCAAGGGGCCTGGGCAGCCAGCTCTGTGCCCACACGGGGCCTCCATGCCGGCCTCAGGCGCACAAGCAGCTGCCGTCGTGAGGGGCCAGCGCTCACGGTCCCCAGGCCGCCCTGCACAGCATACGACACCCAACACCAGACACCAGGTGGGCGCCCATCCAGACAGAGAAGGATGGCGGCTCGAGGCTCTGGGTCCCGTGCTCCCCCGCCAACTGCGGGGCCCAGGCGGTAGCTCGGACACTTCCTGGGACAGCAGGCCCGCCCGGAGAAGGCCGCATCTCCCACCTCCTTGCGAGGCCGTCTGTCCCCTCCTGCTGCCTCTGCATCGGACGCTTCCGGCTACGGGTGCAACGCGGTCACTCCTCGTCCGCCGTGCCCTCCGCGCTCTGGCTCGTCACGTCTGTGCCTGCCTTGTGTCTCTCGCTGTCTTTCCATTTTCTAGCACAGAAACGGCACCTGCTATTCAATTTCGTGTCATTTATGTGACGCACACAGCCCTGTAATTACAGTCTTGCTAGAAGTTTTAGATGAGTCCCACGTAGCAAACAGTGGAACAGAGTCGATCAGAAACGTTAATCAAGAGAAAACTTGAATATGTATAAATAATTGTGCCCTAATCTGCTCTGGAGCTGTCACACGTTAAATTTTAAAGGAGTTACAAGGCACTGACTTTTTCTATGCCTACAACAGACTCATAAGGTGTAATTCAAGGTAAATTTAATCAATTCACATGCACTGAAAGAAGAGGAAGATCAAAGTTTACACCGCATTTACCTGTACACACAGCCGGATCCTCCGCTACATTTTGAAGCCTGTGGAGACACACGGGACGAGGCGTCACCCACACGTGCTGTCCACACAGAGCCTGGCTCCCCGGACCAGCAGCTTCGGCTGCTCAGGTAAACAGGTCTCTTCCTTTACCTGCTTAAAACAACCAAAAGAAAAACAAGCCTGGCTGACAGTAAAGGCACGGGCCACGGAGACAGGGGCAGGTCTTGGTGGCAGCCTGGTGGCACAGAGGCCCAGGGGCTGCTGGGAGCTGGGGACATGCAGGGGCTGCACCACGTGCTCTGGGGACCAAGGCAGCAGGACAAGGGCCCCGGAAAGCTCCTGGGGAGACGGTGGGCTTCAGGGTGACCTAGTGGGAGGCTGGGCCTCAGGGACGCCTGGGAGAGCGAACTGTGTTATTTAATTTCTGTGATGCTGTTCGCATCTCACGCCCTGTGAAGGTGTCCCCCGGGCCGCTCACTCAGTGACCCGGAACGAGGACGCCCACAGGCTCAAGCCGGGCTCTGGGCCAGCACGGACAACAGACAAACCAGCGCGTGGGGATGGAGCGGGCCCGTGCAGGCTCGCGTGGGGCCTTGGGGCCTCAGCCAGGTGAGCACAGGCAAGCACAGGTGAGGGGCTAGGACGAGTGGCAGCCCAACCAAGGGGCAGCGGAAGGGCGGCACTGAATCGGTAGCACAAGGCCCCTGGAAGGACCTGGCCTCAACTCGGGGCAACGGGAGCTGCGGGACCAGAGAGCCGCCAGTTGCTCTCGGAGGTCTGAGGGGTGGGGTGACTGGGTGTCCAGAACCTCGGTGGACCCCCCTCGTCTGCCCATGCCCCCCCTCCTCATGGAAGCCCGAGGTCTCCCCACCCATCAGGGGGGAAGGGGGCAGGGACCGGGGGCTGCTCCCTGCTGAAAAGCAGGGGTGGAAAGCACCAGGGCCCCGAAACCACGAGAGGCACCTGGGACAAGAGGCCTGATACTCAAGGGATTCGTATCACACCCAACTTATACCACTTTTACTCTCCAAGTTTTCCCATAACTGCATGCTTTAGTAACTAGTCTTTAAAGCTCAATTAACTTTTATAAGAAAAAGGAAGAAAGGGAGGAAGTGGGTCAGTTATTCAGGGAGATTAAAAGGCACTTACAAGAGAACAAAGAGGAGACCCGAACGTGGGTGTAGACCACAACCCCTGTGGGGTGTAGACCAGAGCCCCTGTGGGGTGTAGACCAGAGGCTCTGTGGGGTGTAGACCAGAACCCCTGTGGGGTGTAGAGCAGAGCCCCTGTGGGGTGTAGACCAGAGCCCCTGTGGGGTGTAGAACAGAGCCCGTGAGGGTGGAAACTGCTCCACCTGCCATCCACACGGCGGCCACCGAGCCCTTGAACTCTGGCCAAGTGTGAGCGCAGCACCTCAGCGTACTCAGTGTGATTTAATCTCGGTGTGGCCAGCTACACAGTTATAGATGCTTGACATGAGTTCTTAGACAGCAGTGAACAAAAAAGACACAAATCCCTAGAGCCCACATTCTCACGGAGGAAGACAGACAATAAATAATAAACGCCACGAACAGGTACATTATTTAGATGTCAAAGGTGACAAACACGACCAACCAGAGCGGGGAAAGGGGTCGGGAGAACAGGGTGGCCGGGAATACTTCACTGAGAAGGTGACATCTGAGTAATAATGTAACATTATGAACAGCTCCACGCCAATCGAGTTGAAAGTTCGTAAGAAACTGATAAATTCCTAGAAAACTAACTCAGCAGAATTGAGGCAAGTGGAAACAGAACCTGCAGAGTTAGTTCTAAGGAAGCTGACCCAGGCCGGTTCTACCAAACCTGTGGGAGCCCCCCTCCCACACAGACCCACCCAGAGAATCCTTGAGACAGTTTCCCGACTCTTGCGTGAGGCCTACACAACACACACCGGAGTGGAACGGGGGGACAGACCAAGTGACAATCGTGACACCTCCTCCGGGGTGTGCAGGAGGGCCAGCCCAGAATACGAGGGACTTGTGTAAGGAACGCATGGAATTTATGACAAAAGCTAAAAGGAGGGAAATGATAAGATCCTCCCAAAGACGCACAGAACTCATTTGATGAAACTCATTATCCATTCATGATTTTCAAACAACTGTCAGCAATTAAGAAGAGAAGTAACTGTCCACACCTGACAAAAGCTCTCCATTTAAGAGCCACTAACACACATCTCCACTAGATATGCCTGACGTTCACAGCTCTCTTCCCAGCAGCCGCCCGCGGGGAGCAGCGCGGCTGAGCATCCCGAGTCCTCTGGACGCGGTCTACGGCAGGAAGTCAGCACCCCTGGGGGGCTCGTGACTGGCCAGACGCTCCGGGACACCAACGCTCCAGGAGGCCTGGCCTCCCCCGAGGGGCCCCAACACTGCCAGGTGGCCTCTTCCCACCTCCCCACTCCGCCTGCACCCCCGCAGCACCTGCTCTCCAGGTGGACCCTTCTCCCTCCTCCCTGGGGGTGGAATAGCAGCTTCCACACCCCCTTCTCTGGTCTCCAGGCTGATCCAGTCCCCACTCTGCTTCTCGAGGGCGCTGACGGTCCCAGCAAGCCCTTCTCATTCCAGAAACTTCCATACCTCCCTCCCGACGGGACCCCCTCGACAGGACCCACCCACCCACTTAGACCTCTCCCTCCCGTCTTCCGTCCCCTACCCCACAGATCTGCTCTCGACAAGTTTCCGGTGACGAGGACAGCGCCAACGCCCCCAATCTCCAAGGCCACTGCCCACCCTGCAGCCCAGCTGACCCCTCTCATGTGGCCCCTGACACGGGGGAAGCAGCAGGTCATGGAGACCGACCCCAGCCCGACACTGCAGAAGGGCCAGGCCGCGCTCCCCACACCTCTCAGGCTCACCCCGGGTGCCGGGGGCATTTGCGCCTGCGAGAAGAGGCCCTGCCTTCCTGCCCACTCACCTCGGATCACTGCCCACCCTGTCTGCCCTGCTCCCGCCCCCGCCCCTGACTCCACAGCATGTTTGAGGGGTCTTCCCTGCACCGCTGCCCTTGTATTACACCTACGTTATCCCTTTTCGTCCTCTAGGGAAATGCACTGGGTTTGTTTTGCAGCATAAACGCATTTACTAATCACAATCTGGAATTCTTTACTGAACGTAATTAAGGAGAAAGCCCTACAACCCTAAGCAGCCAACATTTACTGCTGTTCCTAGTGTAACAGTGCACTTCCCTCCAATACTTCTAACACACACACCCCCTCATTCTCACTCAAATGCAGCCTCAGACCCTTGTGACACACGAATAAAATGCGAGGATGCGCTAGCACTCAGCACTGGGCACAGTCTGGGGTCTCCGACTGCGGCCATGGCCACATGTTACCGGGGGGCCCTCTCGGCCCCTCCCAGAGGCGCTGGCCTCAGCCAGTCCCATCCCCTTCCCCTCAGGACCCCCGGAGAAAGAACCGCCTCCCCACACAAGCCCACCCCGGTCATGCTTCCCGCCGTTCACATATCTTATGAGAACCTTAACATTTTCTATTTATTTGGGGGTTAGTGTTGCTAAGTTATACTTTCCTAGGAAACGGGTCATCAAATTTATTGGCAAAGAATTGCTCACAGTAGCCTGTAAACTCATTAAACAGCTGCACCGCGGAACGTCTGACAAATAACAACGGCACGTACTTTAAAGGACCGCCTGGGCCCTGACTCTGGAAGCTGTGTGCACGGGGCAGGCCGCCGTCCTGAGACTCGCCGAGCGGCCGCATGTACGGCGCATGGACGGTGGCTCACTCCTTCTGTCTGAGCGACGCCTGCCCTGACGCCCGGCCCCTTGCCCACAGCGGGCAACCTGCCTGCATCCCTCGGAGCTGTGGGGACGAGGCTGCCGCGAGGCGCTGTGGCCGTGGCTCTGTGCGGGCGGCCGTTCCAGGGACATGCCCACTGTGGAGGCCACCTGTGCCCGGAGGGCCATTCTCCCAGCCTCGCCCCAACACCACAGCCTCCGCGGCCTTCTGCGCCCGTGGCCCAGCCCTGGATGATGCCGTGGCTCCTGTCCGGACGGCCCCCTCAACCACGGCACCGCCGATCACTTCTCCACAGAGAAGCCTGAGCAGCCTTAGAAACACAAACCAGACACACACCCCTGAATAAACCAACCGAAGGAACCCGACTGCTGACAAGGGGTGCCCTCCCTCCACGTTCCGCCCTGACCACGTCAGTGTCCGCGACGGCACCCGTCCACGTCGGCTCCATTCCCCTTGGCCTTGCCCACCCCTCAGCTGTGTACATGCTGCTCCCTGGCAGCCTGACACTGCATCCTCAGGGCGGCCACCAGAGACCCCAAGACTCCCGGAGAGGCCACCCAAGCCCCAGTCCTAACCCGCTCGCCGTCCTGTCCCCACGCTGTCACCACCCTCGGTGTCTGTGCCGGCGCCCCCGGCAGGGCCGAGGCCGTGTCCTCACCACGGGGCACCACGTCCAGCAGGGCGCCCGCCCCAGAGCCGGTGCCCAGGAAGTAAGACCTGTCCAGTCAGCTGGCACCCAAGCACTCTGGGAAACCTTCTCCTCCTCCTTTCACCAAACTGCCGGCCTCTGCTCCCCACTGACACCCGCTTCTCAAGACCAGCCGCTCCGCGTGGAGGCTGTGCTCAGCTCCGCCCCCGACTGCACCCAGGCGAGCTGGACAGGCCACCCCGGTGCCCCGGGCGGGTGCACGAGAGGAGCCCCGCTCTGTCGGGCCCCCCAGGCCCTCTGCCCGGCCGACCCGGCCCCACGGCCTCACTGCTCTCCCTGCGGCCCCGGCGGCCTCGCTCACCAGGCGAGCCCACACCCATGACGGTGCCTGGCACACAGTGGGTTGCGAGACTCACACTCTGGTAGCAGCGCTGGGTCTGAGCAAGGCCTGAAAGGTGGACGGCCCCGCAGGGTTCTGTGCTCACACCTGCCCCGCTCCCGTGCCGTCCACGCCGGGCCACACTGACCCCAACACGGCTCGAGGGTCCCCAGTGTGAAATCCTGCAAAGGCTCAGGGAAAGCTTCGGCCTCCGGTGGCCCACGAGGCCCCAAGGCCACCTTCCTCCACGACGGCCACGGTGGACCCCCTTGGGGTCTAGAACATTCTAAGTGCAGTCCCTCCTCGGGGTCCTCGCATCACTGCACTCTCTGCTGGGACGTTCTCTCTCCGACGGCCTCGTGGGCCCTCCATCACCCCCAGCAAGCCTCTGCTCCAGTGCCACCTCCCTAGCGAGCTTTCTGAGGCCACCCTGTCTAAGGTCCGTGCCCACCGGCACAGGACTCTGAGCTGCCACCCCCACACCTGTAACTTACTGATTCTGTATCACCCACCTCCCTAGACTACAGAGTCAGCCATGTGACCAGCAACACTGAAAATTCAACAGAAGGACTGTATGATAACGTTGAGAAAACCCTGGGACCTCCCTGGTGGTCCAACGGGTACTACTCTGCACTCCCAATGCAGGGGGCCCGGGTTCGATCCCTGGTCAGGGAACTAGACCCCGCGTGCCACAACTACGAGTTTGCGTGCTGCAACGAAAGATCCCACGTGCTGCAACAAAGAGCCGGCACAGCCAAATAAATATATTTTTTTAAGTTGAGAAAATCTTTCCAAAGGGTAGAAAAGACAGGAAAGAGAGGAGATGCAACATCCAACTAACAGGTGTTTCAGAAAAAGAAAACAGAAGGGCCTTGACGTCCAGTCTCACGCTTTACTTCTCAGGCTGGGTAATGAGCACCCGCGTATTCCTGTGTCATCCACCATGCTCGTTTACAGGCAGTATTTCATGACTTGGAAAAAGTGATTCGAGTATTTCCCCAGCTGGAAGAATCAGACGGCAAGGGACCAAGTGCCGACCCATATCCAACCAGGTCCCCGCATCTGAAGCCGTCAAGGGCACCAGGAAGGATCCTAAAGGTTCCGGGGAAAGGAGGTGCCCCACGCGGGGCAGGAGTCAGCCAGCACCAGACTCTTCACCTGCAACACCGAACTCTACGGGGCAAAGCGGTGACTCTTTCCAAGGTCCAAAGACAGACAACTTTAAGGTAGATTCTACATCCAGCCGCACTACCGACCAAGTGCGAACTTTCAGAGGTCTCAGGAAACGCGCTCAAACACTGCTTCAAAAAATGCCCTTGAGCACGTGTTACGTGCCAACAGGCGCTCACGTGTCAGCACAGGTGCAGTGATGAGCAGGCTGGGCCGCTCTGACTGGGACCGAGTACAACCACGTGGAGGGACGTCCCAGCTTTGACCCTGGGGGGCAGGGCACCGTGCAGACAGGGCGAGGGACCCCGCACGCCCAGCACCAGCCCTCTAGACAGGACGGGGGTGAAGACAGGGGGCCAAGGAGGGTGCGGGGATTAGGCCCAGCCCTCGAGAACCTGGGCCAGGACAGTAACGTCAGACAAAGTGAGGCCAAAGGGAAGGTGCAGTTAGAACGTAGCCTGAAACAGACTGTATTTGCATAATCACATCGATTTCCCACTCAGATCCAAGCTTTGGAGAACCACGAAAAATGCCACGAAAGGACTGGGGGACCCCAAGTTTCCACTGGCAGGCAGCTGGCTGCGGACGCTACTCCACAGCAGACATGGGGCCCCTTCATGAAAAAACCACGGGCGGAACCACAGACCTAGGCCGGGATCCCCACAGGGTCTCAGAACTGCGTAGCAGCTCGACTCCTTGTCACCCCCCCCACTTCCCGCGTCTGAACTAGAACAGTTGCACCTGCTGGCATGTCTGCCCTGTGGTGCTACGGGGCGGGCACAGCGCCCACCTCGCTGGTTCATAGCTGCACCAGACAGGTGATCCAGGGGATGAGACTCTGCGGAAGCTTGGAAGGGAGGGGCAAGTGTGTTTTGCATTTGGGGGATATGAAATTTAGGGGGGCCAGAGGGGAGACTATGGTAGGCAGAATTCTGAGAGGCCCCAGGATTCTGGGACCCGGTGTACACACACCTCTGGCCTTACTATCCCACATACTGCTGTAAAGGGGTTTTTGAAGATGTAATTGAGGTCTCAAATCAGCTGACCTTAACACAGGGCGGGTATCCAGTGGCCTGACCAAATTGCATGGTCTTTCAAAGCAGAGTTTTCTCCAGCTGGTGGCAGAAGAGACGGTCAGAGGGATGAGCCCTGCTGACCTGGCAGAAAGCAACATGGTCTGTCAACTGCCCATGGCCCCCTGGGCAAAAAACGGGGGTGCCTCTAGGAGATGAGGGCAGTCCCCAGCGGTGAGTCCCAGACAAGAGCTGCAGCTTGGCCCACACACTGACTTCAGCCTCTGAGGCCCTGAGCAGAAGAGTCAGCCACACCCGGCTGCACGCCTGACCGTGGAACTGTGACTAACAAGTGGGTGTCCTCTTAAGCCACTAAGTTTGCGGCAATTTGCTTTCCAGCAACAGAAAACGAAGACAATAGTGTTTAGAGAAATGGACGATGCTGGCAGAAGTCCCAAGCATGTAAAATACAGAGTCACCACCAACTCTGGAAATATTCTCACGAGGCAAGTATTCTCCCAATTCTAGAGACCAGAATCAGGTTAACAAACACATGGAAGCAGCGGGAGTCCCCTGGTATGGACTGAATTGTGCCCCCAAAATTCATGTGTTGAAGCCCTAACCCCCATCTCCAAACATGGGGCCTTTGGGAGGTTGAGATTCAGGACAGTGGGGCCAGGATGGGATTGGCGCCCTGAGAGGAAGGGCTCAGCAGGCTCCCTGTGTGCCTGTGAGGACACAGCAAGAAGGTGCGTCTGCAGGCCAGGATGCGGGTCCTCACCAGGATCCAGACCCACTTGGTAGTACCCTGAGCTTGGACCCCGGCCTCCAGGACTGTGCGAGATAAATGCCTGCTGTTTAAACCGCCCCGTGAAGGGCTTCCCTGGTGGCGCAGTGGTTAAGAATCCGTCTGCCAATGCAGGGGACACGGGTTTGAGCCCTGGTCTGAGAAGATCCCACATTCCGCGGAGCAACTAAGCCCGTGCGCCGCCAACTACTGAGCCTGTGCTCTAGAGCCCACGAGCCGTGACTACTGAGCCTGCGCTCTAGAGCCCACGCGCCACAACTACTGAGCCCATGCGCCACAACTACTGAGCCCACGAGCCACAACTACTGAGCCCGTGCACCACAACTACTGAGCCTGCGCTCTAGAGCCCGTGCGCCACAACTACTGAGCCCATGCACCACAACTACTGAAGCCTGCGCATAGCAACGAAGAGCCAATGCAGCCAAAAATTAATTAATTAATTAATTAAAACAACAGAAACCAGCCCGCGACGCTCTGTCCCGCAGCCACGCTGAGGCACGCTCTCCGGGCCCCTTCAGTGAAACGCCAGGGAAACCCGTCTGCCTCCAGCAGCTCCCAGCTCCAGCGTGCAGAAGGCGGTTTCTCTGCGATAGCAGAAGCCCTGTTTCCTGTAACAAGTTCAAAAAATTTCTACCCACTAAACCTTTTACATATATATATATATATATTTTAAATAAATTTATTTATTTATGTTTGGCTGTGCTGGGTCTTCATTGCTGTGTGTGGGCTTTCTCTAGTTGTGGTGAGCAGGGGCTACTCTTTGTTGTGGTGCGCAGGCTTCTCATTGCAGTGGCTTCTCTTGTTGCGGAACACGGGCTCTAGGCACGCGGGCTTCAGTAGTTGTGGCACGCGGGCTCTTGAGCACAGGCTCAGTAGTTGTGGTGCACAGTCTCAGAAGTTGTGGTGCACAGGCTCAGTAGTTGTGGCACGCGGGCTCTAGAGCGCAGGCTCTGTAGTTGTGGCACACGGGCTTAGGTGCTCTGCGGCATGTGGGACTTTCCCGAACCAGGGCTCGAACGCGTGTCCCCTGCATTGGCAGGCGGATTCTTAACCACTGCGCCACCAGGGAAGCCCTAAACCTTTCATAAAGTCTGCTAAAAGCAACAAAGCTGACCGGAGTGGGACTCACCACCACGTGCCCGCAAGAAGTGATGCAGTGGCTCCAGGACACCTCCCTGTCAGACACAGATGGAGGTGGCTGATGGGTTCACCCTCTTGCAAGAGCGAGGGCAGCTCTCCAGCACGAAGGCACGACTCCCCTGGGCTCCCCAACAGTCTCTGCTCCCTGGAGACTCAGCCCAGCCCACAGGGCCCTGGGAACCGAGGCACGAGAAGTGCGACCAGCAGCGCTGGCCGAGTGGTGCCACAACCTGACGGCACGGCACGAAGCACAACAGTGCCTGAGAAGCCGGCTCAACCCAGAGCCTGGCCCAGCCTCCGGCTCACCCCCTGTAGTCCACGGAGTCAACAGGACAACAGACAAAGGTGGACGACACCGTAAGTGAAGAATCAGAAAAACTCAGATGGCCTGGGAAAGTCGATGCTGTATGGGGAAAGTGGGGAGCCTGAAATAAAAGACACTACAGGGGGCATGACCCCCAGTGCCCCACGGGGAACTGCGTCTGGTTCAGGGAAAACGCCCTGGAAGACACTGTTGAGACAACCGGGGAGAGGTGAAAGTAGACAGGAAATTAGCCAGTATGTGGAATAAGTGTCTACTTCTCAGGTGTGGTCATGTCATTACAGTCGTGTGCAGACCATCCTCTTACTAGGACCTCCGTGCTCTGAATTACCTACGGAACGTGGCAGCTGGTTTGCAGCTCCTTTCAGATGATTCAACGATAAATATGTATTTAAAAAAGAGATAAGCAAAACATAAGTAACTGCTGGATCTAGGGGAGGGCAGAAGAGTGCTCATTGGCTAATTCTTCTGGTTTTTCTCCACTGTGTTTTTTTTCTCAAACACTTCAGTAAAAAAGAGTAAATTACTTGAGAAGAAAAGAAGAGGCTAACCCTCCTCTGTTCCTCACTACCTGTGACCGTGCCCTGTGCCTGCATGTCCTCGCCAGGCACGTGCGGGTGAGCAGAGAGCAGCCTGGGGTGACTTTAAGGTCGAAGGTGTTGGGACTTCCCTGATGGCCCAGTGGGTAAGACCCCGCGCTCCCAATGCAGAGGGCCCAGGTTCAACCCCTGGTCAGGAAACTAGATCCCACATGCCACAACTAGAAGATCCCACATGCCGCAATTAAGACCCGGCACAGCCAAATAAATGAATAAATATTAAAAAAAAAAAAAGACTGAAGGTGTTAATACACAGAACACCTTCAGAACAGGGCCACAAAAGGGAACAACAAGGTCAGCTTTTAGGTATTCTTCATTGAGCACCTATTACAGGCCAGGCCCTGCTAAGAATCAGCAAATATAGCAGCTGACACGACCCACACAGGTCAAGAGGTCTGTGGACAGCTTTCTACTGTTTGCTTACTTTGTGTTAAACAACTGGAATTTGCCGTTAGTGTTGCAAAGTCCAGCAAATATTGATGCATTTGCCCCCCCCAAAAAATTCCAGTTAACCTCAACTCTCTAAATTCATCTAAGCATTAGAGGTTTTCTTCAAAAAAAAAAACCCAGTCAACCTAACAATTGGTTTTTAAGGACAATATTTTCTAGTGAGTTTTAGTTCTTCTCAATGAAGGGTTTTGCTTAATTTAATGGACAATTCTGAAGCAATGCTCCCGCCTTAACCCTCTCATCACATGTTAAGTGTTTCATTATTGTCGTCTGGGCCTTCATATAATTCAGTGCTGTAGGGAGAAACATGCAGATTAGAAAAGACAGTCTATTTTTATTTTTTAAATAAATAAATAAATGTATTTATTTATTTTTGGCTGTGTTGGGTCTCTGTTGCTGCACGCAGGCTTTCTCTAGTTGCGGCGAGCAGGGGTTACTCTTCATTGATGTGCGTGGGCTTCTCGTTGCGGTGGCTTCTCTTGTTGCAGAGCACGGGCTCTAGGCACGCGGGCTTCAGTAGTTGTGGCCTGCGGGCTCAGTAGTTGTGGCTCGCGGGCTCTAGAGCACAGTCTCAGTAGTTGTGGCACACAGGCTTAGCTGCTCCACAGCATGTGGGATCTTTCCGGGCCAGGGCTCGAACCCGTATCCCCTGCATTGGCAGGCAGATTCTTAACCACTGCGCCACCAGGGAAGTCCCTCTAGTTATTTTTAAAAACGTCACTTTTTAAAATTCAATGAAAAACTATCAACTTGTGGAGCTGAAGAACAGTTCCATTTTTTGACACACAATGAACTGTGCAGCATTTTTGCAATAGTGACAGCAAATATCAGAAAGGTAGTAAGAAACTGTCCCCAAACCTCAACATATTTCAATAGAGAAGAAGATTACATTTTCAAATTCGATTCTGACCATTAACCAAATAAAGCTCCAATGAAGTAACAAATCCTGCCACTTAGTAGATTAAAGAGTAACAGTACAGACCAAAACAAACCTCGCTTTATAATCCAAAGCAAACAACCCAAATAAATAATTCCAATCACTGGCAAAGGGCCCTGCCTCACCCCAGCAGGGTGGAAACCTGGCAGGTCCACAGAGCAGGGTGGCAGAGGGGACACCTCCCTCCATGTGGTGACAAGTTCTCGAGGGAGCCTCCCATGCGGGCCCTGCACGGGTGCCCTTCACAGCCCCGTGCTGCAGCGCCAGCCCAAGCGCCACAAAGTCCAAGCACCGGGGAGGAGAAGCCGCAGGGCTGAGCACAAGAGGCCCTTGCACACAGGTTCCTGGAGCATCCTTCCCTACAAAGGTCAAATAAAAACATTTTGGGATCTCACATCTTAAAAACGTCTTACAAATGTCAGTTGATCATTTCTGGAGGAAAATAATTAGCAGGAATAAAATGAAGCTCTAGAAACAACTAAAATCGCTGTACTTGAAGCTTCCAAGAACTCTATATCACCGACACATACACACCTACAATTTAATTGTATGTGGGAAGCAGGAGAGCTTATGGCTTGCTACAGCTGTTCTAAGTTAATTCCTAAAAAGCTTTCTTATTTGTAATTTCTCTCCTGTCATGCGTAAGCTCCGGCGTCATCCCATCATCACAATGGTGACATCAGAGCAACCTGTGTAACTAAAGAGACAGCTGAGCTGCTGCAACCTTGGGCTGAGCACACAGCTCTACACAATTCTGTTCATTCACCTGCAGGGCACTTCTCAGGCACAGGCCCTTCAGGAGCTAACACCACCTGATCAATGCCAGGCATTAGGATGGCCCAGGCCCACCCCGCCCAGGAAGCACACCCTTGTGGAGTTCCTCCTCCTTAAGCGTGGGCTGGGCCTGATGACTAGGTTCTAACAAAGGATATGGCAAAAGGCATGGGATATCACTGCCAAGATTAGGTCATGAAGACTGTGGCCTCCTGCTTGCTCCCTTGTCCTGTCGCTGGCCCTCGAGCTGCCCCACAGATGTCTCCAGCCAGCAGCCTGGAAGCAAATCCTCCCCAGATGAACCTCCAGACAAGACCACAGCGCCGGTGGGCACCCTGACGGCAGCCTTGTGAGACCCTGGGCCCAAGGAGCCTTGTGAGACCCTGGGCCCAGCTAAGCTGTGCCTGGACTCCTGACCCACAGACACTGTGACATAATAACTGGTATCGTTTTAAGGCACTACATTTTGGGGTAATTTGCGGGACAGTAATATATAAATAATACAACCATCCAGCACTATCACACCTTCAGAAATCCAAAAATGGGAAAATAAAGAGCCTAACCAAACCTGAATGCCCAGTTTTACAAGTCTTTTCCAAAGCTTCACAAAGCAAATTAAGTTTTTTAAAAAGCAAAGTACATGTTAAAAAAAAAACCCACAGGGACTTCCCTGGTGGTCCAGTAGTTAAGAATCTGCCTTCCAATGCAGGGGACGCTGGTTCGATCCCTGTTGGGGAACTAAGATCCCACATGCCACGGGGCAACTAAGCCCACGCGAGCCCAAGAGCCCGCGGGCCACAACTAGGCAGAAGCCCGCACACCGCAACGAAAGATCCCGTGTACCGCAACGAAAGATCCCGCGTACCGCAACGAAAGATCCCGCGTGCCGCAACTAAGACCCGACGCAGCCAAATAAATTTAAAAAACAAACAAAAAAACACACACACACACACAGAAAAAGCAAGAACTGAGTAACAAGGTCGCAAGTGTGGTTACATTTGACAAATCAAAATAGGCTGGACTATTCAGGGGTTCCATGCACTTAAGCTTAGTTACAGTGAAATGTTACACTGAAAATGCAAAGGGGTTTTCTCCTAAGTAATCAAGAAGTGAAGTTATGGCACAAAATGAAATACTGAACTGACCACTTCAAGCATCTCCCTTGGGAATTTTAGACTCGTGCCTCACCCTAACACAGGTCGACCTTTCTGAAAGCACTCCCGCCTTTCGTCCACGCAATGAATGTGCTGCACGCCCACCCCATGCCAGGGAGCCAGTGCCTGCCTGGGCTTTCCATCCTCTCAAGCTCCTCCAACATTATCCTACTGGACACACTCTGGAGCCCTTCCCCAGCCGAAGGGCAGCACTTCTCCATCCCCACTTCCAAATTAAAGGACAACACGGGCAAGATCTAAATGAAGTCTGCTTCGAAGGTTTCAGAGAAGCAAAGCTCCCATCCCAAGGTCCTTTCCTGGAGTGGAGGAGGTGCCTGATGGCTCACCTGACACGCACTGGGCCGTCTGGCTCCAAACCCTTCCCGCAGCCCAGACTCCCAGCTTGGACCCCACC
This sequence comes from Delphinapterus leucas, assembly GCF_059928025.1. Lineage (NCBI taxonomy): Eukaryota > Metazoa > Chordata > Mammalia > Artiodactyla > Monodontidae > Delphinapterus > Delphinapterus leucas. The sequence goes on along the minus strand of NC_143133.1, from coordinate 339,842 downwards.
CCTCCTGGAAATTCCTGGACACAGAAAACACCTCCAGACCTTGAGAATGGGGCTCTTTTGGTGACACCACTGGAGGGAGGGGAGGACAGGAGTGGTTGAAGGTGCCTGACACTGACCACAGGGCCCAGGTAAGGAAAGGATGGCAGCCCTGGAGCAGGGACTGGGAGAACAGGGTAGGGGACAGCTTTCTGGGTCTGGGGAGGGGCAAAGCACTGGCCTGGGGCACGGAGCCAGTGGGGACTAGGAGCCCCCACCCCCACGCCCGCTCGAGTCCCCAGAGCTGGGAGGATGGGCCGCAACCCTGCCCACCCCCAGGGCCCAGCCCAGGCAGCATCTGCTGTAGGTCGGAAGGTTTGTGGGCCCAGGTGCTCAGGGGCCTCACGGAGAGGGCTGGTTTGCACCTGTGGGGCTCAGGTGACCAGGATCCCTGATGCTCCAGAGCCTTTATAGAAGCCAGGTCCAGCTGAGTGGGCTGGGTAGATTCTGGGCACCTCTGGAACCTGCCCCAGGGCCCAATCCCCTGGGGGTCCAGCCTGAGGTCCCGGCGCCCCTTACATACCACCCTTGGGGTCTGAGTGCTTCTCAGGGACTCATTCAAGAACCTTGGCCTCCCTGGGGACCTGACTCCAAGTTCCAGCTCTTATCACGGTTGTGGCCCTCTCTGAGCGCCAGCCTTCTTCACGGCTGCCCCAACATCCGACTCTCCTACATGACCTACCTGGGTCATCCCTGGAGCCTGTCACAAGGCAAGAGCCCTCCACATGGCACAGTCCCAGGGTCATGGCCTCCTGGGAAAGAGGGGCTGTCCCAGGGTCCCAGAGGTGCTCACAGGATGGTTCCAGAATTCTGGTCCTACTGGGGGCCAGTCCAGGGGTCCAGACCTCCCCAGGTGACCCATCCTAACGTCCAGGCCTCCTCAGTGACTTGTCCCAGCGTCCCAGCTGTTCCTGGGTCCTGGCCCTGCTCGGTGACCTGTCTCGGGTCCAGCTCTCTCTGATTCCTGCTGAGTCTTAAGGTTCCAGCCCTCCTCCGTGACCCATAGTGAGGCTGGACCCTCCTCCATGACCCGTATCAGGGTTGGGCTCTCCTAGGTGATCTGTCTCAGGGTACAGTGAGTGCTTCCTAGTCCTTTTCTTGTTGGGTCCCGGGGTCCAGCCCTCCCCGGTGACCCGTCCTGGGGTCTGGTCCTCCATGGTCCCTCCGCGGTGGCCATTCCTGGGGTCCGGTCCTCCCTGGTCACTCCGCGGTGGCCCGTCCTGGGGTCCGGTCCTCCCTGGCCCCTCCGCGGTGACCCGTCCTGAGGTCCGGTCCTCCCTGGTCCCTCCCCGTCCTGGGGTCGGGTCCTCTCTGGTCCCTCCCCGGTGACCCGTCCTGGGGTCCAGTCCTCCCTGGGCCCTCCCCGAAGACCGGTCCCGGGGTCGGGCCCTGCCCGGGGTCCCGCCCGCCGAACGGAGTCGGGGATCCGCAGGCCGGGCCGACGAGGGCGCAGGGGCGCGGGCCGGGGTTCGGAGCCTTCCGGGCCCGGACACGGACCGAGGCCGCGGCCTGTGTAGCGAGCGCCGCGGGCCAGGCCGGGCGGGGCGCGGACTCACTGACCTGCCGTCTCAGCTGCGGGCGAGCGGGGCGCACGCGGGGGCCGCGCCGGGAGAGGGAGGGGGCGCCGCTCCCTCCGGGTCCCCCCCAAGAGCAGGAGAAAAAAATCCGTCCGGAGTTTAAAACAAAGAGGCGGAAATGCCCGAGCAGAGCCGAGCGCAGAGTCGGGGGCGCCGCTCTTGGAGCATGCGCGTTGCGCGGACCGGCTCCCACCCGGCAGCCGGGGCAGGGGCGGGGCCTGGAGTCGGTGGGTCCCGGGGCGGGGGCCAGGGCGTGGTCAGAGGGCGCAGGCGCGTCCGGGCTGGGCTGGGCCCTGGGACCTGGAGAGGCGAGGGGGCCAGCGGCGGGACCTAGAAGGGGGCGCGGTCAGAAGGTGTGGGTGGGGAAAGGGGGCGGGGTCAGAGGGAGAGGGACCTAGAGAGCCCCGGGGCCGGGCTCTGCGCGGAGACCCGTGAGGGGTCGGGGAGGCGGGGCCGGAGGTGGGGCGGGGCCTCGAGGAGGCGTAGGGTGATCCCTGGCCTGGGGGCGGGGCCGAGGCGGGGACGGGGCGTGGTCGGCTGGCGCTGCGCCAGGAGGGGGAGCGGCTTGCGGAACCCTGGAACCTGCAGGCAGCTGGCGCTCCGGGACCAGGGGTTTCCTCCGAGGGAGGCGGTCTTGCTCTTGCATTCCTGTTCTTCCTGGGAACTAGCACCAGGCAAGAGCGGGGGCGCCTCAGACAGGGAACCTGCCTCCCGGGCTCCCGGACAGTAGACAACAAGGCTGACCCCACAACTCGTCCCTGTTTCCGGCTTTCCGCAGGCCCCGCCCTGGAGCTGCAAGCAGTGACCGTGATGTCCACGCCCTCGTGGGGTCCGCACTGCGAGGGGGGGCGGGAATAACAGAGGAGAACGTAAATGCGGTGTCCTGTGGGAAACAAGCCGGGTGGGGGAGGCAGTGGGTGTCCGGAGTTGGTTACATAGAGTGAATGGGCACGGAAGGGACGCAGGGAGCGAGCCCTTCAAGTGTCTGGGGATAGGGCCGGTTCACAGGCAGGAAGTCCAGGCAGCCTCAGGCCCCGAAGTAGGAGGGGGTTGTGGAGGATGCTTTCCAGAGACCAGCCCCAAAGCTAGAGGGCACAGAGAGGCTGGAGATGAGGTCAGATGCGAGGTGCCTGGGCTGTCTGAGCAGAGGGCTGTGGGCACGGGACTGGCGTCCCGCTGCCTTGTGTCTGCGGGGGCGAGGCTGGAGCAGGAGGCAGCGCAGGGGTGCCAGGGCGCTACACCTGGTGGTGCCCTGGAGGGCGGGAAGGGTGGGACTGCTGAGAGGAGGCAGGGGTGGGCAGCTGCTGACCACCTGGGGAGGTGATGTCGCTAGACCCCCAGCTGGGACTGCTGTGAGGCTGGGGGCTGCAGGAGTGCAGTGTGAGCTTGCAGTGTCTGGAGATGATGAGATGGTCAAGGGAGTGAGTGAGGGATGGGGGACCAAGCCCCCTGCAGCCCTCCCAGTGGAGAAACCCAGGAGTCCAGGAGGAGCCGGTGAGAAAGACCCAGATGGAGCAGACTGGGGAAGAGGACCCCAGGGGTGAGTGATGTACATTTGGCTGCTGGAGGGATGAGGGTAGCGAGGCCCCTCCGGGGCCATGGCCACTGCAGTGTGGATGCATTGTTGGGGTGAAAACAGATTGCTCAAAGGAGGAGGGCAAATATAAGACAACTTTTCAAGGTTGTAGATGGAAGCCACAAATGGGGCTCGGAGGCCAGGAGGAGAAGACAGTTTGCTATTTGGGCTGGAGCCCTGGTGACCTCAGTGGTGCTGACTGGGTACAGGGGGAGAATGACCACGCTGCATGAGCCGAGGTCCCCACCTAGGACTGGGGACTGGATGCAGGGGGCAGTTGGTAGCCCTTCACGTTGGGGGGGAGGGGAAGACCCTGATGCATGGTCTCTTCTAGCTGCTTCTGTTTTCCAGTACAATGGGAGCTCAGGTGACCCAGGTCGGAAGTGGAGGCCCAGGGGACAGCAGAGTGGGAGCAGCCCTAGGCTGAGGGCAAAGTGGCCCCAGGAAGTCACCTGACAACCCTGTGACACCGTGGCCACCTGTCTGCAGATGGGGCAGAGCCAGGAGCAAGTGTGTGAGGCGTGGCAACGGTTCCAGATTCGTTCCAGGCCTAGGGCCTCTTGCTGGGGATGCACACCAGACATCTGCGCTGCCCGCCTGTTTCCCTAGGTGACCTCATCGGTGACAACACCCCAGACCTTGACCCTGAACTCTGGGCTCCTGTGTCCAGCTGCCTGGCCACATCTCTGCTGGGATATCTTTAGGGAACTCAGGCTCTGATGTCAGAAGGTCAACCCCTGGCCTTCCCACAGCCCCGTGGCAGGGCTCCTTCCTGCCTGCTGAGCTGAGGCACTGGGGTCCTTGCCTCCAAGCTCTACTGACGTGGGCTGTCAGTAGACCCCTCAGAATCTGCCACGGCACCCCCACCCCCACCCCCCCGGCCCAAGGCCAAGCACCTCCCCCAGCTGGAGAATCAGCTCAGCACTGGCCTTCTGCTTCTGTCCTTGGGCCCCAAATCTATTCTTAACGTGAAAGAGTAACCCTCATAACACATTAGCCAAGGAATGTCCCTCCTCTGCCCGAAACCGTCCAGGGGCCTCGCTCAGAGCAAAAGCGTAAGAGTGGAGGTGACGGGGGCCCAAGGACACCTGGGATGATGGAAATGTGTGTTGTGTTGATGGTGGTGACAAGCTCCTGACTGTGTATATGCGTCAGAACTCACGGAAGTCTACAGGTGACCTTGTGTGGATATACCCCATAGGGCGGAACAAAAAGAAGGAGCCAGAAACCAGGACAGAAGCAGTGAGAGGTGACCCCACCCCACCACGCCCACGCCTCCCCTTTCCCCAGAGGGCGAGCGGTCCTCGCTCCTCTGCCTCCTAGCCACCCCCGGGGGCCTCCTCCCTGCCCCTCTCCGATGGACCTGTGTCCCCTTCCCCTCTGGTGGGCCATTCCGGTGAGGCTGCCCATCTGAACAACAGAACAGAACAAACAGGCTCTCTCTTGACCTAGAGCTGCTCTGCTCGTCTTTGCATATAGCACGACTCCTCAGAAGTGCTGTCTACACTCGCCCGCCCCAATTTCCCTCCCTGTTTCATCTCTTAACCCTGCAGCCTTCTGCCTTCCCCCAGGAAAATGCTCTGGTCCAGGTCTCCCCAGGTTTTGTGGACTGCATCCATCGTCATCTCTGCCCCTCCGCGCTGCTCTCTTCTCCTGGAAACACTTTCCTCTTGGCCCACTGCCCCGTGTTCTGCCCCCGAGCCGGCCTCCCCTCCTCTCCCTGCAGCCGCTCCTGGCCAGCGCTCTCACTGGCGTCTGTGCACCGCTGTGTCCCTCAGTGAACTGCAGATGGTGAACTTGCCCGTCTCAGCCCACGGCGCGCCATCTTTTCTGCTACTGGGCCACAGACATTTGGACTCATGCCTGATTCCTCTCTTTCTGTTTTCCCACAGCCAGTTCATGGGGAAGCCCTCTCAGCTCTATCTTCAGACCTGCCTAATGCAGCCGTGGCCCGAGCCCACCTGTTCCGTCTGGGTTGGTGTCACAGCCTCCGCCCCCGACCCCCGGTCTCTCGCGGACAGGGCAGCCAGTGGGCCACCCCCTCAACGCCTGGGTCAGCGTGCAGCACGCCTCTGCGCAGCAGCCCAGCAGCTGCTCCACGTCCCGAGGTCCTGCCTCGGGCCTGGGCCCTGCCCCCGCTCTGGCCTGGCGTCCACGGCCCTCCCGGACATGCCGGGCCCTCACACCTCACGGCCACGGCTGAGCTGCTCCCAGGCCTGGGTGGCACTCCCTGGCTGCCCACATGGCTCCTCCCACACTCAGGCCTGTGCTCAGATATCTCCTGAGGCCTCTCTTGACCAATCTGGCAACAAACCCCAGCGCTTGAACACCTACCTTGTTGGCGAGACTCTCATCTCATGTATTGTTGGTGGGAACAGAGGGGAGATGGACAATATCCAGCAAAATGATGTGGGCATTTATCCTTTGGCCCAGCAATCACCAAGTAGGAATTTATCCCAAAGATACACTGGCAAAAATGCAAAAGATTCATGAACAAGGCTACTGATTGCAACATAATTTGTAATAGAAAAAACTGGAACGGTCCACATGGCATCAGGTGCAAGTCCTTAATAAACCATTGACCCTCCACACAGGGGCTTGCAGCTGTAAAAGGAGCGCCAGACGCCTGTACATGCCGTCATGGGGTCGCCTCCAGGACGGTGTCCAGGGCACACCACTAAGATGGGCAAGATGGAGAAAAGGGTATTCAGCCTCTGCCACCGCCTACCCAGAATGCAGGGTTACTACTATGCGTTCCACGTACCTGCCTGTGTTAGAAATCCATGTGGCTTCCATGAAGGTGGCACCAGGAGCAGGACTTACGTCTCCCCGGACCCCTCATAAAGCACAGAGGGGGACGCAGCAGCGCAGCAAGACAGGTGGCCAACACTGACCCCAAAGCTCCATGACAAGCAGGTGGCTACGGCCTCCGGCCTCCGCTGCCTGAGGTCAGCACGTGTGTGGAGGGTCTGAGCTCACCCTCCCACCAGAAGCAGCTAAACGCTGGACCACATCAGGCAGTGCAGGCCGTGACTCCCGACAGAGAGGGACAAATGGAGCGAGCCAACGACCAGAGGCCAAAGTGCTGGAGGCTGCAGGGCAGGGGGCCAGAGGGGAGGGCCTGTCCGGAGGGGCGCTCCAGAGCTGGGCAGAGGGTGCCGAGTCCAGGCCGAGCCCTGATAGGGATGTGCGTGGAGGAAGCTGCCCGGGGCTACGTAGAACCCCTGGGAGGCACCAGGAGAGATGCTCTGGGAGGTAACAGAGGGCTGGGCGTGTCCTGCCAGCCCAGGAGCCGTGGGGGCCAGGGACCAGGCCGGAAGATCACCGCCTCAGCAGAAAGGCAGCCCCCGTCAGCCTGCAGAGGAAACGCATGGAAGGGACCAAGTGTGTCCAGGAACCCCACCTCAGCCAGGACAAAGCGTGAGGGGGAGGCACTCGACAAGGACGGTGCCCCGCGTCTGGAGTCCAGTCCCACTCACCGGGCGAGCAGAGGAGGGACCTGCGACTCGCAGTGGGGGCGGAAGTCAGTCACTGAGGCAGACGCACTGCTGACGCTAATGCCAGAACCGGTCGAACAGGCGTTAAAACGGTTCCTGTAACTGTATCCCACGTGTTCAAAGGCCGGGAAGATGGCTGGGCACGCCTGGACGTGGGTCAAGACACGAACAAGGCCACAGGAAGCAAAGGTGCCGCACAGGCTGCCGTGGCCAGGAGCCAGGAGCCAAATGCGGGCCACTAAGCATCAAAGAGAATAAGAGCGGCAGCAGGTTAAAATATACCAAATATGTTTAAACCACAAATACATATGCTACTTAAAATCCCAACATGGTGTTGCTATAGGGCTCTGAGGAACCGCCTTGTCATTTTCAAACCTGGTAGATGATGGGAGAAAACCCATCATCCACCTGGCCGGGGGATACAGACCGCATCGCAGGGTAACCAAAGAAGTGATGAGGGATCTGTTTTCTTTGTGAATATTCCAGCTAATACATGAAGAAGAAATATAGAGTTAATGGGCTTCCCTGGTGGTGCAGTGGTTAAGAAATCCACCTGCCAATGCAGGGGACATGGTTCGAGCCCTGGTCCAGGAAGATCCCACATGCCACGGAGCAACTAAGCCCATGCGCCACAACTAGTGAGCCCGTGTGCTGCAACTACTGAAGCCCGTGCGCCTAGAGCCCATGCTCCGCAACAAGAGAAGCCACCGCAATGAGAAACCCGCACACAGCAAGGAAGAGTAGCCCCCGCTCGCCGCAACTAGAGAGAGCCCGCACGCAGCAACAAAGACCCAATGCAGCCAAAAATAAAATAAATAAAAATTTAAAAATACTGCCATTTCACAGCCCTAATGGTAATGCCAACCCAAAAGGGAGATGGTCAGACATGCATGCCTTCTGGTCAAAGGCCGCACCAAAAAACCAAACCTGAATCCAAGTACAGCCAATCCTCTGTGCTTCACCCCACACCATTCCCCGTGAGCGCCCTCAAGTGGCCAGCACAGTCGGTTCAGTCTCTGTCGCAGGTCTTCTCCAGCAAGTGTGGGGGAGAAGCCCCCGTGACCACACAGGCGAGGAAGAGGCGCTGCCTGGGTCAGCCCCCGACAGTGGGCTGGCAGCGGGGGTGCACCTCTGGAGCCACGTTTTGCACCCCTCCAGCACCGGGAGGAATCAAGTCCCCTTCCTGCAACCTGCCCTGTTGATGTGCCTCTGTGTCTGGTGTTTCCTCCCTGCCTGTGTCTCACTTCTCACTCTTTCCTGCTTCCTAAAATCATCTCCTGAGAGCAGCTCCTGACCCAGGTCTTTATCTGAGAGCAGCTCCTGACCCAGGCACCCCGGCAGGAGGGAGGCAGCTCGGGAAGCTCGGAAGCTGCTGCGCGAGAGGCTCCGCTTCTTCCAAGAACAACTTGCGAGGGACTGAAAAGATACAGCGAGGGAAACTAGAGATGGAGAAGGAGGTGAGCGTAGACCAATGACTGGTTTGTGTCCTGAATCAAACAAACTGAACTAAATTAAACTAAACACACAGGCATCAGTTGGAGCGACTGGACGCTGCAGTGATACTTGATGGTCAGTTTTCCAGATGGAATCATGGGATTATGGTTATCTTTATCTTATCCTTATCTTTCAGAGACAGATGCTAAAATATCTAGGGATGGAAATGGTATGGTGTCTGAGTAATTTCTCAGAATAATTTGGAGGAGTAGAGGTGGGGAGGAATCCGGAGAAGACAAGATTGGCCACAAGCTGACCGTAACTGGAGCTGAGTGATATATTCACGTGTGTTTATTATACGATCTCTCTCCCTTTGTGTTTGTTTCCATTTTTCCATAATAAAAACTTTAAAAGTTGCAAGCACATTCACTGCTGGCCCTCTCTGCTCTTTTTCTGAAGTGCTCACCCCCTTTGGGCGCAGTACAGACTCTGTCTTCTTCACTCTCCTCTCTGGAAATCAGGCTCCCCTGGGAGGCGGGGGTGCCTTTGTCAGTTTCTTCAGAGCTGTAGACCCTGCACCTGTGGAGCCTGGTCCCGAGGCCACGTCCACGTGCAGATGACGGCCAGAGGCTGAGGCTGGGGCAGCGGAGCAGGAAGGCGGGTGAACACTGAAGGGTGGTCAAGGGCTGGCCCGGCAGACAGATTTAACAGAAGAAAGGTGGGAGGACACAGAGGCAACAGTTGATTAGAGAGTAGCTGAAGTTTCAGATTTAAAGACTAACCGCAGATCCAGACACTAACGTAAAGATAAGAGCATGCTGAAACCCCTGAAGCTGGGGAAGGACAGGGGAGGTCAGCCACCCACCAGCCTCCTCTGGCCAGAGAAGGCACACGCTGATGGGAGAACAGCACCTAGACCGTCAGAAGACACCACGTTGGCAATAGCTGAAGCCTGATTCTGACCAGGTATTCAATCACAAAGAAAGTCTCAGACAATTTGAAAAAAAATTATTTCATACAAATGACACTTTCTGACATCTCTGCAAGTAATATGGAATTAAACAATAAGACAGTTTTCTAAAAATTCTTGTTTGGAAAATTAGAAATACATTTCAAACTAACTTGTGAATTACGTACAGAAACTAATGTGGAAAACTACAAGTCTCTGACGAAAGAAATCAAGAATCCCAACAAATGGAGAGATATTCCATGTACATGGATAGGGTGACTCAATACTGTCAAGATTTCAGTTCCTCCCAGCTGGATCTATCGATTCAATGCAATCTCAATCAAAATCCCAGCTAATTATTTTGTGGATATGGACAAACTGAATCTAAAGTTTATATGGAGAGGACTTCCCTGGTGGCGCAGTGATTAAGAATCTGCCTGCCAATGCAGGGGACACAGGTTCGAGTCCTGGTCCGGGAAGATCCCACGTACCACGGAGCAACTAAGCCCGTGCGCCACAACTACTGGGCCTGCACTCTAGATCCCGCGAGCCACAACTACTGAGCCCATGCACCACAACTACTGAGCCTACACGCCTAGAGCCTGTGCTCTGCAACAAGAGAAGCCACCACAATGAGAAGCCCGCACACTGCAACGAAGAGTAGCCCCTGCTCGCCGCAACTAGAGAAAGCCCGCACACGGCAACAAAGACCCTACGTCGCAAAAAATGAATTAAAAAAAAATCATCTTAAAAAAAAAAAGTTTATATGGAGAGACAAAAGGTCCAGAACAGCCAACCTACTATTGAAGGAGAAGAAAAATTTGGAGGACTGAGGTTACCCCACTTCCAGACTCACCATAAAGTTACAGTGATCAAGTTAGTACGGTACTGGTGAAAACAGATAAATCGATCAATGGGAGAGAATAGAGAGCCTAGAAATAGAATCACACAGATTTGGTCAACTGATCTTCAACAAAGGAACAAAGGCAATTCTATGGAGAAAAGACAGTCTTTTCAACAAATGTTACTGGATCAAGTAGACACCCACATGCCAAAACATGTAACACATGTAAAGACACAGATTTTACAACTTTCACAAAAATTATACACCTAAGTGTAAGACACAAAACTGTAAAACCCATATAAGATAACATAGAAGAAAATACAAGTGACTGTGGGTTCGGTGGTGACTTCTTAGATACAACACTGAAAGTGTAAGCCATGAAGGAAAAAAGTGGATAAATTGGACTTCGTTAAAATTAAAAACTTTTGCTCTGTGAAAGACACTGTTAAGAGAATGAAACGAAAAGCCACAGACTGGGGGGAAATTTGCAAAACACTTCTGTTACGCAAAACATGCAAAGAACTATTAAATCTCAACAGTAAGAAAATAACCGAAGTTTAAAATGGGCAAAAGACCTCACCAAAGATGATTTACAGATGGCAAACAAACACACGAAAAGATGGTCCACATCATATGTAATCAGGGAAATGCAAATCAAAGCAACATTTTGATACCGCGACATACCTAATGGAATGGCCCAAATCCAGAACACTGACAACACCAAATGTGGAGCGACAGGAACTCTCGTCATTTCTGGCGGGAATGCAAAATGGTGCAGCCACATTGGAAGACAGTGCGGCAATTTCCTAGAAAACTAAACGTTCTGTTACCATTAGATCCAACAGCTGTGCTCCTTGGTATTTACCCAAAGGAGCTGAAAATGTATGTCCACACAGAAAGTCACACATGAATGTTTATAGCAGTTTTACTCATAATTGTCAAAACTTGGAAGCAACCAAAATGTCCCTCAGTAGGTGAATGGACAAACTGTGGTCTATCCAGACAATGGAATACTATTCAGCCCTAAAAATAAATGAGCTATCAAGCCATGAAAAGACACGGAGGAACTTTAAGTGCATATTTCTAAGTGAAAGAAGCCAGTGGGAAAGGCTGCACACTGTATGATTCCAACTACATGACATTCTGGAAAAGGCAAAACTATGGAGCTAAAGGAAGGATGAGTGGTTGCTAGGGGTCTGGGCGGGAAGGGATGGGCAGGTGGAGCACAGAGGATCTTTAGGGCAGGGAAACTGCTCTGTGTCACACTATAATGGTGATACATGTCATCATACATTTCTCAGACCCATAGAATGTACAACACCAAGGGTGATCCCAATGTTAACCACAGACTTTAGTTAGTAACAGTGTATTGATACTGGTTCACAATTACAACAAATATACTGATGTTAATAGGCGAGGTGGTATACGGGGGCTGGGGGAGAGGGGACATGTGGGAACTCTCTGTATTTTGTGACGAATTTTTCTGTAAACCTAAAACTGCTCTAAAAAGTACAGCGTTATTAATTAAAAAACAAATTACTAATAAATGTAATGAAAGAGTACAATACTTATATTCTGAAAACTATGAAACATTTTTGAAGAAAATTAAAGAAGACCTAAATGAATGGAAACACATCCATGTTCATGGATTGGAGACAATATTGTTAAAATATCAATTTTCCAGGACTCCCCTGGTGGTCCAGTGGTTAAGAATCCTCCTCCCAATGCAGGGGATGAGGGTTCAATCCCTGGTAGGGGAACTAAGATCCCACATGTCATGGGACAACTATGCCTGTGCGCTCTAGAGCCCGCGCCACAACTAGAGAGCCTGTGCACTGCAACTACTGAGCCTGTGTGCTCTGGAGCCTGTGAGCCACAACTAGAGACAAGCCCTTGCGTCACAACGAAAGATCCTGCATGCCCTAATGAAGATCCCGCGTGACACAACTAAGACCCGATGCAGCCACCCCAAAATAATAAGGTATCAATGTTCACGCATCTGACCTACAATCCATGTCAAAACCCAGCTGGCTTCTTTGCAGAAACTGATGATGTGTATGGAAATTCATGGGGCTCAGAAGAGCCAGAACCATCTAGGAAAAGAAGAACAGGGGCTTCTTTGTTCTGGTGGCTTCTGGTTCTTCTTAACCGCTGGTGGCTCAGCAGTTAAGAATCCACCTGCTTATGCAGGGGACACGGGTTCGAGCCCTGGTCCGAGAAGATCCCACATGCCGCGGAGCAGCTAAGCCTGTGCGCCACAACTACTGAGTGCGCGTGCTGCGAGACTGAAGCCCGTGCGCCTAGAGCCCGTGCTCCGCAACAAGAGAAGCCACAGCAATGAGAAGCCCGCGCACCGCAACGAAGAGTAGCCCCCGCCCGCCACAACTAGAGAAAACAACAAAGACCCAACGCAGCCAATATATATATACATATACATATACGTATATATATATATATATATATTAGAAAAGAAAAGAACAAAGTTGGAGAACTCCCATTTCCTGATTTCAAAATTTACTATAAAGTGACAGTGAACAAGACAGTGTGGTACTGGCATAAGGACAGACATACAGATCAATGGATTAGAGTTGAGAGTCCAGAAATAAGCCCTCACATTTTTTTTTTTAATTTTTTTTTTTTTTTTGCGGTACGCAGGCCTCTCACTGTTGTGGCCTCTCCCCTTGCGGAGCACAGGCTCCGGACGCGCAGGCTCAGCGGCCACGGCTCACGGGCCCAGCCGCTCCGCGGCGTGTGGGATCTTCCCGGACCAGGGCACGAACCTGTGTCCCCTGCATCAGCAGGCGGACTCTCAACCACTGCGCCACCAGGGAAGCCCAAGCCCTCACATTTATGATCAACTGATTTTCAAGAACGATGCCAAGCCAAGTCAGTGGAGAAAGCATAGTCTTTTCAAGAAATGGAAAACTGAATATTCACACGCAAAAGAATGAAATTGGACTCCTACCATACACCGTACACAAAAATTAACTCAAATGCACCAAAGGCCTAAACGTAAGGGCTCAAACTTTTAAACTCTTAGAAGAAAACATAGGTATAAATCTTGGATTAGGCGTTGTTTCTTAGGCGTGATACCATAGGTACAAGCAACAAAAGGAAAAATGGATAAATTGAATATCATCAAAACAAAAAACATACGTATTCAAAGGACGCCATCAAGAAAGTGAAGAGACAGCTCGAGGAATGGGAGGAAGCTTTTGCAAATCATATATCTGATAAGAGCTTCATACCTAGAACACATAAAATATGTAAGAATACAAACAACACATAAACCCTTATAACTCAACAAAAGAAAGACAAACACTCAAAAAATGAACAAATTGGGACTTCCCTGGTGGCGCAGTGGTTAAGAATCCGCCTGCCAATGCAGGGGACACGGGTTCGAGCCCTGGTCCGGGAAGATCCCACATTCCGCGGAACAACTAAGCCCGTGTGCCACAACTACTGAGCCTGCGCTCTAGAGCCCGCGCGCCACAGCTACTGAGCCCATGTGCCACAACTACTGAAGCCCGTGCGCCTAGAGCCCATGCTCCACAACAAGAGAAGCCACCTCAATGAGAAGCCCGTGCATCGTAAGGAAGAGTAGCCCCCACTCGCCGCAACTAGAGAAAGCCCACACGCAGCAACGAAGACCTAACACAGCCAAAAATAAATAAAATAAATAAATAAATTTTAAAAATGAACAAATTATCTGAATAGATATTTCTCTAAAGAAGATGCACAAATGGCCAATAAGCACATGAAAAGATGCTCAACATCATTAGCCATCAGGGAAGCGCAAATCAAAACCACAAGATACCACTTCACACCCACTAGGATGGCTAGAATCAAAAAGACAGGCAAACACAAATGTTGCCAAGGACAGAGATAAATTGGACCCCTCAGGCATTGTTGGTGGGAGTGTAAAATGGTGCAGCTGCTTTGGAAGGGTCTGGCAGTTCCTCAGAAAAAATTAAATGTGAAGTTAGCATATAACCCAGCAGTTCCACACCTATAGACCCAAGAGAAACGAAAGCAAATGTCTGCCCCAAACTGGCATATAGCTGTCCATAGCAGCATTATTGATAACAGCCTCAAGATGGAAATAACCCAACGTCCATCAACTGATGAATGGATAAACAAAATGTGGTCCATCCATACAATGAAATATTATTTGGCAATAAAAAGAAAGGAAGTACTAACACATGCATAAACATGGATGAACCTTGAAAACGTTACACTCAGTGAAAGAAGACAGTCACAAAAGACCACATATTATGATTCTACTTAAATGAATTATCTAGAATCGGCCAGTTGAAGAGACAGAAGGCAGATTAGTGACTGCCAGGGGCTGGAATGCTGGGGGGACTGGGGAGAGCCTGCTAATGAGGACAGGGCTCCTTTCGGGGGTGAGAAAATACTCTAGAATTGATCATAGTGATAGCTGCATATATATGCAAATATACTCAAATCGATTTAATTTACACATTAAATGGGTGAATTATATGACATGAGGATTGTATCTCAATAAAGCTGTTATTTAAAGGAGAGAATTACAAAGGAAAGTACAAAATATTTAGAACTGATGAAAATGAAAGTGCTACATGTTTATCTCCATGGTAAAAATAAAATTAGATAACTCACACCATAAATACACACAAAGATATACATAAATGACCATCTCACGCAATACACAAAACAGATATCCATCTCAAAAACACATATATGAAAAATTAGATACCCTCTCTCACCATACATACAAAAAATGAGATATCAATTTCATATCATATACAAAATATTAGATATTCAACTTACAGCACACACACAAACAGATACCTATTTCCAATGTACACCAGAAAATTTGGTAACTATCTCATACCATACACAAAATATCATGCCACACAGTAGACAGAAAAATGAGATACTAATTTCAGCCATATAGAGAAAAAAGCTAGACACTCACCTCACATTTTAAACAAATAAATTAGTCAGTCATGTCACACACACACACACACACACACACCATACTTTTCCAGCTCAGAACACCATGCTAAAAGATTTATCGCGCCATATCCACACATAGAAAATTTGACACCCATCTTGAAGTATTTTTAAACAATAGATGCTGTTGGGAAGCAGTTCTCCGTGAACATCTCACGCCTCTGTTTCTGCGAGGTCCAGGCTCTCAGAGCAAGGTCGTTTACAGCCAAGTCAAGAAGGTTTGTCTCAGAGACATTCCAGGGCAGACAGGAATGTCCCCACTGGGAGAAGATTTGCTTACATTTCAGAGTAAGGAGAAGGTTTCTCTCTCTGGAAGGCAGGATGGGGAGGTACCCAGCAGTCCTGTATAAGATCAGAGTTTCCTAATTTCAGGGTTCTTCTGAAACACACCCCTCTGCGGGTGCGGGTGCCACATGCATGCCCGTGGAGATGAAGTGGAGGAGCTGCTCGGGGGCATCGCCGTGGCTGCAGGGAACCAACACTCTTTGCCTCTGACCCAGGGGTCGCGATCCCGCAGATGCACACGTGGGAGACTGTGCTGGGTCACCTTGTCGGCTGCAGAGAGAGCAGTCTCAGACCCTTCACGGTTTCTAACCTAACACACGCATCTTACACCAAAGAACGAGATGCCCATTTTTTCCATTCAGGCAGAAAAATTAGGTAGACTTTCTACCCCATACATACACAAAAAAGACAAAACCCATCTCACACCACACATACCTTATTAACCACTAGCCACACAGCCTTACATAACACACTGTGAACACACACTGGATACACATCTAATAACACACATACGAAATAGATGGACATCAGGCCACGCACAATATTACATACCTACCTCCCTCTCCCCCTTCCTCTCTCTCCCTCCCTCTCCCCCTCCCTCTCTCCCCCTCCCTCTCTCTCCCTCCCTCTCTCTCCCTCCCTCTCCCCCCTCCTTCTCTCTCTCCCTCTCTCCCCCTCCTTCTCTCTCTCCCTCTCTCCCCCTCCCTCTCCCCCTCCCTCTCCCCTCCCTCTCCCTCTCCCCCTCCCTCTCTCCCCCTCCCTCTCTCCCCCTCCCTCTCTCCCCCTCCCTCTCTCCCCCTCCCTCTCTCCCCCTCCCTCTCTCCCCCTCCCTCTCTCCCCTCCTTCTCTCCCCTCCCTCTCTCTCCCTCCCTCTCTCCCCCTCCCTCTCTCCCCTTTCTCTCTCTCCCTCCCTCTCTCTCCCTCCTTCTCTCTCACTCCCTCTCTCCCACTCCCTCTCTCCCCCTCCCTCTCTCTCCCTCCCTCTCCCTCCCTCCCTCTCTCCCCCTCCCTCTCTCCCTTTCTCTCTCTCCCTCCCTCTCTCTCCCTCCCTCTCTCCCTTTCTCTCTCTCCCTCCCTCTCTCTCCCTCCCTCTCTCTCCTCCATCTCCCTCCCTTCCTTTCCTTCCCTCTCCCCCTCCCTCTCCCCCCCCCTCTTTTTCTCCCCGCCCCAACAATATGACCTCACATCTTCCACATACAAAAAGTTGTCCATCTTGTTTATACACACACACACACACACACACACACACACAAGAAGCCCCTACTTCTTCAAAGGCTGAATGGTTCTGGAAAGCGTGGGTGGATGGGGTCACAGGCTCCCCAGTGGGAAGGGGCAGCAAGTTGGGTCGCGGATACTTGTTGCCAGGACCTTGGGGTGTATGTAAGCCTGTGCTGACCTTCCCCAGCTATGCTGGGGGAAGACAGAGGGGCAGACGTGGGTAGTGGGGAGCCGCCACCCTAAGGGCTTCTCTTGGGGAGAGTCGACTGCACACAGGCCACAGTGGCCAGAGCGCTCCTTTGTTTGAGTAGATAGGCTCATGGTCCGGTGCAGGTTTGTCAAGTGTTTTCAGTGGACAGATTCCCTGCTCGGCCTCCCACACGGATAAGGCTGAAGTCACGTCATTTTGATGCGGCCGGAGAATCCAGATGCTGATTTGCTTACTCACCTCCCTGTCAGGTGGTGCTGGGGTGTGTGGCCTTCAGCAGCTGGGGACCGAGGGAAGCAGTAAAGGCTTAGACTCTGGGAGGGACGCTGTGCTTCGGGACCAGACAGGCTGGCCGGCTCCGCCCCAGGGGTGCGCTCTGGGGAAGTGGGCCCCCTCCGAGAACCTGCCAGGCTGGCTGGGGCCTGGAGACGCAGGGGCTCCGGAGGGGGGCACAGGCAGAAAGCGCGCCCACCCCACACAGTCCACTCTCAGCCACAACCGCATGCCAGCCCCGCCCTGCCTCAGGGATTCGGGTGTGGACACACTGATTCCTGCCCCCACGTAGCTGGTCTTCTCCTGAGGGGAGAAGATGAAAACCAAGTAAAAACCAAACAAACGGATGAGGCAGCGCCTCTTGGAAGGTGAGCTTTCTTCTCCAATATCACCCTCAGCAAAGGCGTGCTGCCTTCGCTCCAATCCTGGCAAAGAGACGCCCCTCAGCTGCCTAATCGCGAGCAGGAGACAGTTTAAGGAGGACACATCAGCCTGAAAAAGCTTCGGTTAATGGCAGAGTGGGCTGCTGATCGGAGTCTATATTTGGTTAAGAAAAAAGGAAAAAAAGAAATTGAAACAGATTTAGTCATAATTGTGTGCGTTGTATGTTATTTTAAACAAGCCTTTAAAGATGATTTTCGACAGTAAGATGCAAGGTGGGTTTTGTGTGGAGATCACTAAAGGGTATGTACCTCCGAGCTGTGATGGTTCCAGAGATGTGTACATGGGTTCCAGGTGCAGAAACACACTTGTGTGGGTGCCGGTACAGCTTGAGTCAAAACCTGAACAGTGTAGATGCTAACGGTAAAGATAGTTGTCCAGAACTTAAACAAAACTCTTTCATTAAATGTGAGTAGAAAAAGTCATTGTTTCCAAATGAATGTACTTTCCACATTATGTAAGTTTTAAAAGTTAAGCTTCTTATTTTGAGATAATTATAGGTTCAAATGCAGTTGTAAGAAATAATACCAAGATTCCTTGTACACTTTGCCCAGTTTCCCCCAAAAGTAACATCTTGCAAAACACAGATGTACTCTATCACAGCCATAAAACAGTTGCTGATATAATCCACGATCTTTTTAAGATTTCTCGTTTCACTTGCATTCACCGTGTGTGTGTACCTGACACGAGTGTATCACGTGTGTGGGTCCATGTATCCACGCCACAGTCGAGATACAGACACATGCCCCTTGACGGCCTTTGCCCGTTTTCTAATTGGACATGTTTTTGTTGTTGAGTTTGGAGGGCTCTTTATATACTCCGGATACCAGTCCTTTGTGGGGTACATGGTTTGCAAATATTTTCTCCCAGTCTATGTCTACAATAACCCTTTGATAAGAATTGTTACACCTACAGATCACTCTGAGAAGACTTGACATCTTTACTGTGCTGAGTTCTCTGATCCATGAAAATGGTATCTCTCTCCATTTTTTTACGTCTTTATTGGTTTCCTTCATTACCGTTGCATAATTTTTAGCATACAAGTCCTGTGTACACTTTGCTGTTTACGCCCAAGTATTTAAATTTCTTTGACATAATTGTAAATGGTATGTGTCTTTAATTTTGGTTTCCACGCGTTCCAAGTCGGTGTATAGAAATGTGATTGATTGTCCTGTGCCGCCTCCGCATAAGAGCCCTCTGGGTGGGGCGGGGAGTCCCACAGCGGAGCTGGAGCATCCCAGAGGCGGAGAGCACAAGGCAGCACCACGTCCATTTATGTCAGCCCCACACAGGGCGCTACACAGGTGCCCTCAGGAGGAGTAATACTAGGGGAGCCATGGAGAGGTGTCCAAGGTGGACCTCGGGGGAGGGAGGAAGCTGGACAAGAGACTTCCTGCGCCCACAGGGGAGCTCTTGTGGAAGAGGGACGAGGTGGTACCTCCCTCCTCCCTCCCTTCCAGCGCACAGAAACCTACATCTCCTAGCTCGGCCCCAGCTGTTTTCTCAGCTGTAAACTGCAGATAATAACCAGGTGGGAGAGGCTGCCTGCCCCCGCCCTGGGCGAAGGCCCGTGCTCTGGCACAGCCCCTTCCCCTGTCGGGGGATCTGCCCTACGGGGCTGAGTCTAATGACTAGTGCGGATTCGAGGCGCTTTGCAAACTGACCCCAGCCTCCTCGGATTCGAGGCGCTTTGCAAACTGACCCCAGCCTCCTCTTCCAGGCCGGCCTTCTGCTGCTCCTTGTGACTTGTTTGGACCTCAGGCATTGGCGGCGGGGGGCTAAGGATCTTTCCACAACACCTTCCAGGAAGTGTGGCCCCCCCTCGGGGCGGTGACTTCCCGGCGCCCTTTCCTGCGCCGGCCGCGTGGGCGCCTCCACCGCTGGGAGCACACAGAGGCCACGGCCCTGCTTGGCCCCTGCCAGGGGACCTTGTTCTTGTTTCTGCGGCCGCCTTCTGTCCCGGCCGACGGGGGAAGATCCAGCTTCTGAATCGTCCCTCTTCCGCCTGGCGGGGTGGTGGCCCCTGCCCGACCCCGCCTCCGAGGGCGGTCCCAGCCCACGCGCGGCTCCAAAAGCCGGCAGAGCCGGGGCGCGGCGGCGACGGCGAGGCGGGCGGTGGCCTGGCCTGGGGGCGCCGCGACTCCGCCCGGGGCGTGCTGGGGGGCTACCTCCCCTGCGCGCACCGCCGCGCCTTCCTGCTGCTGATCAGGGAGGCGGGGAGGCAGGCCTGGCGAGGCCGCTGCTCCAACGCCACGGTACGGGGCTCGGGGCGCTGGGGCGGGGCTGCGAGCCGAGGCCGGGACCCCGCTGAGCCCCGACTGCCGCGCCCAAGGGCTCGCGCTCCTCGCACCCGCCAGCGTCCCGGTGCTCGCCGGCCGCCGGCTCTCCGGAGAATCGGACAGTGAGAACCCGGCTGCGGCCGGTCTGGGACCGGCCCTCCACCTCTCGGGACCTGCGGGACGGCGGGAGCACGGGGGCGGGGCCGCCGGCCACCTCAGGGTGGGACAGGCGCGGAGAACCCCTTCCCTGGCCGCGGCTGAGCAGGGAGAACGGGGCTTGTGTCTGCCCACGCGGGGGCTGCGTCTGGGTCCTGTGACCATCGCTGGTTTGGAAAGGATCCCTCTCCTGCCACAGGAGGGGGTCACTGTCCACAGACAAGAAGGTCTCCTCCAGTGGTGCCCCCCTCCCTTCTGCAAAGCCAAACCCCTGGCACAGGCCTTGGCATCTGGCTCTGGCTCTTGCCCTCCCCACCCCGTTACCTGTGCCCTGGATGCCCTCCTTGGGTTTCTGACTCAGTTCCAAGGTCCCTCACAGGAGGCCTTCCTTACCTGCCCAACCGTTCTCTTCATAGCTACCCAGCTGGGGTCTGCAGTGACCCGTCACCTGTTCTAGAACTGTCCCCACTGTTGTCTGGGACTGTGTTCCTCATCACAGCCCCTGAGACCAGAGAAGCAGGCAGTGAGAACCGGGTCTGCCAGTTCCAGGGACCCAGCTCTCCCTACCTGCTTCTCCCCCAGACTCACCCCCGAGGCCCCAGTCGCTCTGCCCAGCCCGTCACACGCTGCCTGCCGGGCTCAGCCGGTGGACCTCTCTCCTCCCTTCCAGCCCTGGGCCGGCCCACCTCGTGGGCAGCTATCTGCACGCGCTTCCCAAAGCTGACCCCCGTGGCCGCCTTCCCTGGGGACCAGGCTGCAGTGCTGCCCGCACCGGCTCCCTGGGCTCCCCTCCCCTGTGCTGCTGCGTCTGCTTGAAGGAACATCGCTTGGCCTCCCTCAGGATCCCAGGGACTGGTTGGGCAGCCTTGGGTGGCCACAATCACGTAGTGCAGAGCTACAGGTGGCGGTGGGACCCACAGCTCAGGGAGGTGCCAAGCGGCCGAGGGACAGTCAGAAGCAGAGACCGAGAGGAGGAGAGGTGGCAGGCGAGGCAGGAAGACACCGCCTCGGGGAGGTTCTCGGGTGGCAGCCCCTCTTGGATGTCATTCCAGACTTCTTGGGGCCTTTTCCCTCCTCTCCTTGCTGGCTGGCCCCATGCTGGGACAGGTGGCCTCTGCAGCCTGGGCCTGGGGTCTGCCGGGACTCCAGAAGCCTCTTTTCTCTGCAGGACTCACCACGTCCCTGTGTCTAGACGCTGTGAAGCCAGAACTGGTTGGGGTGCGTTGGTCTGAGAATGCAAAGCAGCGGTCTCCCCCAGCCCCCTGAGCTGCTCTGATGAGTCTGGGTGTGGACAGGCATCGGGCGGCCCTAAGAAGGCCCTTGGACACCGCGGCTGTCCCACTGCACTTCTCTCGTTCACAAGTCATTATGGAACAAACAAGAATCGCACTGGGAATTGTCATGATCTCTGCGTGGTCACGACAGGGAGCAGGGACCATCAGGTGTGCCCTGGCCAAGTCCGCGTGGCCCCTTGCTTACTCCCTTTGCAGCCAGATGAGCAGGGCCCTCGGGTTCTGAGGGGCAGTGTGAAGGGCAGGTGGGGCTGTGCTTGGAATGAGGTCTGGGTGGCCCCGGAGTGGGTCTAGGTGAGAGCCAGCGTGTGGGGCGGCCGCCAGCGTTCTCAAAGGACGTGCGGGGGCACCTAGCAGGCTGGGAACAGGTGGAAGGGAAATGTCGTGCAGTGGGGGCAAACAGTTGTCCCCACGTCGCTGTGTGTGTTTTAGACCTGTCTCTGCCCCTCCGGCCACAAGCTCTGGGGAGGAAGGAGGATGGGGCGAGGCTGGCGAGGGATGATGAGCTTGGCTGCTCAGCAGGGCAGGTGTGGTAACCAGATGCCAGGCTTTCTTGCCGCTGGGTCAGGCCGGGCAGGAAGCAGCTGGGCCTGCGTGCAGCTCTTCCTAAACCTGGGAGATCTGCGCCCGGCTCTGTCCTGAAGAAAGGGAAGGAAGGGCAGCTGTTGCCTAAGCTCGGTGTCGCGTGAGGCTTTGTGGTCAGAGCTCCGTCTGGGTTAGGAAGCCTGGATCTCGGAGCCTCCACTGTGGGGAGCCTGGCCCGGGGCGAGCTCCTGCGTTGCTGGGTCCGCCGAGCTGGAGCGCTCACGGGCTTGTTTTGCGACACCTTCATCTCTGGGCCAAGCCGGGCCTGCCTCCCCCTCCCTCCTGCATAAGCCCTTGTCCACCTGGGTGTCCCCCACAGGCACTGAGTGTCCGCTGAGTGGCCCCCAGTGCGCTCCTCTGCCTGGCCCATCTGGGCAAACTACGCATGCACGTGGCTGGGGCGGGGGCCCTCTCCCGTGCTCCAGCTCTGGCCGCACCCAGTCTAGGTGCCCCCTCCCGCCCCCGCACGTTGGCCACCGCTCTTCTGCTGACAGCCCTTGGGCCTTCTCCTTGGAGGGTCAGTCCTGGGGCGGACTTGCTGTCCTGCAGGCTCCAGCCAGGTTGTGGCCTCTGTCTGCCCCCGGGACCACGCCTGCAGAGACGCTGCTGGTCTGTGGCCCGGGCGTGCTGGCTGAGCCCCCACTCCGTGCCTTCCCTCTGGCGTGACCGGGAGAAAACCTGGCCCTGACAGGACCACTGGGCCTTTTCCTCCCGCAGACCAGCCAGCCACGCGCAGGACAGCAGGCAGTCGTGGTGTCGGTAGTGCCTCCTGGGCTGGTGCCGGCCTGTGTCCGCAGCTGTGGCCCAGCTTCGCACCCGTGACCGACACGGTCAGCCGGCACTTCCTCCTCTCCACCGAGCAGATCAACTGGCTCTCACTGGCCTACCTGGTGGTGTCCATCCCATTCGGCGTGGTGGCCATCTGGGTTCTGGACTCTGCTGGGCTCCGCTGGGTGGTGAGTCGGACCCCACACCGGGGCCCGCTCTGGGATGGGCGGGGTCCCCAAATGTGGGCTCGAGAGCCATCACCTCCTCCCTAGATCCGGGTCCCCAGCCATTGCATGGTGGGTGGAGGTTGGGGTGCTGGAAGGGGGAGTCTGGGCTGGTGGGCAGCTCTTCTGACCCCAGCCCTGCCGACCGTCCTATGTGCGTGGCTGAACTTTGCTGCATGACCACCAGCCGCCAGGACCCATTTGCTTTCCTCACGGGTGGGCAGAGCCTCTGTGCCCTCGCCCAGACCCTGGTCATCTCTCCAGCCAAGCTGGCCGCCTGTGGTTTCCCGAGTACCACAGAGCCACAGCCAACACGATCGGCACCGTGTGTGAGTCCCGGGGGTGAGGCCGACGTCCCCGCTTGCTTAGCGCGTGGCCCAGCACTTCTGCGCTCCCCGCTCTTGGAGGGTGGGGACTCCTCCTGGGGGCTGGGGACCAGCCTGCCGCTCTGAGCTGACATATGTCCCCGTCCATTCAGCAAACCCCCTGGGCATCCTGGTGGCCAACCCGCTGTCTCCCACCCTGGTGAAGAAGGAGGAGGACATCCCCTTGATGGTGAGGGAGCTCAGGAGTGCGCGCACGTGAGTGTGTGTGTGCATGCATGCACATGTACATGTGTTTGTGTGCATGTGTGTGTACCCGTGTGTATGGTGTAGAGTGTGTCGGTGTGCATGAATGGCTACGTGTTTGCGTGTGTGTGTATGTTTATGGGCTGTGTGTGCACATGAGTGCCGTAGTGGCAGGCTCGTGCGTCCACACCTGTCTGTGTGAGTGTGCACTTGCCACCGTCTGTGGTCACACATGGGTTGCACTCCATGCATGTGGGGTTTCCTCATGTGCAAGTGTGCAAGTACTGGGCACCTTCCCAGCATCAGGCACAGCTCCAGGGACTGGGATGTTCGGCGGTTTCCTTGGCGGGGAGACAGCTCCGGAGAGGCGAGAGGCCGGCTGGAGCAGAAGGAAGCGTTTGTGGGGGGCGAGGGAGGGAGATGAGGGGGGCGAGGGAGGGAGATGTGGGGGGCGATGGAGGGAGATGAGGGGGGCGAGGGAGGGAGATGTGGGGGGCAATGGAGGGAAATGAGGGGGGCGAGGGAGGGAGATGTGGGGGGCGATGGAGGGAGATGAGGGGGTGAGGGAGGGAGATGTGGGGGACGAGGGAGGGAGATGAGGGGGGCGATGGAGGGAGATGTGGGGGGTGATGGAGGGAGATGTGGGGGGCGAGGGAGGGAGATGTGGGGGGTGAGGGAGGGAGATGTGGGGGGCGAGGGAGGGAGATGAGGGACCAGCAGACTCTGAGGTGGACGTGAGGCTGAGGGGTGGGGCCTGCAGCCAGAGGCCAGTGTGTCCACTGAGCAAGGGGAGGGTGGCGGGAAGGGTCAGCCCAGGTGCAAAGCACTGGCATGATGGACACCTCGGGGGCGTCTGAGGGGAGAGTGACTCCACCTGGTCCAGAATGACTCGGAGAGCCAAGGGTGTGCCGAGTGTCCAGGGAGAGAGCCAGGGCTTTGATCGGGTGGGGCAGTGGGGCAGGCTTAGGGCTGGGGGGTTGGAGGTGCGCCGAGGTGAGAGGGGCTTCCAGCTGGGCGAGTGTTGGGGTCATTCACAGAGGTGGGAAGGGGTTCCAGGTGGCCGCTGGATGGAGCTCCCGGAGAGCACTGAGCTGAGGCTGTCGCTGTTGCGGTCATCTTTGGGTGGTATTTTGAAAGCTGGGTTTCCAAATGCAGCAAAGCAGAGCAGCCCCAGCACAGCCCTGGGGCTTGCCGACGTCCACCTGGGGATGACCTGTGGGGGTGGCCAGCAAGGAGCCTGGAGCAGCGGGCGTGAGGCACCCGCACGCATGTGCACTCGTGCATACCCTCCTGGCAGCTGGGCATCTACATCATCCCTGCTGGCCCCTGCTTGCGTCTGGGAGAGCAAGCCCCCGCCCCGCCCTCCGCGGGGGCTGTCCACTCCACTGCACAGAAGTTCCTAGCAGGGCTGGAGCTGGTCAGTGCCGCGTGTGTGCTGTGGGATCCCGGGGCGGGGGATCCCAGGAGGGGAAGGGGGCGGGGCTGCCCCGGGGAGCCTCTGGCTGTGCTGCTGGAGCTCCTGGGCTGAGCAGCCCCTCCCCTTTAGCTCGCAGGGAACAAGGCCTACATCATCCTGGCCCCTGGCCGCGTGCTTTGGGGGCAGCGTTGGCATCTTCTCCAGCTTCTCGTCCCTCCTGGAGCAGATCCTCTGCGTGAACGGACACTCCAGCATGGGTGCCGGCCCTGCCCTGGGGGCCCCACGGCAGGACAGAGCTTTGGGGGCCTGTCACCCCACAGGCTCTCTTCCGCCGCTGCTTTCCCGCTGGTGGCTGTGGAATGGCCCACGACCTCCCCAGGCGCTGGGTTTCCACACCTGGACGGGGTGATGTGGGTGCTACTGAGATGCTGTGTGAAAATTTGTGTCTGCAGACAGCAGGGTGGTGGCCGTGGGGAGGGGGTGCTGACAGAGCCCAAGTGTGTTCCACTGGGATTTCGTGTGGCGCTTTCCACCATGCCCCAGCCACCCCAGCCCTGGGGGACCCGCTGATATTGGAGCTGCAGAGGAGGGGGCCTTGCTCCGCTCAGAGCACCTCTGGCCGCGCCCTCCACTGTCTGCGTCAGCCCTGGGTGTGGGGTTCAGGCCTCTCGTGTTCCCAGTTTTTCAGGGGTGACCGGCACTGAGGGGTGTCTGCAGTAGGCAGGCCCTTTCTCTAGCAATTGTTGAGTTCCTGGCTGGGGGTAGGGCAGGGAAATGGCACCTCCAGGGGAGGACACCTCTTCCCCCAGCCAATGATGCAGCCAAGCCTTCCGTGCCATCCTGCCTGGGCCTCAGGCTCCGTTCAGTGACCCTGCCGTGGGCTCCCCGGTGACGGCATACATCCTAAGGGTGAGGGCCTCCTCCTGGGGCCCAGATGACAGGGTGCCCCCGCCTCCTCTCCTCCTCCAGGAATTTGTAGGCCTCTGCGGGGCTCTCTTCATTGCGTTTGGGGTCTTGGGGGCGCTGCCTCTTGGCCTGTACGTGGACCAGACCAAGCATTTCACTGGAGCTGTCAGGATCGGCCTCTGCCTGACATCTCTGGTCTGCATGGCCTTTGCCCTGGTGAGAGTCCTCTGAGCCGAGGCCACCTTGCACGAGTCAAAGTGGGGTGCCCCGGGGTGGGGGAGTTGGCAGGTCAGCCGTAACGGACATCCAGACCCACTCTGACCCTGGGCACTGCCCTGCCCCCCGGTGCAGGGCCTGGCTGGGTCTGGGCGTCTAGGGCCGTGGCACGTCTGACTTCTGACTCCTGCCGCATCCGTCTGTGCAGCTCACTGCCCCCAGGGGCCCCAGCTGGCCGCCACCTGCTCGCTGCTTGGGCTCTTTGCTTCTCAGCGGCGCCTGTCGCCGTGCAGCTGGCTGTCGAGCGCTCTTTCCCTGTGGGTGAGGGTGGGCCGCGGGCCTGGTCCTCGTGCTGGGGTGAGTGCCCATCCCCCAATGCTTCCCTGGGGACCCAGAGAGCCTCCCCTCACCCCACCCAAGGCCACACAGCAGGTGACCTGAGCGCCTGCCGTGTGCTGGCCTGGGCTGGCCGCAGGGCCCACGGTGACCAGAGCAGCGCCCTGCCCTCGGGATGACTACGGGTGCCGGGGAAGCAAGCAGTGCCCCGGGCAGGGCTGAGGGCCTCGTGGCTGTGCAGGCAGCCCGAGGGTGTGCTCAGCATGGCGCTGCTGGCCTCCCTGACCGTGCGCCGTGTGGAGCTATCCTTCTCCACCTGCCGGGACGGCCAGGACCCGCTGGCCTGAAGGGTGAGGGCCGCAGCCTGTGGGGCTCCGAGGGCGCAGACCAGCAGGTCGGCCCCCACCCAGCCCTGGAAATCTCCCCTCCGTGCGCCTCTTGGCGACTTCCGCTGCCCTTGGTGGGCGGGTGCAGGGCACCCACGGCGGGGGTTGGGGGGGTCGGGTGGGGTCAGAGGGCAACAGGCCGAACCTCAGGCTCAGCCTGGTGGGAGCAGCCCTGAGGCCCTTACGAGAGCTCAACCTCTAACCCCCATGTGACTGGTTTTGAAATGAGATCAAAGAGAGGCAGGGAGGGTCGGCGAGTGAGAATGGCAAAGACGGAGACAGAGTGAGAGACAGGAGTGGGGTCGCCACCAGAGAGATGGTTGCACGCCCTCGTCCCCAGACCCGGTGCGGTGACCTTGGGGCTCATGACTGTGAACCCACCTTTGGGGCCCCTTGGGGCTGGGACAGGATCTGTCCCCGGGGTCACTCTGAGGTCATGGTTAGTGGGGTTCGGGGTCCCCTGCACCCGGGGGGCACTCTGGCACTTGGGGAGCCTCGGCAGAGCTGGGCCACGGCCCCCCGGAGTCCACGTTGCTGGTGGCCGGCCTGTGCGTCCTTTTCAGCTGCCTTGGGGTGCTCTTCCTGTACACCCCATACCGGTGCCTGCAGGCCGAGGCCGACACAGCCCCTCCGTCCAGGAAGACGTGCGCCCGGCAAGCTCGGCAGCCACCCCCGAGGCCCCGCCGCGGCCCCCCCACTGGCCCCAGCAGCCCCTCCTGGAGCCGGTGATCCTGGCTCCGCCTCCCTCCCCCTGGGAGTCCTCCGAGACGTCACGGGGCCCCTGCAGCGGACCAGAGGCCGGGGAGCAGTTGGTGCGATGAGAAGCGGGCCTGGGGCCGTGAAGGGGCGGCCAGGAAAGGCAGGCCCTGGTCCCCTCGGCTACACCAGTCACACCTGAGGCCGGGACAGTGCCAGCATCCGGGGGGCCCGGGGTCCTCGAACATAGGCAGGCTGGCCCAGGGGACTCCCTGTGGATGTAGCAAGGAGAGCTGCCGCTGTGTAGGCAAGAGGCCGCTGACCAGGCGGGGCACTCCAGTGGCCAGGCCAGACCCAGGGTGGCTGGGGCAGGGGCTGCGTATGGGCAGGCCGGCCTGGCCTGGGGGCACGGCTGAGGGGCGCTGAGTGGGCTGGGGATTCTGAGGGCCCCAGCATGGCTGAGTCTGGAGTGGACAGGTGTGGGGAAGGCCTTCCTTGAAGGAGCCTATCCCAGAGCCATGCTCAACCTCTGCTGAGCCCTGAATGAGCAGCCCCCCAGTCAGGCGCGAGCACAGGTGGGGAGAGCAGGTGGGGCCAGGCTGGGCCGGAAGCAGAGGGTGGGCCCCACGCAGACGCTCCCACCCCCTGAAGACCCTCCTACCCCCACGGACACGCCCACCCCCAGGGGGGCACCTTCTCCCCCCGAAAGAGACACTCGCAGGCCGGTTTGTGGGTTCGCGTTTATTGAACTGGCCGCGGCCCATTGGGGGAGGGGTGCCCCTCACTCCGCCTCCCCGTGGGTGAGCACGTAGCTCAGTGCCTTGTAGTCCAGGTTGCCTGCAGCGTCGATGGTGGAGAACTGGAACATCTGGTCAACCTGCGAGTTTGGTGGGGGTCGTGAGGCCCAGGCAGGGGTGGGAGGGAGTGGGAGGGTCCCCGAGGCCGCAGCCAGCAGGTGAATTAATTACAGGAACTGGACTCCAGGCTCTTTCTTGTTTCTGTGCTTGGGGGGAAGGAAGTGGGGGGGAGACCCTGCAGAGCAAGGGTTGGGGCCGGGGCGGGTGTCTCCCTTCCTGGACACCGGGCGTCCCACCCTCCCCAAGGCTGCAGCCTCTGGGGGCTGAGGCACATCCCCCTCCTGAGCCCCCAGAGCCCCGAGAGCCATGCTTGGGCTTCACAGAGGGCCTTGGGGACGGACGTGGGGCGGGGTGAGGGGACAGACCTCCTCAGCGGTCATCTTGTCGGCCTGGGACACGAGCAGCCGCCTGATGCTGAGGACAGGAGGGGCCAAATTAGGCTGCTCTGGAGCAGGCACGGCCCTGACTGGAGGGGTGGCCGCGGGGGAGCCCCGTGACGGGTCCACATGGGGGGACAGGGCTGCTCCAAGGGGGGTGTGCCCCCCCTTCAATCCCACCCGCTCACAGGGCAGGTGCCTCTTGGGAGCCTGGCTCCGGGTGAGTCCTGGGCACTGGGGTGGGGTGGGGGGGTGCCCACAGGGAGCCTTCCCTGACCCCCACGTCCCTGGGGGACAGTGCCTGGCGCACCGAATAGGGCCGTTCACGGTGCCTGGCTGAAGTAGCCCCCAGAGGGGCTAAAGACCCAGTGATGGCACTGAAAGGCAGTGACCACTGGCCCCGTGTGGGTAGGGCTGATCCGGCCCTCGGGTACCCTGAGGGACTCAGGATCCTGGGCAGGCCAATCAGGACCTGAAAGCGGGGTGGGGCGGTTGGCACCCCTCCTACCCTGTGACGCCTGGGCGCCTGCGGCCACACTCACTAGTCCTTGTTGATGCTGCCTTTGCCGTCGGAGTCCAGCATCTTGAATGCGTTGAGGATGGTCTCCTCGGCATCCGTGCCTGCCCACAGGAGGCCTTGAGTCCTGGGCGACTTGGGGTCCACGCCCTTGCCCACTCAGTGCCCTGAATGGCCTTCCCACTCTGAGCACCTGGGAGACCCTCAGCTCCCACCCCAGGGGTACTGTTCTCGGGGTCCCTTGGGTCCCGCTAGGCCCAGAGCTGGGCGAGTTCTCAGTGAGGGACAGAGGCCCCCATCAGTGGGCGAAGAGTTGGGTCTGGGCTGTCAGCTCACCCACCCTGGGGGGCTGACAGGGCCCCACAGATGTGGGTCCCAGAATGCCAGGTCCTGGGGCTTTTCAAGGGATCTGCAAATTTGGGTTTTTATGTGAGACGTGTGGATCTCTAAGTGCCTGGAACCACGTAAGCGCACACGCTGCACTGGCAGACCTGTGGGCTGGCCCGCACTCACCGCTCAGCTTCTCCCCAAACATGTTCAGGAACATGGTGAAGTTGATGGGCCCCGAGGCCTCCCTGAGCATGGCGTCCAGCTCCTCTTCCTTGACGTTGGTTTTGCCTGTTGCAGACGTCAGGGGTGGGGCGGGGGGGGGGTCAC
This sequence comes from Delphinapterus leucas, assembly GCF_059928025.1. Classification (NCBI taxonomy): domain Eukaryota; kingdom Metazoa; phylum Chordata; class Mammalia; order Artiodactyla; family Monodontidae; genus Delphinapterus; species Delphinapterus leucas. The sequence continues at coordinate 310,268 of NC_143133.1, read as the reverse complement.
AGGGCAGGAGTGTCGCCCGCCCTGGCTGCCTTGTGGTCCGAATAGGTGCCCCACGGGGCCACCCCCCTCCATCATTCTCCAGGCAACCCCAGAACAAGGATGGGGCGACCAGAGAGAGGGAGGTGAGCCAGTGCAGGCACCCTTGGCCCAGGCATGGTGGATGGATACAGGTTCTGAGGGTCAGCAGAGCCCCAAACCCCAGCCCCAGGAGGTGGACTGAGTGGGGGAGAGAAGCCGGAAGGCCTGTGATCTGTTACCTGGGTGTGAGGGGGCACCCCCCAGGTAGAAACCAGCCTGCCCCCCGCCCAGCTCCAAGGGCAGGGCCGCCTCAGGCTGAGGACAGCCGTCCCCAGGTGGGGAGGGAGGCAGAGCCGCGGGCTGGGCCGTGCCGCCTGCGAAGGACGAGCCTCTGGTGGGTCTCTGTGTCCTCTGCCAGCTGCACTCCTGGGCCTCCTGACCATGCCGGGGGTGGGAGTGCCAGCCTCCCCCGCGCAGGGGCAGCAGCGCCTTCCTCGAGCTCTTTACCATCTCCGGCTCTGGGACGCCCATGCTTGGGTTGTACCACCCGCCCTGTGATGCCCTCTGCCTGCCCTGGTCAAACTAGAGGGGAATTTCTCCCCAGGAGAGGCCCCCCTCCCCCTCAGAGCCCACGGGAAGTCAGGTCAGGCTTTAAGGCCCAGGAGCGGAGCGAGGCTCTCTGGGACTGGAGCCGGAGGGCGGGGGAGTCGGGGTGCTGTGCTGGAGTTCTGCCCCCGGGGCACATACCCAGGGAGGCGTAGATGTCCTTCAGGTCCTCCTTGTCAATGAAGCCGTCTCGGTTCTGGTCCATGAGTGTGAACGCCTGGAACCGAGGCCAGGTTCACTGGGCTGCACCCCCTTTCCTGGCTCTGGATCGAGGGTCTTGTCACCTGCATTACACTTCCCAGGGGACCCCTCAGGTATGAGCTTCTGGGTGGAGGGGTTCCCGGTACAAGAGCAGGGCCTCACCTCCTTGAACTCCTGGATCTGGGTCTGCTCAAAGTTGGAGAAGACATTGGATGACGCCCTCTGGGCCCGCAGGGCCCCCCCCTCCTTCTTCTTGGCCTTCCTGCTGGCCTGAGACGAGAGCACCAAGGTTCAGGGTCCCCCAGCCTGCCCGAGGGTCTCCTTGGGGGCAGCCAGGCATTTGGGGAGACTTAATGAAGAGGATGGGTGCACCGTGGCATCTGGGGCTCCAGGGGGCCCCAAGCCCGTGTCCCTGGGCTGGGGCAGCTGCCCGTGCTTGGCATGGTCAGAGGGACCCGTGGGGGGCCCCTGACAGAGCACAGCACCCAGGGTTCACCCTGAACTATGCCCTGCTCAGTCTGCAGTCCAGCCAGGAGGACCAGGGAGCAAATGAACCGTGCTGGCGGCCAGAAGGTGGAAGGGCTTGTTCTGGGGATCCCACTAGGGTGAAGGCCAGGACCCCCACCTTCCAGCCCCAGGCTGTCACCAGGGCTTTCATAGGGCACAGATCTCCCCCAAACCCCAGCACACACAGACCCTCACACATGTGCACAAACTCAACTTGTGTGCACACGTAATCAGGCAAAACACACTCATGCATGTGACACGTGCACACACACCCATCCACACGGTCCCACACGCACATCAGGTACAGACACACTTATGTGTGTACACACAGCACACTCACCATGCCTGGGTCTGCCTGACGCAATGGTCTGTGCCCTCCCTGCTGAGGTCGTCCGTCTTAAGCTCTTACCCAGTCCCCCAGGACAGCTCAGACTCCGGCTGCCACTCCCTACAAGGACAGGCTCAGGGCTACCCGGGGGACTGGACAACTGCAGAGCGAGCTTTGGCAGCCAGCAGTGAGTCAGACGCCCCCATCCTGCTGGCCCAATAGGCCCCCGGCCTCCAGGCACCTCCCGCCCTGCCCCCTACCCTGGAGTCTGTGCTCTGTGCATCTCTGGGGTGACCTGCACATGGGTCAAGGGCCTGGGGACTGCGGGAACCAGACCTGCACACAGTTACTGTGAATGACTCTGGTGGCCAGTCAGCAAGCGCTTCCCAAGTATGTCTGTCTGCCCTTGCCTCCCCGCCTTGGTGGCAGAGACGTCCCAGGCCCTGACCCCAGCCCTGGGGCCAGCCCTCCTGTCCCCACGGCAGGGAGCTCCTTGCCTGGCCCTCAGAGGGGGATGACATTTCTGGGATGGAGGATGGCCCATGTGGGCTGGGCTGGGCCCAGCACTCAGCCAGATCTTCCTGCTACAGCATGGCCCCAGGGGCAGAGTCTGGGGAGGGGACCTGGCCCAGGTGCCCGTTGGTGGTGCCAGATGTTGGAGTCCACCACAAAGCCAGGGAGAAGATGCCCTGGTCCTTGATAGTGGGGAAGTGCAGAGTTAGTGGCAGGAAGGGGTGGGGGTGGTGGGTGTGCAGGCCAAACAGGAGGAGGAGGCCAGTGGGTGGATGAAGTGGGCAGATGGGATTCCACGGTGGTTTCATACCTGGAGAACAAGTTTTCTGAGCCTCCGGGGCCAGGTCTGGGTGGGGTTGGGATGAGCTGCAATCACTGGGTGGGGGTCGTCAGGGGCACATCTCCGAGCCACACAGCACCTGCTGCGCCTGGAAGGCGAGGGGCACACACCCTCTGTCATGTGGTGCTGCTGAGGTGCTGCCATCCGCGATCCCAGGGCCAGCTCACCATTTGAGGAACCTGGCTGGGGATGCGTGACTCGCCTGGAGGGACCTGGGGGCTCCTGGGGGCTCTGTCTGGAGGACCCCTGGAGGGCTAACGTGTGACCGATGTGGGACACCTGGGCCTGGGCTGCGCGGGGACCCCATCACTCCCAGCCAGGCGGGTCTGGGTGCGACGCCGGGACAGACCTTGGCTGGGCTGTGGGAGTGGGGAACAGCACACCGAGAGAGGGGTAGGCCCGTGGGGTCTGTGCTCAGGAGGCCCAGGCTTGGGGAGGGCCGGAGGAGGCTAGCTGAGCCCCTGGGGAGGTGTCCTGCGCCGGCCTCGGTCTGAGCACAGCTCTAAAGATAGCCACAGAGCCTGGCTCCTGGGAGAATATCGGGACTCAGCACGGACAGCTGCCCTGACAGGTGCAGGGGTGTCAGCAGGCGGCCCCTGCGTCCTGAGCCAGGTTGGATGCCCCCGCCCCGACCCCACCCTGCAGTCCCCAGGAAGGACTCCGGGCCAATGTGGGTCTCCCCGGCTTCAGGGGTCTTCCCTGGGCGGTTTCCGTAAGCGTGTGTTCCTGGGCCTGTGCGTGCCCTCCGCTGGCCGCCACTCCCCCCGGCACCGTGGAAGCTACTGGTATGTGGTCCCCCCACCAGCACTCTGGCCCCACCTTCAGCCCCAGAGAAATTTATTTTTGATTCTGGAAAAAGGAGTTGCTGAGGAATCTGGTTTATTTTAAAATCCAGGGAAGGGAAAACACATTTGCCACCTGAGGTCATCTGCCTGGCTGCTCCAGGGCAAGATGGAGGTGGAGGGGTGGTGCTCAGCATTGACACAGCATGTGGGCGGTGGAGGAGGGTTACTTTGTGCCTTGTGGAGTCAATGTGTGCCTACAGCTTCCTTGGGAAGGAATGAGTGGGGAGGGGGCGGGTCAAGAGGCCCTCCCCCCACCCCAGGCCCCCCAGAGGCCACAGAGGACGGGTGTCAGGCAGGAGTCCTCAGAGGGTTCAGAAAAGAGCCCAGCTGCCCCGTAGGATCCACCTTGCCGTTCCCACTCCCAGCCCAGGAAACAGCACAGGTGATTTACTAGCTTCCCAGTGGAAGGCCCAGAGCCAGGACTCCCCAGCAAATGGAGACGGAGCAGGGTCTGCTCAGGCCCCTGGTGGCTGCCGAGGGGCTTCCCCTTGGTGCAGATTTACTGAGCACATTCTGTGTGCCCTGGAATTTTTGTCCCTGCATTCTATTCTCTTTAGAATCGGAAGTGATCTCCCCTAGCAGTGGAGCAGGGATGCTTGTGAGCCCCGAGCCCCTGGTTCTCCGGGAGTTTATGCCTGGAGCAGCACAGGGCCCAAGGCATGGGTGGTCCTACCACCAGACCCCCAAGCCCCGTTGCCATGGGAACTGTGTGTCAGCACAGCAGGCTCAGTTGGGAGGCTGTCTGGCCACCACTGCCCATCTCTGGGCGGCCTCTTTGCACACCTGGTCTTGGTCAGCTGTGTCTTCGCTGGGGCTGACCACAGATCTGGGGGAGACAGTCTTCTCCTCTGAGGGGGCCAGAGTACCCCACCAGTGCAACCCCTGCCTCCCCAACAGAGGGCAGCAGAAGTGAGCGAGGACCTGTCTGATGTGAACCTTGAAGCTTGGGGCTCCATGATCCTGAGGGCCGGAGTCGGGGAGACCCAGGGAGCAGGTTCTGCTAGGGTGGCCTTCTCAGGAAGACCTGAGCCCCCTTCTGCTGGAGAGGCTCCTAGGGTGAGGAAACTCTAGCTCTGCCGGGGGGCTGGGTCTGGGACCGGGGGTGGGGGTGGCAGGAGGGGGCACCCGAGGCAGTGCGGTCCTGGGAAGCGACTCGGAGGCCACATGGTCGGCCTGGCCTCTCTGTGAGCCCAGAGGGGCCGGCCACGGCCACCCCTCTCTGCTGGGAGCCGGCCTGCACTCAGGTTACATTTTGTACCCGGACCCCGGATTCCCTGCCCAGAGCCTCGAGCCCCTTCCTGGGCTGTCCTCTGGGCTGGCCTGGGGCTGCTGCGGGCCTGGACTAGCCTCGGCGTGGCTGGGGCCGCCCTGCAGCAGTGGGCGGGGCGGGACAGCCCAGGGAAAGAGGATAGCGAGAACTCTATTTCGCACTTTGTAATGTGGACTTATACTTTACAAATATTTGTACCTGTGGTGTGCGGGCCTCGATGTGTGCTCAAACTGGTCTGAAAACGTCAGTGCCTGGAGGGGTCGCACCCGCTCTGGGGAACAAGCACGTGCCGCCTGGGCCACTGCGCATGCGGAGCCAGTCGCGAGCCGCGCGCCTGGTGACGTCACCCCTCCGCGAACGGGTGCGCGCGCCGTTCTCCCTCCGGCCGCCAGGGGGCGGCTCCGGCGCCTTCTCGCTGCTGACGGCGCATGCGCCCACCCGGGTGAGCTTCTGCGTCTCCAATGTTTTTCGGGCCCTTGGAGCGTCCTCCTCGGTCCGCGTTGTGCTTCCGGCGCGAAGGTCACGGGCAAGATGGTTCCGCCAGTGCAGGTCTCTCCGCTCATCAAGGTGAACCAGGTTTCGCGGCCGCGGCCGGGTGCTCGGCTCCGCGTAGGCCCGCGCGTGAGCGACTCCGCGGAGCTTGAGACCTCCGGCCCGGCCTCCGCTCGGCAGGACAACCACCCCTCTCCCGCCCCGCCCCCGCGCCCCGACCCGGAGGCTGCGATTTTCCCCCGCCCCCCCGCATCGGCCCCAGACGCCGCGGGTGCGAGCCCCTCCTTCCCCGCACGCGTCCCCCGCGCCCGGGACCCCCCGCGGGCTGAGAAAACCCCCGGACCCCGGTTCCGCTCCGCCGGTCCTGACCGCCCTTTCCCCGCAGCTCGGCCGTTACTCCGCCTTGTTCCTCGGCGTGGTTTACGGAGCCAAGCGCTACGGTGAGTGACCACGGGCGTATAAAGCCGTCCCAGCCCACGGGGCGCTCACGGGGCTTCTCGACGACGGTGCGGGGTCCCGGGTGCCGGGCAGGAGAGGGGGCAGGGCGGGAGGCGCCAGACCCAGAAACGCGAGCGGGCTGGACCCTTGAGCGCCGCCGCGGCAGGCGTGTAGTTTGGTCGGGCAGCCGCTTGCAGCACAGAGACCTGAGTGAGGGGCGGCAAGACGCCCGGGGTGGCAGCGGGGACCCTGTAGCTGCCCTCCGGGTGGGGCTCTGTGTTGAGGAGTGTCAGGCCTTTACGCATATCTAGGTAAAACAGGTACCTCTGGTGTTCACGGTACACTTGAAGATGACTTTGCTTGTGCACTGAATTCCTTTCACTCAGTGCGTCGGTGAAAAAGTTCACTGATATCATCCCTCCCTTTCCCTTTCCTTTAACAGATTACCTGAAACCCCGGGCAGAGGAGGAGAGGAGGATAGCAGCTGAGGAGAAGAAGAAGCAGGATGAGCAGAGGCGCATTGAGAGAGAATTGGCAGAAGGTACTCGTGTTGCCGAACCTCGTGGATTTGTTCTCCACCCGCATTTCCAGAAACAGCTGCTGGTCCAGATGAGCCCCACAGTGGAGGGGAAGGGCTGCTGTCTTGGTCCCTGCTGGCCCCTGGGTCCTCTTCTGGGGGAGTGGGAGGGAGAGCAGGTGTGGGTGTTGGGGGTGCATGGTGCTAACTCCCTTTAGTGAGGCCTGGGGCGTGAACTGTTGGCCACCCTCAGCTCACCCCAGGACCAGAACCAGGCTCACCTCTCCCTGCCTGCGGCGGCAGCTTGCGGTCAGGACGGGCGGGGTGAGGAAGGCCCAGGACGGGAGTGCAGCAGAGCTTAGCCAGGCCCACCACGGAGTGAGATACTGGGTGGTTTAACGCCAAACGTCGAAAGTGGGCCCTTTGGATGGCCCGAGTGTGTAATGGCGCGTCTGTTTTCCTTCCAATCTTTCAGCCCAAGAGGACAGCATATTAAAGTGAGCCCGCCTTTCCCCGGAGCAGTGTGGATGAATAAAGCCTCCTGTACTGTGTGATTCTCTGACTTCCCTTTACTGTCCTCGGTTGTTTGGTTTCTGGGCTCGGACTCAGCAGTTGTGTTCCTACCTTCTCAGGTTATGTGGGGTGTGGGTGGGGAGGGATTCCAGAAGAACCAGTCAGTGACCAGTGCATAAACCGGGCGGGATGCACAGAACCTCCATCGCCTGCTCCGGGGTATCTGTGGCGGAGGCCAAAGGATGCAGTCTGTAGCGGAGACACAGCTGGCCAGGCCTTGTGAGCACTGCTCGGTCTTCTGTGCTCCGAGCCTGGCCCAGACCCTTGGATGGGCAGGGGAGGAGCAGGGTTTGCAGATGGTGGGGGTGGAGATGGCCTGATGCCTTTACGGTTGGGACCTGGATCTCCATCGCCCTCCTGCACGTTCTCCCCTTGACCCCAGGGAGGGGATGTGGCCTCCTGAGGACCAGGCTGGGGTGCAGCTAGGTGTTCAGGGGGCTTAGGCCTTTGTGCCTGAGCAGACGGCAGACTCCACCCCTGGTGGCTGTGGGCTTTCATCCCCAGGCCTGGTGTCAGAAGTCGCTGTTCCCAGTTTTGTGCCAGGAGCAGATTGCCTAGGCTTAGAGCCCCAGTTTATTTGTCAAATGAGTTCATCTGCAAACGTGAGGAGAAAGTGAGAAGCGGCGTACAGCCCTGTTTTCAGTTAAGGTGAGGCTGGAGTGCGTGATGGTGCACACCCCCTGGGGTATCCTGAGGTTGGTGGGTAGCTGGCACTGGGTCCCCCTGGGAACCTGGAGGAGCCCCCAGTCACAGGCCCTTGTCACCACCAGGTGCCACTGTGAGCTGAAGGTTTTGTGGGGCGTGTCCATCCCCCCCCACCCCCCACCCCCCCCGGGAGTGCTGGCAGAGGGCAGCATCTTGAACCGGCCTTAAAACAACTCATTTGGCCTTGCAGTTCTGGCCAAGGCTGCAGCCAAGAAGAGTTTCCAGTATCTGGAAACATTTGCTTTGGAGCTAACGTTATGAGCTAAAGGTCCTTAATTTCTATCAGGTAATTTAGGACCCATTTCAAGCGTGAGTCTTGCATTACCCCATTTGGGTCTGACTCGCTTTTCTTCCCGGCTCAGAACCATTAATTAGGTCCTTGGAGGCATGTGGTTGCTCCCATGAAGGAAACCTCAGTGGTGCAGGAGGACTTGGGCAGACCACAGGCGCTGGTCCGTCAGCGCGGTTCAGAGCAGCTCCCGGGCAGCGTTCATTACAGATTATTTTTGCACAGATAGCTCACGTCTGATCACTGCTGTTCTCACAGCCTGGACCTTTCTGGCAGGATTTTGCGGTTGGTCACAAATGAGCGTCCTCCACCAAGTAAAAAAAAGGGCAGTGTGTTTTCTTTTGATTTTATTCTCAATTTTTGTGCATGTATTTTTTCCTAGACCAGATGGGAATTGGCATCTATGTATCCATTTCTCTACCCATATATACATAGATACATGTGCAGTGTGAATATATTCACCCCGTGCTTTTAGACACACAGTTTACAGACCCTTTTTGAAGATCTTGGTGGCATTACTGTGCATCCAAAATGTGGATGAGTGTAAGGTAGGCTGTAGTGTTCAGACCATTCATAGTTGGCTTTGGTTCGTAAACACACAAACCTTAAATTGAAAATATCCAAAATGGTCTTCAGTTATTTTCTCAGGCTTCTTAACCTCTTGTACCAGTGGTTAGAGGCACAGCCCCAGTGGGGTGAGGGGGCAGGGGGCCCGCTGACCGGCTCACAGGATGCAGCAGGTGGAAGACTGGGGTGCCGGGCCGCCGTTGCAAACTTCTGTGCCGGCTGCAAGAGAAGACAGGATGGTGAGCGGGGAGTGAGAAACGGGTGCGCCAAGCTCCTCCCCTCCACACACCCTGCAGGAGGAAGGGCAGAGACGGGCTGGTTGGCCTAAGCCAGATTAGCCCAGCAGTTACTAGTTTAGCCCTTGGTGACACTCCAGCCTGGGCCTCTCTGAAGCTGGCTTGTTTCTATTGGTTCCCTCCCCTGCGGGACGTTTCAGGGAATGGCGACAAAAGTCCCAGAGCGCAAGCAAAAACCAAGGCAGCAGCTCACAGGTTCTGATTTGGGGGGCGCGCTGAGTGGTTCCAATAGAGCCACGTTCCCGCAGTGCAGGGTGAAGGTGAACAAGTGCAGCAGCGCAGGGAAAGACACCGCGCACTGACTCCTAGCTCGCTTCCTGTCATTTTCTATGCGTCTGCTGTTTATCCCTGAAGCTGGCGTGGGAGCGTAGGTAGAGTTTCTGAGCTCCTTAAGAGGGCACTGCTGGCTGATTATGGAACAGAGGAGCTGTTAAGAGTTCACGATATTTCAGCGGGGCTTTCCTCCCTTTTATAGAGGAAGTAACACTCAGTTACTTCCCTCCTGAGTCCCCGGCTAGGACCCCAAGCGCGCCCCCGTGCTCGCCAGCTACACTGAATCAGCAGGGCTGTTCCTGTGGGATGGGCCTCCCCACGTGGCCGCCTGTGCCCTGTGCAGCCAGGAGCCCTGGTGCACCGACCACAGGGCCTCCTGAAGGCTGGCTTTTCTCCGGGTTGAACTCTGTTGCCTCGTGCCCGCCCCCGCAGGCCGAGGCCCGGCTGTGTGGTCTTGGCGGCGGCAGGTGTGGAGCGCAGACCTTTTTTGGTCGCTGTCCTCTCTGCCTCCTTCCTCTGCTCCTCCTCCAGGGCCTTCACCTTCACCTCGTACTCGTCGGCCAGGGTCTTCCACTCCTTCCTGTTGTTCTGCAGCCGGTCGAACATGGGCAGGATCTCCTCGTGGAAGCGGGAGAACTCCTGGAAAGGGAACCGAGAAGTCGGGCCACAGCCCCAGCGGCTCCTGGGAGGGCTGGGCTGGGGTGGGGCATGGAGGTGCCACGTGCCCAGCAGAGGCCTGAAAAGGGAGAAGGACGTGGGGGTTTGTGTCCTTGAGGTTAGAACAGGAGCTGTGGGGCGAGGTCCCCAAGAATAGAGTAGAAAGCATCAAAACAGAAGGGACGTTTCCCCGGCAGGGGGGCTGGGAAGGCGACCCAGACGTGCAGGTCTTGGGGCTCCTTCGCCCTCTCTCATACGCACATCGCATGTCACACAGAGCCCACGCTCGCCCAGGAACACGTGTGAACGCCCGCAGGCTGTGTGGGTGGACAAAGGTGGGGAAGGCAGTGGGAGGGGAGTGCCTGGTGGTCCCCGGCAGTGACCACCTCAGGACCGGCATGTGCACCCTGGTCCCGCCTCCCTCCCCAGCACTGACAGCCCCGCCTTGGCGGGGGCAGAAAAGGGAGCTGGTGTTTCGGTAAAGGGAAGCGTGAGACCTCGGGGGCTGGGGTGGGGAGTGGGGCAGGAGGGATGTCACTCAACTCAACCTGAAAACCTCCTCGGAGTGTGGGGTCTGCCCCCCCCAAGATGGGTGGGGCCTGTGGCGTCATGGTGTGTGTCAGTCGGGAGGGCTCTGCCCCCTCCCTCCCTTGCCAGTCCCTGGAGCTGATGTCACAGCACCTGTCCCAGCTCCTTGGCATGCGTCCACTGTCACTGGGCTGTACCCGGGTGTTTGCTGGGCTGCGTGCACCCAGCTGGCGACAGTGGACACCCCTCCTCCCAGGGTGCAGACACTGCACAAATGCACTGCACGTATACTGCAGTCAGTGCCCTGAAAACAGCGTGCAGCCCTGGGCAGGGGCGCCTTAGACGGGGTTTGGGAAGGGACATTTGAGGTACGACCTCGAGGTGAACAGGACGTTCTGGGAGGGAGAAACTGGGGGGGTTGATGGGGAGGGGACCCCTTGGGGTGACGCTGAGGATTTCGATTCCGAGTGCAGACTCAAGGGGGATGGGAGCCACCGTCCCCCCCGCACGCCCCCGCCCATCCCCCGCCCCTCCCCTGCAAACCCAGCCAGGCCCTGGGCCACCCCCTCACCTTGTACACGAACGTGCACACAAAGTCAATGAAGCCGACCTGCAGTTTGGGGAGCTCGGCCGCCTTGTTCCGGTCCATCATCGGCTTGTGGGGGAGCAGGGACACCGTGAGGCACCTGGTGGCAGGCGTGCCTGACACCTCCCCAAGCCCCCAGGACTCAGCCCCACCCCGGCTCGGTGAAATTGTCCACGGAGACAAGAGAGCAGCGCCCTGGGGATGAGCTGGCCTTGGAAGGGAAAGCCAGGACGCCCCTTCCCTTCCGACCCACTGCCCCGTTCTGGGGAGCTGCCCTAGGCAGCGCTGGGCTCAGGCCACATCAGCCAGGCGTGGAGCGCAGAGCCCCTTCCTCCAGCTTGCCCCCCCCCTTGAGCTATCCATGGTGCTGACCCAAGGCCTGGCCCGTGACTCCCAAGGGGGCAAACCCCCATGCTCTTGAAGGAGCTGTCCTTGGTGTCCAGACTCTGGACCCCCCCCTCCCCCACCCCCACCCCCGGTTGCCTCCTGGCAGGCCCTTCCTCGGAGTTGCCCTCTGTCTGGAGCTCGGCGTGCTGGAGTGAGCCACGCAGGACCCTACAGGCCTGGCCCGGAGGAGACTGACAGGCTGCCTGCCCTTCCCCCAATAGACTTTGCTAGTTGGTCAGGGCACCCTTTCCTGCAGCCTGCGCCTGGCCCCAGAGCCTTCCCAGCCCGGTGCTCAGAGAGCTCTTCAGTGGCTGGAGTTGGCTTGTGAGACAAAATCTCTCTCCATCTCTTCTGCCCATTGTTGGGTAATGCTCGTGTCCTTGTCCCCATGCAGGTGCCACTTCGGTCTAGCAACAGGTTCCTGACCCCCACATTGCTGAGCTGAAGGTCCCGGCATTGTTATAGCCCTGAAGGCAGACTGAGTTCCAGTCACGCCCAGACGGGCCTCCCTCCCTCCCCTCTGCCCCTGTGACCTGGCGACCGTGCGCACAGGTCCAAGCCCCAGGGTCCTTCCAGTACTGGACAGCCCTACCCCCCGGTCCCCGCCTCCTCTCCCCCTCCTCCCTGCAGCCTCAGCCACAGCCGGGGGGAGCCCTGGACTCCAGCCACCAGCTCTCTCCCCACGGGCCAGGCCTGCCCCGCCCTGGGCCTTCCTGGAGCAGCTCACGGCCGGGCAGGGCTCACTGCAGAGCTGCCTGGGCCCGTGGAGGCTTTCGGTCATGAGCCACAGTCCGGCTCTGCAGCTTCGGCAACGGCTTTCCATCACTGCAGGCATCACAGTTTTACCCAATCCCTGCCTTTTCCGCAATTTACCCAGATTCGGTCCCAGCTAAATTCTCACCAGATTCATGTCACATGACCCCACAAAGTGAGAGTTAGGTCCCAGGACCCCAGACACCCGGGGGTCCCCTGTCTGAGGCTCCCAAGCACCGTGATGGGTATATGGAGGATTCTGGAAGCAACACTCACGATGGGCTGCTGATCCAGAACCGTCCTCTCCAGGTCCCCTTGTTCCCAGAACTCAGCTGCCACCAGCAGAGCGACCTGAAAGGCACACGGAAGGCAGGCGTGCTGTGGATTCGGTGATGGTCAGATATTGTCCTGAGATCCTGTCAGATTGGCCGGTGCCCTTGGTCTTCTGCACCCCAGACTCTGGTGTCCCTACTATTCAGGTTGGGAGTGCGGCAGCCCATTCCACCATGGCGGCACTGGCTGGGCCCCAGAGCTGGGCAGCAGCCCTCGGCACTACTTGCAGATGAATGGCTCTGTTTCCGTATCCCAGGCTCCACCTGGATGCAACCCCGTGAGGACTGGCAAGACGTCTGGGGCCCTGCGTGACTCTGACCTTGCTCTGGACTTCCCAGGGCTTGGTGATGGCAGACAGGTCACACGCCGTCATCATCATGGCCCTGTGGGCAGACGGAGCTCCAGGCACATCCACACTGGCCTCCCCCCTTCCCCTCCACCTCTGCAAGGCCCGGTGACCGTGGAGGCACAGGTCCAAGTCCCAGTGTCCTCCCGGCAGTGGACGGTGCTACCCTGCACACCACTCCAGGCCTCCCCCACGCTCCCCGTCTCCTCGCCCCTCTCCCTAGGCAGCCAGGGACAGGAAGGTCAGCAAGTGCTTCTTGGGGACCGGTGATTTACACATACTTCCTAATTGGACCTCTGGGACAGGCCTGGGGCTGGACGCAGTTCTGAATCTGCACTTTGCAGGTGAAGGGACGGAGGCTCATGAAGCGAGCACGGTATTTAATTGTGGACAAGGCCTG